>NC_067406.1:75054022-75679022 GCF_009764475.1 Pristis pectinata
ACGCAATGGATGGTTAGAGTCTGGAATACATGGCCAAGGTAGCGGTGGAGGTAAATTCAATTGCGGCATTCAAAAAGGAGCTGGACAGATATCCAAAATGAAAGAATATGCATGGCCATGAGGTTTCCAGTGTTTTTCCTACATCATTAGTACAATTTTCTTGTAGCTTTAACTTGAGCCTTTTCCAAAAGATTTATTTTGGATTTGATATTTGCTCAGAGTTGTGTTACTGATAACTAAAGTTTCCTAGATTATATCAGTAGCACCTGGTTAGTGATAGTGAGGGAAAAGTTTTAATACCAACTAGCCATAGAATTGCTTAATTGATTTTTTTCACTTGAAGCTCTCAACCTCTGACCTAAGCCTGGATCTTGATTTGATCAGAGATCAATTCCCCAGTGGTTCATTCTTGTTGATTATAGAAGTGGGCTAACATACACCAGTTGTAATCATTTATTTGTATTGCATTGATTTCAGCTTCAAAAGCATAATATTCTCATTTTAATTGAGTTCATAGTTTATTCACAGTTTTATTGACAGGTAGAAATGCAAACCTATTTTTTAGAACAATCAAATAAAATAAAATAAAATTAAAAGCATGAGGCTTTCCACATTTAATTTATTTACTTTTACATACCAGAACACTGCAGTTTTCTTATTGTATCAAACAAAGGACAATCCCACTGCACTCAAAGTGCAAGATTCTCAATTAGACCTAAAGTACAAGACACCCCCATCACAACCAATGTAGAGAATTGTCCCCATTAGCAGCTGAAACAATAATTTCAATCAGAAGTCATCAGAACAGCCTGAAATGAACCAAAATCCAGGCATTAAGGCTTTTGGAGATTTAGTTTCAATTCACCCTCATGAAGTCATCACCATGACAGGACAATCACTCTCACTAAATGACTATCTGTGTCCCTTTGCTAGGACCTGCTTGCTGTATGCTCAGTAAAAGGATAACTGGTCGATATAGTATTAAAGGTCAATATAGTATTTGTAAGGATTGCTTGGTTTTCCAGGCCAGTAGCATTGATGACATCCTCTCCTCACCCCACTCCAAAATCAGATACTTTTATGTCAAAACATTTTAAATAGTTTCCTTTGTAAAGACCCATTGGGGCAACTGTAAATATCATTTCAGGAACATACTGACACTATATAAACTAGTTTTTCCACCCTTGTTGCAAGAACGGCAAACTCAGAAGTTTCCCTGGTGTGAGGGGCACCCATTGATGGTAAGGAAATTACTCTTTCTTCACTTTAACCTTTACTGGATCCACAGGTCTCAGATGAGCACATGTTTGGAGATGTTTTCAGCTGTGGTTATCTCACTCCAATTTGCATATCATCTTGGTATGGATTCTCAATTTTAAAAATAGTAAGGGTTTAAGGATAAATTGTTTTCACAAAATAGTGGACAGAGTGAGAGATATAATTCTCAAGACAACAGAAAAATCCCAAAACATAATTCACAAAGTAAACTTTGGGCCTTTTGGTTACTTTTCAGTAGCCTTGACGTTATTCCCCTGAACAGCACATCTGTTGCTATAAACAGATAACTCACATGTTATACATCTGGGATCATGGCAGTTCATCCATCCATCAATCTTGAATCTTCTGCTTCCACCAACCTCACTGTTACAAACTATCACCAAATGAATCACATCGGAAAAGTATCTCTCACATTTCCCTCTGATTGGCAAAATAACACAAATATAAAATCAACTAAACGAACTGCATGGAAAATGGATAAAGAAAAACACAAATATAGGTAAATGATTTGTTGTTGGCTTTGGGTAACATTGAGACTGTGGCCTCTCTCCAGGGAGTGAAGCTGGCAAATTTTCTGCTTTTACCAATCCAGAGAAAATTCCTGTGAGCAATATTTGCACATTCCAATCGAGCCAGGATGCTTCTGTTGAGAGGATTCACTGCCACGATACAGTTCAGCAGCTCAGTTCAGCAACAAGATCAGAATTTCCATGATCCTGTCCGGCTACTGATCTTCCATGCTTTATGGATGGCAGTGTAGCCAATTCTCTATATTATATCCTGAACCAGGTCCCATTCACCCATCAGCCACTGACAACCTGCTCTCTGTAACATGTCCTTCCTTCCCTCCCCGCCCCGACCCTGCCAGTATTCCCTATTACTCTGACTCTAGTTTCTAGCGCAAAATTCTGCGCCACCCTGCCACAGGTGACCATGTTTGCAAGTCTGGTATTTCTTTCCCAAAGCCTCTCCTGCTGATCAATATATATATTTAATCATCAATGGTATGGGAGGTTTCCTGATCTCCACACAGACTTTGGAATTGAATTAACATTTGGTCTGTTTGATTCTGTTTGTTTCTCAGACTTGTTTGGATTTGGTATTTTGTGTCCTGAAGCTTGTGCTGGCTCTAACACGGACACATGATGAAATGGCTCCTCATCCAGACATGGCTCTCCACCAGCAGAGATCATTTTATCGACATGAACACTTCAGAGTCAGTCACCTATTTCAACTAAATATTATGATTCTTATGTCTCATGTGAGTTTGATTTGCCACAAGGCTAAGAAAACATGTACACTAACCTTGCATGAAATTTCAGGCAGATATCCCGTGGTGTTGGATGGAGTTGTTCTGTACTTCGGCAGGAAGTTGTCCCAATGATGCTTCATGCTGAGATTTGAATATCCCTATTGCACTGTTTCTTCAGAGTCTCCTTGACTATTCTGACTGACTTCTCAGCTGCTTTGTTTGAAACTGGATGCTGTGAAGGAAAAGAGCATATTTAAATCAGTTCATACTTGTGAGCAGAGTAGATCAATGCTAAGCCCCTTTGTCAGAAGTGGGCTACTCAGGTAAGTCATAACACGTACATATAGACCTTTGCTCATCTGTAATAAGTTTGGTAAAGGTACAATAATCTCTTCTGAGTGATTATTAGTCAGAATTAGGCTAAACCTGTACTAAAGGGACGGGTGACACCTCAACTGATTATTAGTCAGAATTAGGCTAAACCTGTACTAAAGGGACGGGTGACACCTCAACTGGAGGGGGACCAATATTCTTGAGGGCAGGTTTGCTAGGGCCATTGGGGAGGGTTTAAACTAGTTTGGCAGGGGGATGGGAACCCGAGTGATGGGTTAGAGTTTGGTCCGTTTGCTGTACAAGTCGATACAGAAAGTAGAAAGACTGAGAGGAAGGATAGACAGTTGAAAGGGCAAAATTGCAGTCAGTTGGATGGGCTGAAGTGTGTCTACTTTAATGTGAGAAGTATCCGAAACAAGGGATAGAAGCAGACAGTATGGGAAAGTATTTAATTAGGGGAGGGGGAATTATGATGCTATTAGGCAGGAACTTGGGAGCGTAAATTGGGAACAGATGTTCTTGGGGAAGTGCACAATGGAAATGTGGAGGTTGTTCAGGGAGTACTTGCGTGGGGTTCTGGATAGGTTTGTCTCATTAAGGCAGGGTAAGGATGGTAGAGTGAAGGAACCATGGTTGACAAGAGACGTAGAATATCTTGTCAAGAGGAAGAAAGAATCTTAACTAAGATTTAGAAAGCATGGATCAGACAGGGATGTGGAGAGGTACAAGGTAGCTAGGAGGGAGCTTAAGAATGGACTTAGGAGAGCTAGAAGGGGGCATGAGAAGGCCTTGGTGAGTAGGATTAAGGAAAACCCTAAGGCATTCTACATGTATGTGAAGAATAGGAGGATGACTAGAGTGAGGTTAGGACTGATCAGGAATAAAAGAGGAAACATGTGCCTGGAGTTGGAAGAGGTAGGGAGGTCCTTAATGAATACCTTGCTTCAGTATTCACCAGAGAGAGAGAGAGACCTTGATGTTTGTGAGGGTGACGTACAGCAGGCTGATACGCCAGGGCATGTCAATGTGAGGAAAGAGGATGTGCTGGAACTTTTGAAAAACATTAGGATAGATAAGTCAACAGGGCCAGATGGGATATATCCAAGGTTATTACGAGAAGTGAGGGAAGGGATTGCTCTGCCTTTGGCAATGATTTTTGGATCCTCACTGGCCACAGGAGCAGTGCCAGATGATTGGAGGGTGGCAAATGTTGTTCCTTTGTTCAAAAAAGGGAGTAGGGATAACCCTGGGAATTACAGACCAGTGAGTCTTACTTCAGTGGTGGGGAAATTACAGGAAAAGATTCTTAGAGACAGGATTTATGAGCATTTGGAGAAGCATAGGCTGATTAGGGACAGTCAGCATGGATTTGTGAGGGACAGGTCATGCCTCACAAGCCTGATTGAATACCTTGAGGATGTGACAAAGCACATTGATGAAGGCAGAGCAATGGATGTGGTATACATGGATTTTAGTAAGATGTTTGATAAAGTTCCTCATGGAAGGCTCATTCAGAAGGTCAGGAGGCATGGGATTCAGGGAAACTTGGCTGTGTGGATTCAAAATTGCCTCGCCCATAGAAGACAGAGGGTGGCTGTAGATGGAGCTTATTCTGCCTGGAGGTTGGTGACCAGTGGTGTTCTGCAGGGATCTGTTCTGGGACCCCTGCTCTATGTGATTTTTATAAATGACTTGCATGAGGATGTGGAAGGGTGGATTAGTAAATTTGCTGATGATACAAAGGTTGGTGGTGTTGTGGATAGTGTAGAAGGTTGCTGTAGATTACAACAGGATATTGATGGAATGCGGAGCTGGGCTGAGAAGTGGCAGATGGAGTTCAACCCGGAAAAGTGTGAAGTGATACACTTAGAAAGATCGAATTTGAAGGCAGAATACAAAGATAATGGCAGGACTCTTAGCAGTGTGGAGGAACTGAGGGATCTTGGGGTCCACGTCCATAGATCCCAAGGTTGTCATGCAGCTCGATAGGGTTGTTAAGAAGGCATATGGTATGTTGGCCTTCATTAGTCAGGGTATTGAGTTCAAGAGCCACAAGGTAATGTTGCAGCTTTGTAAAACTCTGGTTAGACCACATTTGGAGTATTGTGTTCAGTTCTGGTCGCCTCGTTATAGGAAGGAAGCTTTAGGGAGGGTGCAGAGGAGGTTTACCAGGATGCTGCCTGGATTGGAGAGCACATCTTATGAGGATAGGTTGAGTGAGCTAGGGCTTTTCTCTTTGTAGAGAAGTAGGATGAGAGGTCACTTGATAGAGGTGTACAAGATGATAAGAGGCATAGGTCGAGTGGACAGTCAGAGACATTTTCCCAGGGCGAAATGGCTAACACGAGGGTGCATAGTTTTAAGGTGATTGGGGGAAGGTATGGGGGGATGGCAGAGGTAAGTATTTTACACAGAGAGTGGTGGGTGCATGGAACGCACTGCCAGCGGAGGCGCTGGAGGCAGATACATTAGGGACATTTAAGACACTCTTAGGTAGGCACATGAATTATAAAAAAATGGAGGGCTATGTGGGAGGGAAGGGTTAGATAGGTCTTAGAGTAGGATAAAATGTTGGCACAACATTGTGGGCTGAAGGGCCTGTACTGTGCTGTAATTTTCTATGAACCTATGAATCTGTTCTTCCCTTTTATGCCAATGTCTACATGTACTCTCTGAAAAGCTTTAGCAGATTGCAAGCCTATCTGCAAGGATGTTTTTAGTGGCTTTTTCTTATAACTTTGGCAAACACTGCATTTCTTTATCAATGATGAGTAGTCACTGTCCAAGTTGTGCCAGTAAACAAATTTTCTTGCAGTTCTTTCCACACTGTCTATTCGGACATTCTGACTGTAGTTTTAGTTGCTGGTCTATACACTGGCCAAGTTCTGTCCATTTTCAAAGTCTACTCATTCACACTTTTCAGCATTTGGTCTTTCTGGATCTTTTCTACAATTTCAGGTGCAGTCACCAGGAAGTCCCCCTTGACCCCATTTGATACGTGGATGACACTTTTGCTTCCAGTGTCAGAGTTTTCAGCAGCTGTGACAGTGCATCCACAATGGTGTTCTGCCTGGGACTTCTGTACCCAATTGTGCAGTCATACTGAGATAGAAGGGCTGTCCATCCTTGATTATACCATGGTAATCACTGATCTGTGACCTGACGTTACTTGTGGTGGCTAATGACCTGTTACTCGGCTACAAGCTCTGCCTGGTAAAAAACTGATGGAATCTCTTGATTCCAAACCCCATTCCAAGTGCTTCCTTCTTGATCTGTGCATAATTCTGCTTGCTGACTCTGGATGTGGGAGAAGGGACAGCAAATGGGTTTCTCCATCACGTGACTTTTAATCTACACCTTCAAATTGCATTTATTG
This sequence comes from Pristis pectinata, assembly GCF_009764475.1. NCBI lineage: Eukaryota > Metazoa > Chordata > Chondrichthyes > Rhinopristiformes > Pristidae > Pristis > Pristis pectinata. The sequence goes on from NC_067406.1 coordinate 75,060,262, forward strand.
TCATAATGAACATTCACTTCACATCCTTTTTCCACAAGTAATGACCACTTGAAAGACCCACAAAAGATGTTAGCTCTGCTATACTTTCAGGTTTTGGAGCATTGCTGATGGCATCTGCCTTTCCCTTCAGTGGCTGTACACCACAGTCCTCATGCTTCAAATCAATTTATACAACTACTCATTGTAAAAGCACAAATTTGCTTTGCTTCTATGGGAGAGAAGCAGCCATGATCATAAAGTATAAAGTGTAAGATGTCATAGACTTTAATGCAAACAAAAACTAGTCTTCAAACTGTTTTCAAAGGTAAACTACAAGCAGTGATTGGTTTTGAAATTACAAGGACAGCTGCATGAATAAACATCACCATCTGTCAAGGGAGCAGGCTACCAGCTCACAGCAGGAGGCACTTAAAGGATATGCTTTGGAAACTGACATGGCTGTGAGACATTCTTGAATGCATTGGCCAGGCATACAGACAATAAGGCTATGTTAATTGGACTACAGTGAAGTTCCCAGAATGAGAGTAAGGAAGGTTCCTGACTGGCTATTTTGAATTTAACATATAGTCATGGTCATATATATTCTGTCACTCGATACTTGGGGTGTTTGTGAATCCAGAGAAACACCCCTCACAACACAGTGGTAAAAGAAGTATGGTTTGTGTTTCTGGATTCCCATCAAAGCTGTTTGAATATTCAGAGTTGGTCTTGTTGTGCTGTCATTGAGAATATGTAACTATGCATTGGAACCAGTTGTCCACACCCAAAATATTGAAGGGAACTATGCAACTGTGACTATTGAAATTGTATTTAATCACCTGTTGTTATCTTTGTACTTAAAAGATGTAAAAACTCAATATACATTGCGTTCAGGGAGGTCGTCCCACCAAGTCTCATACTCGTGTCAGCTTATACTGAATAATGATCTGTTACATCTACAGTGCTGGACTCCATGTGGTTTATTCAAAGTCACAACAACTTCATCACACTGTGCTCATCAAATCTTGTGGACTTCCTAGAAGATCGAAAGATTTTCTTTTTCTAAGCTCCTGGCAATCAATGGATTATGTTGATCACACAAGGAATAATACACCTTTTGTAAGATCTTATCCATCATGGCCTGAAAATTTTTGGTTGAAGACTTAACGCTACAGGATGAACTCCCCCCAATTCTACTACTCATTTACACACTAGAGGCAGCTTACAGTGGCCAGTTAGCCTGCCAACCTGCATGCCTTTTGTACATGGGAGGAAACCAGAGCACCAAAGGAAACCTACGTGGTCACTGGGAGAACATGCCAGCTCTACATAGACAGCATCTGAGGTCAGGTTCGAGCCCAAGTCCCTGGAGCAGTGAGATAGCAGCTGTACCAGTGTGCTTTGGCCTGGAAGATGTCTAATTCTGTGAATATCTTTGATTGTACTGACTTCACATATATATCTTGTGAAGTGGGTAACAGATATCGTGTGTCATCTACAGCTTGATTTAATGTGATTTTGTAGTCTCCATAGAGCTATAAAAGTTTGTTGCCTTAGGCTGGTATTCACAAGCACACCATTCTGTTCTAGACTATCCTGCTCCTTTTCAGTGTGATTCCTCAGAACATACAGGTCTGAGCTTGCGCTATACCAGCTTTGCATCTAGTCGAATGTGTATGTATGCATTATCCTCTGTAACAAAAGTGGCATTATCTTTGAGGATATTGTCATACCTTTCCAGGAAAACAGCTTCAGAGCACCAGTGCTGAAAACACCTTTCCAATCTCGCTTGAATTGTCTTTGTTATTCCTTTCCCGTGACAGTGGCTTGTTTTCAAAGTTTGTTGCAATGACTGGTAGATGTACTCACTGTTTCACTTCACACTCCGTATACTCTAATATCTGTAACATTTCAACAGAATAGCTTCCTATGTGTCTGGGTTTTCCATCAACGTTGTGGAGCTGAACTTGCTAGAGTCGGTATCATACTCCTTTTGCCATCTACCATTTTGATCACTTTGCACTAAAATGGACTTAGTATTTTTTGTTATAATTGTATTCTTTCTTGTAAAAATTGTGTATAATTTATGTTTGATTTATTTTTTCTTGTGAATGCTGCTTATATGATGTTATGTGCCTCGATAAACTCTGACTTTAGATAGCAGTTGCAACAATTCACTTGTCAATGCATTTGCTCAGAAACCCGTGCATTTCAGATTTGGTTTCACAGCCTTGGACTTAACTGCAGCCCTCTGACTGTGGCTTCAGCTATATGGGTCACTTGTGAGCAAAATTCTCTTGCATTCTTGCAAGCCATTTCCAATGACTTTGGAATTTTGCATGCAAGTTTGAATGCCAGGATTTCCATGTTCAACAACTTTGACAGAATTGTTCAGTTACCAATCAATAAACTAACCTATCAGAGAGACGCATGAGACTGAAGATGCTAGAATCTGGAGCTCAAAACAGACTGCTGGAGGAACTCAGTGGGTCAGGCATCATCTGTGGAGGGAAATGGACAGTCAACATTTTGGGTCTCAATTTCCCTCCACAAGTGTAACAGACCTATCACATAAAGTACAACCTAAAATAGTATCAAAATTGCAATGGAAGGATAAGTTCTTTAATTATATAATGTGCAGACAACTCTTGATTATGCAATGGAGTGGAGTGCCTCCATAGATAATGCAAAAACAATGAAAATGATGATGGAAAATACTCAACCATGTTTGTTTCTTAGAGAATAGTTTTCCAATGGTATTTTTCCAGCTTGTCAAGTACTCCAAGTTTCTTTTCAATGGTCAAAACTACATGCTTCCGTTTGTCAGGATTTGCAGACATATTCACAGTACAATATGACTCTCTGGAAATCAGTACTGCTGTATAAATAAGCCTCAACAAACATGAAAGGTTTCATCAGTTTTAATCTACTTTCATTGTTTTCCCAACTGCAGTTAAACTATTATTATTGCAATGTAGTTACTGTACTTAGATGAGCCTTTTAAATTGAGAACATGCCCCTTTAAAAGTGACTCTGTGGGTCTCTGAGAATCACAAGCCAGTAAATCAGCTGCCCATGAGTTGAGAGTTCACTGTGTTCACCAATTGTCTTACCTGGTTTCTGGTTCCTTGTCCCAAATTATTTTGAACATCTTCGGATTAAAGTAACTTTCCAGTTTCTGTACATCATCCTGAGGGAAAATTTATTCAGCTTGACATGTGCTTCTAGTGCATTCTCTGTCAGCTTTTTACACTCACATATCACATTGTTTCAGGCTCTCACAATATCACCTCCTTCAGCCTTCATATTATGGTTCAATTTATACAATAGGTCATGATGTGAACTGAATGGTTCTCAAGCTCAGTCATATATGTTCAGGCTCCCATTCTAACCATTTGAGGCAGCCAAACTTCTATTTAGTGACACGGCTAAACTTAGTGTGTGCTATCGTCTGGTGATAAGCCAGTGCTGCTGACCCTTGTCGAAGACTGTGCCATATGCTCTTGTTGGGACACAAAGAGGCCTTACAAATGCAAGTAGTTGCAAGCAAACACCAGAAAAATCAGTCTTGATACCACAAACCTCCCGAAAATCTGCTAGGCAAGAGTTGTCAATGTCTTCCAAAGAAGAGACATTGAATATTGACAATTGTGTAATAAATTCAAAGGTACTGGAGCATGGTATATGTGGATACAATGCGAGGTAGAAAATTTCAACCATCTGCATGTTGAGACTGGCATTTTGGATGTTCCAGATTTATTTGTCAGTGCTACATTACTAAGAAGTAGGCATGCCACATGAATTTCCTTTTCAATCCCGATCAAAGGGGACCAGAGAAAAGCATGTGCACAGTAATGGCCTCCTCTGAGACCTATCACTTTGACCAAACGGAACCTAACCTCTCTTCTTTGGCCCATCCTCCTTTTACTGCCTGATCACTCACAGTTGAGCACCTTGCACTCATCCCCTTGCCTAATGTGCCACTCGAGTTCACGTTTCAGCAGCAAATCAGCAGAAAAGCCCCTTTGGAAACTGATGACACTTGGCCAATTCTCCGGAGTTTCCACTGATCTTTCCCTGGACATCCTTGTGCTGCAAATCGTCCTCTTAGACCAATGGCCAGACCCCGGGCAACAGCATGGGGGAGAAGAATGAGAGGGGATCTTATAGGTACATATAAAATTATGAAAGGGATAGATAAGATAGAGGCAGGAAGGCTGTTTCCACTGGTAGGTGAGACTAAAACTAGGGGACATAGCCTCAAGATTCCTGGGAGTAGATTTGGGATGGAGATTAGGAGGAACTGCTTTTCCCAGAGAATAGTGAATCTGTGGAATTCTCTGCCCAGGGAAGCAGTAGAGGATACCTCATTAAATATATTTAAGACACAGTTAGATAGATTTTTGTACAATGGGGGAATTAAGGGTTATGGGGAAAGGCAGGTAGGTGGAGCTGAGTCCACGACCAGATCAGCCATGATCTTATTGAATGGCGGAGCAGGCTCAACGGGTCAGATGGCCTCCTCCTGCTCCTATTTCTTATGTTCTTATGGAAGAGAACCTCTGCGATCCTCAGACGCAAAGGGTTAAGCCCATCATGAAGGGGAATAAGGGGGAAACGAGTTCATTTTGCACTCAAGGTGGATCTCTAATGTTCTTCGTGACAGGTCAGCAAAGCCCTATTTTGCTCTGGCAGCTGTCCTGCAGATATAGAACCAAATAATAAAAGTAATAATACCAGTCGCTCGCCGCCGCCGCTTGTGAGGCTGCAGTGTTGGTGTGTCCGACGGGGGCGGAGCTAAGCTCTCCGTGCACTGGCACCTTCTATGTACAGGATGAGCTTCACAAACGTTTCCCGGCGCTCGCCCCAGACACTGGCCACCGACGTTACAGGGGCAGCCACGGCTTCGGAAACCGGCAATGCCACCGCAGAGGGCTCGGGCCAGTGGTATCAAAGATAGTTAAAGAGGACAGAAATTATATTCATTGTCACTTCCTTAATAAGGAAACGTTTGAACAAAAACAGAGCTATTTAGGAGACAGAACATCTGTGTTGGCACCCAATATCGTTACTTGTTTTTTTTTCTTGGAGTCAGGTGATATTGTAGTGCAAGAGGATCTGAAAACTTCAGTGAAGTAAGATGGAGCGATGGCTTGAGCGATTGCCCCGACCCAGTGGTGTGAGACACGTTCAGAAAGCCAGCAATGGATTCGGTTTCTCACCTGCTCCTGAACCTCACGGAGATGCCGAGGGTGACAGGTACAAGCGGGGCCAGGGGCCGGGGGCGGCTGCGAGGATGACAAGTGTCAGCAGGCTGCACGTCCGCCCAAGGTAGGGACTGGACGTGGGCGTGCACCGGCACACAAACACACACCTTTGTTTTTCCCTTTATATTTTGTCTCCTTTGTCTCTCTTCCAGACCTGGATCAGACTGTGCGGATATTCCTTTACTGCCTGTTTTTTGTGTTGAGCGTGCTCGGGAATGTCCTGATCATCGTCGTCCTGCTGAGGAACAAGCGGCTGCGGACCGTGACCAACACGTTCCTGCTCTCGCTGGCCGTCAGTGACCTGATGTTGTGCCTCTTCTGTATGCCCTTCACCCTGATCCCCAACCTGCTCAAGGATTTCATTTTCGGAAGCGCTGTCTGCAAAGCTGTCGCCTACTTCATGGGTAACTAAAACTCCAATGCAATGGGTGGAGAATAGCGAAATTCCACGCCGGGGCGTGGCATCAATAGAAAGACAGAGCAAAACCTTTTACCTCCCCAGCTCATGCACCATTCCACTATTAATGATTGGTTTGGTTTTTATTTTGCTCTGCCTTTTTTTCGATGCATTAGCTGCATTGACACAAATTACTTTAAGAAACTTCTAAAGTCAAGACTGGGCGATTCTACGAGGGAACTTCGTTAAAGCAGGAATTAGGCATTAAACTAAAAGGGCATCTTGGAGACATCGCTTTTGCAGTAATACTGTTGAAAGTCTGCCTCTCCCCAAAATCGCATCTATTTCTTCACTGCCTGCACCTGCGAGAAAAGTTAACGGAATGCTCCTAAATTTCAACTAGGTATGTTAGCAGCAGGAGGAAAGATAGTGGCCGTTTGCTTGGCGGTTAATGTTTAAACTATGTTAAATATAATCTGCATTTAATATTGCATTTACTCTTTTACCCCACTGTTTTTCGACTCAGTCATGTTCATGGCCGAGATCATATAATATTACGGTCTAGGGAGAAGATCTCGTTCGGTTTCTAAGGGAAGAACTGTTTAATAAAATTGCGTAATCATCAAATCCCTGTTTACTTTTCGATTCACTTTTAAAAGCAATTTTCCAGAGCTCCACAAACCTTAGACAGGCAACTGAACAGGCAGGGAATAGAGGTATAGAGACCATGTGCAGGCAGATGGGGCTAGTTTAAACTGACATTCTAGTCGACATGGCGGGCCGAAGGGCCTATTCCTGGACTACTGTGTTCTATGTTACGATCCAGCTGTTCTATTGTATCAAGGCGCTTCCAAAGCCGAACATTAAATTAATTAAATTATAACACAATGGCTCAGATTGTAAAGATTCTATTTGATACAGAATATAATATGTTTAAATTAATCAGTTGTCGCCTGATAGTTTACGTGGACTGAATATACAATCGACGTACAGACGTGAGAATTTCAATAAAACCGGCCCCACAACCATTCAGCCGCTACTAAATCTCTGCCCGAACGGTTCCCTCTTATTAATAAAAAATACAATACTGTGGATATTGAAAGATGCATTTAAAATTCATTGTTGCAAAACAGATTAGATTTGCTTTGGGAGACGGTCTGTTTCGAATTGTAGACCATGATAAAAGAAATTCTACTCTTATTTCCAATTGTAATGGGTTCTGGAACAACAAGCATTCTGCTGGAGGAACTCAGAGGATCGAGCAGCATCGGCCCTCCAACTTCCTTCAGAAGATTGTTGATTGCTCCAGATTCCAGCATCTGCAGTGTCTATTGTAATAGGTTCTGTTTTCCCCCCTAGGTATCTCTGTTAGTGTTTCTACCTTCAGCTTGGTGGCGATTTCCCTGGAGAGATACAGTGCCATCTGCAAACCGCTTAAATCCAGGGTTTGGCAAACCAAGTCTCACGCCTTCAAAGTGATTGCCGCCACTTGGCTGCTCTCAGTTATGGTAATGTTACCGTATCCCATCTACAACACCTTGGTTCCCTTCACCAGGGTAAACAACAGCACTGGCAACATGTGCCGTCTCCTCTGGCCGAATGACTTCACCCAACAGTTCTGGTAATCGTCATACACATTTCAAAGTTTTCATTCAAAGTTCACCAAAACAAACTCGGGCTGAAATTAGCTTCTGTCTAACTCGTTGCATTATCGCTCGCTTTAGGTATATTTTCCTGTTACTGATTCTCTTTCTGATCCCCGGAATAGTGATGATGATTGCATACGGACTGATATCCCGCGAGTTATACAGCGGCATTCGGTTCGAAGTGAAAAGGAGAAAGAGGAGCCAAGGTAAATGAGGGAGTTGGAAAGGTGCGAAGGCGTGCTGCTCTGCCCTTACTTCAATTGTAGGCAGTCCCTCGTTGAGGTTTTCAGCCGAGGCCGTTCATAGCTACCTATTTGAAATCTTGGCCCTCTCTGTCTTGTGATCTCTTAAAAGTACAATTAGTTAATTTAATATTAATTTCTGATTTTGGTTGTCAAATCTTGATATTGTGCAACAAATGGAACCTCCTTTCATTCAATTGGCTCCAAATGGGTTTAAACTTGGTGTTTAAAAGACTGGCGTCAGCACGCATTGAAATACCTCTCGTTGCTGTTTAGGTAAAACTTTCAGTGAAATTGGTAAAACAGAATAAATGCATGGAAAATCGATTGTAATGGAATTGGAAATAGCACAGGATGTTGAATCACTGGAATTCAAGCTTTCTGATTTCCATGGGTGCTGCGAGCTTCTTGGTATTGATGGTGAAATATTTTTGCTATGAAAACTCCAAATGTGTTAAATCCTGATAATTAAACGTTATATTTTGCTATGATAAAAGTTAATTCATCCTTTCACCTCCCATGGTCTACTTCTTTAGAGTTAAAGAGTATGAGTTGTTCTCATGTCCATTTCTAACTCTGAAACAAAACAAATAACTTTTGACTCTTAAGACTCCGAATGACTTTGGAAGTTTTCAGAAAATAATCCAGGAAATTCTTACTGCATATCTCAACCACTCATAAAGCAGTCCGTCGATAGTTGGTGACTGGTGTTTTATTACTGTGGCTAAAGACGGCATCAGGTCAGACTAATTATAGGACGAACCTACCTTGTTACAGCCAAAACATAAAGTACATTCTCTCTCTCTCCCTCTCTCTCCACATTTCCTGAAATATTTAAATAAAAAAATGAAAAAACACGGTGATGCAGCAGGCCAGGCAGCATCCCTAGAGAAAAGCAGGCGGTCAACGTTTCGGGTCAGGACACTTCTTCAGGACTGAAGATAGGAAAAGGGGGAAGCCCAATATATAGGAGGGGAAAGCAGAGCAGTGATAGGTGGGCAAAAGAGGGGAGGTGGGGTGGGCACAAGGTGGTGAGGGGTAGATGCAGGTAAGAGATAGCGATAGGCAGGTGTGGGGAGGGAGGGGAGAGCAGATCCACCGGGGGATGGGTCAAAGGTAAGGAGGGGTAGAAAGAAGAGAGAGAGGCTAATTACAAAACGATTCCAGTCTCTGTCTGGGGAATGAACGGACAGCATCACACACATGTAACTGGCCTTATAGGCAGCGCATCCAGTTGAAGGGATGACGGGAACATCCGACGATAGCATTATATGTTTCCGCTACTGTAATTACGGTCTGTGTTTGATTCGCAGAAAGGAAAAGCGGTGGCTGTGCCAGCGGTTACGAGGATGGAGATGGGTGTTACAGGCAGAACGTAAAACGCAAAAGGACGATGGCAATGCAACGACTATCGAGCACCGCCGGTGCTAAAATAAACAGAGTGAGAAGCAACAGCTCCACAGCGAACTTAATGGCAAAGAAGCGAGTGATTCGGATGCTGATTGTGATTGTGATCATGTTCTTCATCTGCTGGACCCCTATATTCTGTGCAAATGCTTGGCGAGCGTTTGACAAGGTCTCCGCCGACAGATTCCTGTCCGGGACCCCGATTTCATTCATCCATTTGCTCTCGTATACATCCGCCTGCGTGAACCCCATCATCTACTGTTTCATGAATAAGCGATTCCGCGTGGCTTGCTTAGCGACTTTTACCTGTTGTACCAAGCAGCGGCCACAGCTGAGGGAGACGGAGGACGAGGGTCGCACCACCACTGCTTCCATCTCCAGGTGCACTTACACCAGCGTCTCAGCCCCCTCTTGACCCCGGGGGCAAGGCAACTCCTCATCCTTTCCCATCAGGGATGTTCTCCTATTAACCCTGTTTTATTTCAACAGACATTTGCCTCGTTATTTATTACGTTTGCAAGCTTTGCATCGATACAGGAGACCAACTCTCAAAACTGATGTACTTGACAACAAGAAGCAGTCGAAGGATGATAATCCCAGAGAATAAAAACGTTGCACTGTCGAGATCACGCGTTGTTGTTGTTATGATGCAGGCCTGTCGCCTATTTCTTGCGGCCGTTCCTTGGCGAGAGAAAGAAGGCTGGTTGTAAGCAAATCATTAAAACAATTATAACTTTGTTGGCAATGATTACGTTGGGGGGTTAGAGTGTTTAGCAGTGAGTGTCACGTAATGCAATGCATATTTTTGAAACAAGGCACTAACTGAACCATCCGTGGGTTCAGTCGTGCAGGGAGGGGTGAAGTGAGAAGCGGACTTAAGGATCTCTCTGCACTCGCCTGCCTGGTGAGTCCCTCCAGGACGGACAGTTGAACATTGGTTTATTCTTGTCATGTGTAGCGATATGCAGCGAAAACCCTTTGCTGAGCCATCCAGACAGATCCCGTCACTACCGTCGTCAGAATCAGATTTATTATCACCGGCATATATCGTGCACTACAGTGCAAGACATAAAAATTACTACAAATTACAAAAATAAATAAATAGTGCAAAAGAGGAATAACGTGTGCATGGACTGTTCAGAAATCTTGATTGTGAAAAAAAGTTCCTGAAATGCTGAGTGTGGGTCTGGAGGCTCCTGTACCTCCTCCTCAATTATAGTAACGTGAAGAGGGCACGTCCTGGGTGGTGAGGGTCCTTAATGATGGATGCCACCTTCTTGAAGCACCACCTCTCAAAGATGTCCTTGATGGTGGGGAAAGTTGTGGCCATGATGGAGCTGGCTGAGTCTACAACCCTCTGCAGCCTCTTTTGATCCTGCACATTGGAGCCTCCGTCCCAGGCAGTGATGCAACCAGTGAGAATGTTCTCCACTGCACATCTGTAGAAACTTACAAGAGTTGTTGGTGACATACCAAATCTCCTAAAACTGCTGATGAAGTAGAGCAACTGGCATGCCTTCTTTGTGATTGCATCAATGTGTTGCATAAATGTGTCCACACATTTACTCCACCTTGGTTTACATGCCCTTCATGTGAGCACTATCTTCCATTTACATGTAACTAAAAGCCGTAAAGTTTGAGAGATTGGTTGTACCTGTTGGTACCTGAAGCGTGGCGACACTTGGGGACTGCCCCCCAGAACACTCTACACAAAAGATGTATTTCACTGTGTATTTCGATGTACATGTGACTAATAAAGATGTCTTGTCTGAACAAAGGCCAAAGGACAGTAGTGTGCCCCCTCCCCCAGAATACATGCTTTGTTTTCCAATAAATGAGAAACACACAGAAGACTGTTGTCAACTTTGCTCCGTTTGCAGCTTATTTCAGTCTCCTGGTGTGTTCCCTCTAGACTGCCTGCTCCACACCCACCGGGCAGGATGGTGCATGAACAGCAGGATCACAGACCAACCCCATTCTATCCTCTCCTAAAACCTGATACTGCAGGAAAGGGAAAAAAATGTCAATCCAGTAAACCTAAGGAAACAAAGGACTGCAGATGCTGGAATTTAGATGAAAAAAAATCTGGTAAACCCAAACCAGACAAGATGGCAAAGTCAACACAAAACACTGGACAAACAATCCTAAGCTGCATAGTTCAGAAACAGATGATTGAGCCTGGGGCCTATTGTCCAAATCCTTCGATTAAAATCCTGAGTTATACTGGATGGTAACAGGCCCTTTGGCCCAACTCATCCATGCCATCCAAATTGTTTGTCTGAGCTAGTCCCCATTTGCTTGCATATGGCCCATATCCCTCTAATCCTTCCTTACTTACTTGATACTTTCTACTTTGTTTTGATAGTGGAGTTAATTCACAACCCCTCCCCTCCTCCCACTACATTCTATATGTCATGTGAAATACAATGCATCATTTACTGTGCAATGTAAAAATGGAAAGACAGAACATTTTGTATCCACCCTAAGTGGTGCTAAAGTCTGACTGCATCTACTACAAGAATACCTCCTGATTACAAATTTTTTTCTCCCTCCCCTCAAAACAAAAACAGATGAACATGCAGAACTTCATATACAGCAGATAAATTTAATGCCAGTATGTCAGACGCCCTGATCAGATCTTGAGCAACCCCATTAACAAGACCATGCTATTTCAGAGCTCCAATGACCTGATTTCCATCCTGATCACTGATGCTGTCCACATGAAGCTTGCACATTCTCCATGTCTGTATGGGTTTCCTCCCATATCCCAAAGCCATGCAGGTTGGTAAGATAACTGGCAACTGCAAATTGCCTTGATCTAAGGGAGTTGATGGGAAAAGGGGATTAGTGTAGTGTCAGTGTAATTTGAGTCCCTGATTGGTAGAATATGAATAAAGGACAAAAGTGATTTTTTTAAAATGCATTGTTTTATTAATGAATTGAACTAATTGCCAGTTACAGTTTAGGCAACAATCTGGCCTGACTTCCATGTATCCAAGGCACACAACCAATTTATGGGAAAATCAAACTAGATGTAATATCGGTGTGAGTGTCAACATATTTACAGCAGACTGTCTGCCAAAAGCATGTGTAGTCAGCAGAATACAACATCAGTCCATATATAGCATTGATATGACATCAACAGCCCCACCTCGGACCTCAGCAGTCTACATAGTGGTCTTCCTCAAACTCGCACAGCTGAGACTTCAGCAGTGTAGGTTCCCCCCTAACATAGTGGTCGATGAGCCCTTACAATATAACGGTTGGGTGGTTGCTTCTGGTTGTTATTATGATTCCACTGTGCCTTCTAAAGCCAAGACAATGGCTGGTAGAGAGGGAGAGGAGGACTCTCAGTTGGCCACATCTACAAAAGATGAAGGAGAAACGCTTCTATCAAAATCCTGCTAAGGAACATGGTCTGTACCTCAAAAAGGACACCACTGCCAGAATCTGCCATCTTCTCCAGGCACCACTGCAAACTCAGGGCATGGGAAGGACCATGATGCCAATGGCTGTCAAGGTAACAGGAATGACAGTGCGTCTGTATCTGGCTCTTTCCAGGGTATGCCGCAGATATTTTCAACCTCTCACAACTTTGCTATCCAGAGCTGTATAAAAACAAATCAATGAAACACACTGTTCAAAAATGTGGCTAAATTTCATTGTTGCCAATAGACCAGCAGATAAAGGAAAGTGGTGGGTTTTCTGCAAGTTTCCTGGTGTTGCTGAATGCCATTGATGACGCAGAAAAGATTTTTGTGGCACTTCTCATCCACTGCTCTGCATCAAATTGGAAGGAACCACTCTTTTCCAGATGATGAAAGATGACAGGCAGCACTTCACAATGCTCAGCATCTTGGCCTCAGTCAGTATTCATTATGCACCAGCTAGATTAAAACACATGGTGACAAATAAAAACTATTATTATTAGATGACTGGAGTTCACTGTTGGTAACACAGCTGAAGCCTCCAGCACATGATGCATGCCCAAGGCATAAACGAAAGTTGCACTTCCATGCAAAAGGTATTACAACAAAGCACTGAAGTGTGAAAGATTAATTTTGCTTTCTGGACCTCTAGAGGAACCATGAATACTCAACAGCTGCTCAAAAAAAAACTCCTGTGAAATAGCCCCTAGTCCTCAATAAACTCCAAGATATCAATTTAACCATACAATTTCCTGTAGAGTTTGGTACTGGCAAGTTGTATTCCACTGATGACATATCTCCTGCAACAAGGAAGCCTTTGTGCAAATTGGGTTTCAACATACTGGCAACCCATTGAATTTAAGCGGGGGGAGGGGGGGGAGGAGGAAAATCAAGCATTAAACAGATGTTCAGTTATTGCTCTTTTTGTGCTGTTGCTAAAGAAATTTCTACCCATCATATCTCTGTTAAAACATATGAATACCAGACACAACAATCCATATTGTACGGAGAACAGGCACAATCAATGATTCAAATGTCCCACACAGTGGGGATCTGCAATGAATTCAGATGTTGATGGAAATGTAATCTATTGCTTTAGTTGCCAAAAACAAGTGACATATTAAACTCCCCAAAAAAATCCTGGACCAAGTGAGGAAACCCGAATTGCTGCCTTTTGTTTAAAGGCAATCCATTGTATGAGCTTGCCAAATAGAAGCTGCTTCCTTGCCTTTGCATTGCAATAGTACCTACACTTCAAAAGTTGTTAATCACCTGAAGTACCTTTTATTGGTGGAGGGACATAGGCAGCAGTTGAGTCCTAAGAATACAAAGAGAGAATTAAAATGCTCATCCCCGACCCCACTTCTACAATTGACTGGCAATGCAGAGGGAAGGAATGTGAGGAATTTTAATTGCTTATTTAATTGCAATGCAGTCAAGCAGCTTTGTATTTTTCAAGTTTTGGCATTCCTAGCCATTTTGGCACAGCCAGTAGAGCTGCTGCCTCACAGCTCCAGAGACCTGGGTTCAATCCTGACCTCCAGTGCTGTCTGTGTGGAATTTACACATTCTCCCCATGACTCTGTGGACTTGCATCCTCCAGGTGCTCTAGTTTCCTCCCACATCCCGAAGTGTTCTGGTTGGTAGGTCAATTGCCTCTGTAAATGGCCCCTAGTGTGCAGGAGAGTGCTTGGATCTGGCAGGGTAGCTGATGGGAATTAGGAAAGAATAGGAAATGATGCTCGATGGTCAATGCAGACTTAGTGGGCCAAAGGATGTGCTGCTTCTCTCAATGATAGTCATGCAACAGGTATTACTGAAGCTTCACAACTCAAACAACCTATGTTCAATCCAGCCATCAAAGTGCAGTTTGGACATTCCCCTTGTGACTATGTGGGTTTCCACCAACTGCTCCAGTTTCCCCACACATCCAGAAGATATATGGGTTGGTAGTCTAACTACCACTAGTGTTGGTGGATGGTAGGAGAATCTGTGTGGAGTCGATGGACATGATAGAGATAAACAAATTTGGAGAGACAGCATTGGCTTGGTAGGTTAAATGGCCTCCTATGCTGAATGACTTTAGGAATATGTGAAGACAACAGTTGCTGCAGCTGCCAGGACACATTCCTTTAATCTCTATTTCATATTCCACCACCAAACACACACTCCCCCCCAGATCTAAATGCTCACTCCTTAGTTGCAGGCACAACTTCTAGACCTTGGCCAAAGCTTTCAGGACTAAATTACTTTTATATATTGTTAGCTGTTTGGGAATCTGTTATTTATAATCTATTAAGCACCAATAAAAGATCACTCTATTTGGTTAAACAATCATATTCTACAATCAGACCATGAGTCATTTTGAAATGGAACTGCCAATCTGAATAGATTTCAAATTTCTATGTCAAAATAAATACAGACACAAAAAGGACTAAACAAAGTCCTTCGACCTTCAAAGTCTCCTAATAACAGACTCAAACCAGAGAAACATTTTAGGAGGGCCCACCAGCCCGCTGAAGGACAAGCTCTGCATTAGTATCCCTGATCACAGGAGAGGGCAAGTTGTCAGCAGTTCCCATTCTGATCATCTTTTACCTCCTAGTGGTAATAGGGCAGTGTGAACACCCAAGAAAGACAGCATATGCTGCTTTTATTTCAGATTTCCAGTATCTGCAGATTTTTAGAAAAAAAATCCATTTACTGTCAAATTCACAGCCACTTCTTTTCCAAGAATGCAAACCTAGAAGTTCTCCTCTGCTCTTTGGCAGGAAGTCCATTTGTCCCTTTTGCCTTACTCACACTCAGTGGTATCTCTCTCCCCTCTAGTCTTTGATAACGTGTTGATCAATGAGACTCAACACAAGGAACTGCACCTCATCTACTGTCTGAGCACATTGCAGCCTGCAGGACTCAATATTGAATTCTCCCACTTTTCTCCCTATCAGTTTCGGGACTGCCCATTGCTGTCCATTGTCATTTTGGCTCAGCTTTTCTGTTTCTATTTGTATAGTCTGGCCTGCTGGGCATGTCCCACAGCCTTGCTATTAGCAACACATTACATGTACAGAGAAGCATAATCTGCTCTTAAGTGATACTCATACTGCCACGTCAACTCATTTGGTCTCAACATACCGGAGATATCCCTTGTTTTACCCATCCCTCCACCACATTCTCTGCTATTGAAAAGCATCTTTGTTTCTTTCCCAGTTCTAAGGGTCCCAGACCTGAAACTTGATTGCTGCTCTTTCTACAGACACTGCTTTACCTTTTTGACTAGCATGCTTTTTTTTTAGAAAAGTTACAAATTTCCAGCATCTGCAGTTTTTTTTTGATATACATGCACTAACGCAATGTCCCAGACTTTAGTTGAGAAAATTGGACTTGGTGAAATTAAACAAGAAAGCAGCAAACAGCATACCACATATTTAAGATATTGTTAATGCGTTAATAGGGTTTAAGTGAGCACAGATCACTTGCAGATTTTCTAATGGGAAGAAATTAAGGGTAAAGGCAGACAGATTCAAGTTTGCCACCCATATATTAAAGGAAAACAGGAGCCAAGTTCTCAATATTTTGCTATGAACCAAAAACTTAAGTGTGCACTAATATAAAGTCACTTCAATTGTTACAACACAAAATATCTGAAATGCATTTAAAAATTGGATAGCTTTAGAATAAAAAAAAATTGCTAACAATGTAATGAGCAACTTTAGATTCTATCAATCAAGGATGACAGACTTCCAGACAGCATTTACTAGAAAACTTCTGCAAATGGCCAATCTTGCCCTCAATTACTAAAAATATTTGATTTTGCAGACTAAATTCAGGCTGGGAACCATGGTCCCAACTGTGGCTATAACTTGGTGAGGATCTTCAGTTAAGGAACTTCCAGATGACACAAATGGCATAAATTAAACATTCAGTTATTGTTGTACCTTGTGCTACCTCCATGCACTGCATAATGAATTGATCTGTATGAATGGTATGCAGGACAGGTTTTTCACTGTACCTCAGTATTGTGACAATAATAAACCAATTCCAATGTCAAAACAAGATGTGCTGGAAAGAGTAACGCCAGCATATGAAGATTAAGATCAGGTAAATGATTTGGGGTTGGTCCCATCAAATAGTAGAGGATGTCATTTATCTTTCATCCTTTTAGACAATAAATAAACCACAATGAACTTTTGTGACATGAAAATGAACAGAAACTACACTCAAATCACTTTCCACCCCCAATCTTGCTCCTTGCTTCACTCTTAATAGCATCAACTCAAACCAGAGAAACATTTCCATAGGGACCAGCAGCCTTAAGGACCAACTCTGCAATTAGATTTTCCAGCAGGACCATTACTAGGATTCAATCATTGCTTTCCTACTTGAGCAAGAATCAGAGTTATCTTATTACCACTACAATTCAAGCTATAAACAATGCAATAGACATGCTGAGTTGCTATTTTATGATCTGTGACATACTCCACCAAAATCACGATGATCCATACAATGTTATTTGAATATATTAATTATACTGAATTTGTACGTTAGTTTTGATAATCTAATGTTATAGCTAACACACTGCTTTCAGGAGAGCCTCCAGCATTGGCATTTCTAGAAATTCATTCCCATTGAAGGAATGCAGTTTTCATCCATATACATTATGGAGATAAAAACCCACTGGTGGTTGTGTAGCAAACTGGAATGAAGGGTGGGAAGCAAGCAAACAGATGATTGCATTTGATTTGCATGTAATCCATACCAATATTCATGCATTGCAAAATGTTTTGTTTAGTGAATGCAAGCAGTTTATTTAAAAGGTTACCAGACCGACAAGTAGAAATGCCAAATGTTACAATGCTGCCCCAGATAAAATATTCCATTTCATTTCCTTCTAGTTCTGATTTTACTGCATATCTCAATCAAAACAATGGCTATCAAGCATGAATCATAGTTTCACATGCAAATGATTCCCTCATTGGAGTTTAAAATGAGCAGTTTAAGTTGGCACATATTGCTCAGGTCTGAGACATGTTGAGCACACGTACTGCATAAATAGCCTTGTAGCATCATTTCAGCATTGAAAAGAGCTGCATGTTTTACGCTACAGAGGACGCTTCACTTCTACCATTTGAAATATGGGGAATTTTCACTATGTCTAACAAGTAGACTTCCTTTTACTTACTGGAAAAAGGATTTTGGTTAGTGGATTATTTCAAAAACTTTAAAAATAATTGTTGGAGGCCAGTATCTTAAGCCCAATACATCACTGCAGAAATTTCTCAAGACCCAACCATCTTAAGACGCTTCATCAATGACACCCCTTCTATAATGTCAAAAGTGAAGGTATTTGCTGATGATTGCAAAATGTTCAATTGCATTCACAAATCTTCAGCAAACAAAAGTAGCTAATCCTTGTGTGCACCAAGACTGAGTCAACATTCAGGTTTGGGCTGACAAGAGGCAAGTAACATTCATGCCAGAAATGTGCTGGGCAATGACTCTAACAAGAGATATCCTAATCACCTCCACTTGATATTCACAGTACTATTACCATCACCAAGCATCATCCCCAACTCTTCCCCACCTCTCCCCCCCCCCCCCCCATCAATACCTTGGCTGTCACCATTGAAAAGAAATTCAACTGGGTCGGCACATACATACTGTGGCTACGAGCTGCTGGTAGGCAGGGTATCCTGCTGTAAGTGACTCATTTGATTCCCCATACCTTTTCCACCATCTTTAAAGGCAAAACAAGTGATGGAACACTCTGCATCTACTTGAACGAGTTCAGCACCAGTAACTTAAGCAGCTCAGCACCAATCAGGACAAAGCAGAACATTTGACTAGCACCCCTTCAACCACCATGAACTTTTGAACCCTCTGTTGCTAGTGCACAGTGACTGTAATTTATTCCACTTTTTTCAGAAAACTTACTGCAGTTACTTACCCAGCCCAATCACACAGCATCTCCCAAACCCTAGGCCTCTATCACTGACTGACTTGGTCTTCAGGAGCATGAGAACACCACCCTCATGCAAGTCACCCATCATCCTGACTTGGAAATACATCATTCTTTCATTACTGTTGGTCTAAATTCAGGAACTCCCAGCCCAGCACTGTAGATGTACTTTCACTAGAAGGACTGCAGCACCATCTCCTTCTCAAGGGCAATTAAAGACAGGCAATGAATGTTGGCCTTGGCAGTGACACCCAGATCCCAAATAATGAATACATATTAAAAACAAAACTTTTCTTTTGTTGATTCATTAATTACCTTTCCTGCAGCATTCACTCCTTGGGCAATCAAGCAGTTGTTGACAACATGCTACAAATCCTGAACGTCATTTATTCAATTCCTCGGGGATAAGAAGTGGCAAGTAGCACTTGCACATTACAAATACCAGGCCATGACCTTCAGCAAGACAGTTTAACCCTTTCCTTTGACATGACCATTGGCAAAACCTACAATATTTTGGAACATCACCATTGACTAGAAAGATAATCGGGACACCTACATAATCCTTGTGGCTGGAAGGCAAGACCAGAAGCTGGATGTGGTTTATGGTACATAACACAATGTCCTGAAATTTAAACTGTAATAGAAATGGGCTAACCCTACAACTTCAAAAGGCAATTGAAAAATGAAAATAGTGTTTCTCAGGTGCTGCTGAAGGTAGGTGGTTGTTGGGGCCAGAGAGGAACAGCGTCTAAGCTCATCCTGGATAGACTAAAGTGCATGGAATGGGCATCCTCATGCATATAGTTATTGTTATTTATGGTACCAGATTTTATTGTTGCAGGCTGTAGAAATGTTCTAATGATTTAGATGTCCCTTAAGTTCAAACAGGGATATTTAGAGGTGTCGAAAAGGTGAGCCAATAAAAAAAAATGGAAATCTTGAATCTCCATAAATACCAATCAAAATGAAATGGAAAACAACACATGGAGTAAGGCAGCAGACAACAAGATACAACTTTTCAAAACTCTCAGCATTCTGGCACATTTCAGACAAGTCTTTTGAGCTAAGCCAGATAAGTGTTCATCTTAAATTGCTGTACCATTTATGCAAAGGTAAGTGCCATTAGCCTTCCTGTTAAGATATCATGTCTGGTGTCAAAGGCATGAATAATGTGTGACTTCTTTAGGCTTACATAGAAAATTTATAGAGTCAGAGCTGCACAGCACATAAACAGGTCCTTCCGGCCACCACATTCACACCGACCTTTTTGCTCAACTACACTAATCCCATTTGCCTGCATGTCCATATCCTTAGAACCATACAGCACAAAACAGGCCCTTCGGCCCATGTTGTGCCATCCATCAAACCACCCTCACACTATCTAAACCTTTCCTCCCGCATATCCCTCCATGTGCCTATCCAACAAACTCTTGAACCTGTCCAATGTATCTACCTCCACCACCACCCCAGGTAGTGCATTCCATGCACCAACCACTCTCTGGGTGTAAAACCTCCCCCTGACATCTCCCCTGAACCTCCCACCCATAACCTTAAAGCCATGCCCTCTCATCTTGAGCATTGCCTGTCTGTGCCTTGCCTGTTCAAGTGCCTATCTAAATGCCTCTTAAATGTGGTCGTATCGGGTTCCACCACCTGCTCTGGTAGTGTATTCCAGGTATCAAATATCGGGAAAAAAATCCTCAGATTCCTTTTAAAACTACCCCCCTCTCACCTTAAACCTGTGCCCTCTTGTTTTTCACAACCCCTACCAGGTGAGAAGTAGCTGACCACCTACTCTATCTATGCCTCTCATAATCTTATACCCCTCTATTGGGTCATCCCTCAGCCTCCGTGCTCCTGGAAAAGCAAGCCTATCTATAACTACTGTAAATTCCTCCAGTCCAGGTAACATCCTGCTGAATCTCCTCTGCACTCTCTCCAGTTCAACCACATCCTTCCTATAGCGTGGTGACCAGAACTGCTCACGATCCTCCAAGCGTGGTCAAACCAGTGTTTTGTAAAATTGTAACATAACATCCCAATTTATATTATATGCCTCATGAAGGTAAGCATGCCATATGCCTTCTTCAGCACCCTATTACCCATGTTGCTAAAGGAATTATGGACTTGAGCCCCAAGGTCTTTCTGTTCATCAGCATTTTCCTTTGCACACTACCATTTATTTAGACAACCTTCGTTGCTATGCATAGCATCTCCACTTACATCCAAAGGTTCCAGCACTGATCCCTGTAATACACCACTAGAGACAAACTTTCAAATCAGAAGAGCATCCTTCCACCACCACCCCCTACTCCTATCAGAGCACCTTTGCTCCATCTGCCACAAACAGCCAGGATCCATCTGTGGCCAGCCACTTCAATTCCACTTCCCATTCCCATACTGATGTGTCAATCCATGGCTTCCTCTACTGCCACTTTGACACCAGACGCAGGTTGGAGGGGCAACACTTCATATTCCATCTTGGTAGTCTCTAACCTGACAGCATCAACATCGATTTCTCCAATTTCCGGTAACCCCACCCCTCTTTTCCCCTTTTGTTTTCCCTCATTTCCATGGCCGCCTCACCCCTTCTCTTTCCCCTCCCCCACCCACACATCCTGCCCATCACCTCCCTCTGGTTCCCCACCTCCTTCCCTCTATTCTATGGTCTACTGTCCTTACTGGATTCCTCCTTCTTCAGCCCTTTTGCCTCTTCCACCTATCACCTCCCAGCTTTTCACATCATTCCCTTTCATACCCCCCTTCCCCCACCCACCTACCTTCCCCCTCTCACCTGTCACCTACCAGCTTGTGCTCCTCCCCCTCCTTTATTCTGGCTTCTGCCCTCTTCCTTTCCATCCTGATGAAGGGTCTCGACTCAAAACATCGACTGCTTATTTCCCTCCATAGATGCTGCCTGACCTGCTGAGTTCCTCCAGCATTTTGTGTGTGTTGTTTGGATCCAATTAACTAGTTGACCTTGGATCCCATGTGCCTTAACTTTCTGGACCAGCCAACCATACTTGGCCTTGTCAAAAGCCTTGCTGAAGTCCATAAAGACAAGGTCTTCATCAGTCTTCAAAAAACAATTACTTGGTAGTATTCTGAAATGTAACTTATACATCAGTTCTTCATACAGCAATGATTTACTTCCGAAATCAAGTATCTGCATCACCAGTCTTTTTAAAGGATTGCATAAATTAGTTCCAAATCAGATTACGGTCTGCCTAGATGAAGTTGAATTAAACACTTTTCCTCTTATTGTCCTCTGGTAATAAGCAGAGATTCTATTTGAAGGTTGCAGATTCCATGTACAAAGGAAAAGTCCTTTCAAACAGTTCTACTTAATGGAATAAAGCCCATGAATTTTCCTCAGTGCAGACAACAGAGCCTCCATTTCTTCAGTGCCCAATTTGACATGAATAAAATCCAACTATTTCATATGTTTCTGATTAGTCCATAAAGGAACTGGGATTGTAAATTGTGATCGTCTTTTAAAAGTCACTTCTCTGTGTAATTTAAAAAGTACTCACATTATTTCAAAAATAATAAGAATGGTCTACTTTGTTGACAAAAAAATTCTAATCCTGTATTGGTGCTCCACTACAATCCAGTGACAAGTGCATTGTAAAGACAGTCTTTGATATAATTACCTTTATCATCCAAGACTTCAAGGATGCTAGAAAAAGACGGGCTGTACTGCACTTTCAGGGCAACAATCACATTTCCAAGTTGGAGGGAAATGGGAACAAAATATCTACAGGTACCAGTGTCTACAGGCACCAGTGCCTACAGGCACATACACTTGGTAAAAAAAAATTCCCAATGACCAGTTGAGCTCAACAATATTGAAGAAAATAAAATGACTTACAAATCTCATTCACACAATGAAAGAAACCATTGGCTTATTTTGACTTCGTCTTATACTAATAATTCCAAATATCTTTTAGAGTTTAACATTGGTAGTTTGTAATTACTGTAATACATCAATAGTACCAATATTTACAACTAGGATATGCAATGTTACTGGATGAGTAATCCAGAGGCCTGGAGCAGCTCAGTTAATACCATACTAGTTACAAAGTTAGGGTATAAAATTGTTGAAAATACTGGTTGTAAATATTAAGCTGTCAGATGGTTATAAAAATGATTCACAAATATCTTTTACATAAAGAAACACTGTCTTTACCTGGTCTTGCCTATATTTGACTTCAATACCACAGAACATGGTTGATTTGATTGGCCTAACAAGCCGGTCAGAGCAATAAAGCATTGTCAATAAATAACATCAACAACAAATGCAATATCCTAAAAATGAATTAAAAACCTAACAATCTAGAAAGGGGCACTGGCAGGCTGCTGGTCTGGATGAGTGAATTTATAACAGTATCACCCTGAGCAGAATAATAATTCACAAACACACTTAATTTACAAAAATAAAAGTGTAAAAGGGACTAACTAGCTGAGATGAACTCTGAATCCTAATAAATTAATTAGAGAATGACTTCACTTGTCACCCAACTTATTAGACCAGATGATTTTTAATCTTTTGTTGTTTTTTTAAAAAAGTTAAATATTTTACATTGTAAAAATCAGATGCCTCCATTGGGGCTTATCTCTGGATTGGGTAGAGAATAGCTTTTTCTGGGGAAAAATAGATTACAGATTTATTTTAGCGTAACATGCTTTTCTTTATTTTTGTTTAAAAAAGGACCCAAACTTTAATCTTGCATTGACATTTCTAATGATTTTAGTGCAGATTATCAAGGTTCTGGTTTTAACTTTACAATGGTGTAAACTTCTGCAATTATAGAATCAAAATTCCAATAGAAATAGAAGCAAGCATTTTCTCAAAAGTTTCTAAGCCTATAACTGGATTCTCTCTTGTATTAAGAGTTGTACAAATATATCTAAACCAGCAATGAAATTAGTATGTTCCTCTAGAAAAACAAAACTATCTTAATTATAGAACATAAAGTTACATTCCTCAGCCATTTGATAGTACTGTCCTCGGGTTATGAACACCTGACTTATGGACACCCCCTCATATTATTAAATTTAAAGTCTGACATATGCATATGCATTTAGTCCTACGAACAGTAGAACTAATTTCCCCTCTTTCCACATTTTCATATTTAATTTCCCCTCTTCTATTTTATACTTAGCTTTCCAATTTAATTTCCCCTCTTCCACTCTTATCAGTCTTGTGTGTTTTAGATACCATTCATTATAACACTGTGGAGGTATGGTAACCATGTAGAATGATTTTTGTATTTCCTGACAGACAAAATTGACGTATGGATGATTTTGTATGTAACTGTTGAAATCACAATTAGTTTATATCTTTAATATCAATTTCTCTTGAGAATAACTAAAAATTAAAACCTGAAATTTGCAAGTCTTTACAGGGAAAGAGCAAAATTTACTTTGTACAAATGTCTAAATATGCAACCCATTCGTTACCTGGGGATGACCTGTGCTATTTTTGAAATGCCATCTTCTGAAAAAAAGCAGCTTTAGTTACAAATTCTAAAGATGTTGAACAGCTTCCAGTACTTCACCCAGGTCCATTTTTCACATGCAAGCCTTGAGAATTGACAAAGGGAATACATAAGAACTCCAACTTGAAAAGCAAAACAAACTAGATACTGAAATATTCAGGTCAGGTAGTATCTGTAGAGAGAGCTAAGAGTGCAACTGTAACTATAACACTTTCATCCACAGGTACTGCTTGACTTGAGTATTCCCAGTATTCTTTTTCCAAAGCTCAAAGTTGACCTCACATGCATCCTGTTTTTTAAACCTTTAGTAATATGGTGAACAGGAACAGGCCAGTTTTCATGTTTCTCTGTGTCAAGAAAGCATGATAAAAGGAACTGAACTCAATATCTGGTCTGCATTGGTCTGTTATGCAGACACTTTATAAACTACCTAATATAACTTGTTGCATGTGCAGATTAGTTTCAACCTCCGCAGTCAAAAACTGGTTTGTCAATAATTTCAACTAAGCACCAAACTTCTTCTATTGTTAACATGAATGACTTCCAGCACATTGTTTTATTTCTTTCCAAGGTACCACTCTTGTCTTCTCATTACAACAGCCGTTATTTAATGAATCCAATCTCTAAGCCTCAAATATCCCTCTTGACAATGCCACATGAAATTACCATTTTACAAAACAATTTTATTATTTTGGTCCAAACTACCATTTCTTCAGATAGCATCAGCAGCTCCCACATTCTGAGCAGTGGAGTATGCAACATTTGTTATCTTGTTAACAAGTTATTAAATAATTACTGCTCATTGAACTCAGAAGCTGATTTGATATAATGGCACTTCCTGAACTGCCTTCAACATTCCCTAAATTGATCAAAAGCATCAATGAAACATCTTGGGTTGTAAGCTTAATACTAAAAGTTTAAGAAATATGGCGTCCTTCAAGTAATATCCTTGACTAAGTATTAATTTATCTCGTTAAGATCTTCATTTCTAAGTGCTCTAAGTTTATTGCCTTACTACAGTAAATAGGAACATTAGTTTCGAATGTAACTGTTGAAATCACTATTAGGTTTTATCTTTAAGGTCAATTTCTCTTGAGAATAAAAAAAAATTAAAACCTGCAATTTGAAAGTTTTTCCAGGGAAAGAGCAAAATTTACTTTGTACATATGCCACCATATGCATGCTCTTACCTTATTTACTCATAATTCAGGATCTGGACGTCACTGACTAGGGTGGCACATTTTTGATTCAGTTTTGCTTGATCAGATCAGAATACTTTTTTTATGTATATAAACTGACATTTGATATGCAATGTGTGGGGAGGGTGGGGTTAAAGACAAGGACGTTAATAAAAATGATACAGAATTTTACCCCCCTAAACAGAAATGAAAAACACCCCAAACAGAAATGAAAAGTCTGAAATGTCAAAAATTACATCATATATTGTCAAATCAATTGAAATTCAGGACCAATTATCATCTGGGCAAGAAACTGGACCAACAAAAGGGGAACTAAAATATGCATCATAGCAGGTTGGTGCACAAGAATTACTGCAGAGGTCAGTTCCTGGATTCTTACTCATTTACACTAATGGCTCTTATGTAGAACATTGTATAAACCTATGAATTCACAGAAATATATTTGCTGTTTGAAGGGTGCAGGCAAGAATGTGCTTAAAAATTCAGGTCAACTATACATTTGTGGAGATAAATGGCAAATGAAATTTAAAACAAATGCTATAAATTGGATATGAAGACAGAAAAAGCAGAAATGTGCAATGAAAAACAGAACTAGCACAAGAATAGCTGGAAAAGAACTAATTACTTTCAATGTTCAGAAAATGTGAAACAGCAATTTCAAAAACATTGGAATGCACAGCATTAACAGAGTACAAGTTTAAGGAGAAACAGGTAAAAATATTCAAATGCACAGCAAAACCTTCCAATTTCAGGTACAATTCTGGTCACTGGATTTTAAAATAAAATGCTAGTTTTGAAGGATGCGGAAAACATTAATTAATGTACGATGTAAAGTAGATGAACAATGAGATTACGAAAAAAAGTATATTGACATTTTGTACATCTTAAATGGTAAATGGTAAAAATGTGAATTTTGTGCATTATTGGGTTAGTTTAACAGAAGGTAACAGCTATTAATTACTGGAATGCTTGAGAAGAATCACTGACAGGAAGTCTGTAATGCAGGTAAACATTAGACTGGACAAGTTCTTAAAAACATTACTTGGAACAAAGTTAATGGGCTGATGGGCTTTCTCATCCAAAAACACTGAATGCTCAGCCCAACATAGCAAGTTACACTTCAGTCCCAGTGGTATATTAAAATGGATCAAAGTGCCAAATATCTGAAATGTTCTTCCCTTATTATTAGCCAAGGCCTTAGGTTATTCAGCCAGTTACTGCCAGTCATAACCTGTAATCCAAGCGTTAAAAGTAATCAAGGAAGATAAAGTGGCTGGTGCCAAATATGCTCCAGCCTTTTCCTCTGAATAAATTACTCTATAACCAAATAGCAAGCTGCCTTCTGATCTAGTACCTCAGGGCTGAAACCTACTGGAACCTTCAGCCATGTGGCTGTACTGGCATACAGAAGCATTTTAGTATTAAATACCTATGCTTTTTGAACAGCTCACTGGTTGGGCCAAGTGTTAAGTGGTAACTTAATTCAAAAATAGCATTAAAAATCAAATCCATATTGTTTTAAAATACTTAAGCAGATGGAAAGTAGAAGTGAAAATTCTTTCAATAAAGTAATATTTGAGCAGAGGACTGTCCTATATTTGGTCCAACCACTAAAACCAGATCTGATTTGTGGTTTCGTCAAGCAGCTGCCACAAATGCCTACATTAATAAAAGCAATTAGGTTTCAAAAAATTAATTCATCAATTGCAAAGTAAACTGGTAATCCTGAAGATATAATAGAAGCTATACTCTTTACTACTAGGTTATGCTGGATCTGCTCACAATGAACTCCAAATCCATTAAGGGGGTAGTCATTAAAATTAACTATGTTCAACATGACACTTCTCACCTTCTGTTTTAATGATCAATGTTCGCCACTAAAGTTATTACCATGAAGAGACTTTCAGTGTGCTGGCTCTGAAGGCAGATTTTTGTTGAAAGGTGAGTTAATGTGTACTTCTTTGTGCACTTATGGTCAGTCATCTCTCAAACTGACTTCACCACTGAGTGACCTTTACAACTTTTAGTAATATTCAGATTTAAATTTATAGTAAAAGACAGCTACTCTATATTATAGAAAAGGACAAAATACTGAACTAAGCTCCACATTGTTACACATTTGATGGAGGTTATCAATAAGCTTTTGTAGCTTGAGTGCAACAGACGTGGCATTAATCTGTTAAGAATTCCACTCAAATTACACGGTAAAGGACACACACACATCATTTTTCACTTTTAACACATGTAATAAAAAAATAAAAATAAACCACTATAGCAATCAAATCGCCAAAAAGATTCATCTGGCACATGTAGGTGCAAGTACTATAAATATAAAAAGCTGGTATGCTTCAATGTATAAAAGCAGAGCTTTGAGGGGAAGAACACACACACACAAAGTTGATTCAATACTTCATAGGCACACTCCCAAATTCAGTTAAATGCAGAACCTCATTTATCAGGCGTTGGTGTATCCAGAAACCTTCAGTTTTTACTCACAAGTGGCAAAGCAAATCTATCAGTTACTACTAAATACTGTTTTATTAAAATGGTTGAAAAAATAAAGCTATGTTTAACATATCTGTACTGTTGTATGTATTGCAGGACAGGGCAGAAGTCACTTAAAGCTTTGATACTCATTTCTAAAGTACATTGGGATGTCCCAATATTACAATGCATTAAGAGATGATATGAAAGGATATCACAATTTGAGTTTACATATCATAGTGAATGTGGTAGCAGCCATAATCTGATTGCAGTGGTAATCCTGAGAATTCAAAAGGTAAATAACCCTTCTGGTATTCTTTAAAAAAAAATGACGACGTTGACGGCATTAAAAAAAACAGCAACGTGTGAATTAAAGTGTAGTCAACCCCACTGTCACATCATGTTAATTTTTTTTTACAAAAGGTGTTTGCACATTGCTGGTATTTATTTACACAGAATTGTTACCGTGCACGAAACCAATTAAAGAAAGCCTGACGTTATATGTAGACCTCTCTTGATGTGGCATCATGAAATTCTGACACTTTTTATTTTTGATACTGGACAGAATTTCAAGATATTGTGAGTGGTATGTGATGGAAAATATCCTTTACCAACCTGCTTTTAAACAGTTTTTTTTTGTAAGCACAGCAGGAAGGTAACTTAGACACCAGTAAGCATTTAGACATACTCATAAGACAGTTATTGCTGTGGCCTATGCATAGTAGAATACATATCCTTTAAGGATCACAAACTTAATACAGGGCTTGTCAAAAATATCACTGGAATCAAAGCTCTAATTGAAGAATCAGAACTCTAAAATATTTCATTTTCCCATTACACCTATATTTTGGTTGTTTCAGAAAGCCTTTTATAAAGTAACAACACATAATTATATTTTAGATTGCCTTTGTGTAACAGATCACAATTAGACACTATGACGAGTGCTTCTTTGTTTCTTAAACTATACTAAATCATGATATTGATTAACTGTGATTTTTGTCCCACATCATGAAGGTGCTACATTGAGACATCCTTTAAGTATGCAGATTGACAGGTAACCATAAAAATTAGGCTTTTCTCTTAAACACCTTCAACTGATAAAGTCACATGACTCAAGTTTTTTTCCAAAGCAAAAATGAGGA
This sequence comes from Pristis pectinata, assembly GCF_009764475.1. Lineage (NCBI taxonomy): Eukaryota > Metazoa > Chordata > Chondrichthyes > Rhinopristiformes > Pristidae > Pristis > Pristis pectinata. Next base: position 75,088,913 of record NC_067406.1, read on the forward strand.
CAGTTCCGGCCAGTGACCAAAATATAGGTCTTTACTGGTATAGGTGATGAGAATATACAGCAAGGTCAGGTCTGGAACCTGGATACTTCAGAGCCCATTGCTCAGAGGAAGAAAATATAAACTATTTGGTAACAAAAGTGTACTATATGTATAATACAAAAAAAGGTATGGTGAAACTGTACCTTCACTAAAGCTTATACAAGTTTCTTGGTCCATAGAAACTATGTTATTTTTGTATGCATTCTCTAGTATGCTTTGCCACCATCCCACCCAAACACTTTATATCTTGCCCACACTTTAAACAGCTGAAAAATAGATTTTCATTTTGCTCTTTATAAAGTTTTATACATATTCAGGTGTATTTTCTTATTGTGGTAACACCTCCTGCAGATTATCTATGCTTGAATGAAATGTTCATCATCTGAACAAGGAGGTGATTTCCAGAATACCACAAGTACTGTTGACACTAGTAGTTCTTTGTTTTCTTCTGCAGCACTTCAACAGTTTTGTCTTCTCCCTTCCCAGAAGTTGGTAACTGTCTTTAAACCATTTTAGTAGTTAGGAAACTACAGTTGCTGCTGATGTGACAATAGTTGAGTTTGTGCTGACAGTTGTGTAACTTCCCTCACTGTTTGTACTTGAGTCATTTGATGCCATCAAGCTGGAATTAGCTCTAAGGATGGCTCCAGCAGCACTGCAGTGCGGTCTTGGTCCAGGCTCTGGTGTGTACGTGAAAGTAAGGCTGGTGGAGTAGATAATACCATCATTTCGAACCAGAGTGACAGGGACCTGGACAGGTTGACGCACCCATCGCCAACCCTCTCGGAATGCAGAAATATCTGGAACAACACAGAGCATGCTCTCTGCACACCTTAAAAAAAGTGAAGGAGATTAGCAAATAGTTTCACACAATATTTCATTCATCTTCTATGGCTATTTACAAATAAATAGTGGGGTTATGTTCTGAGGAACAACAGCTGCTAACTTTAAAATCAACCTATTAGTGCAGTGTCTGGGTGGTTCTTTGTTTTCAGCCACAGTCAAACTTGCACAAAGTGGAAGTAGTCTAAAAAGTATTAGAAATACAGAAGGTAAAGAAACATTGAAATCAAACTTCTCATTTCCAGGGGCAGGCTGATAGTTAGTGGTTTTGAGTGGGGAAACTTGCCAAGTTTCTTCTCCCAAGCCCACAGATGGGGTCAATATTGCAGCAATCCAGAAAAAGTGAACTAATTTAGCATAGCCTATTGAACTTTGTCTGAATGAGTTTGAAAACCTGTTTTCATTGTATAATGAAATATACAATTACATGACATTATGCAAAGAGAAAAATGTCCCCTTAGAAGGCAATATGTACGCGATCTTAGCCAAGGGCTTCATTCTGAGTACGAAAGGGTGGAGCTCTATTATATTGCAGGTACATTTAAGAATGTACTGTTACTGTTTTTACCTGTACTACATCAATGCACTTTGTACTAACTCAATGTAACTGCACTGTGTAATGAATTGATCTGTACGATCGGTTTGTAAGTCAAGCTTTTCACTGTACCTCGGTACAAGTGACAATAATAAACCAATACCAAGAAGCCAGATTTCATATTATGTAATGGCAAAAATGTGTGCAAATTTACAGATTATAATCAGAACTTTACAGGAGGCAACTATTTGTCCAGATGTTGCCTTGAGCAAAGCATCTGATACCTTCAACTGAAAATTGCTACACAGCATTTTTATCACAATTTCCCAACTAAATTTTGCAATTATATCTAACCCAAATTTTACCGTCAGTATGACTGCTTGATGGTTTGCTGGATAGAAGCATCAAGTGGCACCACGTCATATATTTGAGGAAAATCCAAGGTTCAACAGCTGCTTCATATTTAGTCAACAAATTGCAATGGGTTAGGATACAGGATTAGAATTTGATTGAAGTGGTAAAATGTATCTAGGTTCTATGTTTTCGACTGATCATTAACTTCTCCAAGACCATAAAGTAGAAGGAAGGACTCCTTTTTGAAACATCAGTTTTGGTAAGTCAGAAGTAATGCAAATAATAGTAGAAGCAGGCAACTGCATAGAAATGGTAACAGACCAAGCACAAGGCTAGCAACATAAACAGCTGCTAGAGATTAGCTTTGGACTGCACGTACATGGATAGATAAAGACAGATCAGTGAGATAGCGTACCAACAGCATCATTCTCTCTCTGGCTTGGTTGCTCTCTTTAAGAGTTGACAGCAAAAAGTGAGAATGTCTTTCAACTTGGTTAATTTAGCACAATTAAATAGGCTGACTTTATAGAATTTTAAAAACTTGCCTTTTACAACTATCATTTACCTGTACATGGTTTCAGCTTCGACATCACCAAACCAAACTCGCAGATTGGGAGTAAAATTCTGTCCTGTGAGCTCAAGCATTGCAACATCTCCACCCCCATTCAGCTATAAAAATAAACAAAATTCAGTTGTATGCAACCATCTCATCCTAGTTAAGAACTGAATATTATTGGCTTAAATCTACCTATTTGTTGCTTGGAGCAACTCGAGTGCAATTACAACAAATGGTATATACTAGATACACTTTTCAAGAAATGTTGTGACTATTCAGTATAGTCATTGCATTGTTGAACTAAAATCGTTAAAATAGAGTCACAGTCAGAGTTATACAGCACGGAAACAGGCCAACCAAGAAGCCCCATCTGAGCTAGTCCCATTTTTAGCTATTTCCAAAACTATGATCAATTACTAAAAAGTGTACGATAGCATCCACAAAAATATTTGTCTACCTCAACTCTGCAGATGCCATTGCGGCAAATTTCTCTGTGACATAGCAAACTAAGATGAAGTGTTGAATTTGGACAAAAGAAATTTTACAGAAATTACTAGAATTATAGTAGTTGCATTTGAAAAAAGTCTATCACATTGGAACAAACTGACAGGGGATTTAAACATCATTGGTTTTCTTGCTTTTAAAGTCCAGCTGTGAACATCTATCAACAAAACACCTCTGAAAACAAATGTGGCAGCATTTACATTTTGTTGTCTAAAGCAAACATTTAAGTTTTTTCTCCATTTTCAAGTCCTTTGCTCTAGTGCCATTAATATATACTGTAGACTTTTCTCTGAATATAGATGAAATTTAGCTAGCCAGAAGCAGTATTGATAAAAAAGTTATGTCAAAAGGCAAAATTAAACAAACACTGCAATGGGAACATGTTAGGTGTAAGCAGTGAAATGATTAAAGAGTTGGTAGCAGAATTGAAAAAGACAGAACCAGTTCAAATAAAGAGAATAAATGAAAAATATTAGCTGCTTCAAACTAGAAAAAAATATTTCACACCTCTACTTTTGTTTAAGTTATGCAGAATTTGATTGAAAAAAACTCAAGACCAACCAAGAATTAATGAAGATTTTAGTTGCACCGGTCAATAGAATATTTTTGAATAACGTAAATGAAAATCTTTTGCTTTAATATTTATGGTCTAATGGAAAATGCTGTGCCTTAGTTACCTCCAACGATTTGATTGAAAGCATGCATGTACTTGTTGTTTCATGAACTCTTTCTCCAGCCCCCTCAACCCCCCCCATACCAAAAGCAATTAACTGATAGTCTTAATTATAATAATAATGTAATTTTTTTTTAGGAGAAAGGGACAATACCTCATGACTGAAATCTAATGTCTGTGCATATGTTGACCAAACCGATCTATTTGGAAACATAATATCTATTGTTTGCCTTTAAGACATAAAATCTCGTGTTATGGTCTTGACTTTATCATTTGTCTTTAGACTACAAGAAATGATTTTTAACAAATATTTCTCCTTATTCCAGCTAAGATTCTAAAAAAAAAGCCCCGCATTTGAAAGTTAAAGCTGTTTTTCCTTAAAATGCTTATTGTTGCAAATACAGAAATAAGTTTCCTCACATCAAATCTCCACATTTCTCAGATCACTTTCTAATTTGATTGGTTCAGTCTCATCTGATGATCCCAGTATACTTTAAAATCAAGAACTGCAGAAGGGAAGTGCCTCATTAAATACTGTTAACAATCCTGCTGTGTTCTAAAGACTTCCACCAATCTAATTAGAAGATATTTGAAATTAAACAAGATTTCAAAAAAAAACTGGTGATTTCTATTCTTGGAAAGGAAGGAAATCAGAAGCATCATGTTTTCCATATTGTTTTGAATGTGCTATGTTCAGACATTAAGACACCAAATGATGGAACAAACACAGTATAGGAAACCTAAAACAGAAAAGAAAATTAAATTAATAGAACATGACTGTAAACAAAAAAAAGGACATCCAAGGAAACAGCTGCAGGGATTAACAAGTAGGTTCTGGCCTGTCACTGTCTACCCTGGGGTGGGGAATAGGTCTCTTGACATGTATACAGAAACACTGAATTTGTCAGTGATTCTGGCAGCTCCACAGAACATGATGCTATAGACTTTTCCACTGCAACCTGTAGAAGTCAATGTGGCAAGAAATAGAACTTTAGAAATTTACAATTTCATAGTAGAACAAAAAAAGTTACAGAAACCAAGAGTAAAAGTGTTGTCCTAAAATCTTTATTACTGCTTAATAACCTCCAATGAACAGAATGTGTGGTCTGTCATCCTGTCAAATGTTCCAAAGTAGGGCATGAAAAAAAGGAGTAACCTCCAAGGACCTCAAGCCTGCTCCCCATTGAATAAGATCATGGCTGATCCTGGGTTTCATCCATCTTCCTGCCTGATCATCATATCCTCCAATTTCTTTAGTGTCCAGAAGTGTATTGATTTCAGCCCTGGATACACTTCATGACTGAGCATCAACAATCTGGGTAGAGAATTACGAAGGTTTACAACCCTCTGCATAAATGAGTTTTCCCTCAATTCAGTTGTAAGCAGCCGACTTCTATGACTTGCAAATACCCCAGCTAGAGGAAATAGCTTTTTTTCATCTGCCCTCTCAGATCTTGTATATCTCAAAATTATCTTCCATTATTCTAAATCTTAGTGAGTATAGAACAAATCTTATTCCATCACAATTAATAAGAGAACCCCCTTGGCAGGAAACAATCAAGTGCAGCATTGCACCAACCTAAAGTATAACTTTTAGTATGGAAATTAAAAAATACTCGACAGAATATCATCTTCTGCCTAATAGACTTTTTTTGCAAAATTATATTTACCCAAACCCTACATTCCAATCTTTATTTTGTTTGAAAAATATTGTAAAAGTTGATTAAAATTATGCTCTTTATTCCTGTCTGAGAACTTTTCCATATATATTTGACTGCTCAGTTTGTCTAATGACATTAATCACTGGACAGAGATTCCCATATCTGACACTTGACAGTAAACAATGTTAGATATTTGTTGGCAGCTTTCTTAATGGGGCTCATGGTAACAAGCAACCTTTATGCAGCTTTTGAAATCTAGAACATCAAAGCACCTTGCAAGCTCTTACCATGTTTCTTCAATGTTCAGCATCCAATTTAAACAGAGACCAAAGCCTCTGCTCAGGAACCATAGATTTCCTATAGCAAATGAACCATCCCCCTGTACTTTGGTTAGTAATATTGTTCATCTAATCATTTATGGCTGATTGCATCACTCATAACAGTGCCCTCTGGCACTGGTTGGTTATCTTTTGGCTGCCCATCCCAGAGTGGGAAGAAGAGTTGGTTGGTTTATGCTCAGGAAAAGAACATTCTGTAGCACAAATGAAACTTTCTGCAACCACCCTTTCCCGTGTCACAAGGATGGATATCTTGCCACTTTCCCCCGCAAACTCTTTCTCCAGTATGTACATTGCTGGAGAAGAATGGGATTTGTCAGTTTTGTGCTGCAGGTATAAGCTTCAGTTTAATTCCAACAGTAACCAATGTGCATATCTGGAGTCTTTCCAAATTTAGTCTATTGTCAGCATTATCCAAGTTCTCCAAGTCTTGGAAAAACTTGACTTCTTGAGCAGTGTGTGCAAAATGAAAACGTCCCACTGCTCCCATGCCCATAACATAATTTGATTTGGAGACTTTTAAGCATTCTATTCAGACAACCTGTGGCAAGGAAAATACCCCTAGAGACATCAAGTAGTGTCTAGATTGCTACTACACCTTCAGCAAAAAAAACATGTTTTCAGAAATTTGGTTCTGAGTGGACAGTTTAAAATTGCAGCAGTTTCAAAAATCAACTTGTATGATGCATTCTTGGCCTTAGTAAGAACGTTGACAATAAAATCTATAAATATCTAGGTCCTGTTACCTGAAGACTTTCTACTACAGGTACAGGTGTCACTGGTGCATGTACTGGCCCCATCCCCTCGTAGAATGTGTACTCAGCTTTATCTGTGCTTATGATTGTCCAAGAGGCTCCATCGTTTATCATTTCTTTGTTTGGTTCTTTTGGACATGGAGTGGCCTGGTGGGGGAAAGAAGGGGCAAAGTGAAATTTTAAAATACAACTGAGACTGTGAAACATAAACCCATTGCAAGTTTTACTAATTTACTGTATGGAGGCTTAATTTTGCATTTAACAGAGTGAAAAACCATTTCAGATTTCCAAGTACTGTGGAACTTGCGTTATTTATACTTCAACTTTAAGTATTTCAGCCAAAACATACCAGCTCAGTGTACAACAGATTAAATGCCACCACATTTGGCAATGAACGAAAATCAATTTCAAGACTTAAATTCACTTAAATATAAATTACTCTTACTGGACATTTTCAATTCCATGTTTCGGGTCATTGCTATGCAAGAGTTCCTAGATGTTTCCACACGAAGCTCTATATAAAGAAAAGTACTAATTGTCTAAGATACCCATCAATTATGACAAATAACAGAGGTTCCATTGTAAATACATTTCAAAATCCTAACAGCTACACTGACAATAACATCGCTTAAAAATAAGTAAAATTATTATAGAACACTTTGTTGCACTGGTCTCCAAACTCTTTCTTCATTCAGTTATGCAATTTTGGGATAAAACAAACAATCAAACAAAATTTACATACATAATAGGCAACATATTCATGAAATATAGGATTAGCATCTTTAGGAAATTAAGGTTTAGGATACTTAATGACAGCATTCACTTCTGAATCAGAAATTTATGGGTTCTTCAAGAACTTGTGTCCATATTGAGACCAGCTCTTTCATGCTGAGGGAAGACAGATGCACACGGCAGTTTTGTGCTGCAGGTATTAGCTTTAGTTTAACTCCGATAGTACCCAATGTACCCATTTGGATTCTTTCCAAGTTTAGTCTATTGCCAACATTATTCAAGTTCTCCAACTCTAGAAAAAAAAAACTTGACTTGTTCTTCTTGGACAGTGTATACAAAATGAAAACTTCCTACTGCTCCCATGCCCAGAAAATAATTTGGTTTGGAGACTTGAACATTCTCTTCAGACAACCTGTGGCAAAGAAAATCTCCCACAGACGGATGACAGTGGGCCACACCCCAGGAGGCCAGATTACTCAACATCACCCAGACTTCACAACATTCGCAAAACATTACATGGACAAAGATCAACTGTCCATTAAACAGCTACATTACAGACATATCTTTTGTTGCACCCATTGCCACTGCCCCCCCCACCACCCCCCAATTTCCACACCTTCTCTGCTGCTTAGACTTGCTTTCTTTTATTCTCACTTCTGAAGGGTCTTTGACCTGAAATCTCATCCGTTTCTCTTTCCACAGATAGCTGCCTGACCTGCTGAGCTTTTCCAGTATTTTCTGGTTTTATAACTCAAATACTGTTTTCTGAAATATTATACTTCTTGCAAATTTCAGAATACTGGTGGTATTTTCAAAAGCCACCTTATAAATGGAGAAGTCTACAATTTGCAGAGTTGCAATATTAATTCCAGTTTTAAGTAAATTTAATGAAGCTGATTTCCTGGAAGTTCAACAAAAAGCCTTCACTGCATAGGTAGAATTTTGAATACAATTTTAATATTAAATGCCATAACTCAGTTATGCTCAAACTGGCTCACTGGGTATATACATCAGCATTTGTAACAGAGCAACATAATTTGTTCTTTGGTCTCCAACTGTTCATTTCAGCAAGGTAACTGTCCTTGACTGTGGTTACTTTTCAGTGACAAAGTTTTCAGTGATAAAATGCAGGTCTCGCTGATGTAGAGGAAACCACATCGAGAGCACCGAAGGTTAGAAGAGGTGCACGTGAATCTTTGCCTAACCTAGAAGGGCTGTTGAGATCAGCCCTTTTCTCTCGATCTACACTGCATCCATTCTCAAGATGGGGCTTTCCGTTCCACAAATGTCCTCCTTTTTCAGGAAACGTGGCTTTCGTGGTTGATGGAGTCCTCACTCGTATTTTTCTTTTGATCTCACCAACACTCCCCCACAGACAGAACAGAGATAGAGTTCCCTAGGTCCTCGCCTTTCACCCCACTAGCCTCTGTATCCAGCACATTACCCTTCATCATTTTCGCCAGCTGCAACAAGATCCCATCGCCAGTCACATCTTCCCCTCCCCACCCTTTTCTGCAGGGACCATTCTCTCGTGACTGTCTGGTTCAGTCATCCCTAGCCACCCACCACTGAGTGCCCACTGACACTTTCCCTGCAACCATTGGAGATGCAACACTTGTTCCTACACTTCCTCCTTCACCACCATCCAGGGACCTAAACAGCCTTTCCAAGTCATGCAAAGATTCACATGCACCTCCTCCAACCTTGTCTACTGCATTTGGTGCTCTCGTTTTGGCCTCCTCTACATCAGTGAGACTGATTGTAGACTAAGCAACTGTTTTGTAGAACACCTGCGTCGTGTCTGCAATTACCATCCTGAGTTCCCAGCTGCATGCCATTTCAATTCCCCTTCCCATACAAACCCGTGTATTCTCAACCTTCTCCACTGCCAGGTTGAAGCCAAGCCCAAACTAGAAGGCAGCCACCTCATATTCCACCTGAGAAGTCTACAACCCAATGATATGAACACAATGTTCCAACTTCAGGTACCTGCATTGTACTCCTTTCTCACTCTCCTTCTGATCCACCCAGGTTCTTTCCTCTCCCACCTGCCTATCACCCACACATTATACCCACTGGATATCCTACCCCATCCCCCAATTGGTTCCATCTGGCCATTCTTTCTTAAACAGATTCCATTTATCATCTTCCTCACTTACCAGATTCCAACATCTGCAGTGTTGTGTTTCCAGTTATCACCTTCCAGCCTCTTTCTTTACCTCCACCGACTCCACCAAACCTGGTTCCACTTGCCAGTTTTTCTTTCTCTCCTTATCTGTCTCTACCTCTCATGCACCAGCTGCTGTCTCCCAACTCCACCCCTCCCTCACTTGGCTTCATCTGCCCATCACCTCCCTCTTCTCCTTGTTCTACCCATCACCTACCAGCCCCCACCTCAACCCTGCCCCTCAACTCTTTATACAGGGGATCGTATCTCTGCACTCTGTCAGTCCTGATGCAGTCTCGACCCGAAACGTCAACTATCCTTTTGCCTCCACAAATGCTGCTCAACCCAATTAAATGCAGATGTTTGGTTTAAGGGGCAGGCACAGTAGTGTAGCAGTTAGTGTAACACTTTACAATGCCAGCGACCCCGGTTCAATTCCCACCGTTGTCTGTGAGGAGTTTGTACATTCTCCCCGTGTCTGCAGGTGCTCCGGTTTCCTCCCACATTCCAAAGACGTACAGGTTAGGAAGCTGTGGGCATGCTATGTTGGCACCAGAAGCATGGCGACACTTGCAGGCTGCCCCCAGAACACTACGCAAAAAATGCATTTCACTGTGTGTTTTGATGTACATGTGACTAATAAAGATCTTATTTAATGGAAAGGTTGGACGTAATCGATTTCCTTATTTCAACCTCATATTGAATTGTTTCATGAGAGTCATTCAAGCTCACTGTCAAGAACTTGACATTTTATAGAGCTCAATGTTGAAGAAACTTTCATGAAGCTTGAAAGGAGGAAACAAAATCTCAGACACCAAGCCACTTAGGACATCTGATAAAAAGCTTGATTAGAGAAAGAGAGCCAGATGGGTTTGGGGAGAGAGGTCTAAAGCTTAGGGATAAGACAGCAGAAGACCCAACGTTGGCAGAATGAAAAAATCAAGGATTTGCCAGAGACCGCAAGTTGAGAACCACAGAAACCTGAGAGTGCTGTTGGGAGATTAGAGTAATGGGGAGGTGTGACTGTAGGTAATACAAAACAAGGAAGAGAATTTTAAAAATTGAGATACTGCTTGACTGAGAGTCAGTGTAAGCACTGACTAAGGCCCTACCTAATTTGGAGATTGAACTTCAAAATGCTGTGCCTGAGTTGCAGATAAGATAGACAAATTGTAAAATGTTTACTTGTAAACTACAGCAAATAATAAAGTCAGAAGGCATAATTATTTTTGGGGCAAAACAGCTTAAATTACACACTTTTCATACCTGTAAAACACAAAATCATAGATTTTATCACGTCTGGAGCGTTTTACCTTAATAACTACCTTTCTCTTTCAATACATAGGCTTTGCCATACAGCACTTCACTGCTCCACTTGATGGATGTGATGGATTTGGTTTGCAGGGTCTACTGCAAATACAGGAGTCTGGAGTGCACAATTGGGCAAGTGGATGGCAAACTCTGAGATGGAACTCCAAAGCTCTCAGCAGCAGAGATGGATGCTCCCTGGGAACAGGTTGAATGATTTGGTCCATTGTGGTAGAGAATACTGCAGAATCCATAGTTTCCGTGATATCACAAATTTGGTATGGTATTAGTAATGAATGAACATTCAGTACCAGTGGAGCTTTGAATGGCCGGAATTTTCCAGAGGATAGAAAATAGAAGCTGGGACAGAATGCAGGTAGCAAAAGGATGGATGAGTGTTTCAGCAGTACATCAGCTGAGAGAGATCAGAGAAGGACGATATTTTGGAGAAGTGTTCAGCTTTAGAAATTGTGTGGTTAGTAATTTGGTTACTTAGCATTTTAAGAAATTTGGATAACTTGGTTAACTAGGACACAGATTCCAAAGAGTCTAAGTTTAGGTCAGAATGTCGAGTAGGGGGAATAGAGTGAAGGAGGAACAGAAAACACTATTAAGCAACAAATTTGGATGGGGTACTGATTAACTGCTGGTACTCAGCAAACTATATATCAACAGGCAACTCCTCATCAATAGGGCAAGAAAAAGCACATAAAAACAGGAGAAATGAGAATTTCTTTATAGGGAGCAATAAAATTTAAGTCGATTAAACTTAATTTGCTCAAAACGGGCTCAATGCTGTTCTGAAACCAGCAGCCAGGAAACATATGAAATTCAGTCTTTGTTGCAAGTTCCATATACTTGCATTGTACCCCTGATTCTTCAGTTTATTTTCCCCATTACCCTAATGAAAGAACCAGCACTAATTTTGGGTTAACTGAAGGTAAATACCAATATCCTACCTCCCACACTCTATACAAAATAACCTTTCAGAAAAATCCAAATCAAATTGAAGGCAAACTTGGCCCCCTCAACCAAACCATTGCAATTAGATGGCAAAATGTGGGGCCTGAAGCACCAATCGCTGGGGTGGCGCACTGGTCACAGTCTGCCAACCTAAAAATGGTCCTTTAATTCCCCTTCTTTGATTTGTCCAAAAAACAATTCCCAATCCATGGCAGCACATTTACTCCCAATGTAGAATTGCCATGAACTGAGAATTCTACCTTGCTACTTAACCTAGATTATCAATCACCTTCCAAGAACCTAATAAACAACATCCACTATTTCCCCTAATCTATTCCAATAATCACATTGTCAAAGAACTCCAGCAGATTAGTCAAATGCGATCTTGCTTTCATAAATCTAAATTGCATCCACTAAAGCTAGCTCTTTGAAAGCCTTGGGATGCAAATCATCACTTCCGTGGGATTTATCAGCTTTCAAGCTCACCAACTTCTCCAGTATTATTTAACTAATACTTTTTCCTGCAGTTCCTCATATTTGGCAGATTTTGTGCATCCCCTTCTGTGAGGGCAGGTGTAAATTAACAGTTTAATTTCTCTGCTATTTCTTTATTCCAGTTGTAAATTCTCCAGGGGTAAAATCATAAATATTCAACTGCAGTGAAATTATGAGCAATTAAAAGGTGTGGACTGTGAACAATTTGAGAATAAATATGAAGAGTGCTGACTTTGTTTCAGTACCATGCCTTTGCAACAGTCTGGTATTTTGATGCACTGCTAAGATTATGCATTTAATTCAGTAGATTGCTCAAACAATGTAATGCTTGAGGAAATGTTAAATTTTATAAGATCATTGACACTATTTCCATCTTCATCAGTGTGAATGTCTTGCTGAATTCTCGTCCTCAATTTAAAAATCATCAGGAGAAAATAAATAGTAACAGTAGCTCAAAATGCTAGAAGTGTGAAATCTTCAACATTAATGGATCATGCAAAAAAACTTTCAATGTTGCAGCCCTGTTTGGCAACTTTTCTTGGACAATGCCATAACCAAATACATCCTCTACATATCATAGCAATAACTCCAGACTGCCAATTTTCAGATTGTAACCACTAAAACAAGATACTTTTGCATGTTGTTTCAAAATGCCATGTGGCAGCTGCACTTTCATATTCTACATTAACTCAAAGCCCACATGAACCTTCACAATACAATCACACATTGCTTGATTTGGTTGTTTTTAAACTCTCTCTCAAACACTTACCTATGGAAGAATGGGCCGAAGGCTAGCTGACGGTTCCAAAAAGAACTGGCTGGCTGCAATGCATATGGCAACAGGTTCTGACTTTCTCCAAACTGCAAGGCAGAAGTATGCCACTGGACTCATCACTGGGTCCATGCAAATCACTGAGTTGAGGGGCTGGGAGCATTTTGTACCTGGCCCCTCAGCTTAGCACAGCATCGTTCATTTGAACAGTGTCACCATCCTTCATTTGAAAAAAGGTACGTTTAGGTAAATTTGTTTACCATGTTTAGGTTTTTGAATAAATAACAGCAGTTGCACGTGTCAAAATACATTTTTAAAATAATTATTTTGAAAATTATTTTCCCCAAATATTGTTAAATGTCAGATGTCAGTGTGGCCTTGTGCTTGGCCCTGGTTCTCTCTGCTTGGTCACCTCTTGTAGCCTGTAGTGCTGCACAGAAAGACTGCCTTGGACATGCCAGCAATACTTTGGAAGCTGTTGGCCGTAGAACTAGTCTGGGTGGTGATTGAGATATGCAGGCTAGAATCAATGCCATGTAGCCCAATTATTCTTCTGGACTACATTACAAGATTGGCATCACTTTTGTAACTACAACCACCACAACAGTTTTGCGAGACTGTCCAAGGATAAATGAGTAATTCCTCTTCATTTTCTTTGGGCTCCCAAAACTAGAGTCATATCTGTGGGACAAGTTTACAGATACAGCCAGTGGTCATCAAAATTACATCAATATTTCTACAGATACAGCCAGTGGTCATCAAAAAATTACATCAATATTTTCTTACTTGGAATTGGATAATTCTTTCTTGTGAAAGGCACAGGTACATCCTTTCAGTATCCTTAAGATAAAATGCACACTTGTGGAGCTGCGATACTGGATCATCTGCATCTAATAATGCCGTTTGTTTATCCACTTTACGAATTATCTGTAAAAGATCAACATTCTGAAGGTCAGTTTACTGGATTCTTGGGTGATCTTGATAATCAAAGATAGGACAGAAATGACATTTTTATAACTACTTCCAAATTTGTAATTGCTTACACAAGCGAAGTCCTGATAGAACTACCATCTTATCTACATCCACAACAGATGGAAAAAACCACAGATCTATTGCAGAAAGGAAAAAGGTTTCCAAATGCAAGACCTTTAGAATGCAGAAACTGCTAGTGATATATTGCCAAAGAGACAAGATTGCAATCTGTCAACCAGGTTGTCCACCACTACTTAACTAATGGGTACTTTGACAGGACAACTATTAACCTGGACACAACAGTGCCTCTTACCTCACACTAAAACATTTTGAGATTTGTATTTCTGTAATATAAATGTTCAGCATCACATTTATCATGATTGAAAAGTTTGTGGATTCAAGCATAAACATTAACATTTTTGTACAGTTAGAGGTGGTCTACTTTGTTAGAAATTTAAATATTTAGAAAAAAGTTTTAAGAATCAAGGTCTGTGATATTGGAGATAAAGATTTAAGCATTTTGCTGGATTGTGCTGATGACTAGCTGGCAGTTCCATCGAGTGCACAAGGGGATGGTCACCTCCTTGGGATTGTACTATAGGCCCCCTAATAGTCAATGGCAATTAAAGGAACAAATATGCAAGGCGATTGCTGAAAGTTGCAAGAATAATAGGGTTGTCATAGTAGGGGATTTTAACTTTCCTAATACAGACTGGGACTGCCATACTGTTATGGGCTTAGATGGGTGGAATTTATTGCATGTTCAGGAAAGTTTCCTCAGGCAATATATAGAAGGCCATATGAGGGAAGGGGCAAAGCTTGATCTACTCCTGGAAGGTGGGGCAGAACAAATTACTTAGGTGTCAGTGGGGATCACTTTGGGACTAGTGACCATAGTTCTATTAGTTTTAAATCAATTATGGAAAGGGACAGATCTGGCCCACAAGTTCTAAATTAGGTCAAGGCAAATTTTGATGGTATTAGAGAGTAACTTGCAAAAGTTGACTGGAGTATGCTGTTTGCAGGCAAAGAGATGTCTGGCAAATGGGAAGCTTTTAAAAGTGAGGTGGAGTGTTCAAGATCTGCACGTTCCTGTTGCAAGGCTAGAAGAAGTAGGGAACCCTGGATGACGAGGGATATTGAAGCTCTGGTCAGGAAAATGGAGGCATGGATCAGGTACAGGGAGCTGAGATCAAGCAAATCCCTGGAGTATAGAGGATGCAGGAGTGTACTTTGGCAGAGAAGATCAAGGAGGATCCAAAGAGACTTTATATTAGGGGAAAGAGGAATTCTAGAGAGAAAATAGGGCCCCTCAAAGACTAAAGTGAACATCTTTGTGTGGAGCTGTAGGAGATGGGCGAGGTCCTCAATGAATATTTCTTCTGTTTCTCAGCCTAACGTCTGTGGTAGATAAATTACTAGAGGGGGATTCCAAGAAGGACATGAAGACTTCGGAACTTAAGATAGCTAATGGGGATGTCTTGGGGATAGTCCGCAGTACAGAAGAGGAGTAGCTGGCTGTCATAAGAAGCATGAAGGTAGATAAATCTCCAGGGCCTGATCAGGTATATCCAAGAACACTGAAAAGCTAGAGAAGAAATTGCAGGAGCCCTGGCTGAGATATATGCTTCATTGTTAGCGATGAGTGAAGTGCTGGAAGACTGGAGGATGGCTGATGTTGTGCCTTTATTTAAAGAAGGGCTGCAAAGAAAAACCTGGGAACTATAGACCAGTAAGCCTAACATCTGTGGTAGATAAATTACTGGAGGGGGATTCAGAGGGATAAGATATACAAGCATATGGAAAGATGGGGGTTGATTTGGGATAGTCAGCACGGCTTTGTGCATAGGAAATGTCTCACAAATTTGATTGAGTTTTTTTGAAGAAGTAACCAAGGTTGATGAGGGCAGGGTAGTAGATGTAGTCTATATGGACTTCAGCAAGGCCTTTGATAAGGTTCCACATGGTAGGCTGCTATGGAAATTTAGATTTCCTGGGATCCAGGGAGAGCTAGCTAATTGGATACACAATTGCCTTGATGGTAGGAAGCAGAGGGTGATAGTGGAAGGTTGTTTTTCCAGACTGGAGACCTGTGACTAGTGGTATTCCCTAGGGGTCAGTACTAGGCCCATTGCTATTTGCCACCTCCATGATTTTGATGAGAAGGTACAAGGCATGGTTGGGTAAGTTTGCAGATGACACTAAAATAGGTGGTGTTGTTGACAATGAAGATAGTTATCAGGATATACAGAGGGATCTTGATCAGATAGGTACATGGGCCAAGGAATGTCAAATGGAGATTAATTTGTGATCTAACTTTCCAGACTAGCCTGCCATGAGGGACCTTGTTAAAGTCCTTGCTAAAGTCCATATAGACAAATCCACTACCCTACCCTCATCTACTCTCTTGGTTATCTCCTCGAAGGACTCCGAGATTTGTTAGACATGACTTCCCATGCACAAAGCCGTGCTGACTGTCCCGAATCAGACCCTGTCTCTCCAAACGTTGGTAGATCCGGTCCCTTAGAATCCTCTCCAGCAATTTACCCACCACCGATGTCAGACTCACTGGCCTGTAGCTTTTTGCTACCCTTTAAACAACGGTACACATTAGCCACTCTCCAGTCCTTCAGAACCTCACTATGACCAGAGATGAAGCAAAAATCTCTCCAAGGGCCTCTACAATTTCTTCTCTAGCTTCCCACAAGGTCTGACAATGCACTAGGCCAGGCCCTGGGGATGTATCCACCTTAATGCACTTTAAGGCCTCCAATACCTCCTCCCTGCTAATTTTTATGTGGTCCAAGACAACAGCACTCATTTCCACCCCCTCCCCCCCCCCGCCCCCCCATTTCCTTAGCTTCCATCATTCCCCCCCCCCACACAGTAAAAACTGAAAGTTTTTTTCATAATTCAGTTTAATTTTTATTTAAGTTAAGTTCAAATAATTAGATGTTTCTGATTATCAGACACTTTAAAACACTGAGGCCTCAAAGATGATCAGGATGGAACTGAGGGCAAGGTCACAGGACGAGACATCTAGAGACCTGGTCATCACTGCTTGTGGGACAGCTGCAGAACCAAGGCCATAAGACTGTTAGAGCTGATCAGCTGCAGGGATAATCGGGCAGTGGGGGGGGGGGGGGGGGGGGGGAATGGAGGAATGATTGCAGATGGTGATTCAGGTTAAATACGATCTGACCCATTATTTAAAAACCAAGGCACTCTTAGTTAATACTCCTCCCCCCATCCATAACATAAGAAACAGATCAATTGATCATTCATCTCAGTTGGCACTTGCTGCACTTTGCAAAAGCTTGACTCCCACCTTTCATAAAGCAGAAACTGCACTTGGAAAACTAATACCTGCGCTTTACAGCATTTTGAGAGATCCTAATATTGTTATAGCACATTATTCAAACATTTCCTGAATATAAATCTGACGTGCTGTTTCCCACTCATTCTTCAATGTTAAGTAAATCACCAGCTAGTTAAATTTTAGACAGTATATACAACATTATGCAGCACAAGTCTCAGGTCTGTTGGCTGTTCTTTTGAGAACATGCTTAGATGGGGAGAAATTGGAAGACAAAAGATTACTGCATCTAATCAAATGACATTTTTTGTAAGTCAGCACCTGTTTAAAAATAGTATCAACATTGCATTACCACCTTCCACCCCATGGTCAAATTATGTATCAAGTGTACTGAGAAACTAACAGGACTGAAAAACAGCAAGTCCCTGATGACCTGCATCCAAGGGCTTTGAAAGAAATGGCTGTAAAGATAGTGGATGCATTTATCGTCATCAGCTAAAATTGCTGAGATTCTAGAACAGTTCCCACAGATTGGAAAGAAACAAATGTAACCCTATAATTTAAGAAAAGGGAAGTAAAAATGGGGAGCAATAGATCATTATGCATCCACTAGCATGATCTGTTGAATGCAGAGACTTGTGGGGAGGAAGGAGAGGACCAAGGGAACTTTGATTAGGAGAGGGGTGGGGTGGGGTGGGGGGGGGGGGGGGTTGGAAATCCATCTGTACTAACAGGCCTCTTAGAAAATCAAATTGCTGAGAGTTAACATGAATTTATTTTAAAAAATTGTGTTTGACAAAGCTTTTTTTTTGAAGTTATAACTAGCAGAACAGATGAGGAGAAACCAGTTGATGTGATGAATTTGGACTTAAAAAAACTTTGATAAGATGCCATGCAAAATTATTTTAACAAATTTAGAGGTCACAGTACAATGGGTGGTACACTTGTGGAGATTGGGTAACTCTTGTGAAGATAAGAGTTGGAATGAAATGGGTTATTTTCAGAGTGGGAGGCTGTGACAAGTGGGGTGCCATAGGGATGGGTGTTAGGCCCAGTTGTTCACAATCTGCAAAAGAGATGTGCCAGTGGAAAACTTGTTAGGTGAAATTTTGTTAATTACTGGATGAAATGCATTGAGGGTATTATGGTACTGTGCATTCTATGGGCAGAGAGTAACATGCTAATCGTTATAGCAAAAAAAAAATGGATTAGTATATCAAGGACACATGCCGAAGTGCTGATGAAGTTACCACAAAAAAATCATAAATCAAACTTCTGCAAATCAAGGGATACATGTATATCGATGACTTAAACATGGAGATTAAATGCAATATATTCAAGTTTACTCATGACACAAAGCGTGGGCTGCAAGGAGGATTACAGAGGCTTCAAGAAGATAAAAGCAGGTTAAGTAAATAGCCAGGAACGTGCCAGATCCAATATAATATGGAAAAATGTGAGATCATCCACTTTGATCAAAACAGAGCAATATTTTTTAAAATGGTTTGAGCTCTGAATGTAGTGTTCAGAGTGACATGGTTGTCAAATTACTCAAACTTAAGAAGTAGGTGCAGCAAGCAGAGTCGAAGTCAAACAATTTTTATATGTTTGGAGCACAAGAGATACCTTACTCAAATTATATAGGACCCCGGTGAGAACGTATCAGCAATATTGTATATTAGGTCTGGTGCCCTAACCCCAAAAAGATCTACCTCTGATATGAGTGTAGCAAAGATTCAACAGCTCGATTCCTATGATGGCTGCTTTGACTAATGAAGGGGAATTCAGCAGTGTCTGGGCATTCATTATAATTCCACAGCTACCTTGGCAATACTTTCTTCCATCCTGCCTCCAGCAAGGACCCAATTTCATTCTCCAATTCCTCTGTCTGTGTCATTTTTCTCCAATGACAAGACTTTCCACACAACCGTCTCAGAGACATCCTCCTTCCTGAACGATGGCTTCCCTTCCACCACAGTTTACCAAGTCCTTGACTACTTCTCATCCATTTCCCACACCTCTGCTCTCACCCCCCCTTCCTGGAAAGAGCAAAGATAGCATTCTCCTGGTTCTCTCCTTCCACCCCATGTGCCTGTATTCAATGGATCATCCTTAGCAATTCCTGCCAGCTTCAACAAGATTCTACCACTAGATACATCTTCCCCTGCTCTCTTAGCATTCTGAAGAGACCGTTTCCTTTGTGACTCTGGTCCTCCCCATCCATCCCCACCAACTGCTCCGCTTCTTATGGAACTTACACAGACAAGAGATTCCTCACCTTTTACTTTTCCTTCCCCACTATCCAGGTACCAAAACTGCCCTTCCAGGTGAAGCAGTAATTAGGTTACACTTCTTCCAAGCTAGTGCACTGCATTTGGTGTTTACATGTGGTCTCTTCTACCCTGGTAAAACTAAACCCAGATTGGATGACTGGTTTGTATATCACCTACCTTTCAGTCTGTAGGGATGATCCAGAGTTTCTTTCTGCCAATTTAATTCTCTAACCCACCCCCTGATCGTGGCCTCCTGCACTGTACAACAAGGCCCAACACAAGCTTGAGGAATAGCACTTTATCTTCCATCTAAGCATGTTGCAGCTTCTGACCTCGATATTGAATTTTACAGCTTCAGATAATTTGCTTCCTGTCTCTATCAGAACTGGTTATTTTTGCTTTGAAGCATCTGTGATATTGGCTCAGTTTCTTTCCCCATTTGCACAGCCTGAGCTGCTGGGCCGATCCTACAGCTCTGCTGTTCACAACTTTTCACGCTCTTTCGTTCATATTCTTACTCTTTACCTCCCCATATTAATCTCTTGATTGGATGATCTCTACAACTTATCCCCATGACAATCCTGGCCTTTGTCCCATCAGACTGTCCCCCACATTCTCTGCAATTTAAAACAACTTTTTTCCTTTCATAGTTCTAAGGATTCTTGACCTGAAACCTTAACTCTTTCTCTTTCCAGATGCTACCTGACCTGCACAGTGTTTCCTGAATTTTCTGTTTTTGTTGGGCCTATGCTTTTGAGCTCAAAAGAATGGAAGATGATTTCATTGAAACAAACATTTTATCGGGGGAACTGACCGGGATTAATGTTTCCCTTGGCTGGACTGTATAAAACCAGAAATCACAACCTCAGAAATAACAGGCCGACCATTCAAAACACAGATGAGAAGAAATTTCATTCCATCCATCCTCCCGCACCACCATCCAGCACCCTAACAGCCCTTCGAAGTGAGGCAGAGAATCACATGCACCTCGTCTAACCTTGTTTATTCCATTCAGTGCTCATGATGTGGTCTCCTCTACATCAATGAGACCAAGTTTAGGCTAAGTGACTGTTCTGCCAAGTACTTGCATTCTGTCCGTAATGGCCTACCTAGCTCCCGACTGCAGGCTACTTCAACACCCCTTCCCATTCCCACACTGACATGCTTGTCTTCAGCCTTCTCTACTGCCAGGCTAATGCCAAATGCAAACTAAAAGAACAGCACCTCGTATTCCACTTGAGTAGTCTATAATCCAATGATATGAACATTGATTTTCCAATTTCAGGTAACCTGCACCCCATGTTCCTTTCTCTCTCCTGATTCAGTCAGGTTCTTTCACCCCCACACCTCAACCTGGTTTCTTTCCCCTCCCCCACGAGTTCCATCTGCCCGTCGTCCCTCCCGTATCTGGTTCCACTCATCACCTCCCTTGCTTATCCAGAATCTGCAGCACTTTATTGTCTCCACATCTCCCCACCCCCACCCTGGTTCCATGTGCCCATCATCCCCCTCCACACCTGGCTCCACCTATTGCCCACCAGCTCCCACCTCACTCCTCCCCCTCACCTTTTTATACTAGCTATCCCCCCCCTACACTTTCAGTCCTGAAAAGTTGACCATCCCTCTGCCCCCACAGAGCATGCCTGATCTGCTGAATTCCTTCAGATTTTTGCTCCAGATTCCAGCATCTGGATTTAGTGTCTTCATCTAGAGAGTAGTGACATAGGGATTTCTCTACCCAAGGCAGCTGTGGAGCATCAGTCATTGGGTATATTCAAGAAAATGAAAGAAAGATTTGTCGATATTAAGGCAATTAAGGGATATTCGGGTTATGCCTGAGTGGTGTGCAAAAGATCAGCCATGAATTGCAGAGCAGGTATGAGGGGCTGAATCGACCACTTCTGCTTCAAGTTATTAAAATAGGAAATAAAGGTCTTCTGTGAATTGCCAAATAATCGCGCAGCAGAAATTTCTCTGCACTTTGGATATACAAATGGTAAAACAAATACACACATAGTTCTAATTTATTATGCTTGAATATTAGATTGTCAAAGACAAGCAAATAAATGCCACTGTACCAGTCTAGGGAGTGCCATCCCAGTTACAGAGCACACAAGCTTCACTGTTTGACCATAATGAATGTATCCATCACGGACTGTAAATTCTTCCCCCTCTGATTCTTCATCATCCACTGCAGATAACAAACATATTTACAGTATGAACCTGGAATCCAAGGTGTTTGCATATTTAAATAAGGAACTTGTTCAAAATACTACTATGCAATAATAAACATTATCAATAAATGTCCTCAAATTCTTCACCCTGATGAATTAGATGCACATTGTTTACTTGGTCAATAGTTTGCACAATATCTTATTATTAAATGTATTACAGTAATCAGCTGTTTTCAACAATAAGACTTGTTAGGGCTAACGCTGATTTGCACCAAATTAAATAGATAATGAATGGCAGGGCAAATATACCTGGATTTTCCTGCTTGGGAGCATTTTTCTTTACATTCACCCAAGTTTCAAATTAGGTACAAGTTTGGCTTACTTGATGGCTTTCAATCAGATGAAGAATTTGCTGAACCTGGACAGCAAGTTTAGAACTTCTGCAGTTGTGCAGGAGCCTTGACATTTAGAACAGTATGACAGAAGCTTCACAGTAGAACTACTGGCACTCCGAGAAATTTCAAGCTCAACTACATAACAATTAGAATTTTATCAGAGAAGAGGTACACGCAGAATGCTTGTAACCATTGAGTCAACTCGCTCCATTAAGACCACCCCCCGCATTCTTCATCTACTTTGACTTGGGCCATTGAAGTGGCTCCAAGTATTAGATATCCATGAATGCACTATGAAATGCAGAATACCTATAATCATCTACTTATAGATTCAGAAAGCCGAATTTGCCAACTTGCTCCAAAGTCCAACAACAATGCTATTTGGATCTTGCACAAAGCCAGTTTCTTTTGTTTTAAATATTTTGCCAGAGTTTTTAAAACATATGTAATTGCTTTATTGCCAATTTTATTTTAGCAATTTACTTCAATTTTAATAGTCTTTTTTCTCCCAAATGTCTAAATATTAGAGACATCTAAGAAAACCATTAAAATCATTTACAGGTTCCACAGCTGGCAAAACCCAGCCCCAGCTTTCCTAGTTGTGAAAGGCTACCAGATACATTTCAACAGCTGGGCTTCTGCACTTTGCCACCTGAACCAGTCAGATACCTGGGCAGAAATGGGAAGAGCACGAGTGTACATGTGGAATGAGAGAAGGTGGTGGGCCCAGTCTGCATCATGATAGAGCTGGCCCCTTCTCTAGCAACTACAGAAGACACTTGGGTGTAATACAGCTAAGTGAAGAGTAAAGATCAGGCACTGCAGAGTTCTCTCCTTGATCCCATTGTCAGAATTCCCACTGCTGTACCAACTAAAAACAGACTGAACCCAGTGTATTACGCTGTCAGATTAAGCTATTCTTACCCATTCACAATGGGCACAAATTAACAGGAAAAGCTGCGAGAACTATTTGTACACCAATAACCTAGCTAGCAGCTGTGATTTCCTTTGGGAAAGAAATTGGCCAAGTTCAAGGGATCTCAGGTATGACTGTAGAACATCTTGTGACATGAGAATATCTTGGCATCAAAAGGTCTTTAAAAACAAGCACTAAGCACATTCAGGATAAACACTGAGTATGGCTTAGCAACATCCTTTAAATTATTCATTTATTAAAAGCCAGAATAAGGGAGGAAAAAGAAAAGGATGATTGGAGAAAGTAGCTCCACCAAGTGGGTTGCCTCAGGTGTTGAAAGGAGAGTAATGTTCCTAACTTGCTTAAGTCAGACACAAATGAAATGTAAAGATGTCAAATTTGCAGAGGTTATTAAAATAAGAGCAGAAATGGAACCAGAAGAAACATTTCAGAAATTAGAAAGGTGGAGTTAGACAAGCTCTGTAACTGCCTGAAAACAACTAAAATTTATTTCAGAGCAGTGAGAAGGAAAGTAGGGAGAAGCGTGCTAATATGCGCAGGTGCTTTGAGCTTAAGAGGCAGTGTTGGATCTCTTCAAGAACATTATGCTGGATAAGTCTCCAGGGCCTGATGGGATATAACCCAGGTTTTTGAGAGGCGAGAAATGAGATTGCTGGAGCCTTGACCAAGATATTTGTACTCTCTCTAGCTACAGGCGAGATATTGGAGGACTGGCAATTAGCTAATGCTGTTCCATTGTTCAGGAAGAGAAATAGGGATAATCCTGGCAACTATAGACCAGTCTTGTATCAGTGGTAGAGGCGCTTAAGAGGCTCTTAGATGGGCACATGAATGTACAGAGAATGGAGGGATTTAGACTTGTGTAGGCACAAAGGATTAGTTTAGTTAGGCATTTAATTACTAGTTTAGTTAATTTGGCACAACATTGAGGCCTGAAGGGCCTGTTCCTATGTTGTACTATTTTATGTGCTATGAAAATGTGTATAAATACCTGATGATTAGAATACTGAATTAACAACCAAGATGCTGAGTTCAAATCCCGGAATGGCACAGCATGGCAATGAATTCAACAATACAAGCAGAAGGAAACAGGAAGAGCTGATAGTGTTAGTGAAAAACCAATTCTTTTGCAGATTTTCTTCAGGCAAGGCTACTTGCTTCCTTTCCTTATCTAGCCTAGATGTGATCTTTATTTCACACAATGTAGCTGACTCTACATTAACTTGTTGGCTCTTCTCCATGTTGCCTCTGGTGTATGTGTATCATCTTGAACTCTGGTGAAGGTTCATCAACTTGAAGTGTTAATTCTGTTTCTCTCCCATTAAAGCTGCCTAACTTGCTAAGCAATTTTAGAATTTTGTGTTTTTATATTTGATGTCCTTATGCTAATTAGGCATAAGGCAGAATATGCTACACTCCGGTAAAATAAGTGGAAGACTATTTATACACCAGTTTTATGCAATATTGAAGGCGCTACTCCAGAGAGAGTTACATTAGATACAACACAGAGTCATGAGATATTAAGGTAGATTACTAGAACCTTAGTCAAAAAAATAGGTTTTCAGGAATACTTTAGACTAAAGAGGTAAAGAGGAGAGGACCAGGAAGGGAACTCTAGAACCTAGTAGCTGAAAGCATGACCAGCAATGTTGGAGTGATTAAATTTGAAAGACAAACAACAGGAGAGAATTGAGATAGCAGAGAAGTGAGGGTTGTACAGCAGGAAGAAATAAGATAGGGAACAGAAAGGCTACAAAGGAATTTGACAAGAATAGAAATTTTAAAAACCAAGTCAATGTTTAGCCGCAAGCTAATGTAGGTTAATACTGGAATTCAAAACAAAAATGCTGGAATTGCACAGCAACTATATGAAATATGAAACATTGACCCTATTTCTACCTCCGTAGACCCTGCCTGGCCTGATGAATATTTCTGGCATTTTGTTTTTATTTACAGATTTCCAGCATCTGCAATTCTTTGGTTTCCTATTTATTTTGTTACAAGGTACAATTCTAAGAACTTGTTTACAGCAAGTAGAACAATGAAGGCCACTTAGGAGTGTTCTAAAGTAGGTAAGCCTAGAGATAGTACGAGAAGGGCTGGAAGATAAATAACCAAGGATGAAGCAAGAGATTTCAGTGATTGTAGGCTCAATGATGGAGATCAACAGCTAGTCCAAGGCAACATTCAGTGAATCCATACAACATTGAACAACTGAACCATAACAACAATGATCAAACTGAATGATGCACTCAGAACAAACTTGAATTATTGTTTGCCATTGTGATTGCTGATAAAGAGATGTTCATACACGAAAGTCACTATTAAAGAGCTAAGAGACTGATCTAGAATGCAAGGTTTAATATCACTGATTTCATTGAAATATTGCAAAGAACACACAAATACTTGCAGAGCAACACACATTTTCCATGTAAAAAGTCAGCTGGATAGGGTGTAATGAATCTCATGAATAATGAATATTTCAGTGATATGAACCCACATTTCTAACAAGATAAATCATTGTATTTTTACAAAGGAGCCAACCTGTCCTCAAACTGTAGGCCCAGTCCACTCAATCTCTCCTTACAAAACAAACCTTCATCCCAGGAATCACACTTGTGAACCTTTGCACTCACTTTAAATACATCTTTTCTTTCACTAGAACCAAAGCAGTACCAGCTAGATAGGGTGTCAACAATCTTTAACTAGCAGGATTTCTTTACCTACACATCTTGCTTCCTTAATTTGTCTTCAGTAGCATTTTAGCCGTCTCCCAGGTTAGCCTCCTACTTAGCCTTTATCATTTATACCCTCACCTAAACTACTGACATGGACTGCAAATGGCCAGAAATCAAACAATGAATTTTCTTGTAACCCACAATAACTCAATGATGACCCATTTATTCCCTATTCTTCAGTTTCTATCCATCAACCAAACTTCATTCTATGCTGATGTTCTATACTTAAGCAAGTGAATTTTGAAAATCCAACACACCATTCACTTATTCCCTCTTATCCATTCTACTAGAAATATATACAAAACATTCCTTTATCAAATGCGATTTCGCTTTTGTAAAGTCAGTTTTATGTAGTCACTTGGTTTGCCTTATCACTCCCCCAAAAAGAATTCAAATTTCTTGAATTGCAGGGTTATATCTGATATTTCAAATCATTCAGGAATATTTGAAAATCTAGGAAAATCTGGGTGACCAAAATCAATGTTTCCTCTGCTTGTGCAGCTAACTTTTAAAATCCTAGTTTGTCCATAGGACAATGGATGTTTTAGGCCCATTACAAATAAAAGAAAAAGTCTTTGTTGACTTTGTTGACACCCTTTTCAATTAAGTACTCTAGTGATATAATCATTATTGTAACGCACAAGCATGGCAACCAATTTATGCAGAGCAAGTTTTTTTAAAGAGCAACATGACAATCACCTGATCACACTGTTTTAGTGATGTTGACTGTTTAAGAAACATTACCCAAGACACCAGGGATAATCTTCAGTCACTCTTACATTGACCTGAGTGGCCAGATAGCTCATCCAAAAAAAGCAGCAGTTCCAATAGCGCAGCACTGGATTGTCAAATCTAAGATTTCTGTTCAAGTCTCTGGAGTGGAACTTGAAACCAGAAGTTTCAAACTTGGAGACAAGATTATCACTGAGCCAAACCTCCTGTGCAATTTTTTTTTGAATAGCAATCTCTTTAAATTGTTCATTCTCAGTGGATTCTGTATTCCACTATTTTCAGATTTTATTTTTAGTTTCCCATTTTGAATGTCGGTGGTATTGATTTAATGACACTGCGAGTTCCTTAGTTCTCACAATAATGCCTCCCATTTTCAAGATACCTTGACATGCACACTATGTATCATAGATGGGAGAGACAATTGGCATTGGAGGAATTACGATGATACCTTTATCACATGTACATCGAAACACAGTGAAATGCATCTTTTTGCGTAGTGTTCTGGGGGCAGCCTGCAAGTGTCGCCACGCTTCCGGCGCCAACATAGCATGCCCACAACTTCCTAGCCCATATGTCTTTGGAACGTGGGAGGAAACCAGAGTACCAAGAGGAAACCCACACAGACGTATGGGGGAGAAAATACAAACTTCTTACTGACAGTAGCCAGAATTGAACCCGGATCACTGGCACTGAAATAGCATTATGCTAACTGCTACACTACCACGCCTGACATTAACACAGTCATGCTTTCATCCCAAAATTCTCCTTTACTGTCGAGATTTTGTGGAATTAGCAGCCATAATTACAGAGACTGTCCATCATCTTGTAATAGCCAATCCAACATTCAAAGCGTTTCTCCTCTGTCAAATGTTTAAAAAAATTGCAATGGAGACTTAATTTTACCTGAAGATGGCTATACCAAAATTTAACAAGGTTCAAACCAATAATGCATGATAAAGTGGACAAAGGTTAATTGTAGATACTAACATAGATGGATGTAAAATGCTCCCCACTGTTGTGAACTGGCATGGAAGTTCCCTCCTTCCACATGTAAATACCGTGTGCTGACGGTCTGTGAACGAAGTCTGTTAAATAATGCCACCTTTGTTCCTGATGCAATACATACTAAAAGAAAGAAAAAAAACATTAGCCTTTAAAAAGGTATATAAGAGAGAATGACAAATTGAGCAACCTTAATGAAATTTCAACTTTTGGAAAGACAAACTCAATATCATCAAGTATCTTAAACTGTGGCCTTATAACAACCTAGGCCTTGCACTAGGTCGCAAGCCACCCGAGTTCATGGGTTGCCTGCTCTCGAATTCATTTGTACCTAGATAAGGAGAATTTTCTTTCAGGAAGTTGCCTCCCAGCTGATTGGCAAAGACCAGGACAGAACAAGGCTTTTGGATTAAGACTGACAAACTGAAATGCTTTGAGAGCTGTTAGGCTGCATTTCTGGTTTTTTTTTGGCTATCAAAGCAATGAAAGGGATTGAATGTCTCAGACATTAAAAAAACTTCCAAAGACATATTGAAAAGGCTATTATAATTTTAACTTCTATAATTCAAATACACTAACTAAAACTAAAATACTGGGACATTCAGAAAGAAAAAAAAATGTCCTAATTCAACCAGATTAAATCAAGAGAATTACTTTTACTTACTTTCTCTTCACAGCTGCTTTTCCCCACTAGTCCACTCCACTGGACTGGTGCTGGACTCTTAGGGAATACACTCACTGGGAGACTCCTCAAGAAATACAGCAGCAGAGTGTAGACACCTCAAGATGATCAGCTGAGTACAAGTTCAGGAATACTGCTTTAACATGGGAGCCCTAAACTTCCTACTCTGGGTGAGAGTTCGTATATCCTAGCAGATCCTGCCTTTAAAGCGAAAGATTTGGGCCAATAAATTAATAATAAATGGTGCACAAGATAAACAGTGTTCTAGCTATAATACCAGATATTATTTCATTACCATTTGCA
The DNA here is from genome assembly GCF_009764475.1 of Pristis pectinata. Lineage (NCBI taxonomy): Eukaryota > Metazoa > Chordata > Chondrichthyes > Rhinopristiformes > Pristidae > Pristis > Pristis pectinata. The sequence goes on from NC_067406.1 coordinate 75,117,132, forward strand.
GTTTCATCTTTGTTCACTGTCCTGCTTCTCATCAGTTTACTTTCAGAGAGATCTATCACAAACTGAATGTATAATTAATTCATCATTCTCCCAATATTCTCACACAGTGTAGAATGTATTATTCACTCCCTCAATGGACTAGCAGTGAATATGAGGCTAATACCAGGAAGAGTCAAGGTTTAATCGATTGTCTACAATGAGTTAGTTGTTAAGCTCATCATTGGCACAAGCGATTTTAATAGAAATGACAGTCATGACAGATGCTTAGTATAGTATAAAGCCACCATAATAAAGTTGAAGTCAATGAGAATCAGGGAAAAGATCTCCACTAGGTAGAGCCACACACAGCATAAAATGAGATTTTTTTTTGAGGACTGTCAATTTGGCCGAGAATATCATTGTAGTTCTTTAGATCTGTGTGGCAGACTAACCATTTTCATCTATTTCATCAATTGCATGTGCAGAAGTAGATGTTTGCCAGAATGACTGCATATTTCATTAAACCCACGACCAGTGGAGAAGCAGCAATCGGGATCATACTGAGAACCTTGAATTCACACAGGAGACACACAGAAGCCTTGCATAAGCAGTAGAAGGAGCACACCACTTCACAAACTGTCCACCCACCCCCGTCAAGCACCTCCTACTACTTCTGTGGACTAGTTGCCTGTTACAATGTTAGCTTCACTGGCTACCTCAGAACCCAGAAAACCAGAGTGGAAACAAAGCATCTTCAATCCCAAGGGACTGCCTAAGCAGCAGGAGGAGGAGGAGGTGACTCCATGATCATCTTGTTAGACAACCAAACATCTGCACCTATACAGAGAAAAACCTTGGCAACATTCAGATCTGGCTAATTCGAAGCTAACAACTGCACCACTTAAAATGCCAGGCAAGGAACATCTCCAACCTAAAGAATTTATTCACCTCCTTTCAATATCTTTACCAAGACAAAAATCTTCAATTAATAATGTTCTGGGGAGATGACCATTGACTGGAAACTTAATTGGATCAGCCTCTAAGTATTTCAGTTACAAAGTAGTTCAGCTGCAAGCCTGTGATGAGTAATTCATTTCACAAAGCCCTTCCACCACCTGGAAGGAATAAATCAGGCAAGTGATGAAATACTCTCCGTTTGCCTTGATAAGTGCGGCTCCAACAAGGCTCAAGGTTCTCAATGTAGAAGAACAGTACACTTGACAGGCATCCTATCCACCTCATCATGATCACACTGCATACTCAGAAGGGTAGTATGTGCATGGGACCACCACCTGCAAGTTCCCTCCTAGTCAGAAAATCCAATCTTGAACTACATTGGCAATCCTTCATTGTTGCTTAATCAAAACCTTAGTATCCCTAGCCAAGACTGTGGAAATTCATTCAACTCAGACTGCAGCAGTTCAAGGAAGCTGACTACCACTTTTGAGGACATTTAGGATTGAGCCACAAATGAAAGAGCACATTTAAGAATCCCATGCTTTTACGTTTCTGCATTGCAATGCAATGCCAGCATATTAAAAGTAACTTAATTCCTAGAGATTTCCTTCTGGAGATTTCAATTCTACAGAAGTTTACCAAACATTAAAAATGAAAATTTAAAAACATACCACACAACTTCCTTTGCCCCTCAAATTGCAGGCCTGATGAAGATTTACTGTTGACTAAAAAGTTTTCACAGTAATTTCCTCATCCTTGAAGCTATAGGGTGATCAAATAAATCTCTAAAGAGAAGAATGAAAAACAGGAAAAAAGCTACAGATGCTTGAAGTCTGAAATAAAAACTAGAAATGCTGGAAACACTCAGCAGGTTAGGCCAGCAAATGTGGAAGAAGAAATAGTGGCAAGATTTGAGTTTTCTCTTCATCAAAAACATCTGACAAAGTGTCTTCAACCTGAAATGTTAATTCTGTTCTTCATCCCACAGATACTGACTGTCCTGCTGAGTGTTTTCTGCTTTTTCTGTTTTTATTTCTAAAGTCATTATCCAGGTCTAATTGAAATAATGTTACAATTCTAAAATCAACTAAGAATGTTTTGCAATGAAACTATATCATTTCCTTGTTGTGCTAATTGTGACATGAAACATTTAATATTGGGCAGCCAAATGCATATATACTTACAGTCTGCATTTTTCAAGGACTGTTTCTTTTTGGAAGGTTTGGAGATTACTTTGATCCGTTTGCTGTGAAAGACGCCAATGTCGTCACTATTACCGTAAAACATTTTTACTGATAACATGAAGTGCTTTCTCTTGTCGGAGTCAGATATGTACAATGTTTTGGCTGTGCAATAGTTCTGCAAAAATCAAAGGACAAAAGACTGCACAATTAAGCAAATAAAAGCAGAAGCAACAGGCTTGTGTGAATAAGACAAGATGAAGCTACATGGAACAAAACTCATTTTCCAAATTCATTTAATTTAAAACTACAAAACAAAAATACTTTAAGGCAATTTAGTACCTTAATTCTCTACCTCATATTCCTGAGATCATGAAAATGCTCTTTCAATGTAATGGGTGAAAGTGGATTAAATGAGTACAAATATTCTGAATAAAAGGCAAAACACAAATTGTGGTCAAAACTGATCACATGGATAGAATCAACATAATGTTAAAATGGTGGTGGTTGGCAGAGTATGTATTAAAAACATATGCTCAAAATTTTCTTGTATTTATAACAACAAAGGATATCTTTGCCTACAGGGTTCATGCCAATTTCCAGGGGAGCAACCCCAGTGGTCCTATTGCCTCTCCTCTTTTCCCTGCACCGTCTTCTTACACAAGTCCATCAAATGCCAATTTGATTAGTTTTAAAATTTGCATCAATAACTTTGATTTTTCTAACACAGCACATCAGTGAAATTTGGTGGATGTCCCTTGTTTCCCTTCTAATAGGTGCCTCATTTATTGTTAGATTCAAGTGTAAAATATGATTACTAATTTCATTTAGCAAACATTCTTAATGGCTCTGCAACTTTTATAGAGGATACGTTCACTTTTTCTTCTCCTTATTTGACACTCAGGTTCAAAGTTTAATGATATTACACACATCTAATAGTGGTCTTAAACTGATAAACAAAACCCATCACAATCAGAACAAAGCCCCTCAAAAACTTAAAATCTTCATTGTTCAGTAACTGATTTTGCTGCATCATTTCTTTGCAGTGAAAATATGGATATTCACAGAGATAGTTGTCTATGAAGACAATAAAACAGGAGAAAACCTCAATTTATGCTGTTTACTCATTCAGGAATAGCATCAGAGTCGGAGACCGAATCTGCTTCACCACGTTCAATGTGGGAGCTCTAATCAAATTATATTTTGATCTGCTGGATTTAGTAGCTTTAAGTCTGAATTTGAATCTATCCTTTCCTCTTACCATCCTCTTAATATGGAAAGACTAAATCTTCAATCTTGTATCCCAAATTTCAAAAAAGGCAATAATTTACCGATTTATGGAACTAAAGCAAGCTTTTATTGCTGACAGCCACAACACTGTGCGCAATATTTGAACTTCATGATAACTTGATTAGGTTTGCCTTAATACATATGGAGTTGTCATCTTATTAATGGTTGAAGAATTGAAACAAAATTCATCACCAATTTCTCCAGTCTTAGTTTGTGAAGGAACAATTCCTCTTCTTTCTCCACCCCTAACCACAAACACAGACTTTGTAAAGCTTATTCAAGTGATGCATATTCTGACTTATGTAACAGATGACAGAGCAATTCCAAGTAAAGCAGATAGATAAGCAACTTATTTCTCCCTTGAAGAAACTGCTAGAAATGAATTCTGATGAAAAGTTACAGCAGTAGCATTATCACTCTGCCAAATATTCTGTTTTAACACAAATTCCTAGCATTTATAGATTTGGCTTTTCATACCTAAATTATGGAATGGCTATAAAAGCCAGAAGACCGACCAATCTTAAAGCTTTTAAATTTAAATATTTAAGCACAATATTTTCAGGTTTCACCTATGCAAAAATAAATTCACAGATTTAAGCTCAAGTGTCAGCCTCCAACTATTCACAAATGAAACATGCAATCTTCTACAGATAAACACTTTGAATCAACTGAAAAAATAAAAAAGAAATCAAGACATTTGGTGTAGAAAAGACTTAACTATTTTGATCCCCAGTTTGTCTATGCAAACAATCATTGACATTGGCTTTTCAATAGAGGCAAATTGTGAGTGACATTTATTAGTTAATTTGCAAGCTGAAAGGTATTTTTAAAGCCTTTTTGTACATATTTTGCCAAGTATAATGTATTTGATATGATGATGAAACCTGGAAGCAGTCAGCATTTTAACTTTCATTCCTAATGTTTTGAAGCTAAACTAAAAGAAAATTCTTTGCCATCTTCTGGGTAAAGAGGTTGTCACAATTTAGTACCAAGACCTATAGATCAAACACTACAAAACAGGGGACTCTGCTGCCCATCTTTTCTGGACAGGGGCAGTAAAGTGGCACAGCTAGGATAAGCCGCTGCCTGCTCAAGTTCAGTGACCTGGGTTCAATCTCAACCTCTGATGTCATCCATGTGGAGTTTGTATATTCTCCCTGTGACCATGTGGGTTAACTGGCCACTATTAAGTGCCCTCTGCACGTTAGTGATTTATAGAATCTGGGGGGGAGTTGATAGGAGTGCAGGAAAATAAATTAAAAAATGGGATTAGTTTAAGTGGGTGTTCAATGTTCGGCATAGACGTGGTGACAAATTGGTACATTCCATGATGTATGTACCACTAAGCTTACCTATGCAAATAGTGGAAATACAACTTTTTGATATTATCAGAAACTAATTCTAGTCACCAGATGGCTAGCTCTTCCTGCTGGTATTTCACAAATAGATCTTATGAGAGAAATAAGAAAAAGCCAGGCAATTTTATGGAAGTGGCAGGGAAAAGCCTGCCCATCAACGAAGTTCTTGAACCCCTCTGCAGACCAATGGTATGAGGTACCTACTAATGCTACAAATTACAATTCCTCTGAATATTGCAAATATATTCAGATGCACAAGACTTCTGCATGCAACTAAGGCAACAATGTCTTTTGAAAACAATTTTATTGGATTTGAATTGTACATATTCAGATCCATAAACAGCTTACTTTGCAAAATGATTTCATAGATAGTTACAGCATGAAAGTAGGTCATTCTGCCCATTGAGCACATACTGTCTCAAGAGCAATCCAGCCAGTCCCACTCCCCACAATCTCCCCAGAACCCTGCATAATCTATCCTTTCAGATATACTTCAGCTCCCTTTTGAGCAAAAAAAATTGAATTTGTCTCCACACGTCCGGACATTAACCACTTGTTGTGAAAAAAGTATTTCTCTTTGTATCACTCTTGGTTCTTTTTCCATTTACCCTCATTCTATTTCCCCTAGTTCTTGATCCTTCCATCAACGGGAACAGTTTCTCTCTATCTACTGTTTATACCCTTCATGATTTTGAACAACTCTGCCAGATCTCTCCATAACCTCCTCTGTTGCATGGAGAACACCAGATGCTCCAGTCTAGCCAACTAACTAAAGACCTTCATCTGGGGATATCATTTAAAAAAAAGATATTTTTTATAGCCAGGGGCACAGAAAGGCTTTTCTGTGGCTGTGTGCGAGACTGCAGGATGGTGTCTTGCCTCCCTAGCGCCAAGGTCAAAGATGTCTCTGAACAGGCACAGGGCATTAGAAAAGGGAAGGGTGAGCAGCCAGGAGATCATGGTCCATGTTGGTACTAATGGCATAGGCAGGAAGAGAGACGAGGTCATGCAAACTGAATATAGGAAGTTAGGCAGGAGGTTAAAAACCAGAACCTCTAGGGTTGTAATCTCAGCATTAATTCCTTTGTCACATGCTACCCAGGGTAGGAATAGGAAGGATAAGGCAAATGAAATAGTGGCTGAAGAGCTGGTGCAGGTGGGAGGGCTTTAGCTATCAGGACCATTGGGACCTCTTCCAGGCCAGAGTTGACCGAGAGGGCGGGCAGGCAGTTTGCATCTGAACTGAACAGGAATCAATATCCTTACGGGGAGATTTGCTAGTGCTATTCAGAAGGGTTTAAATGAGTCAGGCAGTGAGATGGGACCCAAAGTAATCCTGCAGCAGATGAGAAAGTTGAAGCAAATATTGAGGTTAGAGCATGTTCAGTAGGCAGGGAACATGGAAAGTCCGAGAGGCTCAAGTTAATTTAATTTAATGCAAGAAGCCTCACCAGGTAGAACTTAGAGCGTGGATCAACACATGTGATAGTGATATTATAGCTATTATGGAAACTGGTTGAGGGATGGGTAGTATTTGCAGTTCAATGCTCCAAGGTATCGATGCTTCTGGCAGGACAGAGTTGGAGGTGAGAGAGGAGGGGGAATTGCACTATTGTTCAGGGAGAACATCATGACAGTACTTAGAGAGGATAGCCTTGGGGGAGGGGGGGGGTGGGAGGTAAAGAAAACATCCAGTGAGGCCATATGGGTAGAACTTAGAAATAAGAAAGGGATGATCACTTTGATGGGCATATACTATAGGCCCCCCCAATAGTCAGCAAGAATTAGAGGGACGAATATGCAGGGAAATCACAGACAGGAGTAGGAATAATAGTTGTAATAGATGATTTTAGCTTCCCTAATATTGACTGGGACAGCCTTCATGCTAAGGGATTGGAGAAGGCAGAATTTTAGTGTGTCCAGGAAAAAGTTTTCTGAAGCAACATGTAGATGGCCATACTAGAGAAGGGGCTACACTCATCCTCCTCATGGGAAATAAGCCTGGGCAAGTGGTTGAATTGTGGTCACTGGTCCCAAAGTCCTCCCCCACTGACAATTCTGTTTCAAAGTAGTTATGGAAAAAAGATAGGATTGTCCACAACTTAAAGTCCTCAACTGGGGACAAGGCTAATTTTGATGGCATTTGACAGGAACTTGCAAAAGTTGATTGGGAGAGGCTATTTGCAGATGAAATGGATGCCTGGAAAGTGGAAGGCTTTTAAATAGTGAGATAGGAAGAGTTCAGGGACAGCATATTCCTGTTAGGTAAAGAGGAAGGCAGGCAAGATTGGGGAACATTGCTTGAGGAGAGAGTGGGTCTGGTCAAGAAAAAGGAGAGTTATTAGCAGCTGGGATCAAGCGAGTCCCGAGTACAAGAAGTGTAGGAGTAGACTCGGAGAGAAAAAAGGAGCCACGAAATATCCCTGGCAAATAAGATAAAGGACAATTCTAAAAGACTCTTTAAGTATATTACTAAAAGGGTAGCTTGGGAGACAATAGGTCCCCTTAAGGATCGGTGAGGTAATCTATGTGTTGAGCTATGGCAATGGACAAGGGCTTCCTTGGAGAAGGACACAGACGCTAATGAGTTCGGGGAAGGGAACAGTGATGTCCTGGAGCATATTACAAAGGAGGTGGTGTTGAGTTCTTGAAACAAAGGTGGATAAATCCCCAGGGTCTAACCAGGTGTATCCTTGGATGTTATGGAAAGCAAAGGAGGAGGCTGCTGGGGCCTTGGCAAAGACTTTTGTATCTTCGTTAGCCACAAGTGAAGTACTGGAAGATTGGAGGATAGCTAATGTTGCGCCTCTATTTAAGAAAATGCAGCAGGGATGCCAGGAAACTACAGACTGGTGAGCCTTACATCAGTGATGGGTGAGTTATTGAAGATATACTGAGGGACAGGATTTATTTGCATTTGGAAAGACATGGGCTGATTAGGAATAGTCAACATGGCTTTGTGTGCGAGAAATCATGTCTCACAAATTTGATTGAAGAGGTAACCAAGAGGATTGATGAGGGCAGGATGGCAGACATCATCTACATGGACTTTAGTAATGCCTTTGATAAGGTCCCACATGGTAGGCTGGTACTGAAGGTTATAACACATGGGGTCCAGCAAATTGGATGCAAAACTGGCTTGGTGGTAGGAGGCGGAGGGTTGTTTCTCATATTGGAGATCTGTGACCAAAGGTGTGCCGCAGGGCTTGGTACTGGATCCACGGTTGTTTGCCATATGTATTAACGATTTGGATGACGTGGGATGAAAAGTTTGAAAATGACTCCAAAATTGGTGGTATAGTGGACAGTGAAGAACATTGTCCAAGGTTACAACAGGATCTAGATCAACTAGAAAAGTGGACAAGGGAGTGGCAGATGGAATTTAACTAAGACAAGGGAAGAGATGCATTTTTGGGAAATTAAATCAGGCCAAGTTCAAAAAACACACCCTGGGGAGTGTTTTTGAACTTGGAGTACAAGTAGATAGTTTCCCAAAAGTGGCAACACAGGTAAACAGATCGGTGAAGAAAGCGTATGGCGTGTCCGTTTTGACCAGCCGAAGCATTGAGAATAAGAGTTGGGACATCCTGTTACAGTTGTATAAAATGTTGGTTAGGTCACACTTGGACTAGCGCCTGCACTTCTGGTCGCCACACTATAGAAAGGATATGATTAAGTGAGAGAGGGTGCAGAAAAAATTCACAAGGATGTTGCCTGGATTGGAGGGCTTCAGTTACAAGGAGAGATTGGATAGGCTAGATCTGTTTTCCCTGGAGTGAAGGAGGCCAAGAGGTTTCATGATCGAGATATATAAAATTATGAGAGATACTGATAGGATAGGTAACCAGAGTGCATTTTCCATGGTACGGGTGTCTAAAACTAGAGGGCATAGGTTTAAGGTGAGAGGGGTTTAAGGTCAGAGGGGATTTAGAGGGAATACAGGAAGTAAATTTTTCCCACAAAAAGAGTAGATGGTATCTGGAATGAACTACCAAAAAGACGGTAGAAGCAGGAGCAGTAAAAACATCTGAGAGGCATTTGGAAAGAAACTCGAATGAGCAAGGCATAGAAGGATATGGAATTAATGCAGGCAAGAGGGACAGGCATGATGGTCAGCATAGGTGCAGTGGGCCGAAGGGTCTGCTTTTATGCTGCACAACTCTATACCACTTTCTCAACCCACCCTAACAGTTTCAACAACCAACGTACATGTATCCTCAGTTCTCTTTATCATCTATTTTACGACTAGTTATACTGGAACTGCTCATTTTCTTACCAAAATACATCACTTCACAGATCTCTGGATTAAACTTCATCTACCATCTACCTGTTCATTTCACTGCAGTGGTATCTAATTAGCTGTAAACAATAAATCAAATGCTTTGCTGCAGTTCACTCTTAAACAGATATAGGAAAATGTTCCTGCCAAAGCATGGCAGCTGTCAAGATATCACAGCCTGCAGGGGTGCTAGAGCCAGAAAAATGCATTGCATTTGAAGAATGTTTGGATGAGCACTTTGTGTGCTGTAACTTACAAGGCTGTGGACCAAGATCTAGAAAGTGGAGTAGGGTCAGACAGCTCTTTAAACAGGGATCATTTATGTCACTCTGGCAAGATAGCAGCAAATGTTTATAAGCAGTTTTAAAACTGAGATGCAAAATGTACATGCTGGTTTCAAAAATGTAAGCAAAGATTAGATTACTTTCAATATACTTCTCCTTTCTCCCCCACCAATTGGAATTAAACATCAATATGAAAAGCTCTGGAATGCTGCAAGTTATAAAATGTTGGACCCCATGTGATCATCGAATCCTTGCTGATATCCCATTCTCTTGACTTTGTATTGTTCAACAGACCTCTAAGGAACTTAATTCACTTAAAGAATTGGAGCAGCTTTTAAAACTTTGTAACTTGTATTTTAACCATCCTCTATCCAGTTTTTTTCACTGAATTGCTTCAAAATTACATGATGCAGGTCAAAGACCCCTCTTACCATCCACCTCATACTGAATGAATGTTGTCCCAAATTTTACCCAAGAATCTCTTAATGCACAGTTTGAACATAAAGTATTACTTGAAGTACAATTGCAACTCGTCTTTAAAACTAGAGAAGGATTTCAAACAAACGAGAATGCACAATCCCATCAGCACCTGAAATACAAAGTTATTATTGGTGTTTTGCGATCAATCAAATGGCACATATTCTTACCTTTCCTTCCAAGTTAAGTTGCTGCATTTCTTGGTCACTATTTCCAATCCCAATAAACGCACATGGCTGTGATTCCTGCTCATTGCATCCATCTCGTTCCATTTGATCTTTCTTTTTCTTCCATCCACTTCCCATTAGATATACACATGGAGGAGGACAGAAAAATCTGCAAAATAAAGCACTCTTAAGAATTTTCAACAATGTGTAAAATCTTAGTCTCTGGATTGATGAACGCCAAGACATTTGCACTAAATGCCACAAATATTAGCCCTTCCACAATTTAATGATTCCATTGACAACTTGAGTCAAAGTAGTATTTGCACCATGATATTGAACGTATAAAGTTCCATTCAATTACAGTACAATCCAACCATCACCTTTTCCTAGCTATAGCATCTATAGCAAACAGCAATCTGCTCTTGAATGCAAATATGTACAAATTTCAATACCATTTTAACAAGAACGTATGAACTATTTTTAGTTTTGCATCTTCATTGCAGACCAACCATTAAGGTTTTTGACCTAAGACAATAACTGTTTCTCTTTCCACAGATGCTGTCTGACCTGCCGAGTTTTATAGCTTTTTCTGTTTTTATTTCATAGTGCTATAATTTTACTGGCTGAACAGTTAATGCTATTAAACATTTTTAGCACTACTTATTGCTAGTCTTGTATAATATTTTAAAGTAATGAACACTGCTTTATCAAACCAACTTAATAAATGAGTATTCAGAACCTAGACATGAATATTTTGTTATTCTCCAAACACAACCATTAAGTTAATTTTCCTGTAATAGTCTTATCATTGTTCATGCTTTCACCTTCAGTACATAATTATGAGCGGAATAGCTAAATTTATTCATTGTCATCTTCAATCAGTTCTCGTAACCTAAATCAGTAAATCCTAACAGCAACAGTTTAATGATAAGTAAACCAATAAAGACTTTTTTTAAACTCTCATTTTAACAGCACTTTAAAAATCAGTAAAGCATAATATGCCAACCTAAACATCAAAACAAATTTATTCTAACGAAGAATCAACCTCAAAATGCAAATAAGAGAAAGCTTACTTTAAAATACATATTAATGTTACTTACTTAACAGGTTAGATCAACCCAAAATGATAATGTTTATATTTGCATTGAAAACTTTGGAGCTTCTTTAGGATGGCATTATTGGTATGCTTCTGATCAATTAGGAGCATGCCTGCTTAACGTGCATAAGAATTCTTGTTTGTTCTCTACTCACATTTGATTTCAGGGCTGTGTAATTGATCTTAAATTTTTTTAAAAAAAATGTACATGGAGGATGTCTAACCTGACCTTAAGTTGTTACATAATTGCAACAGTCATTGTCTCTTTGCACCACACACTCATCATTCTGATATTAATCATACACTGAAAACTTGCTACAGTGAATTTCTATTGCTTCAGCCTTAAGTCTGTAAAATTCTGCACTAATAGCACCGAAAGTAGTATCATTCTCTAAAAAGTTAAAAAAGCAAAAGTTCATTTTGAGTCCATCATCACCCTAGTTTTCCAGCAAAAAAGGTCTGATATGAATAAACTTAAGCGCCTTTGAAGAATACTGCAAGGGTCCTACCAAAAATAATGTACCATTGATGAAGCTAGAACATACAGGGCTGGAGTAGACAGGGCATCTTCATTAAAGTCATCAATACCGAAAGTTATCAGAAGATCAAATCTGTATAAAGCTATTTAAAGAAAGCAAAAATGAAAGTGTGGCTATCAACTCATGCATTTCACTTTAGCGTGGTAAAATATTAATGCTTTGGACAAAGCTTTGGTTATCAGTCAAGTATTCAAATAATGAAGACAATGGTGATGTAATGCTGCAGTTTTCACCTTGAATGTGTTAAGAAAATTGGATTGAACAATAAATGTAGATACAAGTTAGTAGTGTACAGATATTTGAGAATTAGGCCACTGAGCCACACAAGGAGATGATAAGACAGGTACTTGAGCATTGGTACTATAAAAGAATTTTAAAGGAAGAAAAGCACAGAAATACAAGGATAAAATTCAAGAATTTGGGGCATTAGGAACTGAAGGCATAGCAGTCTGCAGTGGAACAATTAAAATTGTTAATACTAATAAGCTAGTAATGGAGATGTGCAGCTAACTTGCAGGGTTGTAGAGCAGTAGAGCTAATGTACATATCAAGAACCACAGGGGTGAATGGAATCTGTGAGAGTTAGGCCATGGACATTTTGCGATGTCCCACATTTATAGTGGGTAGAAAGAGCAATGTTGCCAGGGATAACGATGAATGTGAGTGTCAACAGGAGATGAGGTACTGCCAGAGAAAAGCGGTATCATAAAGCCGGAAAAGGTAGCGTCATTGTTATTATGGATCATATAATGGTTTAAGCACAGACATTTGATAGAAAGAGGAGTGTTATTGTCTACGCAATGAAGTCTGTGACAGGGACCAAATACATTGGCTTTAATTCTAGCTGGACTAGTTCCAAAATTTAGCTGCCCCAAATTTCTACCCATGAAGTACAAGATGCTGGACATATGGAAATACATATGGAAACTTTCTTTAATGATACCACTCAAGAGACGATAAAAGTACCAATGATTGCAGCACGAAAGGAGACTGTTCAGCCTGTCAAATCTGACCTGGCTTTAAGAGCAAGAGCTGGAACCATAACCCACCCTTTCCTATACAGCCCTGTGCATTCTCTCTTTTGGATACTTATTCAGATCCCTTCTGATTGCAACAATTGGATCTGCTTTGACCACCACTCCTGCTAGGCATTCCCAGACCCTAACTACCTATTGCATAGAAACATTTTTCCTCATCTCACTTTTGTTTCTTTTGCCAGTCACCTTCATTCAATGACCCCTGGTCCTTAACCCTTATGCCAAAGGTAATAATTTCCCTCCATCTACTGGCTGTACTCCTCATGATTTCATATACCTTTATCATATCCCCTTGTACTGTGTTAACCCCAGCCTCTCCAGGTTATCCACATAACTAAAGTCCCTCATTCTGGGAATCATTTCACCAAACCTCTTCTGTACCCTCTAAAGCCTTTATATATTTCCCCAAGTGTGACACCCAGAAACGGTTTAGTCACAATTGGAATATTGTGTCCAATGTTTTATAAACTTGCATTCAGACCTCCTTGCTCTTGTATGCCTCATTTATAAAGCCCAAGATGCTATGTTGTTTTAAATTAATCACTTTCTCCACCAGTCCTGCCTGTTCCAACTAATAGTGCACCTATTCTCCCAGATTTTTCTTGTACCCCTTTGAGAATTGCGCCTATTAGTTTATATTGCTTTGATTCCTTCTTTAAATGCAGCATCTCTCATTCAATTTTATCTGCCATTGATCTGCCCATTCCAATTATTCCTTGAAGTCAAATACTAGCCTCTTCCCAGTTCACTACCCCACCAAGTTTTCTGTCATTGGCAGATTTAGAAATTGTGCCCTATACACCAAAGTCATTATACGAAGAAAAACAGTGGTCATGAGGACCTCCACAGTCCATAAATTCACCTTTCATGACCACTGTTTTCTGGTGCTTTGCCAATTTTTATTCAGGCTGCTAGTTGCTTTCATCCCACGGGGTTCAAAAATGTGTTATATTTTAAGTCCATGTGCAATGTCAACCATATTTCCCTCAACAACTGTTACTTCAAGAAACTATTGAGTATAACTTTCCTTTGATGAACCAATACCGTTCTTTGATCAATCTACACTTACCCAAGTGACAACTTAATCTCTGGCTCATGATTATTTCTCAAACTTTTTTGTTACCACACTTCAACTGACTGGTCTGTTGTTACTGGTTTACTCCATTACTTCCCCCCCCGCCCCGCCCCACCCCCTCCCCCTCCAAGACTGTAACATCTGTACTTTTCCTGGCCCTGAATCTGCAGATCTGCAGACTTTCAGAAGATAATGGGCAGGGTCTCTGTGATTTCTTCACCGACGTCTCAACAATCTAGAATGCATTCCATCTGGACAGCAACTCACCCATTGTGTAACTAGCCTCTATCAACTTTTAGCCCATTCATAATTTCAACTACATCATCCTTTGCCAAGGCTCCAGGAGCATCATCTTCCTCGTAAAGCCTAACACATTTCCATCACAAGGTCAGAAGTGGTGATGTTTGCTGGCAATTCTATATGGTTCAATTTCATCAGTGGCTCCTCAGAAAATGAAGCTATCCATGCCTGCATGCAGCAAGACCCAGACCACATCCAGGCATGAACTGATAAGCATCAAACAACAAAAGTGGCAGACGATGACCATCTCCAGCAAAAGAGTGCAACCACCTGCTCTCAACATTCAATGGTATTACCATTTCAAGGTTCCACACATCAATATCTTGGGGGTGGGGGTGGGTCTCCATTGACCAGAAACTCAACTGGACCAACTACATGAATGCTGCACCTTCAAGACCTGGTCACCTCTGCACCAAGTGACTCGGCTCCTAACGCTCCAAACCTTTAATGATACAAAGTACATGACAGTACATGTGATGGAATATTCTCCACTTGCCTGGATGAGTGCAGCACCCAGAAGACTCCACAAGATGAACACCATGCATGATAAAGCAGCTCAATTGTTTGGTAGCCCATCCACCACCCTAAACGTTCATTCCCTTCTCAACCAGTGCAAACTGGCTGTAATGTGAACCATCTACAAAATGGAATGCAGTTACTCACCTTGACTTTTCTAACAGCAGCTCCAGTACCAAGGACATGGGCAGCTGTGATGGGAATGTCACACACTCTGACTTGGAAACACAATCACCATTCTTTCATTGCTACCACGTCTATATCTTGAAACTCCCTACACAAGAGTATAGTGGGAATAGCTTAACCAGAAGTTCTGCAGTGGTTCTAGGAGGAGCGTCATCAGCACGTTTCCAACAGCAGTTAAGGATGGACAATAAGCAGCAGCCTTTCCAGTGACACCCAAAAGGTTAGTAAAAAGAATTAGTACTTCAGCCATTTCCTCCATCATCTTGACTGATTTCCTTCTTGCTCTTCAAATAGGCTCACCTGTCCGCTTACAACCCTTTTCTGTTTACATCCCTTTAGAAAAATCTTGAATTCTATTAGGTCCACTTGAATTGGTTCAATTTGAATTATTGCTAAGGAGAGTCCTCAAGGGACCAAAATGAACACCGCTAAAGTGAGAAGAAAAACCAGCACAAATAATGTTTTACTCTATGATTGGAGAGAGAAGGATGGAACCAAGAAAATGCAATGAGTGACTATACTTCAAAAATACTTCATTAATCTAAACACTTTGATTCAATCATGGATTTAAAAGAACTGCTTGTGTAACTGCAAGTCCACTTGAAATACCATACTAAGCCTTAAGTATGCTCTACAATTACGATAAGACTGTTAACTTTGCTTTGAAAATAATTGCAATGAGTAAAAGGGGAATTTTCTTCATTTTTCATTTACAACCAATGCAGACAATAGAAAAGTAACAGTTTAAATGAAATACAAATGCTATTTCATATTCCATACTATGTTCATTCTAAGTAGGTTACTGCATCAATTGACTGTCTACTTTCACATCCTTGGTGCATTCTTAGCAATCTGAAATATGAGTCATCTTCCTTATTTAGGACTGCAAGTCATTTTGCTACCATTTCTTCAGCTGAACCCCTGTCCCGAAACCATACTAGCCAAGTAAGCAATTCATCCAGCTGTTGGTTCTTATGAACAATTATTTCCAGAGATCAATACAAGTTTTACTTCCAGTTATAAAAACCACATTATCCACCACATGACTGTACCAACTACAGAATGGGCAACCATTCAGAAGTACAGAAATCATCTGTATAGTTGTAGAATAAGCAGCAGTACTGAGTTTTCTGCTCTTGGCAGTCGCTCATTTCAACTTCCATGTGGTGAATCTTAAACATAATAAAAAAGGTCAACTGTATAGAGAATGAATTGCAAGAAAGGGTCAAATTAATATTTGGTAAGAAAAGCATGTTGAGATTTGACAAAGAATTTCAGGAGATATAACCATAATAGCCAAAGAATGATGACATGAATGTGAAGAAGGAAATGTACCAAGGAAAAGTTGTGAAATGTTTGGCCAGGGAGCATGAGGTTGTGTGGGTGTAAAAATGCAAGAGCAAAACATACAGGGAGAGGAAGATCCTTTGCACATCTAGTCCTTTCAATTTTGTGTCTTTTACCAGGGGGATTATAATGTCAGGCAAGAAAGGTAATTAGGAAGGGAATGATTGAGCAAGTCAGCAATAGGATGTCCCAACGACTAGAGCTAGAGGCTGGGCATCCAGAAATTCAACTGTACAATTCAACAGGACTTGGTAAAAAGAAATTTCAAGGAAAAAGGCAGAACAGTAGAGAGAATACTGAAACATTGATGGTAACTGGGATAAGATGGAAGTAACAGCAGGCACCAAAGTTGGCAGGACTGAAGGGTTCCTAAAAATACTGATCAGAGAATTAATTCCCTCATCTCCCATAGGGAATGTATGCAAGAGCTATAGAGAGGACAGGGGAAAAAAAAATGTGGCAAGATGAGACAGGAAAAAAAAAGTTTGGAATTACCTAGGATAATTCACACAGCCATGTAGCATTTTAAACAAAACAACAACTCTTTGTTAAATACTTTGAATGCCAGCATCAACTCATATACCCAATAGATTTACACGATGTTTAAGCAGGTGTAAGAATAGGCCCATGTGTGATTCTACGGTAAGGGCCACACTAATGGGTACAGTGATGAAAGAAATATAGTCAATTAGGCAGCTTTGTTGAGGGGGATGCAGGAGTCATGACACCAGGATGCTACTAACATTTATGACCTTGTTTCAGGTGACCAAGAATCTAGCATGCAAATGAATGTCATGGGGAGAAATATGGAAGCGGGTAGCTACTTGTAGATGTGTTTGCAGAGATCAGGGACAGGAGGGACTAAAAAGGTAGGAGCAAGAGTAGATCATAGAGACTCCCAAGCCTGCTCTACTCCATAAAGCAATGGCTGAGTTTCTACTATAAACTTCAATTTTCAACCCCATCCCAATAGTCTTTACTCAATGCCTAAATCTCCCTCAATCTCAGCTTCAAAAGTGAACAAAGCATCCTCATTCCTCTGGTCCAGAGAATTTCAATGACTATCAACACTCATTGACGATATGGTTCTCAAATAGGCAACTATAATTGTTGTTGCAGATTCTTCAGCCACTCAAAATGTATTGTCAAGCCTATTAAGAATACTTTAAATCATGCACAAGTATCTACTTCCTTTTGCAGAGACACCAATAGCTAGGGGACAGATTTAATTTGGAATTGGTTAATTATTGTCACTTGTACCAAGGTACAGTGAAAAACTTCCCTTGTATACTGTTCATACAGATCAATTCATTACACAGTGCATTGAGGTAGTACAAGGTAAAACAATGTATTGAATGCAGAGTAAAGTGTCACAGGGTAGAAAGATCAGAAGGAAATTGAGGAAAATAATGTTTTCATCCAAAGAATGATGAGCTTTGAATATTTTTACTGCTTGAGGAGCCTACTGCATCAAAAGGTTGTATACCTATAACAAAGTGACCCCTTTTGCAAAGCAATTCAAAAGTTGCAAAGCACTTTAGAACATCCTGAGGACCTAATAAGGTAAAATGTGCATTCATCCTTTTCCGTGGGAGACTTGGACAACTCACATTGCATAACCAACTCACCTTTTTTCATTTCCATAAGATTTTTGCGCAACCTTAGCGTGTAGAATTAGTACAGTTTGATCACCACGCTCCTTAAGGTAATTTCTCATTGCTTCCCTAAATAAAAAACACAAGATATCGTACGCAGCATAAAATTCAATGAACATGATAAATTAGCACTTAGGATTTTCAGAGCTGTAAACCCTATAGTGATGTATGAGAATTCATTTGCTGATTAGTATAACAGTTGGAAATGTGGCATAGGTTACATTTTAATTAAAAGCCACTTTAATTAATTTGAAGCTACAAAAGAGATAAAAATCTGAATCACAAAACACTAAGCAGTTGTGTACAATTAAAAAATCAATTTGATTGGCAACAGTTTTCACAAAGTTCATTTATTCTTACAGCTTTTACCTAGGTTTTGTAAATGATAACATGAACTTCATATTTTCTGATGCAATAAGATAACATATTTCTGTGGAAGACGCATGATTTTTTTCAGACTCTAAACCAAAACCAATGAAGGAGGAAGCACTATATATTATCGTATCTTACCTGGTAAGGCGTTTGGGTTGAGGTCGCTCCCCAAACTTTCTGCAAAGCAAAAAATAAAAAGTACAAGACAGGTATTAAAAGATTTCAAGTCCTAATCTCAAAAGTAACATAATACCTCGAATCCGCCACCCCCCCCCCCCCCCAAAAGTAAGTGTATTTTTATCATTTAGTGTTCAATATGAATCAAACATTTTTTTAAGCACCCAATTTGACAACAATGCTCTGTTTAATTCCCCAGGTCCCCTTCATCACAAGGAAGGTAAACCTCCTAACAGAAAAATCTGAGCATCGAAAGCATTCCTTACTCAAGGTGTAGAGTGATCTGCTTGAATAGCAGACTGAATTTCCATTTTGAAAGTATGGAAAATACTAGTACAGTTTGTCAAGAATAACAAATTTATATAGCAGCTTCTACTTAGTAAAATGTTTAAAGGCACTCCACAGAAGAGTTTGCAAACAAAAGAGCGAGGCAGGTGATAGTGATGGGATGGCATACAGTCAAAAGCTCATTCCAAGATTAAAAGGGACACCTCGTTTGTCATTTCTTTGAGTTGAAATGTCAGCTCTTCTTCTCTCCATACTGATGCTGCCCGACCTGTTGGGTATTTCCAGTTTTTATTGTAAACAGTTTGATGTAGAGGGGGAGATGGAATTGGTAGCTTGGGAAGTTATTCTTGACAGGGAGGGACCAAAAACTGAAATAAAAAAAAACCTGCTTCAGCCTTGATGTTTAGTTAGAAGAATTGTTTGTTCATCTAATACTGGATTCCAGAAAGGAAATCCGGTAAATTCAGAAGCATTGGAAGGGTCGTGAGAATCATAACGGAGAATGAGTTCAGTACTCACGCGATGTGGTCAATGCGAGAGTATGTTGGGGGCAAGAGGAGGTGTTTAATCACAACAGTACATGTAGCCTCTGATCTCATTTGGTGGAAGTGGGGTCAAGGGAACAGGACGTAGAACCCATGGGCAAGGCAAGTTTAGAGAGTTCATGATCAGACAGGTAGATAGGCTCAAACTTGGGAGAGGGAATCTCAAAGTTTGGTCTGGGAAGGAAAGAAACTGGCAGGAACAGATCAAATGGCCTCAACTTTTGTGACAAAGGCTCCTTACAGTTGTTGGAGATAGAATAGAGGAGCCAGGAAGCGAGTTTTAAAAAGACTGTTTGCATTACTGAAAAGCCACCAAGGATTATCCTTGTATTCCAGGATGATCTAAAAATTAAGAGTTAGGACAGTTGTAAGCAGAGCCCAACTGTATGATATGTGGTATAATAAAAGGTACAACAACATAGTAGTTGTGGTAGCAGACAAGCAAAATAAGAGTAAACATCTGGAGACAAGTTTGAATTACACCATAACTAAATATATTTGGAATGAAAAGCTAGATATTGTAATAGTGCTCATGAATCTGCAGGATTGTTGGAAAAAAAAATCAATAATGTTATTTTGGTGAAGGAAATCTGCCATTTTTAATCAGTCTGCCCCACATGCAACTCCAAAATTATAGCAATATGGCCATTATTCTTGCCCTTACAAATAATACATCTTGAGTGGCTCACAAGTCTAAGCTTTCATGCAATACTTACTAACAAAGCCATTCCATTATCTTGGAAGAATCCAAATGGGGCAACATCACAGTGCCAGACCTTATTACAGGCTTGGCCCAGACATGAACAAGCAAAATTAAATCCAGACGCAAAGTGAGAGTAACATGCCATGACATTACGGCAACATTTAATTGCACATGACATTGAGGTGGTCAAGCAAAAGTCAACAAGAATAAGGAAAACAATCTCCACTTACTGGAGTCATACCTAGCATAAAGATTGATGAAATAAGAACAGAAGAAAGAAAAACCAGGTGTGGCAGCATCCATGGAAGGAGAAACAAAGTCAACAAAGATTGATTACCCTTCATCAGAAGAAACTGATTTTTTTAAAAGATTTCCATCATGTGTTTTTTTGCTACAAAGTGAACGGCTGTGGAGATCAGGTCAGTTACCTCAGTCTCAAGACAAAATTGTAAGGAGTTCAAAGAAAGTGTTCAACTGTCAACCATCTTCAGATCATTCATCAATGACAAATGTCAACATTTGCAGATGAGTCCACTGCTCAGTTACATTTGCATCACCTTGCATTAAAAAAAACAGTATGTGCCCACCTCCAGCTAGACTGAGATATCAAATCAGGATTGTAATAAGTGGCAAGTAATATTCACACAAGTGCTAGGAAATGACCATTTCAACAATAAATAGTCCAACTACCACCACCTCCAACCCCACCACTCAGCAGCAGTCTTCTCCAGTACCCTGGAGGGGTTGCGGACAGGTAGAGAACAGTGTCACCTATCTGTAAACTTAACTGATTAAGTATTCTGCAGCAAGCAGCAACTCCACATGCTCCCAAACCTTCTGTGAAGTGTCCAATAGAATACCATCCATTCACCTGGTTGAGTGCAGAAGTATTTGAAGTTTGACATCATCCTACCCAACATTCCAATGAAGTCAATTATAAGGCCCAATTATAAGGCCAAATTTTTTTACGTTAGTATTTGTAGCGTTGCTTTTAATTATTGGGAGTGATGAGATGTTGAATGATTTTTTTTTAAACAATGTAAAAGGTAACTGTTTACTTTGTTTGTAATAGTTTTTGAAAGCTCCTTAACATCTGGGATATTAGAGTCAGAGTACGACAGCACAGAAACAGGCCCTTCGGCCCATCTAGTCCATGCCAACCTGATCTTCCTAGTCCCATCTACCTGCACCCGGACCATATCCCTCCAAACCCCTCCCATCCATGTACTGATCCAAACTTCTCTTAAATGTTACAATTGAACCTGCATCCACCACTTCTGCTGGCAGCTCCTTCCACACTCGCACCATCCTGTGAGCGAAGAAGTTTCCCCTCAGATTCTCCTTACATATTTCACCTTTCACCCTAAACTTATGACCTCTAGTTCTAGTCTCACCCAACGCGAGAGGGAAAGCCTGTATGCATTCACCCTATCTATACCCCTCAATCTTGTAAACCTCTATAAGGTCTCCCCTCATTCTCCTGCGCTCCAGGGAATAAAGTCCTAACCTATTTAACCTTTACCTATAATTCAGGTCCTTAAGTCCTGGCAACATCCTTGTAAATTTTCTCTGCACTCTTTCAAGCTCATTGATATCTTTCCTGTAGGTAGGTGACTACACACAATACTCTAAATTTGGCCTCACCAACATCTTGAACAACTTCAACATAACATCCTAATTCCTGTGCTCAAATGCCCTGATTTATGAAGGCCAATGTGCCAAAAGCTCTCTTTACAACCCTATCTACCTGTGATGCTACTTTCAAGGAATTATGAATCTGTATTCCCAGGTCCTCTTGTCCTATCGCACACCTCAGAGCCCTACCATTCACTGTGTAAGTCTTACACTGGTTTATCCTCCCAAAGTGCAACACCTCACACTTGTCTGCATTAAATTCCATCTGCCATTTTTGAAGCTGGTCAAGATCATGCTGCAAACTTTGGGATTGGGGAAAATTACCACACCCTCAATCTTGGTGTCATTTGCAAATTTGCTTCAGATTTGCTTCAAAATTGCATTCAGAAGCATTGAAAAACCTGACAACTTTGACCTATCACAAAAGTGAAGGCACAACTTTGCCTTCTGTCAAAAATTTTCAGTGTTCCTTGAGCAGGATTTGTTCTGATCTGCTTACATGTCCAAATTATTCCACACAAGGGCCTGATACCAAGACAGGATCTTCCCAGTAGGGTTGGGCATTTTTCATTCAACAAATTCTTTACCAATATGCAAAGGGCAGGCATGGGATTGGGGAAAATTACATTCATTAGCAACAAATGTGGACAGTAGGCCACAGTTAGCAAAATCTATGCCTACATAATGCATGGAGGTACAAAGGTTTAGACAATAGGGATTTTGAAGTAAAAGAGATTCTCTTCCTCCATTTCTGATGAAAGATCAAAGCAAAACACTTTCTTTCCTCAAAGATGGTGCCAGACTTAGCAACTATTTCCAGCATTTTTTCTTTATTTCATTGGTTCAACTAGAATTTTGTACAACTTCCACTCATACTCTAGAATTTCCAGCTCAAATTGAAGGCCAATGTTCCACCAGTCTTGTTAATTATTTTTGTACCTGTCCACAGTTTTTATAGTGACTTTTGCACATGGGTCTCTAAATCTTTATATCCTACCATTTGACCATTCAGAAAATAGTGACGCATCTTCACTTTAAATATTATGCAGTCATTCTCCTTGAGTTTTGCATGGATTAAACAGAAAGTAACAAAAACCTGCACAAGAACTACATGCCCCAGTGCAATGATACAACACAGAAACATTCCAACAACAGTGCAATTTTCCTCAGGCTCAATACCTCCAGGAAGTCAATTTGAAATTCACGTGTGATCCAGATGGTAAAATACTATATTTGCTTTTGTAAATAAAAGTAACAGTACTGTCAACTACTGTTGTACACCATATATTGCAGAACAACAGTCTACAACAAAATTAAATGCACAAGAAAATACACACAATAGACACCAAGAACACAAGTCTGCATGGTCAAATTATAGCCTCAAAATCAACTGCAAGCTGTAACAATAGCGTCCAATTTCTCAAAATAAAAGGCAATTGTTCAAATGACAGCTATCCAAATCAACTCAAAGTTTCCATGAATATTTAAGCCTTTAAAGAAAATAGAAATGAGCTTCTCTCCACTACTCTACAACCCCTAAGCTGAGTAAATTCACACATGCAATTTATTTCCTCAAAATATTGCTCCACAAACTTCCTCTGTTATTTACAGTTTGATTTGCCTTCATCAAAACTCCACCTGGCTAATTAATGTAATTCTGCCTCCACGTGAAAGACTGAACAGGAATTTTTTTTTTAATGTTAATTCTAAATAAGGCCAATGTATGACCCACAACTTTTAGAAGCAACATAATATGCCTCAGCTTTTTAAATAATGGGCCCTCCATATGACTTTACGTACAGATTCTCCACAGGTTATGACAGGGTTCCATTCTCAAGAACTACTTGGAACCCAAACAGTTCACAAGTTAGAAATGCAGACCCCAGGCAATGTATTTAAATAAAAACAAAGGCCAACCAAGGGCAAAGTGTAGTTAAACCAGGGCATTTAACTCAACCGGATTTCTCTACAGAATGCAATGATATTGCTGTGAACCAAGTTCCCACACAGCAAAAGACACTTGCAGCTCCACAGTAGCTGGCAAAGCCATCCTACCGTTCTCCCAAATGATCGTTCATATGTACGGGCTATACACAAGTCAGGAGTAACCCGGAGTGAACCTGTATATCAGAATTTTACAATAAAGAGAAAAGCTGACAATATTTTTCATAAATAATGTTCTTAGAAGGAAAATGAATGAAGGCTTCAAGCACACTTGCTGCAGAAAACCCAGCCTCTGTCTTGCACTTATAGCCGCAAATGTTGCTTGGCACTGAAAAGCTTACAGCTGAATGTTGTCTGGGCCTTGCTGCATGCAAATATGGATTCGTTTATTTGCTCAGGAGCTGGGAATGGCATTGAACATTATTCAATCATCGAACCTCCCCACTTTTGACCTTCTGACAGATAGTCCTTGAAGCCTCTGAAGATGGGAACACTGCCCTAAGAGTGGGTCCCTGGATATCGCCCTGAGGAATGTCTGCAATGATGCCTTGTAGCTGGGATGACTGAACTCAAAAATCCACAACAATTATCTTTATGCAAGATATGACACCAACCATTGCAGTGCTTTTTCTCTCCTGAAATGCTGCCTTAATGTCTCACCCCAACTCGCTAGAATGAAACCCTTTGGATCATGTTTTGCTGTGACGAGGTCTGGAGCAACACATTCTGACTCCATCTCCCCTGCAATGATGTCCAAGATACCATTTGCCTTTCCAATTACACATTGCATCTGGATATTAACTTTATTTCATGAACCAGCACATCAAGATCCCTCTGTACATAAAATAGACACATTTCAATAATTAATACAAAGATTACACAGTACCAAGATTCACAAATTCAGCTGGTGATTAGTTAATTCTGATGCATAATTTTTATTTGGATTTTGTTGTTGCATTTCATTTTTTTAAAAAAAATTAATGACAAAATCCCCCATAGTATTGCTTACAGAGCATTTTGGAATTGGAGAGCATTCCAGTCATTCAACAAACTGAACGTGGCAGCAGTTCAATCTTTACTGAAATGCAAAAACTTACTGAAGCAGCAACAGAATCAAAGTATTACACACAACACCATGCTGGAAAATAAAAAGCAAATTCAATCATTCTAAACAATATAAAAATCATTGTTCAAATTACTAAATTTAAATTTTATTGCAGAAAAATCACCAAGTCATAATACCAATAAGTTAACCCAAGATGACAAGAACTGTTTATGTATTAATCCTCCACAAAACAATTTGCTATTTATAACTACAAAGTGAATTTGCCATTTTTGCTATACATGTCATTGCAGCACACAGGAGAGCTTCGTCTCACATCATCTGTCCTACGAACCTGACTTTAAACACTGGATGGCCAACAAACACCAGCACAAACTCAAGGTCTCAAAGTGACTGTGATAAAGGTCTTAAAAACAATTTAAAAATATCTGAAGTTCAGAATTGTTCAGTAATTCAAAATGTAAGCAACAATGCAAAAAGTGTTATTTTTTTCCTTTTCACCCCCATAAATTTTCTGCCCAGTTATCATGGCATATTCCGAGTATTGCTTTCCCTGTGTCTGTGTGGGTTTCCTCCGGGTGCTCCGGTTTCCTCCCACATTCCAAAGTAGTACAAGTTAGGAAGTTGTGGGTATGCTACGTTGGCGCTGGAAGCGTGGCGACACTTACGGGCTGCCCCCAGAACACTATGCAAAAGATGCATTTCACTGTGTTTCGATGTACATGTGACTAATAAAGATATCTTATCTTTTACAAAGTAATATGAAAAAAATTACAGTTAATGTGATGCCCATAACTCATTGACAAGAGCTGGAAATCCCAGCCTTGTTGAACAACCTTTTGTATTTAGCTGCCAAAATGTTACATTAGATATTACAAGTCCACCTAAGCAGGATCAAAATTAAGTTTAATAATGTTGATCACACATACAGATGCTGGAAAACACCAAGGACCAGGTAAATCTCCAACTCTGGAATGAAAGCGAACTGAATGCTCAGTACCACTGACAGCAAGAATTTGAAATAACGTAGAAGGAACAGATAACCCATAAAATGATTCTGGAAGAAATTGTATTTGATTCATCTTGTGTTACTTATAATAACCTGTTTTTGACCCATATGTATATTATAATGGGGAAAAAAATCTGGTAATGTCAATCATAATTGCAGCCTTTCCAAGGTTATGTGTGTATAGGTATGGCTTTATTTTTGAAACAATGAAGGAGAAACAATGAATGTGGGTCATCCCCAATGGTAGTAACGTGAAGAGGGCATGTCCCGGGTGGTGAGGGTCCTCAATGATGGATGCCACCTTCTTGAGGCACCGCCTCTTGAAGGTGTCCTCGATGGCGGGGAGGGGTTGTGTCCGTGATGGAGCTGGCAGAGCCTACAACCCTCTGCAGCCTCTTTCGATCCTGCACATTGGAGCCTCTATACCAGGTGGTGATACAACCAGTCAGAATGCTCTCCACTGTACATCTGTAGAAATTTGCAAGATTCTTTGGTGATATACCAAATCTCTTCAAACTCCTAATAAAGTAGAGCCGCTGGGATGCCTTGTTCATGATTACATCAATGTGCTGGGCCCAAAATAGATCCTCTGAGATGTTAATGCTCAGGAACTTGAAGCTGCTCACCCTTTCCACCACTGACCCCTTCAATCTCTTGTTCAAAATTGTACAACAATGTCTTCTAATTGTTGTATCTACAGCTAATGGGAACAGCTTTTATCTATAGATCACTAGTGATTAAGCAAGGGAAATAAAATAATTAAATGCAAGACAAAAGGAGGCAATATTTAAAAATATACAGCCGAGATCCAAATTATGTAAATGGTCCTGCAAAGGAAGATAGCGTGGTTGACTGGTGAACACAGGGAAAGTCAACATGAATTAGGGCCAACAGCATGTTTGCATTCAGTGTGACGTGACTAAGGCCGTTGCAATAATGCAATGCTAATTATTTGGCTGAAATAATTCCACGGAGGGATGCCTTTGATATGAGATTGACCCATGACATGTAGCAATATGAAACCGCCCATGTGCAGTTGCCCAGAAGTCATGATCACAACTCTCTCTGCTCAAGGACATTTCCTGATCAGCATACAAAATATGAACACGAAACCATTTAGCAATACTACCAGCTCTGGTACATTTACAAATCACCAAGTTTCTGCAACTTCCAGATCATAAGACCACACATCAGTTTCCAAAGTTGTCATTTGTGACTTACATAGTGGTTAAAGCTAGACAGTCTGCACAAGTTAATGAGTTCAAACACTAACTGGTCTAAATGGATGGGCTGGCTTGATCATATTTATGTCCCTCTCAGAACAAAAACACTGCCTTCAGAGGCCCACAAAGAAAACTTTGCTTCAGAAGTCTATTCCAGTGTAAAATTGGGGTTGAGCCAGGGTCCAACCTAATCAAGCTGATCCTGACCCTACAACTTTTCCCCAACCCAACACTGCCCAAACACATGCCTGCCCCTCTCTTTCTATTACTTTTAATACTCACTGCCTCTACCTTGCAACCTCTATTTCTGTCTCTCTTATCTTTTGCAAATTTAACACACCAGGACTTACCCCAAACCCAACTGGTTTATGAATCTACACAACCCACCCTGAGATGAATAGTCAGGCCCCTCAGGCTTGAGTCAGGCAATTGAGCTCCATTTTGCTCAGTGTACTACTTCTGGAAGGAACAATATTAATTTGTTTACATTGCAATTAATAGCAGAATTGCCCCAGGTGGTGTTGGCTTAAAAATCACCTTGGAAACTAGTACAAGTAAACACCAGCATTCATAGTTCCTCTGCAAGTATACCAAGTTTACCTGATCACCTGAAGTGTAAAATGTTTACTCCACAATGCTACAGCCATACGCAAAGCTGCACACAGAAAATGCCCAAATGAAAGTTAAATGTTCATTGTACTGTTGTAAATGACTGGAACAATTCTGAATATGCCACAAAATTAAGGTTAAAAAGTTACCAAGGGAGGTCCAACTACACTTGAGAAGTTGCTTCTAACCAGCTGCAGCTTACAAGATGCACTGTGACAATTCAATGACTTCACTTCCTTGCTCAATCAAGTTTTTCTGTAGTTAGACCACACTGATTAAAAACTACACAATTCTGAAGAACTAACACTAAGAGGCATATGTCCACCAATGACTCAATTTCCATTCCACGTAGAGAGAATTCTTGTTTTTATTCTCTGCCTATCCCTCATCCCATATCACCCCATTCCCCCCCTCCAAAGAAAATAATGTTCAATCAAATAACGTACTGGAAGGATGAAACTGGGTTCCATCACATTAGACCAACAAAACATTGTGGCTCTGTTTCCCCACACTCTTTAAACTCATCAGGCTCACTGGAAAATACATTACTTTACCATGTAACATCTAAAAACAATGGTATTTGGGGTATTTAATAGGAACTATATCCAATGGCAGATTTGCTGGACAAGCCTTTCAAGTCTTTCCCTACCAGAATCCCAAGTGTGCCTAATCATCAGTTTTTATACTATATTTATTAGGTAACCAGCATCACTGAAATCAAAACTGTCAAAAGATTATCATGACTTTGTGTGGAGGCGTCAGTACAGGGTCAAGTCACCAACCGCCATCTGCTCTGCTTCAGGACACCTCTCAGGCACATTGTCAGCTCAGTTGACTGAGCATGTGCAGAACAGGACTGGGTGGTGGGTGGCCATCACGTGCACAGTTTGGACTCTGTGCCAGATCCAAGAAGATATGACTCGTTAATTGAAAAACAGCTCAAATTCTCTTTTGCCTAATACAAAGCACTGCAAGTGCCATTGAAATCAAAAGGGATCTCAGAGTTTTGATATGGCACAGGATCCGAGAGGAATCCTCCAGAATAGTTGGGAGCCTAGAGGCACATTAAGCTGACAGATTTGGCACTTTAAATTTGTCAGCAAGTCCTAAACTTCCAAGATTTACATGATATGCACAGAGGTCCATGCCTTCATGTGGTTTAAACAGCTGGGACTGTTGGCAGTAACCAATAATGACTAACCCGTTATTACAGTTCAGTGTCATACTTCTTAGGCAGTCCCTTGGATCAAAAACAGAAAATGCTGGAAATACTCGGCAGGCAGACTGCATCTGTGGGAAGAGAAAAAGAGTCAAAGTTTCAGGTCAGAGACCCTTCATCAGAACTGAAAAAGATGAAAGCCGTTTATAAAGCTGCAGGGAGGGTAGGGGAGAGGCTCTGATGGGGTAAAACTGGGGTGACAATGGGGATAAGCTATAAATGTTATCTGATCAATGAGTGAATGGAGAAACCAAATGTAGATTGGGCAATCACTTTGTGGAGTGCCTGCTTTCAGTCTGCAAGGGCAACCAACCCAGAGCTTCCCGTTGCCTGCCACTTTAAATAGCCATTCCATTCTATGGCTTGTTTCACCCTATCAGGGACATGCTCCTCCTTCATCCTCCCTGCAGCTTTACAAGCTTCTTGTATCTCTTTTCCAGTTCTGATGAAGGGTCTCCAGTCTGAAACCTTAACTCTGTTTCTCTTCCCACAAATGTGGCCTGACCTGCTGAATATTTCCAGCATTTTCTGCTTTTGCTTTAGATTCCCCTCAGGATCAATGATAATTTAAGTCTACTCGTTTCTGTAGGTTCTGAGATAGCTCATGAAGCCAACGTAGGAGCCATAGATTCTTGCATAGATGGAGCAAGTATCAGCTGGGAGAGGACACTCATGTTGGTTTACTTGTCCTTCTAGTGAAGATGGATGAATTTGCACACAGCATCGATGGTAATCTTCCACATCTTGAGACAGAACAAAGAACAGTACATCACATGAACAGGCCATTCAGCCCACGTCTGTGCTGAACATGATGCCAATCCAAACTAATTCCATCTGCCTGCTATATTCCTCCATTCCCTCTCTATTCATGTGCCTGTCATGACATGTTTGCTGTAGAAACATATAGAAAGGCAGCAATCACTGCTTCCCAGCTGATAAGTTTTGTACCAGATCTGAGGACTTGATCTTCAGACTCCTTTCTCTACAATTGACCACAGGTTATGCTGACATATTTAAGGTGCTATTGTTGCAACCATTTAGGGTTAAATGCAATCCAAATATCCAATTGTCTAGTCTCATATACCTACAAAAAAAACTTTGCAGACCAAAGCATGAATTTGCCTCCAGTTTCAAAGCATTTCTTGGAAAACTATTGTCCCAATTCTTAGATAAAATTATTGTGCATCATATTTACATTGTGAATGGTAGGAACACAATCCCAGAGTTCTTCTGTTAACAGTACAATCTGCAACAACAATATTAAGGCATTGTGAATGCTGGATAAATGAAAAACAAAATCAAAATGCTGGAAATCCTATGGTCAGGCTGCATATTTGGAGAGAGAATCAGAATTCATGTTTCAGGTTGATAATTTTATATCACAATTGAGCTCTGATCAGCAACGAGAAATACTAACTTCCTCATTTCTCAAATTTTATCAAAGGTTTTTAGATCTTTTTCATATTTAGGCTAATACTAAAACACAATCTTCATGGAAATTAAGCAGTAGCATATTGAAAAACTGGTACAGACAAAATTATCCAAATGCTCCATATTTTTTAAAAAATGATGCTGATGCTGGAAGATGAAAAAAAAATCAGACAAATCCAAACTCATACTTCAAGTACAAATTATTCTGCATGGCTATTTAGATGATATTTTACCAATTCTTTACAAAAATCATGATTATTTTTTATATAAACATGAGACAGAGTACAATGTTTTACAAGTGCATGCCAATATCATACAAAATGGTATCTAGAAGATGAGCTCACTGTTCAAATGACAGTTTCTCTTTTTGGTATGATTTTACGCAACTCAAAAATAATACAATGAGCTAAAGCTAAATTTCACATTTCACCTTTTCCTGTAACAAAATAATATTTGTATTTCTGCCATCAGAAATCATTTCCAGGAATTATTTTTCTATTGTATACTAAAATATATATTAAAAAATTGATGGGTCTTTTAGTAAAACATTAGTCAAAAGGGGCACACTGAAGCACAAGGTGCAAGTGTACAAGACAGGAAACAAAATTAAGCAAACTTAACATTTGCTCTATCAATTCAAGAAAAACAACTTAAAAGGTTTGATTTTTTTTAAATTAAAAAAATGCCAAGCCTAAACATCGCTAAAAAAAAATCACATTTCAAATAAAATGAATCTGTTAAAAAATAATTAATTCAAATATTTAAAGTGCAAACATATTCAGTAAATTTCTTGGTTACCAACACTAACTTCGAAAACTGGTCTAATTTCTACATATTTTTTGAAGCAGCAAAAAAAATGGGTGCCACTTAAAGCCGAATGTGTTTATTGTAAAATTCTATTTTTATTTTTCGAAACACTATTTGATAAAGTCTGTATTTTCATACTTGTTCAACTATTACTATACTTTAAGAATGGAATTATAAAGCAAAATTGCACATTATTGAAATAGCAGGGCTTCAAAGCTTGAATTGAAAATTTTCAATGTTGACCTAATTTGACCTAGTGCTTTTAAAGGGAAGAACTTAATTTTAAGCATAAAAGCATTTTCCTAAAACTGATCTCCAAAACAAAACAAAAATAGGGAAACTTGTGTACAATATTAACTGTACCTTTTCACACTAGTCATTTGAATAGATGCCTAGCATAAGTCAAGGAAAATGTTTTCCTTGATTATTGAATCCTTTGCACTGTAATTTTCTAATAGCCATTAAAATAGAAAGAATGGAATCAAAATCTGGACAAAATTATAGCAGAATACAAATACCTGCAGTATAGTATGAGTATTACAAGAGAATATGGCAGTAATTTTAGCAAGGTGCCTTGGTACACATTGGACATGATTTCCAATAATAAATATTATAGCTGTGAGGAAACTATTTATAATGTACTGTTTTAGATGTTAACTTCATTAATCTGAAATTAGAAGGCATTGGAAAAATATCAAAATTTAAAAACACAACAGATGGTTTGTTCAAAGAATTTGAGCTGATATGCTTTTTGAAAGTGATGTTTTTAAAGACCAGCATGACTGCTGAACACTACAGTCTGCAACCTAAGCAGCCCCCGATATGTGACAATCTCTAATTACCATACAGAGTACCAAACCCAGTTCAAACACATATGCAGGAACAACATTAGGCAAAATGAAAAATGAGATGCCAGTGATAGGTGGATGGTGAACAGCAGAAGCAATGCAATCCCATAATCAGCAGATCCTCAAGTCCTTTCACATCCAGTCACATACACAAAGAAGCACTAACACAAGGAATCAGAAAAAGCTGGCAATATTAATCAGGTCAGATAGCACCTGTGGACAGAGATAGAATTCACATTTCATCTTTCTTCAAAACTAGTCAAAGATTCTGATGAAAAGTCATTGACATGTTAATTATGGTTTTCTCCCCACAGATACTGCCTGACCCATTCAGTATTTCCAGCATTCTCTGATTTTATTTAAGATTTCTCACATTCTCAGTATTTGGCTTTACAATGAATGAGAGAAGGTAGCTCCATGAGTATTCTCAACATCAATGTTGATAGAACCCAGCAGCTGAGTGGAAAAGGTTGAAGAGTTTCCAACAATCTTCAGCGAGAAACACTGAGGATTATAGATCAAGTGCCTCCAGGCTGAAGCTCCCACACTAATCAGATGCATGTCTGCAAATAAATTTGATGCATTCCAAATGAAAAAGAAACCACCAAACACATTGGCTACACACCCTTCTGTAACGAAGTTTGCCACCCAGGACTAGATACATCTCCAAACTAGCTGTTTCAATTAAGTTACAATGCTGGATTCACACAATAAAATGTAAGATGCCCAGGTGTGCTCTGAAAACTTAAAGAAGACTGCCTGCACTACTGCATCAGTTATTTTTAATGAACAAGAAAAAGACGAAAGTGGTAGTTGTGTAGAGACCCTAAGACAGTAACTACACCATAGGGAAGAGCACAAATCAAGAAATAATGTGGACATGTCAAAATAGTAGTGAATAATCATAGTTGACATTTATCCTCTTGTAGATTGGGTTAATCAAATTGGAAATGGTAGCCACAAGAATGAATATATAGAGTGCATTGGGGAGAGTTTCCTAAATCAATAAGTTCAACAGCCAATCAGGGAACAAGCTATTTTGAATCCAGGGATGAACAATGAAACAGGAAGCAAGGATCATAGCATGACAGAATTTAGCAATGGAATGTTGACTTTTATTTCAAGTTGGAGTATAAAAGTAGACATCAGCGAGACCACATCTAGAGTACTGGTACAGAGCGGTCACCTTATTTAAGATTAATCTAAAGGCATTTCAGACAAGGTTTAGCAATATGATCCCAGGCACGGAAAGGTAGAACAGGTTGACCCTGCACTTATTTGAGTTTAGAAAATAGAAAGGTTGTCTTTTTGAAACATTTGATTTTTAGGGGACTGGACAGGGTGAACACCAGTGGGATGTTTCTCCTCACAGAAAAAAATTAGGAACAGAGGGCCTAACCTCTGAATGAGAGGGCTTCCATTTAAGTTTGTAATTCCTTGCCCCAGAGAACTAGCCAAAGCCTTTAATATTCAAAGCAGAGATAGAATTTAAAAAATCAGTAAGGGAGTCGAGGGTTTGCAGGATAAAGCAGAAAAGAGGACATAGATCTTGGATCAACTATTGAATGGATGCTATTGAATGCTGAAGCTGCCTCAAGGGGCGAATGGCCCATTCCCGTTCTTATTTCTTACAGCCAAACAGTACAGTGATGTAAGTTGAAACATAGACCAAACTGAACTCCAAAAGGTGAAGTGAAAGTGAATGCAATTAGTCTTAATACAATATTTAAGTTAACGTAGCATCAAGGAGCCACTGCAAACCAGAAATGAAACTTTCTACTGGCTGGACTAATTACTAACTCAAAGAAAAATGGTTGTGGTTATCAAAGGGCAATCATGTCAACATTAAGTCCCTCAGAGAGGAGGTTCAAGGTCTAACCACCTACACCAACTTTAATGGACCTTCCCTACACAAGGTTAAAATTAGGATGTTTGTTGATAATTTTGTGTTCAGTTCCTTTTGCAACTCAGAATGAGGCAGTTTGTGCTTGGCTGCACCAAAGCTCTAACAGCATTAAAGCTTGGGCTGATGTGAAGTGGAAATTGCAAATTGCTACTTCCTATAAGTGCCAGGCTAGGATAAGAGGAGCATAAAAATTTATGGTGCAGAACAAAACCATTTGGCCCATTAAGCACATGCTGGCACCTTCCCAGCTCTTGGTTTGCACAGCACATCAAATGTGCATCCAGACACCATTTTGCTTTTAAAGAACTGATGGTTTCTGCCTCTGGTTAAGATCCCCACCATGCTTTGTGTGAAAACAGTTTTCCTCAATTCCTCTTTCATCCTCTAACCTTTAGGCTAACATATTATTATTGACCTCTCTGTTGAGGGAAATAGATCCTTCCTATTAATCTTATCTAGGCTTCCCATCTTAACATAATTCAATTAATCTGGTCAACCATGGGCTAGATGATCCTTCTTCGAAGGAAAATTGTTGCCTTAGTAACATTCCTGTAAATCTCCTCTGCACTCTCTCATGCTGTGACATTATTCATATGATTTGGTGCCCAGAACTGACCAGGAGAAAGTAACAATTATACTATCCAAGTGCTAGGCCACAGTTAGCTCCCCATAGGAGCCAACCACCTTTCATATTCAGACACTTTGATCACTGTCAAATTCCTCACCATCAAAATTAGAGGGAGTAGGTGGTCATCACTAGCCAGCTATACAAATGCTGAAAAACAAAAACAGGATATTCTTTGGTAACCAACTCCGCTCCTGTTACAACAAAGCCTTCTCACCATCTGCAAGGAAGGACATAAAATAATCTCCACTAGCTTGGATGAGTGCAGTTCCAATAGTCAAATCTGACATCATCCAGTATAAAGCAGCCTGCTTGATCACCTCATTCACCACTCTAGATACCTCCTCCCTCCACCACTGGCACACCACTTTTACAGTACTATTTCCAATGTGAAATGCAGAACTTGCTGCAACTTTTGACAGCTGTGACTTACAGAAGAGCTGCCATCTTAAAGTTCTTCTCCAAGTCACACACCACAACAACTTGGAAAATTACCACTCAAATTCCAAAAACTCCCTACCTCAAGATTACAGAATTATTTACAATATATGGCTTTCATAGATTAAAAAGATTCACCTTCTCAAAGGAAATTTGGGATGGATGATAAAGGATTGCCTTGCCAATAAGCCAATCTGGGAAATACTTTAAACAACTAAAGGGATTAACCAAAGTTACTTTAATTACGAGTCTCCAGATCAACTGTTGCCTTACTTTTTCCCACAAGAATATTTGTTTTACATAATAACTGATGCATGACTGATGCATTTTTGTTGTGATGCTCAGGATGATACCATAATTCAGACTTTTTCCTAGCATCATACTTGATTCCAATTTCCAAAAGCTATAACTTACTTGCAAGGAGTAAAATTTTAAAAACTGTACAACTTTTAACTATATTATCTTTCTCTGACAATAATATAAAGCCTTTACTGTACTTAAAAATGCAAGTTACTCAATAATTTGAATTGGGTAACAAATAAAGAAATTTACTGCATAAGAATCAAATTCAGATAATCTGAGTTACAAGTAGACTATCTGCATTAATATTTCTTCTTAGAGATTACAGTGTTCAAAATTCTGGAGTTTTCTCACTGTGTCCACAAGGTCATTAACGAAAGTCAAAGCAGATGACTGTATTTAAATTTTTATTTCTCCAGTTTCATAGAATTAAACCAATTCACTCATGGTTTTCCCATCTGATGACAAATCTCACTACTGAGACAGAGCTTGCACCATTATATTGAAGGCTATATCGTCAGAGGCCACTTCCTTCATTAAACAGTGCTTTGTGCTGGAAATCATTTCCACAATCAAAGAACCTAAAGACTCACCCACAAAACCCAAGAAACCCACATTTAGCCTAACATTTAAACTTTTTCTTTTCAGTACAAAAAAAAATCCATAACCTTTTAACAGATAGTAGACTTTAATCTATTAAAAAATATGAATAGCAACATGCATATCAAATGTATAAAACAGGAACAAAACTTCATTCCGCAGTGATGGCACTTTAATTCCATTTTTGAGATTAGATTACCATTTATGAAGTTAATTTTATTTCTTTCCTCCCTCACCACCACAAAAACAAAATAAATTATTCCAGTAATTGTTCTTTATGACAGAAGAAATCTTGTATTTTCTAATCATACAATACACAATATTCCCCCATTTTAAAGTGATACAGGAACAGAAACAGAAAATTAATATCAAAAAAATTAGATAACAATCAGATGTCACACGTTGTTACAAATGCATATTTCAGTGAAACTATAGACAATGAATATTCCACTTTTCAGTTTGTTGACTAAACAATTACATTTTGAGTTCTGTGTAATTAGCTAACATCCTTGAAAGCATTCTTACCCTACCAGAATTCTTTCTGGTCACATTTTACAACACTTCCATTAAACACCCTGATTTACTTTAAACAATTCCATACAAGCATGTAATTTAAGATTTCCATCTATTATTTTCTGTGGTTATGTATCATACATCCACACTGTTTGTTGCATTTCGCTATCAATCTAACACAATCTCAAAAGCATCAAGCTGCATTTGCACAATTATTAGAAGGTTATGGTTTCAAGCACCACCTCATAGATAGATACACAATCCAGTCTGATAATGCCACTATATCTTTTAGTGAGTGCTGTACTACTGGACTGTCACCATTGTAGATAGGGCATTATCCTATCCATTCCCTCAGAAAGATGCAAAGATCTTCTGTTATTATTTGAAGAGCCATGGAACTCTACCAGCATCTAGGAGACTACTTATCTATCCATGTCACTAAAGCATATAACCCAGTCACTTAGCTGATTGACATTTGTGGGAGCTCATTATGCACTACAACTGTACCTCATTGGCTCCAAGCCACTTTACATAACAATTAAAACCCATCATTTCTAATGAAATCTTTTTACTGAAACATAGTGAAACTATAGAAAAGGCCCACAAAGCTGAAGCTTGAGATTTCTAAGCAATCTCTAGATTAAGTAGTCATATTGAATTACAAACAACTACATCTGCCTACAAGTCTGAATGCTTTAAAGAGACAAAATTAGGTAACTATTATAACAATGCAAGACCAATAAAAATACCATAGGAGAGCTAGTAGGGTATATCTACAATTTATTCACAGTGCAGTTCTTTAAAAGTGTCACACAACATATACCATAGCTTGTTCTATCTATGACCAAGAAAAATGTAAAATACTGAAAACAAATTTATGGAAAGAGAAACTTTTAACATTAAGTCAGTGACACAGGTCACCATCCCAAGGCATTCATAGTTTCTTCCTCCACACGTTGCCAAACATTTTGAGTAATTCAAGGCTGCGCATTCATGTTCCACTCCAGAGAAGCTTACACAAAAAAACCTGTACTAACATTTCTTTGCAGTGCCAAGTAGTAGCACTGTTCAAGATGTGGAAATAAATCAAGACACTGGCTGGATCACATGGCATCATTCTGAAGAGCAAGGGCGTTCTCCCCGATATACTAAGCACCAGTTACCCAGTTTACATGGCAGGGAGATTTAGGATCCAGGATATACAGCTAAAAAATACTCCATTAAAATAGTCCAATAAGCTTTTACTGATGCCAAACATTCTCTGACACTGAAAATCTACTTCAATAATATGACCATTGATTTAATTATTGCTAGAAAAAGTTAAAAAAATAAACATATCACCTTTTATTCCACTGTATCATTTTCCACTGAATTTAATAAAATTTAATGTTTCTTGTTTTAAACTCTCCATGGTTTATTCCTCACATGCCTCAGTGGGGGAATTAGTCTCAGTAGTCAAAAAGAGAGGCCTACTGTCCTATTCTCAGAGACATTCTGTAGAGGGCGCTACAATGTTCTCACTGACAATCCTAGTAGTAGAAAAGTCCCTGAGGAATTGCTTGCAAATGAATAGCCAGCTCCAATGTAGCTCAATATATATTTTGACCAAACCTAGTTCTGGTCAAACGTAAACTTGCAACAAAATTTTTTGGTTTCAAATTAAGTGATTTACAATTGTTATAAAATAAAATATTTGGTATACAATTTGAACAAATCTAACCAAGGTAAAATAATTCCTCGTTGCTCCATATATAGTCTCTCCAACAAAGTCTGCATGAAATGCACAGCACAGAAAATGATGATTCAGACTGCTAGTGAACTGGGATCCATCTGATTCTGCTAAGGAAGGCTGCTAAATAAGCCTGACTTTTCTAATCGTATACAGATTACAACAAATAAAATTAATTAGTGCTTTATTCCTTAATCAGTACCGATAAACCTGGCTGTTCCATTCAACAGTTATCAACCAAAAAAGCTGCTCAGACACTAGATAGCAAATAACAGTTTCCCCCCATACTGTATATTAACAAAAGACAGCTGTTGCAAAAAAACATATTGCAATATCCCACAGCTGTACGTTAAAATCTCTCATTCACTTATCCTCCATTGAATACCAGTTGCATATTTGCTCCCTTTATTTTCAAAATTGTTGGTATATCTACAACAAACCAACGTTCGTTGGGACCAAAGTCAATTAGAGCACTGTGGTGCCAAAACAAAACACTATTACCTTCCATCCATTCTGATTACAATCTATGGTAACCTTATTTCTCACATACAAAACTACAAAATGATGCAAAGCATTTTTGGCCATGAAAAAAAGGCCTACAATTTAAGGCCCCATACATTTCATCCATTGGTCCAGATTGCTAAAGTTAGTGGAGCAACTATCATAAAACATGAATAAATCAATTCTTTGAGATCTTTGCTATATTTAAATATCCGCCAAAACCAAATGACTCACCCCACATCCTCAGTGCCTGT
This sequence comes from Pristis pectinata, assembly GCF_009764475.1. Lineage (NCBI taxonomy): Eukaryota > Metazoa > Chordata > Chondrichthyes > Rhinopristiformes > Pristidae > Pristis > Pristis pectinata. The sequence goes on from NC_067406.1 coordinate 75,155,594, forward strand.
ATAAAATCCCACCCAGCACTGTACATACCCCAAACCTTCGGAGTTGGTTTAGAGATGAGGTGAGATGAGATATCTTTATTAGTCACATATACATGGAAACACATTGAAATGCCACTTTTTGCGTAGAATATTCTGGGGGCAGCCCGCAAGTGTCGCCACGCTTCCGGTGCCAACATAGCATGCCCACAACTTCCTAACACGTCTTTGGAATGTGGGAGGAAGCTGGAGCACCCGGAGGAAACCCACGCAGATGCGGGGAGAATGTACAAACTCCTTACAGACAGCAGCCAGAATTGAACCCAGGTTTACATAGTCTTACCCATCACCAAACAGATAATTCTTACACCAATGTCAATTTAGTGATCAGCAGTCAGTCAAAAGCTTTTCAGGGTTTAAGCTCTCAAATAAACAAATGAGACTTGCTAATTATAAGTCACTAATTGATTCTAATGCTGTTACTGACAGTCATTAAACCTGTGTCAGTTAACAATTCTTAATAAATATACTGTGTCACTTAGGAAGCATCTGGCAGTCCATATAAAACACAGGTATGTGGATAGAAAACATTTTGGACAGGTACATGGGTAGAAAAATTTGAGAGGGATATGGGCCAAACACAGGATAGACATCTTGGTCGGCATGGACGAGTTGGGCCGAAGGGCCTGTTTCCATGCTGTTTGACTCTATGTCCTTCCTTTGTTAAGGCTGAAAGATGACTCTTATAGATAACTTCTCCATAAATTTCAGCCTTTCCAGTATTTCACCATAGCAAATGTCACTGCTGACAAATGAATTACAGTGATGTATCTGAACCAATTTTGTTGATTGCCAAAAAGCACCAACAGTCAGTGCACCAATTGGTAAATACAAGTTCTCAAACTAACATGTTTTAATGCTGGATATCCAGCTTAGGTCTAGGTAACTTTTAGGAAGTAATTTTTTTTTTGGGTAGATTGCAAAGGTACTTCTTCACTGCTCCTCACCTCCTGCCCACCCCATAAATCAAGGTAGTGTAATTTAAGAGGTTCACATATGCCGAACAAGTAGTCAAAATAATTCCAAGACAGGTTTATCATACAACTCCCTCAACAGCAAGAATTTCACCTTACTACAAAGTTAGGAAATACCCACAAATGGAGAAGAGGAACAAAAAGCAAAAATTTCTTACTACAGATTCTGTTTTAATCATGATACAACCCAGTCCCCACAGAAGAAAAATTTCAAAATTTGTATTGTATCACACCAATTTAAAATTTGACATCAAGCTGAAATACTCCATGTTATTCTTAAATACACCAACAAGAGAAATATTTAAACCACAGCCTGGCAGAAATTTGAAAATAATCAAAATTTAATGAGGTATTTGCGCTATTGTTAGTTAAATACAGTAGAAAAAAACAACAGATTTACTCAGAGCACAGAAATGCATAGTTAATACCAGCACAAATGAACAGCAAAATATTCTTACTAGCCATTGAAGTAAACTTCGTTAGTGGTTGAAGACAATTACAAAATGTCAGAAGGGATTCAGTTTCTGATTAAAGTTATTCAACTCATTTAAAGATTTTGCAGCCTTTTGCCATCACTCCCCTATTTTTAAAAATTTATCAAATTTTCCACATATGCTATCCAGTTCATATTATCATCACTGTATGAAGAATTTCCAAACATCAGTCTTCACTTTGGCAAGCTTGACCTCATGCCCTCTAGATCTTGTCACTCAACTTGGTTTGATGCAGGAATGTAGGCAGACATGATTTACCAATTTACAATCTTCCTAGTCAACTTCCAGTTCTTGCACATGGAGCAGCACATGCAAATATCATCTTCAGGGAAAAAGTTTGAAACTGAAATGATTTAACCAGGCAAATAATTGATTTTCAACAAACAATCTGAAGGAGGAACTCAATGGGTCAAACAGCATTTGTGGGGGGGGTGGGGGGTGGGGTGGAAGAGAAGGAATTGTTGACATTTTCAGCTGAAACCCTGCATCAGGACTAAGAGTGGAGAAGGAAGGTGGCCAGTATAAAGAGAAGGGGAGTGGTGAGACAGGGGCCAGTAGATGATTGGTGGGCTGAGAAGAATGACAGGCAGAGCCAGGTAAGTGGGTGGGGGGGGAGGGGGGGGCAGAGAGAGAGAGATGCTACCCAGGCAGAATACAAGGTGTTGTTCCTCTAGTTGGCCTCACCCTGGCAGCTGAGAAGGCCAAGGACAGACAGGCAAGTGTGAGAGTGGGAAGGGAAGTTGAAATACCATGCAAGTGGGAGCTACCCCTCTCTATACTCAATCCTGATGCAAGGGTTCGACCCAAAACTTTGACAATTCCTCTCCCCCACTGACCCACCTCCTGCCACACAGCTGCCACTTGACCGACAGTTCCTTCAGCAGATTGTTGCTCCAGATTCTAGCATCTGCAGTCCCTAATTTACTTCTAAATCTTTTTGTAGCTTCCAAGCTGCCCACTCAGATTCGACTGCTGCTCTTCATGTATTATTACTGATTTGACCAGACAACCCAATGAACTTAAGCACCTACTAAACAGGACAACTGCACAGAACAAGCTTCTGTTGTCATGTACTACTTTAACATGTTGCTTCCTAATCTTCAGCCAATTTCTTTCCATCCCCAATTCTTATCCTGAAGAGCTTCAAGTTTGAATAATCCTTCCTGCAGAATTTTTAATTTTTAAGAACAGCATTCACTCCAAAATTGGGCTTTGTATAGTCCCTCTCTTAAAATACTATGTCCTTCCCATGCACCCCACCCCCAATCTACATTGGCTGCTGCTTTCAAAATTATCTTTGTTCAAGCGTTCCTCTTGTTTAGTGCTGACAATTTGAAGTCATTACTTTACCAAGTACTGTTCTATAGCCACACCTTCAATTAGTTAGCCATCCTTCACTTGTCTCTATATTACTTTTCTTTCCATTTCACCTACTGCAGCACATTTTGAGGTGTAAATCAACTTTACACTTGCTGGTCATCCCATATTATGAACTCTTCAATATATGAAAGTGCCATCCAATAGAAATTGCCAGGTAGTCACAGCCCTGTTATGGCCACCTTGTGTTACATGAACCAACTTGAGTGGAATAGGTCTTACATCCAAAGCTAAATACAATATGCGTATTTTAATTTACTTCAGTGACTCCTGAAAATGTTCCGTAATGAGACATTGAGACCCTGCTCACCATTCAATAAGTGTTTGCTGCTGTTTACCCTTTATGATATGCCTGATTGGAATTGTTCATTATCTGCTTCCTTTAGTTCAATAGCCTGGATATTTATTTCAACTGGTCATCCAAATCACAATGACATCTCCCTCTCTATTCAATCATGCTGGCAATTTCATCATACTGAAGTCCACCACTTTCATCAATATCACAGTATTTTACCTGACAAACTACACACTGATCCACAACTATCAAAGAACCTTGCCAACTCTGATTTTCATCTTACTTTATCTGCAAGTGCAGAAATCAAGACATGAACATTTACAATTTTTAAAATTAAAAAGTGAGTAATGGACAATCAAAATTTATATCCCTAATAAATACGTAGTTCCCTGCTAGCTTAGAAGATAACACTTGCATTAGAGTCAGTCAAATTTATTGTCGTATAGTCATTGTCTTATGTCGTAAATGTAAGTACGCACAGATGCAATGAAAACTTACTTGCAGCAGTATCACAGGCACATAGCATATAAACAGTGTTCACAAGAAAAAATATTAAACATATGCTCAATTTTTACAAGAAAGAAGACAATTAGAACAAAAATAGTCCATTTTAGTGCAAAGTGGTCATAGTGTTGCTAAACTGCAGTGATTTGTTTTGTCTTTTCACAGATGCTGCCTGACACACAGGATATTTCCAGTATTTTCTGTTTATTTTATGTTTTGTTTTAATGTTCATGTATTGTATTATGTGTATTACACATAAAAACACGTATTTCGTGTTTATTACTGCTTTTTTTAAATGTTATAGGTAACATAATAGTGCTGTTACATTAATAGATCCAAAATTGAATCAGGGTCAGGTTTAATATCACTAATAATAAATAATTGGTTAGTTTAATTAAACTTTAAATTTTAAAACAGGAATAATGCACCTCAGTATTAATGAACAAAAATTACAGACAATTCAGCCAAGGGTGCCTATGCCTGCTGTCTGAAAGAACCATCAGTCTGTGCTGTTACAACTAAGATTGTAGCAAGAGTACTTTTTGTTTACCAGAGTTACCTACTGGAGTACTGTTGAAGATGAGTTTTTTGATTTCCTTTTCTCCTACCATTTAAGTTTTGATAAGAGGAAATTCAAACCTACCGTAGAACATAGTACTGTGAAGGAAGCAATTTACAAGGACCTCTCAGAATCTGACAATTTACCAGGCCAATTCCCAAATCAGGTCAATTAAGTTTATTTTTATTTATTCAGTTTTTGGGAAGTGGGCATGACTGGCAAGGCCAATATGTATTGCCCATCCCTATTTACCCTTGAGAAGGTAGCAGAGAGCTGTTTTGTTGAACTGCTCCTGTCCTTTTGATGAAGATATGCCCAGGGCACTACAGGGGAGAGGGGTCTGGGATTTCGATCCCCCAACAATGACAGAATAGGGATATGGTGTGCAACTTAGTGAGGAACATGCAAGGTGGCATAGTGGTGCTGTTAATAGAGATGCTACCTCAGCGCAGCACCAGAGACTTGGGTTAGTCCTGACCTCAGGTGCTGTCTGTGTGGAGTTTGAACATTCTCCCTGGGTGTTCTCCAGGTGCTCCAGTTTTGTTTCATATCCCAAAGACAAGAGTCAGTAACTTAATTGTCCACTACCAATTGCCCCTAATGTGTAGGCGAGTGGTAGAATCTTGGGGGGGGGGGGGGGGGGGGAATGTTGATGAGAATGTGGGAAGATTGTAAAATGGGATTAATGTAGTATTAGTGTTGATGGGTCGTTGATTGTCAGCGTGGATTTAGTGGGCTGTATGGCCTTTTTCCATGCTGTATTTATAATTCTATTTGTGAACTGGCATTTTAATGTCCCTGAAGACCTTGCCTTTCTTGGTGGTTGAACTTGAACTTGGATGGTGCAGTCGGAGTAGAGATAGCGTTATACAGCATGGAAACATACCTTTCTGTCCTACTCATCCATGCCGACTAAGATGTCTGTTCAAGCATCTCCCATTTGCCTGTGTTCGGCCCATATCCCTCTAAACCTTTCTATCCATGTTCCTATCCAAATATCTTCAAAGCATTGCAATTGTACAGCTTCTTCCTGGAGTTTATTCCATATACCCACTATCCTCTGTGTGAAAAAGTTGCCCCTCAAGTCCCTTTTAAATCTTTCCCTGCTCACCTTAAACCTATGGCTTCTAGTTTTAGACTCCTCTGTCCTGGGAAAAAGATAAAATGGTAAATTGGCTTGTTATTGTCACATGTACCAAGGTACAGTGAAAAATTTTGTTTTGCGTGCCATTCAAACATCATTTCATTACAACAGTGCATTGAGGTAGTACAAGGGATAACAATAACAGAATGCAGAATAAGCTGTTACAGTTACAGAGAAAGTGTGGTGCAGGCAGACAATAAGGTGCAAGGCCATAACAAGGTAGATTGTGAGGTCAAGAGTCCATCTTATCATACTAGGAAACTGTTCAATAGTCTTATAACAGCAGGATAGAAGCAGTCCTTGAGCCTGGTGGTACGTGCTTTCAGGCTTTTGTATCTTCTACCTGATGGGAGGGAGGAGAAGAATGTCTGGGGTGGGTGGGTGGGATTTTTGATTATGTTAACTGCTTTACTGAGGCATTGAGAAGTGTAGACAGAGTCCATGAAGGGAAGGCTGGTCTCTGTGAAGTGCTGAGCTGTGTCCACAACTCTCTGCAGTTTCTTGCAGTCTCAGGCAGAGCAGTTGCCATACCAAGCCACGATATATCTGGATAGAATGTTTTCTATTGTGCATCAATTAAAAATTGGTGAGGGTCAAAGGGGACATGCCAAATTTCTTTAGCCTCCCGAGGAAGTAGTGCGCTTTCTTGGCCATGATGACTGTGACCATCCACCTTATTTACTCCCCTCATGATTTTATATACTTCTACAAGGTCACCCTCAGCCTCTTGCACTCCATGGAAAAGAGTCCCAGCCTATCCAGCCTCTCCTTATAATTCATCCTCGTGAATTGAGTAGCGAAGCTAAGTTTCTGCAACATATTTTGTAGATGGTACACACTGCAGCATTAAGTACGAGTGGTGGACGAAATTAACGTTTAGGGTGGTGGATGAAGTACAAATCAAATGAGCTTCTTTTTCCTGGATGATGTTGACCCATTGGAGTGCTGTGGAACCTGCACTTATACAGGCAAGTGGAGAACATCTGATTACACTGAAGTGTCTTGTAAATGGTGGAGAAGCTATGGAGGGTTAGGAGGCAATCACTCACTGCAGGATATCTAACCTCTGACTTGTTCTTGTAGTACTTGTAGCTGCTTCACTTGAGTTTTGGTCAATGGAAACCCATAGGCTGTTGATTGAGGTTGAGGGGCTCAGCAAAGTTATGTGGTTTGTCGCTCTCTCTCTGATCAATGTCTGTCACTTTTGTGGTGTGAATGTTATTTTTGACCTATCAGTCCATGCCTGAAGGTTGTCTAGGTCTTCATTGTATGCTGGAAGAGACTGCTTCATTTTCTGACAAGCTGCAAATAGAACTGACAATTATGATGGAAGGTACATTATTGATGAAGTAACTGAAGATGGTTGAGCCTAAGACACTGCCCTGAGGGATTCCTGCCATGGTGCCCTGGGGCTGGAATAAATGGCTTCCAACAAAGACAATCTTCTTTGTATGAGGTATTACTCTCACCACGGGAGTTCTTCCCTTTGATTTCAGTTTTAGCAGGACTCGATACCACACTTGGTCAAATGCTGCCTTGATGTCAAGAGCTGTAACTCTCACCTCACCATTGAAATTCAGCTCTTTGGTCCATTTTTGGACCTGGGCCATAATGAAGTCTGGAGCTGAATGGTTTTGACAAAACACACACTGGGCACTGGTCAGCAGCTACTGGTGGGTAAATACCACTTGACAGTACTAATGATGGCATCTTCTATCACCTTGCTGACAATTGATTGAATGGTTACAAGTCAGATGGGACTTATCTTGCTTTTTGTGAACAGGACATACTTGGGCAATTTTCCACACTATCAGGTAGATGCCAGTCTTGTAACAGTTTAAGAATAAAACAAAGTTATCTAAAATCTAACTACTTCAATGCAGGCACTAATTATGAAGCAGATCATTCTTATGGCACAAAAATCAGCATAAATCAAGCCATTTAAAAATTTAAATGAGTTGCTCAAAGTAATGGTTTCCAACAGCCTCTTCCCTTCTTGACAAACGATTTGCTGGATTCAGGATACGTTGAAGTGAACAAAATTCTTCATTGGTTCTTGTTCTTATGTCTGTGTAGTGAAACTTGAAAAAATTAAGTTTACACTGGTGCACGTGGTTATTAAAGCAGACAAGAGAACAGAAACATCAATGCCCTAATTTCCTCCTTGTGTAACATACAAGTGTGTTGCATGGAGGTGGTACAAAGAGAAAAGTTATGCTGTTGTGGTTTACCAGTGTCAGAACTGAAAATATACCATTCTCCACACCACATTGCACAACCTAGGTTATCTTTTACGTATGCACCAGCAAGGAATGCAATTTCTTTTTCACAAGCATTTTTAGGGTAAAGTGGCAATTTTAGGAATGAAGCTTAGTCCATTGTGATGAGTTTTATTTCACCAAGTAGCAAGGTACTTTACATTTTTCTATATTGCAAAGGGATAACACTATTTGTATCCTTTTAAAATGGCAGCATAACAGGTGCTCCTGAAGCCAGTGTAAACTTAATTTTTGCAAATCACGCAGTGTAGCTTTCTTCCCGAGATGTGGTTCTCTGAACTAAAAGCAATACTCTAGGAAGGGTATGACCAAGGCATCTCTTCCTCTCTTGTTAATTCTAACTCCTGTGATAAAGAGATACATTTAACCTTTATGACACTATCCAAACAAAGACACAATCTATTAAGCCTCAATGCAAAAATATCAACGGCACCGAACAGCACATTTATGAGTCAACAGTAGACAGAGAATAAACACTTCCTTTTTAATTTTCATTGGAAAAAGCATTTGAAAGTCTGACACTTCTTCAAAAAATACTACCCTTCATGACCTCAGGATGTCCCTAAGTGCCTTACAGCCAATTAAATACTTTGGGTTTCGTCATTGTAATACAGGAAAATGGATGTGTGCCACAATCTTCATTGGGTGCTATCCAAAGAGCCTCCAAATATGAAACAGTAGATTGTTTTTAAAAATTTACACAGTGGGAAGCATTTTATAACTGTTACTTTGCAGTTTAAGCTTTGGCAGGCACACTCTAGATGCCAGGTGCTTTCCAAAACAGGATTAGAGAGAAGAGGGGATGAGGTGAAGCCAACCTACGCTGTTAACGAAATTCTAGAATCTATTATAGCATAATCATAAAACCTCTACACCTGGAAACAGCACAAGGTATATATGAATGTTTGAAAATTTGAAGTTTCACTTTCTTAGATACAACATTTCAACAAATAAGATCTTTTACACCAGACCATAAACTTTACAAAACTTCCAAAACAATGTAAAATGGCAAACTCAATTACAAAACAAAACGTTGAGAGTTAAATGAATTCGGAACCTCCTCAGAGGGTATTCAGATTACTTTTGAAAATGAAAATGATAACAGCCTCCCCTACTTTTGTACTTCATCTTAAAACACTGCTTTGACCAGTGAAACGACAGAGATATACAAAAAAAACTCAGTTTGGATTAAAACTCAGTTTGGCTTAAATTAAATCACAATAAAACTGAACATAATACAATTATTCAGCCAATTAAGTTTGCTCCAGAATACCCAATCTTTGCAAACTAAAGCAAATTTTCAATATCATAGTAAGTAATTCTTTGAGCATTCTATTGGGACAATTAAATATACTATTAATTTCCTGTACAAGTTAACCAAGCGCATTGTCTAGTACAAGAAAAATGGTGATGATGCCACTTTTTAAGACAACTTGCATTTTACTGTTCCTATTACACAAAAGGAGTCCCTTAAATCACTTCATTACCATTGAAGTATTTGTTTCACTTATGAAGACAGAACACAGCAGCCAGTTTCTGCATAGCAATATGAAAAGTGGCCTGAAGCTATAATAGTGTTATTAGCTAGAGAGAATCTCCACAACCCCAGCAAACGTGCCTATTGGTCCTAATGGAATAATTTACATTCACCCGAGGAAGACTAGCCCTACACTTTAACTTTTTATCCAAAACAGTTTTTGACAGCGCAACTTCATTCAGTGCTTGACTAAGTTTTTGGAAAGATTATAAAATCACTATTATTACAATGCAAGGGATGAGAAAACAAATCACATGGCAAATACAATTTTCTTTTCAAATCAAATTATGAGTACTTTCCACTTATACTTCACAGCAAAGGAGCTTGCCCCACATATTATTAGCTGTCATGGCAATATTCTATAACTTCCAAAACATTCATAATATTCTTATTTCAACTTCAACCAAAGTGTTTCTTGCAGTGTACATCCTTAAAATTAAATCCATCCACCAAAACACAGGAGTTGACAATACATCAAAAATAAAGCACTCAGTTTTAACCTTCCAGCTCTGAATGATACCTTCAATAATTTTCATTAGTTTATCACTCCATCCACCAACAGTAAAAACAAATCCTTAAGACTTGGTCTTTTAACTTTAGTTTGAATACTCAAATACATTTTAGTCACATTACTGCCCCATACCAAGTACACTACAGAACAGTGTAATATATGTGCCAATGGACAAGTTGGTCATTTCAGAAACACATCGTATTTGTGAATAAGGCCTCTTTTGTTCACCCATATTTACTTACCCAAATCTAGCCAAAGTGGTCACCACATCCAAAAATGCGGAAGAATGAAACTCCCAACTTAGGCTGTAGAACTCAGAAACCCAGTTCATGCCTGAGAGAGTTAGGAGCCAGGACATACAGGTATGAGAATTTTTAAAAAGTGCAATAAGCCTTTAATTCATTGGACCGAGCATGAGTTAATGTAATTTTTAACAGAGAATTCTGTATTTTTGCAAATTCACTTTCAAAATGAAGATTGCAGTTTGAATGACCATGAGGAGTTTGTTTTTAAGATAAGCTTTGCTACCAAAACAAATGTTCTCATCTAACATGAGTCACTTTCAAAATAAGTTGCAAATGTCGGGGAAAAAAAATCAACAGCAAAGTTTGGGTCTATCTGGATCTGGTATTCAGAATATTTGATTGTATATTCTGAAGTGTACAAGGTTGATTTGTTTAAGTATTATTCCATTAATAGTGATGCTACTGAAATAATCCAGAAGATGCAAGTTCAAAAGCCATCATAGTAGTTTTCATGGTTTTTAAAAATCTAGAAATACAAGGTGAGCAAACTAGTAATTAATCTATTTTTAGGGAAGGATATCTACAAACTAGTATGGGCATTACATGACTAGACACATCAGCCTGATTCTTTTTACTGTCCCCAGAAGCGGTCTTACAAGTTTTCAGTTCTAAAATTCTCATGAAAATTTGGGACAGCTAGTAAGTTCTGGCCTCCAAGCAACACCAATAAATAAATTTCAAAATATAAAAAGGTGACAGATTCAAAATATAAATAGCAGAGAAAAACATTTTGCCAAATATGCTCTCTCATACACTGCACAAACAAAGTGCAAACTGGATAGTTTACACAAGAAAAATCATCCAGTACACATGTCAACAATAGCATGACAGTTTCAGTAATTACAGTACATCAATTGCTTTTAAGACGATCTGAAACATTCAACATATTAATGCTCCTTGGAAAAAAAGTAACATGTTAATTCATGGAGGAAGGGAGTTAATTTGGAAATAGAATCCCAGAAGGACGCGATTATTTCATGCGAAATTCCCCAATGACACCCTGATGTGGACAAGAATATTTGTTTGTGTTACAAACTGGTAGCTTGATTCCCTTGATTTAAGTAATCCGTAGCCAGCTGCGTATTTACACTGTGGGCCCTGTTCGCTGTTGTAATATAGTGATGAACAGTGGAAGTAAAAATAGATAACCACCATGTACCCACCCATTCCCCACCCAAACCCAGAAAGTAAAAAGTGACCACTCGCAATCCCTTGACTAGAAAAGTGCAGAGGAAGGAAAGAAAACAGAAAAAATGGAAAAGTGGATGACCAACCAACGAACACATAAACCCAACGGGAACATTTAAAGGGGGGGGGGGGAATGTAGGATGGAATAAGGATGAGGGAAAGGTGCAAGGAGGGGGAGAGAGAGAGAGAGAGAGAGAGAGAAAAGGAGGAATGTCGGTTGTAATTCTCACACAGCCAAAGCTCGGCGCTTACAGCCCGGGACGCGGCTGCAGAGCCTGCGGGAGCTGCCTGCCTGGCGGGGCGTGGGGCCTCGCTCCTTCCCACCCTCTCTCTCCCCCCCCCCCCCTCCCTCCCTCCCCTCCCGGACTCCGTTCCACCCCAAACTAAACATCAAACTGCCCGGACGCGCTGTCCGAGAACTGAAAGTCACTCTCGCCGGGAGAGGCAGAGGGCAGTCCGGCCGGGGAGCAAGGCTCCGGGGCCGGGTAACTCCAGGCGGAGACCAGGACAGCCCGAGCCACAAGAAACACAGGGCAGCGAACAATGGGACGGCGGAGCAACAATCGCCGCCGCCCGCAGCCGCCGAGCCGCGCTCGCCCGGCCGCCCGCCGGCCGGAGCCCGAGGCGGCGGGGGGGAGCGGGGGCGACAGGCAGGAGCGGGGCGGCGAGCGGGCGGGCGGCGCGACCCATACAATCGGACACTTACCCTGTCACAACAGGCGCCATCTTCCACAAACTCTCGCCCAAACTCCAAGCCTCGCGAGGCGCCCGGCCCGCAGCTTCGGGTTTTTCTCCCACCTCCTCCTCCTCCTCCTCCTCCCCTCCCACCTCCCACCCTCCTGCCCCGCCCCGCCCCGCCCCGACGAACTGCAGCCGCCTCTCGCGAGACCTGTGGCGAGGCCGCCCCTTCCAGGAAGGCGTCGCGGCTCTGCGATGGGGGCGCGGTGAGTGAGGGTTGTTGTTGGGGGGGCGGGATGAGAGAGAGAGAGAGAGAGAGAGAGAAAGAGCAAGACTCAGGGGTTGTTTGAGGGGGAGGGGATAGAGAGAGAGAGGGAGAGAGAGCAAGAATCAGGGGTTGTTTTGGGGGGAAATAAGAGAGCGAAAACAAGGATTAGAGGTTGTTTGGGGTGAATAAGAGAGAGCAAGAATCAGGGGTTATTTGGGGTGGGGGGAATAAGAGAGCAAGAATCGGGTTGTTTGGGGTGGGGGGGGAATAAGAGAGCAAGAATCGGGGGTTGTTGGGGGAATAAGAGAGAAGAATCAGGGTTGTTTGGGGGTGGGGGGTGTCCCCCTGCCGTCGTACACATTACAGGGTGCAGGGCTACCAGCAGAGGAACTCCCGGTGCGGCCACCTGCAAGGGTTTTGTGGCAAAGGATTGCAATCGACGGTCCCTGCTGCCACTGGACACCGGGGGACGGGGAGAATTCGCAGCATTATTCTTTGGAGCTAGAAACCTCATCAGCTCCCTGTGGACAATTGCCATTACGCTGCAAACGATCAGATCTGGCTTTTTGGAATTTTTTTTATTATTGTAGCAATGGGCCTTTTCGCTCTCTAGGTCCGATCTGTACAATTAAATGCGAAAGAGTCAACGTTTTGGAATATGGGAGCACTTCATGGGTTTTTTGCTGAAAGAGGAAACATGAGTGGCTCTGATGGATTGTGAAAGAATATATTAGTTTGATGGCAGATTGAATGTATTGATTTGATGACACTATGAATGTAAAGAAAGACATGCCCTGATTGTATTGCATTTCCAGTACATGTTATGAATAAAGTCTGTTTTTTGAAATAAATAAAAATGGGGTTTTGGGGGAAAGACTGTTTTGGTCAGCGATGTTGAGAATCAAGGGGCTTTGAGAGAGAATGTTTGTCAGAGTCAGTGAGAATGAGAGGCTTTGAGAGTGTTTCAATCAAAGTATGAGAAACAATCATAACTGGGGGCTTTGGAGAGAACGTTTTAGCCAGATGATGAGAAATTGAGAATGAGAGTGTGTGAGAGAATGTGTTTTGATCAAAGAGAATGAGGATTTATGAAAATAATAGAGGATTATGAAAATGAGGCCATTGAGGGGGGAATGGGTAGAGTTAGGGGAACTGATAAATGGACAGAACAAAGGCGTTGAAAGAGAATAAGAGAGTGTGGGGGAGATCAGATTGGATTGGAGAGAAGGTGAAATAGAATGAGGGAATTGAAGAGGAGTGGGATTGATAAGAGAATGAGAAATAATAAAAATGAATAATGAGAAAAGGTGAGAATAAGATGCACGGAAGGCAAATGAAAAACTAATGACTGTCTCCAGGGTGAATGGGAAACAAGAATGCTTATTGGAGGAGCAGTGAGAGAATGAGAACTAGAATATGGCGGATAATGAAAGTGAGACATTGAGAACTGGGTAGTGATTAAGAATGGGAGATAGTGAGCATAAGTCTCTGAGATGACTATATTGGAAAAATGAATGGCTAAATAAGAATGTGAAATTGCTAGACCAGAACAAATTGAGTGAAAAATTGAGAATGGGGCTTTTGAGGAATAGAGAATGAAAAACAATAGGAATAATGCCAGGTACATTACCATACTATTATTTTAGGCCAACAAGCTTAACAACCATGCACAAACGCATCAGAGAATTCACAGTATTATTCTTTGGAGCTAGAAATCTCATCGGATCTCTATTGACAATTGTTATCTCATTACAAACAGACTGATCTAGCTCTCAGGAATTTTTTTTGCACTTGCTAAAGTCCAGTTTGTACAATTAAATGCTCAGGATATAAAGATTCAACATTCTGGAACATGGGAACAAAAGTAGGCCTCCCAAACACATTTTCCCATTCACTGAAAACATGGTTGATTAGTATCCTAGCTTTTTAACCTCATGACTGGCAAAGATTTGTCTCGAATTTAAAATTATTAATTTAGTTAAAGTGTATTTTTCTTTGTTTAGAGAGTTTGAAATGTCTACCAAATTTTGGAATGAAGTCCTTCAAAATAATCAGGCTCTGATAGACGTACCAGCAAAAAATGTCCCCTTTTAATTCATTTTAAAACCTTCAATCAAAGCATCCTTTTACTTGCTAGATTCCAGGATGTTCTAATTTATACAAAAGCAAATTATTACAGTGGTGGAAATCTGAAATAAAACAGAAAATGCTGGAAATACTCGAGCAGTCAGGCAACACTTGTAGAAAGAGAGAAACAAAACCTTTCAGGTTGATGACATTTTATCAGACTTTGCTGAATCTCTGAGTTTTGATGGGAGGTCATTGACCTGAAACATTAATACCGCTGTGATGAAAGGTCATCAGCCTGAAATGTTAACTCTATTTCTCCGTTTACAAATGCTACCTGACCTGCTGAATATCTCCAGCTGACTTGAGCAGCCACAACACCTGCTCCCATTTCTTATGTTCTCAAGCAGCTGATGATGGCTTGGTAGCTGCAGGAAGATACAATAAACTCGTTAGGTGGAGATAAAATAGCAAATAATCTGAAGAAATGTGAGATAACACACTTGTGAAGGACAAACAGGATGAGGAAGTAATGATAAATTGTAGGATATTAAAAAGTAAGAGGAGGAAATTGAAGTGCATGCCTATAGTTAGCAGGTAGATGAAGGGATTAAGTAGGTATACTTGTCTTTTTTGATTGAGATATAGAATATGTAAGTAGAGGGGTTATACTAGGATAGTATAAGACATTCCTTATGTCATGGTCAGGCCAGATAACTGTGTGTATTCTGTTCATCACAATCCAGAAAGGATGTGATGCCATTAGAGAGAGTGCAAAGGCGATTTTTGAGGATCTCCCACAATTGACAATCCCTCCATATCTAACCATCTTTGCACAGCCTCCCCCCGCCCCCCCGCCCCACCCCTCATTAAGATACTAGTCTCCGGCCAGCCGTAAATCACATGCCAAATCAGCAAGTCAGGCCAGTAGTATACACCCATTCCCTCACCAATGTCAGAGTCTCTTCTGACTGCTGGCCTGCTCTCCCATTCAATCCAGGACCATCTTCTTGGGTGATACCAATGCTTGCTGTAGCAGGCCCTCGGCTCAAGTGGTCATTGTTGCACCGTGCAATGGCCACATGGTGTGCCTGTTACAG
The DNA here is from genome assembly GCF_009764475.1 of Pristis pectinata. Taxonomy (NCBI): domain Eukaryota; kingdom Metazoa; phylum Chordata; class Chondrichthyes; order Rhinopristiformes; family Pristidae; genus Pristis; species Pristis pectinata. The sequence goes on from NC_067406.1 coordinate 75,170,910, forward strand.
TGCTCGATGACTTTTAGCCAGTGATGTTTCATCAACATTCGGAGGTCTAATCTGAAGGATATTGATGAGATATTGACTCTCTCCAATATTCTGGTTGATCTGCTTTTACACTTTTCATTGAGTAATATATTTTTTTTTAAAAGAGAGCTACAGAAATAGTAATTTTGTAATATTTTCAAAGTAATGCACTTGCCAGAACAGGAAAATTGAAAATTGATCAATCGATATCAATTCTTATAAACAACTTAAAGATATTTCCATACTGATACTGTAATGATATAGAATGTACACTTACAAGTCTTCCCCAATGTTAATGTGATTTGCTTTACACAGGTCGACAGATCTGTCCAATGGCAGTAGGCCAGTTTCACTGGATGGATATGGCTTTAATACGTAACTGACTACAAAGTAGAGGGGTTATACTGGAATAGTATAAGACATTCCTTAGGTCATGACCTGGCTAGATAAATATGTGTCTTCTGTTCATCACAATCCAGAAAGGATGTGATGGCATTAGAGAGAGTGCAAAGGAGATTTTTGAGGATCTCCCACAATTGACAATCCCTGTCTAAACTATAAATGCTTAATATTAAATAAAAATTACTTGAATTTTGGTCAGTAAAGTAATTGGAGTACTGTGATGCCCACTAGCATAAAGGACATCAAGGGAGCCATTGGATACCACAAGTTCCCTCTCTACCATCTGCCAGACATGTGCAAGAAATTGAAGCAGGGCGTGGGACCACAGAGATACTCCTTGGTTTACTTGGCACCCTGTATCTATGAACAGTTAATTCTCACAGTCCCAGAAAAAGAATAGCCGGGAATGTCATCAGTTGTTTTGTCTGGCATACTGAATAATCAAAGATGTGGACAAGAAATGAAACCAATAATTGAGCAACAACTCCTTTGAGGAATAAAAAAAAGAGCATGCAATTTCTAGTACCCATAAACACATACCCATTCATATAAAATAAATCACATCCATTCATGTAAAAATATATTGGCCTGAATTTGTAACATTGCCAAAATATTAGTTAAAGTGGCTTTACAGTTTTGTGCGAGGTCCCCAGGTCCAAGGCACCACCTGAAAGAAGATAGGCTTACACAGGGAATGTCACAGTAAGGCCTTTTCTCCATAATCTTCTTGATCATGGAGGAAGGCAGTCAGGCAGAGGCTTGGTGATATTGGTTAGTCAAGATGGCAATAATGGGGAAGAAGAGGGTCACAGGGAAAAAGTATCAGTGGGAAGTGGAAAAGTAATTACATTGTGTAATGAACTGACCTGTACGATCGGTTTGCAAGACAAGCTTTTCACTGTACCTCGGTACAAGTGACAGTAATATACCAATACCAATTGTGGTGGAGCAGATAGTGGGAGTAAAGGATCACTGAGAGGAATGGATTACAGTGAGGGAGATATGATGGTGGCAAGAGGTGATTATTTAGGTGAGTAGAAATCAAGTGAGAGATCAGACGAGGGTGTGATCAGAATGGTTAGAGGATTGGTCAGTGAGACTGGGGAAGGTTGGTCAGGCAAACTGTGAAGGGAATGGGTCGGTGAGGGAAATGATTGAGGAAGAGGTGTCTGGTCAGGGCAACATCTGTTGGGGAGGGGTTCAGTTGAGGGTTGGTGGGGGAGATGATCAGGATGGGGGCAGTTAGCCATGAAAATGGTTGTGGTTGTGTGTCACCAGCACAATTAAGATTGGGCTTTTTATGTAAAGCAGAAATAATCCTCAGTTTTTCAGTGTACTAGCCCTTGGTTCTTTGAGGGCCTTGCCAGTGCAAAGCAATTTTGTACAAGTCAAAATGAGTGTTACTTATCACTTAGTGTCACATGTGCCCAGTGATGTGCATGCATTTACACATTGTGACCATGTAGTTCATGTCCATTTTATGGAGGTTGGCTTCCAGTACAAAAAGTACTTGAATCACGTTTATCATTCGGATTTCTTTTAAATTCCCTAGCAGACCATACGTAAGTGTTATGCTACATGGTGGAATTTATATCCAGCATCTGATATTGTATCACTTAAAGAATGGTTTAGATCAAGGCTATAGATTGACCCCATAATGAGCGTAAAAGAATTGCTCAATGCCATTGAACAAAACATTGTCTTCAGCTCTAATATTTTTTCAGTCAATCTTAGATTATAAAAAAACCTAAAACAAGTAGAAAATATTAAATTTACAAATTTACATTAATACACAAAAAATTATTTCATTTTTTTCAGAGTAATCCATTTATAATTATTTTTTCCTGAACATGCAGGAACATGTGATTATGAAACATGTTCTATGTTCTATGAACATGTTTCATAATCAAAAGGTACAATATGGAACTGGTCTTCAGAATTGTATGCGAAAATCCCCTCACCCAGATAACCGTTTCAGTTCGAATCTGTATGTACAAAAACAAAAACAACGTTTCTGCAGGAATTTGTGTATTTTCATCTTACTTGCTTCAAAACAGGAAAACCACAAACAGTGAATGCTGTCAGTACTGGTATTAAATAAAATCCTGTCTGAACATGTAAGAAAAATTGGGGTAGAAATTGCTATATGTTTTGCCCATTCTTTAGACATGAATACAGTTAGAAACCACCTCAATTTAGCAACAGGATAGCCCATGCCTAATCTGTACAGAGATCAGTCCCATTGCTACGTTTCTGGAGCCCATTTCTTTAAGGTAAACGCCTGAAACAGATGTAAGACTCTTAGTGAATGCTAGTAAAAATTAAAATTGTTTGCATCAATATACACAAAGTAAACAGGTTTCGGATAACACAATACACTCTTCACTTCCATTATGTTCTTCATGATATTACAATTTTGAAGAAAGTATTATAAGTGCTATGTTCCTATGCATTGAATTCATATTCCAATGTGCAACGAGTTCAGAAGTGTTGCAGGTTACTATGTAGGTGTGAATAATATATTTCACAGAACCACGTTGATTGAATAAATCAAATGTACCAATCAAAAAAGATGTGTCAGAAACATTCCTTCTATAATTTTGCCGGCATACAAATTGAACTTTACTCTCGAAGTTTGCATCTGAAGTAAGTAATGGGTAAACACCTGCCCTCTCAAAACGTACCTGTGCAGTTACTAATTGGGTAAACAATTCAAGAGCCTAATTTGATGAGTTTGCAGATACAGTATACAGCTGTATTACAGGGACTCTGCAGTCTGCTTTAAACAATGTGACATGGCACATGCTATTAGTTCTGGATCATCGGTGTCCCTGCACCACCATCTGCTGAGGTCAGAGCATGTGTTAGTTTTGGCGTCGGTCTGCAGACACGCAGTGTTGTGTGTGCACTGGACCAACTATTATACTTCCATGTAAAAAGATGGTTCTGTTTTCAATATAAAGATACAATCATAAATCCTGGAGTTCATTTAAAGCACTGTGTAATTTCAAGAAGCTAGTAATGAACATATTTATAGTCCATCAAGTTATTCTGGAAGAAGTAGCATTATAATTAGTTAAGAAAAAACAAATTTATTAGGTCCAGAAATCTAGCAAATTCAATGCTCTTACAAAACCAAACATTACAGGGACTCTTGCAGTTACTTTAATTGTCACTTGTTGAGAAAATCAAAAGAGATTTGTCTATTGTTAGAACCTCTTTAATGCCTCTGAATTAATAGATGTGTTCCATATTTTGTGAAGGATATCATTTTTCAAATGTGCAGGTTTAAGTTATCATAATGGTAAACAGCTGTTCTGACTATAGCCAGGTGTCATATAAGTGCTCTCATATTATCCTTTTATCACCAGCATGAAATAGCAGTGCAATATTCTTATTTATATAAATATGCAGAATAGCAAAATGATTTATATGAAATTTTAAAACTATATTAGATTGAAATAATGAAAGCGATGAACCTCAACCTCAAAATGAAGTTAAGAAACAATCTCATAAAACTGTTGATATGACAGACACAGAAAGTACAATTACAACCACCTCAAATAGACAAGTGCAAGTTGATCGTAGCGGTTAAGAATGGGTGGCACAACTCTGCATGTTACATTTGTACAGCAATCTGTGCAAGCCTAAAGTAGACAGATGGACAGACAAAAGGAAAAGGAAAGAAAGAGAGTTAAACGGCACAGTGAGACAGAGGGTCAAAATAAAATGAACAGAAGGGAAGGAGCAGACAGTGAGGTCAAGGTAAAAAAAAATAAACTGTCTTCCAAAATTTCAGTGATGGAAATGTGAATGTACCTTTCATTCCCAAAGGCTAATAGAGAATTTAGCACTTTTCACAATTCACTTGCGTGGATTGTTCCCTGCAGAGATTTTGCTGAGTAGAATACACTAGTCAACAAGTGAAGGCCTTCGAACTTTCGTGAAAAGTTTTTGGGGAGGCTTTGAGTGTGCGTTCCCACAAAAATAACTGGGCCAATACATCCCAGACTTACCCCACCCACTTTCTATAATTGTAAATCCCTCATCAGATTTATTTTGCTGATGGATGTGCTATCAGAATCCACCATCTTGCAATGCAGTGTGTGTTTGAGATAGGTATCTCATCACCTGTTTAAACGAATCTTGAATTTACAATGGCCTAGGGCACATCAACAACAACTGAAGCAACATCTTGCATTATACAGCACCTTCAATTTATTAAAGTGTCCTAAAGCGCAATTTGATGCCAACCACGTGAGAAATTAATGGTTATGACTAAAAAACACAGGAATTGCATAGTGACAACAAAAGTTATCAAAATTTATTAAAAACAAAATTAAGTCTCTTTGACGGCATATCCAAGTTTAAGAACAAAAATGTTGATTCTATATTGCTAAAGGAGAAAACTCCATGAATTGCCAATGAATAGAAATCAGTTGAAAGCCATGGAACTGTGATATGAGCTAACCCTGAAATATGTGTTAATGTGTTTCTCTTGCTGAGATTTAGTAACCTACACTGAAAATTTTTGTGGTGCTTGTGCCAAAGATACAGTTCAGTCACAAAGTCTGATCCTGACTTGAATACTTTGGTATTACCAAGCCATTCCAATCTATTTTACTTTTGATCAACTACACTTTAACTGTTGATGATAAAAATTCTCTTTCATTTAATTATTTACTGAACCTTAGGTGACTTCCATCAATGTGATTCATATGTTACAAGTGGTAAAAGCTTGACAGACAAGCAAGGCAGGATCCAAGAGAGAATACAGAATAATTCAGATTTGGAACCTTGGTCAAAAGTTAAGGGTATTATAACATAGAAACACTTAAAATGTACGAGAACTTAGGTAAGGGTGAGGAGAAAAACACATAAGTGCACATGTGTGGCCATATACGAAACGAAATTCAACACATGATTATCTGAGGGATGAGGCATATAAAAGTGGCAGCTTCATAAATTGACAAAGCAAAGCAGTGGTCCAAGAGAAAAATAAAATGAATCAACACCAAGGATACAGAATAACACACAAGCAGAGTATTGTGACTGAGGATCTTAACCCAAGACAATAAACCTTATTCCCAGAAAATATAGCACACTGATCCCAAATTGCCTGGAAACCCTGGAGAAAAGGAAGTGGCTAGTAGAGTTAAAGTCCAATTATATTAAAGCTAATATCAAGGACAGAGGTTTGCAAAATGCTTTATAAACTCTCTCTTCTTTTCTGTTTGTTCTTTCTTACCACCCCAAAGAAACTTCAAAGCAAAATGAGAAGGCAACATTTTATCTTTCCATTAAGTATTTTCAATGCTCTGGTCTTAATTTTGACTTTAATAACTTAAAACCTCAACTATTCTTTGTGTTTTTTCAGCAATGTGCTCCCACACAGAGACTACCTCCATATCTTTGCAGGCAGCTAGACCAATGAGAAAAATGTTAGCAGGAGTCTTCTGCTACTTTATGGTAGTTTGAGCAATTGTGATCTTGAATTGACTACCTCAAAGAGTGGTGGAACGGAATCAACAATGTTTTTTTCAATAAGAAAATAGATAAGTACTTGAAGAAAAAATGCTAGCCTTTGGGGAAAAATGCCAGGGAATGGGACTAACTGATTCTTGTAAAAAGGTGGCAAGGACTTGATATGCCAAACGTCCTCCTTCTGTGTCCCAATAATTGAATTATATTTCTATAATTCAATGATTCTACTTTCCCAGAGGAGGATTGAATCAGAAGCACTGAAGTCATTTCCATGGGGAAGGTCACTCTTGTTCCTCTTAGATCAACAGAAAGATCCCTCTTAAAATTAAAAGTCCTTTTTATGGTTGCCGTCCACAATGGGCTGCCCCATTAATTAAGTACAAATTATGTAGAAGGGTACTTCAAAAGAAATTAGGTCATTTGATTAACGTATTTAAATGAATTAAAGTTTATTCCTCCAAGATGCAAAATATTTCCTATGAATTACCATTACCATTTACCTATGCTCAACTGCTAAATCAATAGAGTTTGTGCCTGTTCAATGTCCAAAATGAGTGCAATGCTTTCCAATTTATGCCACAATATTAAATTTTAAGCAAATTTAATTTATTCAATATACAACCATTATTTTGAATGTTTTAAGAATTGTGCATTAGCTCAGAGTCTTTTAACCTCTTAAATCAAAGTTCAAAACATTGGGATGAAGTTCTACAATCTTTGCTGATGGCGATTTACCAACGTGAAATTGATTTTTGCTGTCATAATGCACCTTAAAGCTGCATACAACTTGGACAAAATTAACTAGATATGGGATCTATTTTTGCCTTTTCTATGTATGAATCAAGCACTTTGTGCCCGTTTTTAAGCCTCCATTTCTTACTGAAGTCCCACCTCAAGGGAAATTGGCCTGGGCATCTCTTGTCCTGATTCACCCTAATGCAGTTCCTAATCGTGTAATCCAAATCATCAATGTGCACAGCTTATTTTAATTATTTAACCACAGAATATGAATCAAAGCGTTGCAGCTTAGGACTTCCATAAATAACTCACAAAGAAACAAAAGTGTACACCATGCTGAAATTGGTGAACTGTGTGTGAATTAAAGAGTTCTTCCTCTGCTGACACTCTTTATCATGTGATCAAAAGCTTCCCCTGGAATGTTTATTAAAAAAAATCCAATCTGTGCCAAAAATCCAAAGATTGGAGGAGTCTGGGAACTGCTAACTGTGGACCACATACATATCTATTTGTTAATCACAAGGATTCTGGACCACCTGCAGACATGGGGCACAATCGGTCTGTTCCATCCATCAGAGGGTGTCACCTCTGGGAGACTAATGCACTGTTACCTCCTCCTTGTCTCTGTTTCCCCCGTCTCTCTGTATTGGCTGCCATGGAGAGATCCCTTTAAAAGAATTTATACATTTAGGTCAGCATATAAATGATGTGGCAGCTGTGAGCCTAGCAACTGGCTAGTAATGGTAAAATGTGCAGATTCAGTTTTAACACCCTTAAAAGGGGAGCAAACTACAAAAATGTTTCCTCAGAACAAGTATGTCCCAATTTCATGATTTTTTTTTCTGAGCTGACCTGTTATGAGCACTATACACAACAGCCATTTAGTAGACTAAGCAAGTCTGAAGTTCAGTTTCTAGCTGTATGACCTAGAAATTCTTTCACGAACTCCAAAATGGTGTGGTACAGTTGAAAATTGGCCTAATGCAAAATAAAGCAATTTTACGCATGTTTCCAGGTGTCTTAGCATCTCTTGGTAAGTTTGGCTTCTGACTTTTTAATTGGATCTACGTTTGCCTTAGCATCTTTTTTTTTTATGGAACTCCTCCAAATGGTATCAACAGTGGTGCAGCATGCAAAATTCATCTACAATGTGACTTTCAATCTCAATGGTCTGAGCTTGATTTTATTTATCACAAAGCAATCCCAGAAACTTTGCTATTTAAGTGCCAACGTTTAAACTGCATGTTTTATCCTTCCTGAGATCTGTGACCATCGATCTGAAATGCAGCTTCATACATGTACCACAACCACCTGGTTTGTGAAGATCAGCACTGCAGTCACTCTCAAATTGCTAGCCTCACTATTATCTCAGGTTGCTGCTGCTGATCTTAGGAAAGTCACTCAAACTCCACATTCAAGGAGAGGAGAATTCATTTCCTTTTTCTTGAACCCACAGGAGCAGCCAATTCAGGCATGGGATTTGCCAGGATTGTAGGCCCTTCAGGCATTCAGAGATTACATTCATTTCCTAATGGAAGCCTCCTTGGAGCGAAATAAAAGCAGAAAATGCAGGAAATGTTCAGCAGGTCAGGCAGCATCACTGGAGAGGGAAAAAGAGCTAATGTTTCATTAGAACTGAGAAATATCAGAAATCAAACACTTTAAATTGCAGCCATACACAAAGAGTGCTGGAGGAACTCAGCAGGTCAGGCAGCATCCATGGAGGGAAATAAACAGTCGATGTTTCGGGCCAAGACCCTTCATCAGAACTGGAAAGGAAGAGGGCAGAAGCTGGAATAAGAAGGTGGGGAGAGGGGGAGAAGCACACGGAGGCAGGGGATAGGTGAGTTCAGGTGATAGGCGAGTCCAGGTGAGAGGGGGATGGTGGGTGGGTGGGGGAGGGGGAGAAGATGTAATAAGCTGAGAGGTGATAGTTAGAAGAGGCAAAGGGCTGAAGAAGAAGGAATCTGGTTGGAGAGGGCAGTGGACCATAGAATAAAGGATGGGGGAGGGAGGAATGGAGATGGGCAGGTCATCAAGGTGGGGGAAGGGGTCCACAGGAATAAGGGAAGACAAAGGAGTGGGGGTACCGGAAGTTAGAGAAATCGATGTTGAGGCCATAGGGTTGGAGAGTCCCAAGGCAGAATATGAGGTGTTATTCTTCCAACCTGCGTCTAGCCTCAACGTGGCAGTAGAGGAGGCCATGGATAGACATGTCAGTATGGGAGTGGGATGTGGAACTGAAGTGGGTGGCCACCGGGAAGTCCTGGCTGTCGTGGCGGACAGAGAGAATTTGCAGAGAATTTGGAGAAATTGCAGAGAAGGAGGAGGAATGGAAAGAACAAAGGGAATATCTGTGGTAGTTTGGAGACCAAGAGGAACTGAAGGACACAAGTACTGGCTGAGAGATAATAGTGAAGACTTGTTAATTCCAGCTGATACGTCCGGAGGAGATGTCAATTGAGACTAATGAAAACAGGAAGAGAGAGAAGGAGAGATATAAAACGATGCAAGAAATGTGAGACAAAAGAACTGCAGATGCTGAAACACTGAAGTAAAAACAGGGAATGCTGGAAATACTCAACAGTCAGGCAGTATCCATGGAGAGAGAAAAGCAGAGTTAACAACACAAGTTGATAGAAACTGGAAAGACAGATTATCTGATATTGTTGAATTCAGTTGCTTTTGTTCACCTAGTTACTTCTGTGCTTCCTAAATTCATAGACAAGTGTTTTGTCCTCTCCAACCCCTCTCCTCCTTTGTAACTTAAAAGATGTTTGATTACTAATTTTTCTCAGTTTTAATGAAAGGCATCGACCTGAAACATTAACTCTTTCTTTCTCCACAGTTGCTGCCACTGGCTGAATACTTTCTTAATTTTCTGCTTTCATTTTAGATTTCCAGCATCTGTTTTTTTTCCCCAGGAGCATGTGGCTGTAGCCCCTGAAGGATCTCAGTGGCTTCACTGCACAAAGAACATGTATCCTGCAGACATGGTTCGTTACCAGCATATCCAGGTCTCTCTGATCCCTTGGGAGCACTCTCCTATACTGCACTCCTGTCAGTGGAACATTAATTCATTCACTAGCATACTCCCCTGTGGCTGCAAAAACTTTGTTTGCATGTTCCTTTGTTGTATGTTTCTTTAATAGTTGGTTGTAGGAATCGCACCTGTCAGTTTCAGTGTGGTGTGTTATACAGGGAAATCCAACCAGACTGTCCTGTGAATCTCATAAGTGAAGATTTCAATCTTTATGTGAACACTTACCAATAGCCTAAGGGTTACTTATGTTACAGTTTTAATGCCTTTAAAAGGTAGTAGAGCAAGCTCTACCCTATATTAGCAATCATCATTTGTACTCATGTGAGTAATAGAAAACATCATCCAGTTTCAACGTTAGGGATTCAATTGGATTAGCATTGAAGTATATTGTTGAGGGGAACTTTACTCTGTCATGTGCTATGATTGTAAGCACTATAAGTAGGATCCATGTCTATCCCCCAACACTGACATCCATTAATGACTACTGTAAATTAAAAGGAGTATAACTAGAGGAAGTTCGTTTTCTGCTTAAACCACAAATAAATTTTAACATGATCGCATGTATACTCTGTACTCAATTTAAATCTTCTCCAGCTTGTGTTTGGTCTACAGAATGCTCGCATGGATTCAATTTATCTTTGTCTTAAGGAGAATGTAAGAGCCTGAGGAAGTACAACTCCTCCTGCTTGTCTTTTGCTTGTTTGGCAGAGAACAGTGAGTGAGAGTCAAATGACAAAAACCACAGGAAACTCAGTCAACACTGACTGAGTCTCTAGTGGGGAAACAGGGCGGTGATGCGAGAAAGTATGGAAAGTACCCATGAAAAAAAATAGAAAAAAATAACAATAAGAAGCTGAAGTACAATTATGACAATTAATTACTTAAGGTGACAAGTTCTTTGCTGGTCACTCAGAGAAGTAAGCATAGATTAGAGTGCCCTCATATATTCTATTTAATATTTATTTTTTAAGAACTTTTTATGGAAAAAAGAATACTATTCAGCTAGGATGCGAGATCTGATGAAAATGAAGCTGGAACAAGAACATTGCTGGAAGTTACCTTAAGATTACCTTACAGCTTTGAATTTCTTCTTAGGTTAAATTAGTTCCTAATTTTCATTTGCATGTATGTTTAACTCAGTGTTAGATTGGTAGTATATAGAATACGTTGACATTGGTACTGGATTGGCATTCTGTGACCTGTATTATTTATTGATCCAAGGTAATAAGTCCGGAATATAAGACTATATCAGTGATGATAACCATGAAATTACTGGATTGTCATAAACATTCATCTGGCTCACTAACTCTTTTCAGTGGGAATTGAAGGGCTGTAGGGAAGAGTAAGCAGGCTTATTCTTCATAAAAGTTATATTGCTTTTATTTATAACTTGTTTAATTCTTTCAGTAATTCAGAAGTGTTTACAAATGTTTTAGTTGATAATGATTATTATTTTACAAACATTTGTAATAATTGTTTATTTTTTTATTTCCAGTAGCTTTTAGTTGTTTCTAAATGTCAGAGACATCGAAGCATTGGAAAAACTTGAATACTTTTGACAGAAGGCAGAGCTGGGAGCAGGATTTTACCATCTGTCAAAGGTTTTCAGAGGAGTTCTGTGCACCCACATGCCTTATTTATGTAATAAAAGCTCTGCTACCACTCACAGATCAACAAAATTGTAGCTTTTCTCAAATTTCTATCTCCTCGAAACATCACTTAACCCACCAATAATTCCTGACTAATCTTCTTTACTCTGTTCAGATTTTATATGGTTCTGCGTTCCAACCTTAGTCTTCCATTAGTTAAAACTATATGTATTTGTTTTGCTTGCACTTTTCTTTTCATTCCTGATTCTCTTAGACTATTTTCCCTCATTACTCTTCTAATTGGCATTTGTATTACAAACATAAACATTTGCATGACTGGGACGAAGATGAAGAATTTTCTTTGCACTTTTTCTGAATAGGTTAAGGATTTTTGATCAAAATAGTACTGAATAATGAACAATTTGCACATTTCTCAAGTTTCCCGATTGATATTGTTTATTAATGTAATCGCCCATTGATGTACGTTTCGAGGTTTATTTTATGCTATTTCAGGATTGAGTTTCTGAGGTACCAGTGATGACGATTGAATTCTTTCCTAGGATGCCTTGAAGTTTAACTAACCTTCAATACCCATCTACTTAATATCTATTGACACTGAACGCACATTCAATCTTGCTGCTTCAAGTAAAAAGAACACGATAAATCCTTGAAAGACATCTTTTTCTATATTTTTGGATTGTGTCTGCCGACCAATAATCCAATTGTCTATTTGCAATTCTGCCTCTGCAAGAAATACTACTTTTATTTCCTATATTTTAACAACTGTTAGACAAAAGGTAATTTGCAAGTCTTTTGTCTATAAAGTCTTAAAATACTGACTCTAGTCCCAGTAATCCTTGTTTAGAAAATGTTTATCAGATGACATGACAACATACAAGTGTGATCAAAGAAAGAAAGAATACAGACTTCTAAAATTGTTTAAGAGAACTTCTGACAAATCACTGGAAACTTCATCCATATTTATGCTTTCTAACTCTCTTCCCTTCCTAACACTAAGATTACAATTGGGAGATATTTGTAACCAACAGCAAGAAGTTAAAACAAGTATTTGCATGCTCCTTGGAGAGTTAAGCAAAATTATCAACATACGAACCATCATATTTGCCTCAGGCCAGATGCAGTATTTATGAATGATTGTGCAAGCATGATGATCGTGTCTGGATAATTAATTAATTAATTCCGGTGTTTGAAGTTTCTGACGAATAGGAGTGGCATAAATTGAAAGAAACAAAGGCTAAGTTTAAAGTCCTTTTGCCCTTTTCACATATATGAACCTAGCACAATGATCATAGTATCTCTTAATACAATTACCCCAGCCCAATTTGGGGATAAATCCTGAAGGTGAAGAATTTTCTTTGCACTTTTTTCAAAATAGGTTAAGGAATCTGCATATTTGATAAAAATAGTACTGAATTATGAACAATTTGCACATCTCTCAAGTTTCCAAATTAATATTGTTCCTCAATGTAATCACCCATTAATGTATGCTTAGAAGTTTATCAGTTAGCCATTACAACTGCCTATAGTATATCAAAAAGCGTAAGCGTGCTTTTAAGAACTGGGTGTTCCATGTGGGATGACTTTTTGTATACCTTGTAGCAGACACTGCCAATAGTTGACAGCCTACCACCTTCAATAAAGGTGGTAAACATAACCTGTTATTTGCCTTTACAAGCAGCAACACTAAGGAGCCTACGTGCCTGAGAGAAGACCATTGGATTTACTATTAAAATAGGAGTCTTGCACCTGAATAAGGAAGGACCAGTAGCTAAAGATGTCTGTGAAAGTGCCTGATTTGCTGGGTTTTCACTTCAGTCAGGAAGTAACATTCTTAAATGCCAGGAAGCTTGCCACAGAAACAGTATTTAAAGGGAACTTCACCTTCTTTAAGGTAGGTACCAGTATGGACTTGATAAGCAGCTAAAATTACAATAATTTGCTCTCCCATTGTTTGGAAATTCCAGTGGTTCACCATCTAGCTTACTGAGTACTTTTTCCAGGCTCCCTTTAAGCTCACCAGGGTTCAGTTTCCTGCACTCTCCTTAAATTCACTAGGGCCCAAGTTACCACGTTCCCTTTACACACACCCATGCCCCAATTCCTGTACTCCCCTTAAACACACCGGCGCTCTGTTTCCTGGGCTCTCTTTAAATTCACCTGGTTCATTAGAAAATACATTATACTACTCTGTAAAATCTAGAAAGTAAATAAAAAGAGTGTTGGGGTATTAATATCTATTGGTATCAATAGGACCACTAATCTGGAAAATCTGCAAGTATGGCACCACCAACGTTCCTGAAGGTGCTGGAGTCTTAGAGTTTTACTGTACTTTGAAACTCAGAGGAAATTCTGAAATTCAAAAGCAAGACGGCAGTTTCTCTTGAAACTGTCACAACCATCACTAGAGACTCCACTGTGGGTGTCAATGCAGCTTTCCAGGTTAACTAAATACTGTATATGATAACCAGACATGTTGGAAATGGACTTTTTTGTGTTGTCTTCCATTAAGTGCAGGGTGACTGGCAGGCAAGGCAATACGTTTAGAAGTTTGTGATGTACATCAGTGCAAAGTAAGAAAAGAAGCTGCATTTATCGGACACCTTTCTCTGTCTGATGTAGTCAGTTTGCAAATAGCAATGTCCCATAAACAGCAATTGTTTGAATGACAAGTTAAAAAAATAGTGATATAGAACAGTGTCATAAGATCTTTTAGGACCTCGTATGTGGATAAATATGGCCTTTATTATAACATTTCATCTAATGTGCATTGTTTTTGACAGTGCTGCACTCTTTCAGCATTGTACTGATGTATAAGCTTAGCTTAGGTACTCATCTCTTGAATTGGACATGAACCCAGGACCAATTAACTCATATTTACTACCACTTTAAGATGTCACAGTGATTAGCTGGTTCCTGGATGTCTTAATCTCTGCTTTCTGCAATGACCCTGAGAGGCAAGGTTACTCTTGAACAACAAGTTATCCAGATATGCTGGGTAAATCTGCCAATCTGGACAATTTTAGATCTCTTATGAGTTTTTGTCAATACAGTTAAAAAGCAGCATTACTGAGCTCTATAAACATCTGATAGTAGCCATTTTCATTCAAGAAGTAAACAGACAAATAGAGAAGTACAAACTAGTTGTTAGAGACAGGTAAATATAAGCAATTAGCCCCTTTCCTGAATGAGTAAATTTACCTTTTCTGTTGCTCAGTTGCCTTTCTCTCTAATTTTCCTTTGATCCAATACATTTGTCCAGTTCAATGCTTTCTCTAATGTTGAAAATTTTAGGAAAAGAATTCAAGTTCAGAATTAACATTCTATCATATAATAGGGGGAAAAATTCTTTCCCTGCAAGCAGTGTTAAAGTTATATCACAACTAATGATGCAGGAGTTAATTTTTTGCTGTGTAAAAATAGATAGAAAAAATAACAATCTGAATGACCTTTTCTTTCAAAATTATAATATTACTTCACCATACTTTCTAATAATTCACAAACTCGGTACCCCCCTTCAACAATAAAGTACTTTTAAAAGATTTTCTCTCTAAAATATCTCTCTGTGTAATAAGCATATATATAATACACCTCCCCCAAGTGCAACATCAAACCACTTCTAGTAATCCAATTTGAGTAACATATTACAAAAGATACATAACAGTTATTTTTTGTCTCTAACATGCATTCAATTTTATGTTTCTTTTGTGGGCTGTAGTTGATGAGTAAAGTTGACCAAATTTTTCAAATTATCAGAGTGAAATGATTCAGATTTGTGGGAAAACATAAAATATCTGGCATCAATTCGAAGTTTGCAATGCATAGGATTTTTAATACTAAGTCTCCCAGGCCATTTTCTTAAATTAAAACTAAACTTACTGTTGTCTTCACATGTCCAAAGCTCCAGATATTTCCGGTAATGCTCCATCAAATCCTAATTCTGGCACTTATAAGATCCATGATAAATAAGTTAGTTGATGACATAGGAGGCTGTCACATTATTACTTTTAATCATGGTCATCAATGGGGAAGGCTGCAAAAAATAATATCTTGTAGTCATTCCAGTTGTTTTTACAAACCCCAGAACACCCATTTAAAAAATAAGGGAGAAATTTAACTTGTGACCACCAATTTTGTGTTTGAAAAGCAAGTAGCCAATTGTTGTCATCCAGGAAATGATTAGGGTTGGAGTACCCCAGCCATCCAAGACCAAACTTGCACAATATTTGGGAACAGCCTGACTCTCTGAAACATTACAATAAAGATCAGGTGCAGCACCAAGTCTTTGCTGTTCAATGGTGCTGATTTTCTTAAATGTGAACATGGAATAATTCTATGTTGGGGAGACAAATTAAACATATAATTTCAACATAGGAGACAAAAGTCCTGATTAAACAATTGAGCTGTCTGTACATTCATAGAAACAGGCATCTTCAAAATTCCAGACGAACACTAACCTGACTGAATAGTTATTGACACAGAGAAATGTGAGTGAAACCTTTGATGTAAGCAAAATTGACACTGAACACCTGCAATGATAAAGTGATAGCAAAGGAAAGAAACACCAAGTAAGTCATATATAGCAAAAAAAATGTGGATGTTAAGCTAAGGAAGCTGCTGAAATAGATGGTAAATAGAGTGAGAAACCACATATTGGAAAGATTTGGAAATCATTTGCTTGGAGTCATGGGTTTCACCTATATCAAGAACAACAATTTTCAACAAGCAGTTGAAGTCCAGAGATAAGGATAACAGAAAACAGCACCCCTATCCTATAGATGAAGCCATTTGTGACTGAGATGAGGAATGACATTTTTTCATAAAGCTGTTGTTATTTTTTTGGAAGGATGGTATACCAATGACTAATTCACCAGCCTGTGCATCATCATCAAGAAACACAGATTTTCTTCAGTGATACCAGGCAATATTTTACTTGTGAATGAATCTTGTGTCATTTTGTTGAGCATGAGAAACTTGAGAGTTGAATCTTTCTGCCATTTAACCATTAAATTGGCAGTAAACTAAAGAACTCTAGTGCTTCTGTTTAAAAAAAAAGAACCATTGGCAAAACAAACCCCTGGAAAAACATATTTTATGTGTGTGGGTTAACAGCAAATTACAAGTGGGGATTGGGTGGGGTCAAAATTAAACTTGGTGTCACCTGTATATTGGGTGCTATAACAGCCCTTAGAGTTCCAAAATGATATTGATAGTAAGGGTGATCAGAATTGTAGATATGGGATGAACTTGCTGTCATATTAGTATTATCAGTTGGTGGTGCAAGCATATGGGATTACTTTGATTGTGGGTTTCCTCTTGGTACAGAGTGGCAGTGATTGCTTGCATTATATTTTTAGAGGGATGCCCTGCAAACTTTGCCCTCTCCTGCAATTGAAAGAATGTACACTCAAACAATATCCATCTTTTGTCTGATCAGATGCAACAAATTATATATGTGATTATGAACTCTTCATTCCACATCAGTCATCTGTGCTGGCTGCTATTGAATTAACATGATAAATCCAAGGACAGCTACCACTGTTAAAGGGCTATCCACTGACAACATAGTTTATCACCCCAGATCACAACACCTTTTCTACAACACATGCCAAAGCTGGCTTATGATAAAGGAGTATTTCTGATATTTGAACTATTCTGAAGGAGCTCTGCAGGTTCAGGCAAAGTGAGTTCCAAGATTGTTGGCGGCTTGCTGCATGCTACACAACCTTGACTCCATGAGGGTTCACCCCTTGCTGCTAATCACATAGTGAGCATCTGTGGAGCAGAAACAGAAGGGTGAAGCTAAAAGAAAGGAGGAAGTGGAACAAGAAAACATGAGGAGGCAATCCCTTTCTGTCTGGTCTCGTACCCTACTTCCTGATAGTCATAGAATCTGCTTGGCCACATTGCAAACATAAAACCTACCCCAACACAAACATTCCAAACTGTAAAGTACGTGCCCTATGGATTCTTGGTCTATAATGACATAACTTGCAGTGTGCAGAGTAATACACAGGAAACATGGAGATCTCAAGAAGGTGTGTCTGGTTATTTGCGGTTCTCAGACTGTGCACATGCACACATGATCGAAAATGCTATGCAGTGACATAACACTTAATTATATAAAGTGCACTGCTTTCCTCTTTAGAAGAATGATTCTAGTTTGATAGCAAACATAATTTTAAAAACTTAACTGGTGAATTAGGTTTTGAATTCTTCCTGATCTTTGTACCTGTACTATAGTCTGCTTTGATCCTGGTGTATCAACAAATGTTGTTGATGTAGTGTCTATATTCTGTTCATTTTCTTCATTCTGTTCAGTCAGGCTCTGTGTCAATTCTTTTTCAACAGTTACAGAACTCTCCTAAAGAGTATATTCAAACACAGAATCTTCATCACTATTCTCTTGGATATCCCACTGAGATCAAATAATTTTGAATCTCTCACCAACTCCTATGCATTTTTGTTTTGGAACAGTGTATCTACACAATCTTTCCAAAATTTCATTTTCTCATCTCTGACCTGCCTGGTAGTCTCTGTGAATGAGCCTTATCATATCATTTGAACCTCTTCCCTTTCTAGCTTGTGCTGTGATGTTTGTTTTGTGTTAACTGCCTTTCTTCCACCTTCCCTTCCAGACTCACTGAACCAGGCTCAGGTGTGTCCAATAGTCTATTGTATATTAGCAGTTCTGCTGTACTGTTTCTTGTCATGGAGTGCAGCAGTGATCTGCAGCTTGAGAGCTTGGGAGAAATCAGTGCACAGATGCTTCTTAATAAGGCCAGGCTTGCTTCTTTCATGCCTCTTTCTGCACTTGATGAGATATGAAGCAATGTTTGATCATCTTAGACTTCACTTACTGTTGAAGTTGAAACAACCAACTTGTCATAAAAACCCATCTAGTTCATTACTCTCTTTCAGGAAAGGAAATCTGTTATCCTTACCTGGTCTGGTAATGTGTGACTCCAGACCCACCAATGTAGTTGGCTTTCTAATTTAGAGGAAGTTAGAGATAGACAATAAATGTTGCCATTTCCACCAATATCCATATCTGATGAATGATTTTCCTTTTAAAAAAAGAAACTCACACTATATTATCTTATACAGTCCTTCTGGGAAGACCATTTGTTGTGAAAACAGATCTGAATTCTTCAATTATACATTTAGTAGTCATGCACAAACCCACAAGCTTTACGTCAATCATTTTGAATGGATATTCATTAACACCAGGAAGCTGTCCACACCTTCCTCACGGTGGAATATATGGATTTAGTTTTAGGGAATGAAGCTGAGTATCGGTTAGTTTACCATGCTTTGAAAAAAGACAAAGATAACATAGGAGTAAAGGTTCTAAAGTGAGGTAGGTTCCAGTTTACCATATTGAGAAGTGATGTAGCAAATGATGCAGGGCAGCACAGTGCCACAGCTAGTAGAGTTGTTGCCTCACAACTCTAGTGACCTGGGTTCAATCCTGACCTCAAGTGCTATGTATGTAGAGTTTGCATGTTCTCTCTGTGACTGCATTGGTTTCCTCTGGGTGCTCCAGTTTCCTCCTACATTCCATAGATGTGTAGGTTCCTGAGTTAATTAGCCACTATAAGTTGCCCTAGTATGTAGGTGTGTGGTAGGATCTGGGAGGAATTGATGGGAATGTGGGGAGAGTAAAATGGGATTAGAATAGGATTAGTGTTGTTGGTGCTTGATGGTCAGCACAGATTTGGTGTATAAGGCTATGACTCTAAGTAACAACTAAACATCAACTGAGATAAATCAGTCTCAGAGCAAAAGGAAGCTTTCAAGAAGGAGATTGAAAGGGTTAATTGTAAATGCATTTCCACAAAAAAAGGAATGGGACTGCCAAAACTACAGTCCCTTGGGTATCAAGGTGTATAGAGGATAAAATAAGGCAAAAAAGGGAAGCTTATGTCAGTGAAGCTTTTTTAAGAGAAGTTGTGTCTAACCAAGGATGGACATTTTTGAGGCAGTAGCAGGGAGGGACAATGAAGACAGTGGGTTTAATATAGTCTACATGGACTTTAAGAAAGCTTTTGACACCGTCCAATATGGCAAGCTGGTAAAATAAGTAAAAGCCAGGTGATCCAAGGGATGAAAAATTGGCTCAGTGGCAGGTTTAACGTGACTGGAAAACTGTTAGCAGACAATATAAAATTGGCCCAGTTGCTGACAGTGAGGTGAAAAGCTAGACTGCAGGAAAATATGGATGGTCCAGTCAGCTGGTCAAATTGAATTTAATCCAGAGAAGTGTGAAGTATACTTTTGGGAAGATGCAATAGGGCAAGGGACTGTACAGTAAATGGGAGGATATTGAGTGGCATGAAGGAACAAAGGGATCTTGAAGTATGTGTTCAGGCAGAGAAATTGGAAAAAGAGGCACATGGGATTTTTTACATTATTATCTGAGGCAAAGGAGGGAGGAAAAAGGTCATGCCAGAAGCATCCACAACATTGGTTAGACAAAAGCTCAAGTACTACGTACAGTTCTGGTCACCGTTTTACAGGAATGATGTGATCATGCATGATGGGACAGAGTAGATTAACAAGGATATCTGGAAAATCGTAGCTAAGGAAAGGTTGGATAGTATGATTTTCCATATTTCCTTATGACATAGGAGGCCATTTCAGCTTATTGCGCCCACAGAGCAATTCCATTCCCCCTAATTTTCTCTGTAATGTATTCATCCCACATTCCCATCATTTTACTCTCCCAACCCACTAAGGATAATTTACAGTGGCCAAATAATCTTCCAACCCATCTTTGGATTGTGGGAAGAAAGCAGAAGACCCAGGGGAAACCTACATAGTCACAGGAGAATGTGTAAACTTCATTCCACACAGACAGCTTTGGTGGTCTGGTTGAATCCAGGTCACTGGAGCTGCAAGGCAGCAAATCTACACCACTTTGCTGTTCCCTGGAACAGATGAGGCTGAGGAGAGACTTAACTGAAATGTATAAAATGATGGGAGGTCTACGTGGAGTAGCAATTGGAAGGACCCAAAATAAAAACAGAAAATACTGGAAATATTTAGCAAATCAGACAGCATCTGTGAAGAAAGAAACTAAGTTCTATGTTCTAAATTACTGTTTTGGATTGATCAGAACTGAGAAAATTGAGGAAACAAGTGTGTTTTAAATTCCAGAGAAGTGGCAGGGTCGGAACTAACAAAGGGAATATCTCTGATCTGCTGGGAATTTCCAGCATTCTTTTTTATTTTAGACTTCCAGCAGTGCTGTGTTCTGTATCCCACAGTTCCAGCACACTTTTCTCTACTGTTCCCATTCATCTCCCTCTGTTTCTCTCTCCTCCAGGCATATCACTGTGATCAACAAGCCTTCACCACTCTCTCTCAGATGTCATCTCAATTCACTTAATCTTCACCCTATTACAGACATTTCTTTTGCTCTCTCCAACTGCAACTGAAAGCATGCTTATTTCCTCACTTTCCCTCGTTCCGATGGAGGGTTACTAACTTGCAATGCCCATATTTTTCTCTCTCCACAGGTGAGTGTCTTTAGTATTTTCTGCTTTTGTTCCAGATTTCCACCATCTGCAGGTTTTTGATTTTAGTATAGGAAGGATCCATTTCTTTGAACAGAGTTGTCAAAAAACAAGAGACGTGCACTTACGGTAATCACTGGAAGAATTAGAAGAAAAATAAGGAAAACCCTTTTCACTCAGATGGTAGTGGGTGTCTGGAACTCATAGCTGGAAAGGGTGGGTGAGGTAGGAACCCTCATCACACTTAAACAGTACTTGGATGTGTATTTGAGGAGCTGTGCCCTGTAGGGTGGTGGACCAAGTGCTGAAAGGTGGGATTAGCTGGAGAAGTTCTTTATCAAGCAGCATGGACATAATGGGTTAAATGGCCTGCCATGCTGTAAGTTTTCTATGATACCTGTGGACACACTGGGCCATTTCTACATTTGTACAGATGCCCTTTAGGGACTGCGATCTGTAACCTCGATGGACTGTGCACCTACTGCCTAGCTTTATTCCTGGTCAACACTGAGCAAAAGACAAAGCCTTAAGCTGCTTCGTTCAGGTTGGCAAGGCCCAAATGGTCTGAGTGAAGCTCCTCCATTAGCCTGCTTTGAAATACTTTCAGTTTAAATATTCTGCAGCTCCATTTGATGGAGCCCTGATTTGTAGATATTTGTAACAACTGCGATTTATACTTTCTGTGCTGAGTTTGTCCAGCCACTCAAAGTATGCTCATAAACTTGCTTTATTAAGAGATCTCTCTGCATCAATTTTGCTATCTCCACTGCTGTTCCAGGAACGTCATCCACTAATGTCTGTAGAGTAAATATTACATGTTCTATGTCTGTATCAGCATCTTTATATCTCTATCTTGATAATGCTTCCACTGTGGTATTCTGTTTGTACGCTGAGTCAGTATAATATCCATATTAGTTCTGGAGGTGGCCCTCCCCTGCATTCTGTTGGGAATTGCAGACTTGGGTTCAAGAACAACCAACAAGAGTTTGTGGTTAGTGACCACTTTGAATGGTTTGCTTTAACAAAATTGGTAGAAGCTTGTGATCCCCAATGTGATTCCAACTGAAAATAATTCCTCTTGCTCTTTGTGAAGGTATGCAAAGCAAAGACAATGAATGTTTCATGGCTGTTTTCCAAAGAATGGATTATAACAACACCAGCATAAGTGAGCTCCAGTATGTGAGTGGTGATGTAATCTTTCAGAAGGGACAACTACTAAGACTTCTCTCCCAGAGTTCATATGCCTGCTATTGCTCCTTTTCTCTTTGGTTCCCTGGGCTCTGTCTCCCTCATTCCAGCCTCTCCCTACTTTCTAGCTGGCAGCTGCACAGTCTGTGACCCAGTCCTAAACCTCAACCTTTCTCAGAGAAACCTCAGAGAAAAACTACCCCTCCCTCCTAGGTTGCTGTCCAGAGTCCACAAATCATGGTCTTCCAGTGCTCTATAGGTGAGTTGGTGGCTGATGAAAGCCCAACGCTGCCGCCATCAGGTGCCTGCACTGCAGCCTGACCTGGTACAATGCCTAGAGAGGCCGGGTACAGAGGTCAGACGTCTGGCAGTAGAAAGGTGGGGGGTTAGGGGAGGGGTAGGGTGAGGGAACCAAGAGTGAAGGGGTCAAGGAGAGAACAGGGTGAAAAGGGATATAGAGTTAAGTGGAATCTCTTCCCCTCCTCTGCACTGCAACCCACATTATATTAATATCTTTGCAGGACAGTCTGATCTCCAATCCCCTTGGTCCCCCTTGTCACTGGACCAAGACATTTCTTTGTCTGGTCTGCGTGATAGTTGGTATGGAACAGTTATCCCACATTGAAAGAAGTCATGCAGCAGGCAACATACATTCTCAATGTAAAGTCCGGGACATGGAATGACATTGACATTGAAACTGACATTGACATTACTGCCCTGACTGAGAAATGTTGGGCAGGAAATGGCTAGCTCAACATCCCCAGGATCTGCATGGGTGAGATTTGCTGTGAAGAATGAGCTGGAGTGGAGATAATGTACAGGACAACTCAGAAACTGTCCAACATATGGTGGCTATGTTCCAGAAAAAGGTCACCCCAAACTCAGTGAGCTCCTGAACACAGATAGTGCTTGTATATGCCCATGTTCGGAGGCTGAGTTCTAGGTCATTGGTGGAGAAACAAGAGACTGCAGGTTCTGGAACCTGGGGCAAAAGACAAAAAGGTAGTGTAGTTGTGTCCATGTTTCGGATCGGGACCCTGCATCAGCACTGGTGTTGGGGTGGGTGGGGGGGAGGGGTGGAACAGGAACTGATAGGTGTATAGGCCATTTTTCCTCTTCTGCACCTCCCTCCCCTCCCCACCAAGTCTTGATGCGGTGTCTCGGCCCAAAACATCAACACGTTCATTTTACCTCCACAGATGCTACTTGAGCCGCTGAGTTTTTCCAATCATTTTTTGTTCCAAGTCATCAGTGACTCCTTCAAGAGGATGGGCCTCAAATTTAATATCCGCAAAACACATCAACTTGTTCCCGTGTAGAACACTGCCTGAGACAATAAAGGTCCAAGACAAGACTTTAAAATACATGGACCACTTTCCATATCTTGGAAGCCATCTATCAACAAACACAGATATTGATAAAATTCATCACCACCTTCAGTGTGCCAGCACAGCTTTTGACTGCCTGACAAAATGTGTTTGAAAGTCAAAGTCTATGATTTGCCCGACAGCAGTGATCCTGGGTCACTTGTATGCTTCTAGGATGGCATGGTGGCAGGAGTTGATGCTGCTCCCTCACAGCTCTAGGGACCTGGATCTGATCCTGACTTTGGGTGCTGTCTGTGTGGGATTTGCATGCTCCCTCTTTGATTGTGTGGGTTTCGCTGGGTGCTCCGGTTTCCTGTCAAACCAGAAGAACTGCTGGTAGGTCAATTGGCTACTAAAAATTATAATCAAAGAAGGATTTTAAGGGCATGTAATAGAGAGAATAGGTTGCAGGGCCACAATAGACAAGGGGAATGGGATTGATGGGATTGCTCTACTGGGAGCCAGCATGGACCCTACAGACTGAATAACTTCATTTCATGCTGTAATGAATAAGTAGAAATGAGACGTGGACTACTTATGTCAGGCAATTCAAAGCACTGGAAAGATACCATTAATGCCATCTCCACAAAATCCTCCAAGTCTATTGGCAGGATGAGCAAACCAACATCAGGGATCTTTCCTAGACCAACATCCCCAGGATTGAGGCCTTAAATCATCTCTGATGGAAAGCCCACATCATTCACATCTCCAACACCAGATCCCCAGAATAGGCACTCTGAACTCCATCAAAGGAACAGATTATGGATTGGATACAGGAAGTGATTTGAGGATTTCTCAAAGCCTGCTTGAAAAAGTGCAATATCCCTAATTGACATGGGATTCCAGGCCCAGGACCACTCAAAATGAAGCAGCACTTGATTTGGCACTGATAGCCCCAAGTCCATTCACTGGGAGAACACAACATAATCTGCAGAAGGAGTGCGTGCTGAACCTCTCTTCCCTACCTGTGGTAGAGTCAGCTACCTTAGAATCCACAGAAATGGAGTGGAAGTAAGCTATCCACTGGACCCAGAGAAAGTGCCTAAGCTTGTTCTTTCCATATCACCATGGTTCCTCCTTCATCAGTAGTTGATGCAGTAGTGTTCATTCCGATGCAAGATCCAGCAGAACCCCATCATGATATCGGGCTTTGCCTCAGAAGGATTGAAGTTCAGGAACATTAACAAATTTTCTATATTTGACAATGCCCTTAACTTTTTCATTGACAAGTTGTGGATCGTTTGCTTGCACCCCTCTGACCTAAATAAACTATTTTATTCTGTATAACTGTGCATTTAATCTTCTGAAGCTTTATGTCAAACCTTTTCAAGTATTCAGAGTTCTTTATCTCTGCAGCCAAAATGTCACCATAAATGCACAGACTTTGTTGAACTTCCTTTAACATTTATCTGTGGTGGCATGGAATATAATCCCCACAAAACTGGATAGTCTTGTCTCCTTTGGACACCACATCAATCACTCTGCACAGTTTTGACCAACACCGTCTTCCGAATTTATTCCTCTATTTGAGCCTACAATTTGAATGGTCTCTGCCTAGACCTGCAGTAAACTGGCTTGCTACTTAGCTTAATGTGTATGTCTCTTAATGCCAGTATAAAAATCTTTGAACATATCTGCATTTGCTCACAGAGCTTATCTAGCTTTGGCTGTGAAATGCTCACTAAGTACGTTCTTCTAATCCTCTTTTTATTTGTTGATCCAATCTTTTCTTGATAAGAGTTGGCCTGTTTTTACAGTTATTATGATTGGTAGCTATATATTTTTGACTATTATGCAAGACTGCACATGATATCTGACCTAGAGTTCTCTGTATCCTGCCAGAATGTGTTCAGTTTCAGCATGCTTTTAGTGAATAGTACTTTGTTGAACTTCCTGATGTTCAAATCTCCATCCATAATTGATGTTAATATTGAAATACTGATCACTTACACTTTAATCTTAACATCACTGCATTTTTCATTATTACTGCTAATGGCAGACCATCTGTGTTACTTCACACTGCTTCAATATTCTTAAGCATTAATATTATACAAGCCACTCCTTTGTGGTTTTTCAATATTGGCGTTATTCTTACTTTGGCAAACATTCCAACTACAATCCCAGGTCCAGCTTCATACACTAAGGCTATATGTCCTTTTTGCAGTTGAAGTTGAAATATTTTACTGCTCTAAACTAACATACTTGTTGTGATGAATCATCTCCATAACATTGATAGCAGTTTTTCATGCTCATCTTGCCATTCATGCCAAACTCACTGTTATGGCGTAGGCTTAGTATTGGAGTTTCTGCCTCAGGTGTTACTGTTTGCCCATTTACAACAAATGGACTGGCTGAAATTATTCAGTGTCTTCAGAAGCAATCTTCATCAATGTGATTTGAGATGCACATTCAGTTGTTAAATCTTGTGTATTTGATAATTTAGATGGACTTTGCTTATCTGTTAAATCACACACGAAGTTGTCTTGCGGTGCTCAGTTCAGGAAGTGCCAAAATTACAGTGTTGGAGCAACGTCTTCAACACTTTTCTGTTCTTCTGAGACAAGTTCTTCAGTTGCCACTATGCTCTAGTTCCATTTAATCACTGATGGTCTCACCTGATCTTTGGTTGCTGGTTCCAAAATTGCAACTTTCTCCAATCTCCAAAGGCTCCAGATTAAACTGACTCTGCAATCTCACTGCAACCTCTTTGAATGAAACATCCTTTGTCTTTCATGGTGCCAAGGTCTGCTAAAATGACATTCATATTTGAGCCTTTCTCAATTATTGAGGTTGCGTTTTACTTTCTTGTATGCCTTCATTTTGCAGCCTGGAGGGACACTTTTCCCCTCACCTTTAATCTCAAGAACATTGTTTGCCAGAAAACCATCTCCACAAGAACAGATAGATTTGCATGCATTATCATAAAGACTGAAGTTCCTTATATGGCTGGTGCGGGTCTGAATTGCCATCTTGCATAGTTCCCACCTTAACATTTACAGGATTTATATTTGATTTGTTCAATTTATCATGCACTCTAGTCTGAACTTCAAATGCACATGATACTGATTTATTGTGTGCTTTCAGACTCTGCCACCACCACAGGTAGACAGCCACTTAATTTATCTGACAACTTTGTTACTTCCAGCAGCTTCAAATCTGTTCCATATGATCATCATCACCAGTGTAATGTAGATGTCCTACAGGTTCCTAGTTTATAATGAAATAACATGCAGAGGATGGAGAATAATATGCAGGAAACACAAATAACTTTAAAGGGCGTGTCAGGTTTACTTGAGTTTCTGTTTGGACAAGACAGATATGCATAATAAATATTGTGTATACCTTTATGCATATATTATACAATGACATCACACTTATTTACATATTCTATGCAAACCAACATCAGTACAATGTTGATGCGGTGATTGAGTTACTGGACTACTAGCCCAAAGGCTGGACTGAACAACCCAGATTCCCAGTTCAAATTCCATCATTTCAGTTCATAATCTGTAATTTTGGAGGGGAGAAAAAGCAGAGACCGTGCAACCTTAGCAAGGATGACCACAACACTACCAGATTGCTGCAAATAACTTCTTTGAGGACAGATTGCTGGAGTGTTGCAACAGCCTGCAAATGCCTTTGCACAGCATGATTGCCCAAGCTTGAATGGCAGCAGCCTGGACATCCACTGTGGCATTCACACTGTGGAGCTGCGGCTTGTGATTCAATGGAATATGTGACACAGGCCATCACTTGCTGTGTTGCGGTCAAGTCCAAAGTCTACAGAGCCGGCCATTCACTTCCACACTAGAACGGGTTATCAATTTGCAAAGACCTCTGCCAAATTAGTGGTCAACTCCATTAATGGATGTGGATTTTCCAGCAGGTTTCCCAAAGCATGAAGCATATCATTGTGCAAACCCACCAGTCTTTTTCTGAAACCTCAACCATCAACAAACTTGCAACAGGACTTTGCCCTCTGTTGAACTGTTAAATGTGCAATTTTCCCCATTCCCCCACATTTTTCCCCCGTGACCTATTTTCTCTCACTCATCCATCAACTTTCCCTGATTCTCCTGCTGCCATTCAGTGTAGCCAATTAATCTACCAACCAATGTGTCTTTTGGATGTGGGAGGAAACCAGAGCACCCTGAGGAAACCCACAAGGTTACAGGGAGAGCATGCAAACTGAGGTCAGGATTGAACCGGGTCACTGGAGCTGGCAACATTAGAGATATCAACAATTCCACAAAAGCCATTCAAGCTAAAGAGCTATTTGAGCACAACAATGTTTTCTTTTGCAAAATAGACCAAAAATAGAAAACCTATTATCCCAAATTGCATGCATCTCTAAATACGCCTTCCTACCTGGAGGGAAAAAAAAGTGGAGGGGTAAATGACAGCTCCTTAACAAATGGCCAAAAGGCAGATATCACAGGAGATGTTAACATCAAAAAAGCAACAAAAATGACATTGTAATAAGGCTTTGAGAAGACTCATGGAGGCATAATTTTATCCCTTTTTATTCTAACTTGCCTTCAAGCTCACCATGGATTGTAGTTTTGTACTTGTTACAATTAGTGTAAATGGAAACCTTTACATGATCAGATTGGTCACAGGACTGGAAAACTTTCCATTCTCTACTATTGTGCCGAATCATTAATAAGTGTTAAAAGTCCATTAAATAAAAATACTTCCATTATCAGACAAGACTCCTTTAACAATTTCTCAAACCAGGTCTGCATTTCCTTCTTTGGTCTATCTCACTTCCCATATTTAATTATACCACAACTTAGCTGTTTCCCCTTCATATTAAATTGTTCTCTCTTCCTCTTTGTTGCCTTCAGAATTAGCTTTAAAGAAAACTTACCAAAGTTGCAGTACTGACTGTAGAAACTGGAGAACTACACATAAAAAGGAAACACTGGTGATTTAAAAGGGAACAAAAATATCAGTTTCTTTTTTTCCAATGTGTTCTTATTTTAGAAAATAATCTGTCATGTAGATTTTATTCTTCTTGCTTGTGTAAAGTGAGCCAAGGATCCTCCCTTCAGCTCCAGCTCATGGGCATCCACAACCCAGACTGAGACACGGTTTCTTAGAACATAGAACATAGAATAGTACAGCACAATACAGGCCCTTCGGCCCACAATGTCGTGCCGACCTTTAAACCTCACCTAAGACTATCTAACCCCTTCCTCCCACATATCCCTCTATTTTAAATTCCTCCATATGCCTATCTAGTAATCTCCTGAATTTGACCAATGTACCTGCCTCCACCACCACCTCCAGCGCATTCCATGCCCCAACCACTCTCTGGGTTAAAAATCTTCCTCTGATATCTCTCTTGAACTTCCTACCCATTACTTTAAAGCCATGCCCTCTTGTATTGAGCATTGGTGCCCTGGGAAAGAGGCGCTGGCTGTCTACTGTATCTATTCCTTTTAATATTTTGTACACCTCTATCATATCTCCTCTCATCCTCCTTCTCTCCAAAAAGTAAAGCCCTAGCTCCCTTAGTCTCTCCTTATAATGCATAACCAGGCAGCATCCTGGTAAATCTCCTCTGCACCCTTTCCAACGTTTCCACATCCTTCCTATAATGAGGCAACCAGAATGAAGGTTGTATTCTTCTGTAACTTTGTTAAATTGCTTGAATATGTGGCTTGTGTTCTTTTTTTCAATTAGTACATTGCATCTAAATTGAAAGTGTCATTACCCTGCACCAAGATCCCCTGTCTTTCTGAATATAAATTTACTAACAAGTTTTTATATTCAAATTATCAAGAATTATTTTTTGTGTTTGTTGAATTTTCAGTTTTCTTGTCAGCAAAAAAGACATTAAACTGTTGATTAGGAGAGCAAATGTATAAGAAGTTTCCCTTGTAGCAAATGTGAATAAAATACAGATCCGAACCTTCAATGGAATGAGTTGAATTCCAGAAATTATATAGTGAATAAGATTATTTAAAGAAGCTGGTCCATGTGATCAAATTTCCCTTCGACCTATTCCCAAATACCACCCAAAAAACAAAGTAAAAAGAAATGATAACTTATTTTTCTTTTCATTGCAAAAGTAACCCTGCCTCACATCTCCTTTATAGCTTTTATCTGTTTGCACCCAAAGACCTCACAATAATGTGGGAGGTGTGTGACTGGATCTTAAATGGGTTAGGGTTAGAACACCATCAGTCATCTTTATTCTAGTTTGCGTGCTATACTTTGTTCTCACTCTCTGTCTTCTGTCACTTAGCCAGTCTCCTAACCAGATCATTTATTTGCTTTCCATTAGATGAATTTAAATTTGGCTAACTGTCTCTTATGTGGAATCTAATGATTCTGAAAAAGCAGATAAACCCCCAACTACATAAAGCTCCAGGCTACTAATGTCATTACTTTTTCAATATAATTCAAATAGATTCATATTTACTCTCCCTTTAAAATCCATATTTACTCTCCTTTGGATACTCACCAAGCACTGAGTATCCCCATTATTAATTATAGATTCCAACAACATCCCCACAACAGATTCTGACTAACAGAATTCCATGTTTTCTTTTATTTCAATGCATTTCTCTCTATCACTCAACATTCTTAAATAAAGGAATTAAATTTGCAATTTTCTAATCGTAAAAGGATTAACATAATAACTACTTTTTTGTATTAACCTTGATATCGCTCAAAAATATTTAGAAATTCTCTTTTTGGTGCTTTAGCTATTACTTTTTTCATGTTCTTTATGTCTATATTTTTGCTCTTTAGTTTTATGCTAATTTTCAATTCTTTTGTCAGGTATGACTTCTTTGTTAAATAGAATGTGTTGTCCTGGCTGTATATTGACCTAAGTTCTTTTCTGAACCTTTCCCACTGTTCTGCTTTACTTTTACATGATAAATTTTGATCAGTTTGATGTCATAACTCTGGATCATCCTGTAAGATTTTCAATAAATCCAGATTTCAGTAGCAGTGATAATTTAATTCAATTGGTAAATCTTTCCTTGCTGTTAGATTGTTAACACCTGTCTCATTATTCATTGCTAACTCTAATAAGGTCTGCCATTGATGTTATCCAACTTAAAATCCGTCAGTCTACATCATACACAAAGATGTTTAATTTTATTGCCAGGCCACAAATGATTATCAGAGTCCAGGACATTTTCTTGTAGATAAATCTTTGCCTTACCCGGCATGGTTACTGCAGTGTTGGGGGTGAAGAATTTTTCTGGGTCTTTCCATTCATTCAGACTTTATGGAGATCAAAACTGCATGTTATCTGGCTCTTCCTATTTTAATGAAACTGCTTCCTGTTGCTACTGCATTGTTGAAGAACTACTTAAGATGTTTGAAGGCAAGAAAGGAAAGCTTACCTTTACTCTTGTGTGTTTTTTTGCAACATGGAATTATTATTGAATGCAATGCAATATAACTTTTTTGAAATAAGTAAGATCATGTGCTGGGCAAATAGTCAATTAGCACTCAAATACCTGAATTTTCTTGACTTAAGTTATTTGAAGCAAGATTGCAGTACATAGACAGTAAATCATGTCATACAACTAGGAATTGGTGTCATTTCTGTCAGATGACACACCACATCAAATCACTTGCTTTCGTCAAATGGCATAGAATAAAGTGGAAGCTCCGTGGAGTTGTAACAAGCTTATGAGTGAAGCAATTACAGTAAAAATAACTTTTGTGTCATTGAAATAAGGAAGGCATTTGCATTAAAATTCAGAAACGTAACTAAGAATTTGCTTTTCACCACAGTAGCCTTAAGCAATGAAAATTCTGTAAAAATAGGGAAAGTCCATAAAGAACCACAGCAAATTCAAATGCATGAAGAAACCAGACATTGTTGACTAATGCAAGAGGAAACCACAGGTTATCTTCTGAAACTTTAATTATTTCACATTTTAGTCACAAATGTACTATTCCTCCTCCAGACATGTAAAAATGAATTGTTTCCTCTTCATTAAACTAATTCATAGAGTGTCTAATCATTGCATGACGTATCCAGTATACAACATTTTCTTAAGTATGACAGGCAGAAATTAAACAAATCAGGTCATTCCATTCATCAGATTCATATCTGAACTTTAAATTCGTACTTGGATCACTATTTATGCTGACATTTTTCAATATATTTATTGTGGCTCTTTAGTTAAGTGGTCCAGAATGACCTGAAACTTTGCAATATGGCAAATCATCCTTGATTGAAATTATCTTGAATTTTTGTTGATGTTCAATCTAAAAGAGATAAGAAATAATCCCTAAACTAATTTATTTTTTCAGCAAGCCTTGACTTGGAAAATGAGGAATGCAGATAAAAGCAGAGGCAATTGCTTATGGAATGAAAAAGGTTAGACTTTTTGGGGGGTGTGGGCAAGATAGAGAGAGTATGACGTCCTTTTGAGGGCAGGGGGAAGATAGATTACTCGTTGGGAGTTGGAAAAAGAGATGGAAAGAGAGAGACAAGGGTGGGGGAAGGAATCTGTAGGAGACAGAGGCTCTTTTATGACTAAGGCAACAACACAGATACACATTCTCCTTCAGGAGTGAAAGAATATTTTGAGGGCAAAAGAAGGGAGATTTGGATAAGACAAGGAAAAAGAAGCAGTTGAGTATGGTTAGTGCCTAGATAGAGATGAAGTAAACCCTAATGCTAAGAGAGCCTGCATGTTGGAAAAGGTTAAACAGTTGCTATAAAAATCTTTCACCCACCACAGGTAATGCCACCCAACAATTTACTGATGATAATTTATGGAAGTCAATTTAATTGGAAGAATTACTTAATTATCATTTATTCTATTTCTTTGTCAGCAATTCCATGTGCCAGTACATGGAGAAATTCACTACAGTGTGATTTTTTTTTGTTGGAGCATGGAAACCTTCAATTATATCTTTCTGGGTCATGAGAAAAGCTATATTGCTATTCTTCTGTGCATGAGTTTAATTCATCTCCAATTTTCTGTTGAAGGTAGGCAGTGTTCAGTTTAGTGGGGAATAGTATGTCTTGAAACTTGTTCAAGTGGGCTTTTTACATGTGTGTTTGTATAATGAATGATAGAGAGACAGCAAATATTTTTTTACCTGATAATGTCAAAGTTGAATTTGAAGTTGTTACTGCACCTATCCTTTATTAGGAACTGCCCTGCTAAAGTGAAGCATGATAATAAACAAGCAGATGTTTCTTCTTTCGCCTGAATGACTAATTCATGCTTAGGCTCAACATCAAAGCAGCTCAGATCATCTTTTTTTGGCTCTGCTGCAAACTTTAATTTCTGGAATCAACTTAATTCAATTTAGCTCATAAAACAAACTATAAATACTAAAACCATTTCCTCTTATTTTTGCTTACCCTCCCTTCTTACCATGGTTACTTTCGCTATAAGTGAAACTCAAATAACTCCAGATGCTGGAAATGTGAATTGTTCTGATGAGGGGCCTTCAACCTGAAACATTAACTTGGTTTCTCTTTCCACAGATGCTGCCTGACCTGCTGAGTATTTCCAGCATTTTCTTGTTTTACTTTCACAATAAACTTTGGGTAGCATAGTGTTTTGAAAATGGAAGAAAGGAGTCAACCCCTTAACCCCTCAAACATGATTGCCTGTTGTTGGAGTGGACCAGTGCTAGAGTGGGGGACTGAGGCTTTGGCTCAAGAGGCTTCTGTGAGAGTAGGCGGAGGTTAAAGTAAGCCGCTGGTAAGTTTCTTTCTTTCTTTGATTTTTCCTTTAGTGCCAGGCTAGAGTAATTAGAATGGCTCCAGGTCAGTGGTGTGTTCATCTTGTGAGATGTGGGGGCTCTGGGAGACCTCCAGTCTCCCTGATAACTACATCTGCACGAGGCCGTGTTAGGGAACTGGAGCTGCAGCCAAACGACCTTCGGTTCCTACGGGAGAACGAGGAGTTAATAAATAAGAACTACAGGGAGGCAGTCACTCTTAAGCTGCAGGAGGCAGGTAGCTAGGTGACTGTCAGGAGAAGGAAGGAGAATAGGCAGGTAGTGCAGAGTACCCCTGTAGCCATTCCCCTGAATAACAGGTATACCGCTTTGAATACTGTTGGGGGGGGGGGTGGGGGCAGACCTACAGGAAAAACTGGCAGTGACCAGGTCTCTGGCACTGAGCCTAGTTGTGTGGTGCAGAAGGGAAGGGGGGAGAAGAGGAAAGCGGTAGTGATAGGGGATTCAGTAGTAAGGGCGGCAGACAGGAGATTCTGTGGACATGAAAGAGACTCCCAGATGGTGCGTTGCCTCCCGGGTGCCAGGGTCAGGGACGTCTCGGATCAGGTCCACAGCATTCTGAAGGGGGAGAGAGAACAGCCAGAGGTCATGGTACATATTGGTACCAATGACATAGGTAGGAAAAGAGATGAAGTCCTGAAGAGGGAATATAGGGAGCTAGGTAGGAAGCTGAAAAGCAGGACCTCGAGGGTAGTAATCTCTGGATTGCTGCCTGTGCCATGCACCAGTGAGGGTAAGAATAGGTTGATTTGGCAGATAAATGCATGGCTGAGGAGTTGGTACAGGGGGCAGGGTTTCAGATTTATGGATCATTGGGATCTCTTCTGGGAAATGTATGACCTGTACAAAAGGGACGGGTTATACCTGAACTGAAGGGGGACCAATATTCTTGTGGGCAGATTTGCTAAAGCTGTTGGGGAAGGTTTAAACTCACTTGGTGGGGGATGGGAACCCAAGTGATAGGTTAGCTGTTGGTGCATTTAATGTACAAGCAGATACAGTGTGTAGAAAGACTGTGAGGAAGGATAGGCAGTTGAAAGGACAAAACTGCAGACAGTTAGATGAGCTGAAGTGTGTCTACTTTAATGCGAGAAGTATCAGAAACAAGGGTGATAAACTTTGAGCATGGATAAGTACATAGAACTATGATGTTGTGGCCGTTACAGAGACTTGGCTGTCACAAGGGCAGGAATGGCTGCTGGATATTCCAGGGTTTAGATGTTTCAGAAGGGACAGGGAGGTAAAAGAGGTGGGGGAGTGGTTTTGATGATCAGGGACAGTGTCACAGCTGTAGAAAGGGAAGATGTTCTGGAGGGATCATCTACTGAGTCAATGTGGGTGGAAGTCAGAAACAGGAAGGGAGTGATCACTATACTGGGAGTATTGTACAGACCCGCCCCCCCCTCCCTCCCCCCCCCCCACCAATAGCAGCAGAGACAATACAGCAGATCAGGAAGCAGATTTTGGAAAGGTGCAAAAATAGCAGGGTTGTTGTCATGAATGATTTCAACCTCCCTAATAAAGATTGGCACCTCCTTAGTGTAACGGGGATAGATGGGGCAGATTTTGTTCGTAGTGTCCAGGAAGGAATCCTGACACAGTATGTGGACAGGCCGACTAGAGGAGAGGCCATACTCGACCTGGTACTAGGCAATGAGCCTGATCAGATTTCAGATCTCTCGGTGAGAGTGCATTTTAGAGACAGTGACCTTGACCTTCACCATAGCCTTGGATAGGGATAGGAGCAGACAGTATAGGAAAGTATTTAATTGGGAGAGGGGGAATTATGATACTATTAGGTGGGAACTTGGGAGTGTAAATTGGGAACAGATGTCTTGGGGAAGTGCACAGCAGAAATGTGGAGGTTGTTTCGGGATTACTTGAATGGGGTTCTGGAGAGGTTTGTCCCATTGAGGCAGGGTAAGGGTGGTAGAGTGAAGGAACTGTGGTTAACAAGAGATGTAGAATATCTTGTCAAGAGGAAGAAAGAAGCTTACCTGAGGTTTAGAAAGCACGGATCAGACAGGGCTCTGGAGAGTTACAAGGAGGCCAGGAGGGAGCTTAAGAATGGACTTAGGAGAACTAGAAGGGGGCATGAGAAGGCCTTGGCGAGTAGGATTAAGGAAAACCCTAAGGCATTCTGCACATACAGTATGTGAAGAATAGGAGGATGACTAAAGTGAAGGTAGGACTGATCAGGGATAAAAGAGGAAACGTGCCTGGAGTCGGAAGAATTAGGGGAGGTCCTTAATGAATACTTTGCTACAGTATTCATCAGTGAGAGAGACCCTGACGTTTGTGAGGATGGTGTACAACAGACTAATACGCTAGGGCATGTTGACTTCAAGGAAGGGGATGTGCTGGAACTATTGAAAAACATTTGGAAAGATAAGTCACTGGGGCTGGACAGGATATATCCAAGGTTATTACGGGAAGCGAGGGAAGAGATTGCTGTGCCTTTGGCGATGATCTATGCATCCTCACTGGCCACAGGAGCAGTGCCAGATGATCGGAGGGGGCAAATGTTGTTTCTTTGTTCAAGAGAGTAGGGATAACTCTGGGAATTACAGACCGGTGAGTCTTACTTCAGTGGTGGGGAAATTACTGGAGAAGATTCTTAGAGACAGGATTTATGAGCATTTGGAGAAGCGTAGGCTGATTAGGGTCAGCATGGATTTGTGAGGGACAGGTCGTGCCTCACGAGCCTGATTGAATTATTTGAGGATGTGACAAAGCACATTGATGAAGTTAGAGCAGTGGATGTAGTGTACATGGATTTTAGTAAGGCATTTTATAAGGTTCCTCATGGAAGGCTCATTCAGAAAGTCAGGAGGCATGGAATCCAGGGAAACTTGGCTGTATGGATTCAGAATTAGCTCGCCCATAGAAGACAGAGGGTGGTTGTAGATGGAGAGTATTCTGCCTGGAGGTCGGTGACCAGTGGTGTTCCGCAGGGATCTGTTCTGGGACCTCTGCTCTTTGTGATTTTTATAAATGACTTGGATAAGGATGTGGAAGGGTGGGTTAGTAAGTTTGCAGATGACACAAAGGTTGGTGGTGTTGTGGATAGTGTAGAAGGTTGCTGTAGGTTACAACAGGATAGGATGCAGATTTGGGCTAAGAAGTGGCAGATGGTGTTCAACCCAGAAAAATGTGAAGTGATACACTTTGGAAGATTGAACTTGAAGACAGAATACAAGGTTAATGGCAGGACTCTTAGCAGTGTGGAGGAATAGAGGGATCTTGGGGTCCACATCCATAGATCCCTCAAGGTTGCTGTGCAGGTTGATAGGCTTGTTCAGAAAGTGAATGGTGTGTTGGCCTTTATTAGTCGGGGTATTGAGTTCAAGAGCTGTGAGGTAATGTTGCAGCTCCATAGAACTCGGAGTATTGTGTTCAGTTCTAGTCACCTCATTTTTGGAAGGATATGAAAGCTCTAAAGAGGGTGCAGAGGAGATTTACCAGGATGCTGCCTGGGTTGGAGAGCATGTCTTATGAGGATAGGTTGAGTGAGCTAGGGCTTTTCTCTTTGGAGCAAAGGAGGATGAAAGGTAACTTGATAGAGGTCTACAAGATGATAAGAGGCATAGATCTAGTGGACAGTCAGAGACTTTTCCCCAGGGCGAAAATGGCTAACACGAGGGGGCATAACTTTAAGATGATTGGAGGAAAGTATAGGGGGGATGTCAGAGGTAAGCTTTTTTAACAGAGTGTGGTGGGTGCTTGGAACGCACTGCTGGCGGAGGTGGTGGAGGCAGATATATTCGGGATATTTAAGAGAGTCTTAGGCACACGAATGATAGAAAAATGAAGGGCTATGTGGGAGGGAAGGGTTAGATAGATCTTAGAGTAGGATAAAAGTACGTTCTCCCGTGTCTGTGTGGGTTTCCTCTGGGTGCTCCGGTTTCCTCCCACATTGCAAAGATGTATGGGTAGGTTAATTTGGGTTTAAAATGGGCGGCGCAGACTCGTTGGGCTGGAAGGCCTGTTACCACGCTGTAAATAAAATTTTTTAAAAAAATGTTGGCACAACATCGTGGGCTGAAGGGCCTGTACTGTGCTGTAATGTTCTATGTAGATTGTAGCTAGTCTTAACTCATTTGTTATAGTTTTGTTTTATCTCACAAAAATCTATCCAATAAAGACCTGCTTGATGGCCAATAAAACTAGATTGAGGTCAACAGCCCAAAAATGAAGCATTGTAACCATTGTAACTGAAACAGTACAGCACCTTGAGATGAAAACTAATATTCCAATAAACTTAGATCTTTTAGTATCTGTCAATGAGTTTTCTGTTATTTCTGCACATTTCTAAATCACTCATTTTTTCCACAGCCATTGGCATCTCAGAATGCAAAAAGTATTATGATTCACCTTTTGTAGATTGCAAGTAAATAATCTTACATTTATCTGCTATGAACTCCATCTGCCAGTTTCAGCTATTACTTTCACCTATTCAACATTACAGCAGACCAGGCGTTTTCTGCCATGTTTGAAGTCCTGAACTTTAAATACCCTTTCAGTCAACCAAAGGTTGTCTGGTGAATTTCATTATCATTGTCTGCTTTCATTGAGAAGTGGTTCTGAGACATGCAGTTCAGATTTTCCAGTCTCATCGTTGTCTTTATTATCAGGGCAGGTTGGTAGAGGATTCATGTTTTGTAAAGGTTTAGTGCAAGGTCCATTCCCTCAAATTTCCTCCAATGCAAATTTCAGCATGGGAATAAAACTAGAGGTCATTTGCAAAATTCAGAGATTCTTTTTGACCTCTAGTAAAATGGAATTATTTCCCCCTGAATGATAAATGCCAGAGTAATTCAAGTTTTTAAGATGGAAATAAACAGATTTTTATGAGGTAAATATCCCAAGGAACATTCTCTCAAACACTTCACTGAACAAAGTATTGTTTGTGTCCTACAGCTTGATAATGGAGGTTTGAGTGACCTTGGTTCTGGAGAGGAGGCAATGGAAGTTGAATTTCCCATTCATCCTGTAGATTAGCTCCATGCCAGCAGGAAGGTTGTTGGGATCGAGATGCAATATGGCAAAGAGCAGATTGAGAAGGGTTGGAATGATATCAGAGACTTGCTTGACTGCATTCTGAATTGGGATTGAGTCTGTGGTGGATCCATTATTTAGAATCTGATTTGCATGTCATCATGCAATAGACAAAAAACAGCAAAGCCTTTCTGAGAAGAGCCAGATTTGACAAGGATTTACCAATGTCCTGCTCTGTTGACACTATTCACGGCTTTTGGGAGTTGTGCTTCTTGATGGACACAATAATTCAGGGAGCAGTTCTTCACTCACTGGAAAGCAGCAGTTCAGGAGGACCCTTGCAATGACTTTTCCTGCAGAAGATGGGAGGGAATGTTTACAGTTTCTAAAGTCCCTGGCAGGTCCTCCTTTTCCAAGATATGAGAGATGGGGCTGTGAATTTCTACTTAAGTTTCTCTCAGCCAAGCTGTAGAACTTCAGCACAGATATCATCTGCTCCAAACAGCTTGACATACGTCCTGCTGTTGGTCTGGGATAACAACAAGATTGGACCAGATAGTGTGCTGGGCAATGGAGACAAGGACAATTGCATCAAGGATAAAGTCTCAGTTAAAGAATTCTTTGACGTGCTGGTTCCAATATGTGCTAAATACCCACTTGGTTCTTGTTAACTTTCCAGCCACTCAGCAGCTCCCCCTAGTGTACAGTTATGATATTTTTCCCTTTCTGACACCAATCATCCTTGGCGATGTTGAGGGTTGATATAATTGAAATATTTAAAATAAACAGATTCAAAGTAGAAATATAGATGCTATTTCCTCTAGTGCAGTCATCCATCATGGGAATAAAATTAAAGTTTACAAATGAAATTCAGAAGTTCTCTTTTACATCCAGTGTAGTGAAACGGATTTATCTCCCTCTGACAGATGGAAGTCAATTCAAATTTTCAAGATGGAAATCAATGTATTTATCAACATATTTTTATGAAATAAAGATCTCAAGGGATATGTTCAACATGATAAGTGGAATTGATTATGTAATTGAATTATAGAACAGCACCAAAACCTTTCAGCTAGGAGAGAATTCTCTCTCATCAGAATGGCTGGATTTGAAAGGCCAGTACCTAGTCAGGGGCCCAAATATCCAGTCAGGAGCTTTTCAATATGGTGATAATTCATAAGATTTGCTGTAACACTCAGCAAAAATGGATTTGAAAGTACTAAATGGATACTCACCTCAAAATATATAAAGACATGGACATATTTCAAATCCAACACAACGAAACCTCAGTGCCCAAACTTAAACTTGAAATACTTCATGGTAAAGAATTCAATTTTTAGTCCGCTAAATAGATCTGAGCTGACAACCCCTGAAAGTACAATTCTTATGCTACAAAGGCAAGAACAATATTTTACTTGTTCACATCACTGCCTTGCTTCATGTTGTTTCTAAAAACACAACAGTGTACAAATGCCTACATAATCAAGGCCCCCTCCAACCCTGGCAGAAGATACAAAGGCTTGAGAACACACACCACCAGGCTCAAGGACAGCTTCTACCCCACTGTAGTCAGACTCTTGAACAGACCTCTTGTATGCTAATGGTGAACTCTTGATCTCTCAATCTACCTTGTCACAGCCCTTGCACTTTATTTGTTTGCCTAAACTGCATTTTCTCTATAACTAACATTATATTCTGCATTCTGTTTTTCCTTTTTGTACTACTTCAATGTACTTATGTATGGAATGATCCGTCTGGATGGCACACTGACTAAAGTTTTTCACTATATCTCAGTATATGTGACAATAATAAACCAATTACCAATGTTAATGAAAATGCAATTAAACAATACTGTATTTTAGTACACTGCAAAGAAATGCAGTCAGATGAGTAACTATTCTTTATTTAATAAGTTTTCACAGCATACACTGATCAGGCAAGAGTATAATACACTATCTGAATAGTAGTAAAACAACTTTTCGTAAAGGATACTGCCATCCTTGCTACTTTAGCAGGTTTATTATCCTATGATCGATTTGAGAATTTTCCTCCAGTAAAATACATGGAAGCTTTGTGAATTTACCACTGTACAAACATTATTCTGTAACACATTCAAATTCAATTATAATAGTCACATAACTTATTTCAGACTAAGGTAAGCAAGTTTTTAAAACAAATCTGCATAACAACTCTGAGTTGTTACTTCTAAGATATTGGCATGAGTCATTTACATAACAATTTACATCTCTTGTGACTATCCCTAAAATATCTTGAATCATTTAAGGTCTCATTATATTAAACTTTTGTGTTCATTGGGGTAATGGCAGTCCACTATTGTGTATAATCTTTTTTAATGATCTTATACTTCCAGTAAACTGTAATTACTGGACAAACATCAAATATCATAAATCTGTGAACTTGGGTAGAATCACAAAGTAGTTATACAAATCCAAATACAAACTGACTAGATAACAGGAAAATATAGTAGCCCTCATCACTTCTGGGTACTTCAAAAGGCATTATAGCCAATAAGTGACTGTGTGATCTGCAATGTGATGTAGGGAACACAGTAGCTAAAATGTACACAATAAATTTCCTTTGATACCCATGATAATGACTGGATAATTTATTTTCGTGATGTTGATTGAAGGTTCAATAACAGCCAGGAAGTCAAAGATTTCACCACCCCCCACCCTGTGCTCATTATCAAAGTCCTTTTGTGAGATATCTCTATCAATTAGAGAGAGAAAGCTGGGCCTTAGCTTAATGTCTCAATTGAAAAATGCTACTTTTGACAGTGTAAT
The DNA here is from genome assembly GCF_009764475.1 of Pristis pectinata. Classification (NCBI taxonomy): domain Eukaryota; kingdom Metazoa; phylum Chordata; class Chondrichthyes; order Rhinopristiformes; family Pristidae; genus Pristis; species Pristis pectinata. Next base: position 75,211,818 of record NC_067406.1, read on the forward strand.
GTTCCCTCAGTACTGTACTGGAATGTCAGCCTCCATTTTTTAGCACAAGCCTCTGGGCTGGAACATGCCAGCTTCTGATTCAGAGATCATCGACTGTGCCACAATAAACAGTTGCAAAACAAAAAGTTGCATGTAGTTGTCATTAAATCATATGACACTAATACATTTTGGGAAATTTTAAATGTAAAAATCCATTTCGATGTAAATCCTGCCATTACCTAATAAATAGATTAACATTACAGTAACCAATAAGAACAATATTAAGGCACTAAAGAGTCGCTGATGCATTTCTTCATTATAACTTATCAACAGTTTGATTACTTCCGATTGAAGGGGTCAGACCAGACTTTCATTCCTTTAAAAAGAGATCAAAATTTGGTCAAAGTGGGATTTGTGACAAACAAGATTATACTTCAGAAAGATTGCCACATTTAAAATATAAATTTGAATAGTAAAAAAATTAAGTTAAACATCTGCTGTCATATGATATCCAATTTCAATGACAAAACTAGGTTATACAGTCACTGATTGTACTCTCAGCACCACAAAATATAATGCCATCATGAAACATAGAATGTCAATCAAATATCAATTGCAAAATCTATGCAATGAGCTAAAGAAAAATATGATCAAGAAAATGTGGTGTTAAAGTATTTTCGGCTTAAAAGTAATTGTTAAAACTTTACTAGACATATAATATGTGCACTTCCAAATATGGCAATTATATAATAAAGTACTTATACAATCTGTTACATGTTAAATTCATTGATGTGTACACATTTTTGAGAATTTTCATGTGCAGTGTCCCTCTTGATAAAATTCATTACAGCGTCTATAGTGCCAGACCGCCAAATTGGTGAAATTGTAGTGGGAGCATCAATATAATAAATATTGTATCTTACTACACAAAATACAGACTGCAATTTCCTATGTCCTTCTGTGATCTACGAACTATTTGCAAAAACAAACATCTGTGATCCAGAAATAGAAGTAGATTCCAGTACAGCATGGATATTACTGCTCCATGCCAAAACTGTAGTGCCAGTACAAAAGCTCAAATGTGTGTTCAAGAATGAAACAAATAACTATGATTTTCCAAATATTGCCAATGTATTATATTTGTTTACAACTTTTAAGAAGATGTATGTAAGAAACACAAACAGAAAACAAAAATGTGTAACACTAATAACATTATTATTTGGAGGATATTATGTAAAAAAATAAAACAAATTTCAGTTATTTTCAGATATCTACAATTTTACTTGATACAATAAATGTAAGAAAAGTTTAATGAAGATAATTTAGAATATTAAAAAAAATTAAGTTTTTTCTGCAGTAGCATTATCAATGGCCAAGCAACAACCCTCTAAAAGCTCACCTCCAGGCTGAATTTCCTCCTGCTTTATACCAGTTCGATTCATCTTTTGTTCCTGCTCTGTTTAAAAAGGGTTGTGTAACAATCCAGTCATTACTGTGTTGTTGAAATATTTAGAATCAAATTGTTTTACATAACTATTATTAACTAAGATAAACAATAGCACCACAAAATAGCACAATTCCAATTTTAACTTGGAACAAGAATGCCCGGCTTTGTTTGAGAGTAAGCAATACAGGGGAGGTTCAATGTTTTGTTGTAAGGCTTGGAAAATAGATGCTGCCAATGTGGTAAATGGAATGGGGACAGCACACGATGGAAATAGGGTCAACAATGGGGTACATTATTTGTAACAGTCAAGCCCTGCACTTGAAAGCATGGATAATGGTTAGGATGAAGATACTGGGAAAACAACCTTCACTTATAAGTTCCCCTCATATTCCTTTAAAGAGACCTCAAAGTATTTTTTTCTTATTCATTTACAGGAAAGAAGCAACACGAGCAAGGCCAGAATTTATTACCCAGCCCATGACAAATTGGCTGTCGGCCATCTTGGATTGCTAGTCCTTCTGGTAAAGAAACCTACAGATGTGGGTGTTCTGGTGCACCTGCTGTTTATCTTCCTTGGTGGTAGAGGTCACAGGTTTGGAGTGCACCCTTCTGAATGCTGCACTTGAATCTGTCTTTATTTTTGCTCTTGACAATGCATTCCTGAGCCTAACCACTCACTATATAAATAAGTTTTTCCTCCTGTCATTTTTGTTTCTTTTGCCAATCAGCTTCATCCTTCATCCCCTAGTTCTTGATCCCTTCTACAATGAGGAAATTTCTCTCTATACTATATTTTCAACCATCGCAATTTTAAATACCACTATGAAATCACCACATAAACTCCTCTGTTCCAAGGAAAATAACACTGGCTTCTCATCCTTGGATCATTTTGGTAAATCTAGGAAGTTGTGGGCATGCTATGTTGGCGCCGGAAGTGTGGCAACACTTGTGGACTGCCCCCAGAACACTACACAAAAGATGTATTTTGCTGTGTGTTTCGACGTACATGTGACTAATAAAGATATCTTATCTTATAGCCTTCACATCTTTCCCATCCTTTTATCTTCCAAAGTTCTATAAATTCTGGAATTATTCCTGTGGATTGGAGGGTAACAAATGTGACCTCACTATTTCAGGAGAAAGAAAACAGGCCTTGATATCCATAACGTCCTTAATAGCCTAATAACAGGAGTACAGAAAATGCAGCAACTTATAATGAAGTAATAAAACACCTAGAAAAGAATAATAGGATTTTCTCAACATGAAAGGGAAATCATATTTGATTAATCTGCTGAAATTCTTTGAGGATGCGATAGCAGAACAGATAAAAGGGAACCAATGGATGTGAAGTTTTGGGATATTCAGGAGTTTGATAAGCTGCAGAAGAGATAGGTCAATGAGGTCAGAGAACATGGAATCAGTGGGAGGTTAACATACTGACATCAATTGAGAATCATGAACAAGGGGCATAGCTGCAAGGGGCTAGGCATTAAAAACTGCATAGAATTGTGAATCTCTGGAACTCTCTGCCCCAGAGGGTGGTGGAGGTCAGATCATTAGATATCTTTTAAGTTGGAGATAGATAAATATTTTGTTTCAATTAAGGAATTGAGGGTTATGGGCACAGAAGAACTGACTCCAGCATAGATCAGCTCTGACCATATTGAATTGCAAGGCAGGCTTAAGGGAGCTAGCAGCCTACTCTTGCCCCTATTTTCTTGTGAGAATGGGTTATTGGACAGAGAGCCAAGAGTGGGAATAAATGGATGGTTCTAGTGGGGTACTGCAGGGACTGGTGTTTAGGCCCCAGCTTTTCATAATCTACACCAACAATTAGGCTGGGGGGAACAAATGTTATATTTCCAAGTTAACTGGAGATACCAAACTAGGTGGGATTATAAGTACAGAGGCTTAAAGGGTATACAAATAAGCTGAGTGAGTGAGTAAGTGACAGAATATAAAGTGGAAAAATGTGAGATCATCCACTGGTGCACTTAACAGAAAAGCAGGGTATTTGGTAAATAGTGAGAGATTTCCAAAAGAACCTGGTTGTGCTCTTATATAAATCCTGAGGATCAACATGCAGGAGCATCAAGTGATCAAGAGAAAACATGACATGCTAGCCTTTATTACGAGACGACTGGAATACAGAAGTAAGGAAGTCGTTTTGCAATTGTACAGGGCCTTGGTGAGACCAGAACTACTGTGTAGTTTTGGTCTCCTTATCTGAGAAATGATACCCTTTCCAATTGTGAAATACAATGAAGATTCATTAGGGTTCCAGAGGTGGCAGGTTTACCAAATGAGCTGAGACCAAGGAGACTGGGACTTGATTATCTAGAGTTCAGAAGAATGAAAGGAAATCTAATCAACACTTATACAACATAAAGTGCTTGACAGGCTAGATGCTAGGATGATGTTTTCCCTTGGTGAAGAATCCAGGACCAGAGAACAGAGTTTCAGAATAAATTTAGGACTACGATAAGAAATTTCTTCACTCAGAGGGTGGTGAACCTTTGGAATGCTCTACTCCACTGGGCTGTCGAGGATTTCATTCCGTTCGTTTAAAACAGAGATTGATATATTCCTTTACATCAAGGAAATCAAGGAATACGGCCATTGTGCTGAAAATTGGCATTGGGATAGAAGATTATCGATATTAGTAAATGAATGATTTTCAAAGGGTCAGATAGCCTACTCCTGGTTCCTAATTATCTTCAAAAAAAACAGCCACTGAGAACTGGACACAAGACTCAAACTGCAGGCAAACAAGTGTTTAATAAGGGTTAATTGCAACTTCTTTCCTCTTGTATTCCATGCCTCTATTTAAGCATTTTCTCAACCGCCCAGGAACTTTAAATGAATTCAGCACATGGATGCTCCATTTCCCCTGCACTTCTATCCCTATTAGGGATCCCTAATGGAGAGGATTCTTAGAGATAAGATTTATGAGCATTTGGAGCACCATGGTCTAATTAGGGACAGTCAACATGGCTTTGTGTGGGGCAGGTCATGTCTGATTAATCTGATTGAGTTTTTCAAGGAGGTGATTGAAGGTACAACAGTGGATGTTACCTATGTGGACTTTAGTAAGGCATTCGATAAGATCCCGAATGGTAGGCTCACCCAGAAAATTAGGATGCATGGGATCCATGGTGACTTGGCTGATTGGATCCAAAATTGGCTTGCCCATAAGAAGACAGAGGGTAGTGATGGATGGGTCTTATTCTGGATGCAGGTTTGTGACTAGTGGTGTTCTGCAGGAATCTGTACATACATGATTTGGATGAAAATGTGGATGGGTGGGTCAGTAAATTTCCAAATGACAAAGATTAGTGGCATTGTGGATTGCATAGAAGATTGCCAAAGGATACAGCGGAATATAGATCAGTTGCAGATCTGGGCAGAGGTGGCATATGTCGTTTAATCTAGGCAAGTGTGAGGTGCTTCACTTTGGGAGATCCAATATAAAGGGAGAGTACACATTTACTGGCAGGATCCTGAACAGCGTTGATGAACAGAGCGATCTTGGGGTCCAGGTACATAGCTCCCTAAAAGTGGCCACAAGGGTTGATAAGGTGGTAAAGGCAGCATATGGCATGATTGTTTTCATTAGTTGAGGCATTGAGTTCAAGAGGCAGAAAGTTATGTTACAGCTTTATAAAACTGTATTTAGGCCACATTTAGAGTATTGCATTCAGTTCTGGTCACCTCATTATAGGAAGGACGGAGAGTGTGTAGAGGTTTGCCAGGATGCTGCTTGGTTTGGAGGACATGTGCTATGAGGAGAGATTGGACAAGCTGGGGCTATTTTCTTTCGATGAGCAGAGGCTGAGGTGAGATTTGACAGAAGTTTATAAAATTATCTAAGGTATAAATAGACAGCCAGTATCTTTTTGTCAGGAATGAAATGTCTCCTACAAGGGCAACGTGGGAGAGGGAAAAGTACAAAAGAGATGTCCGAGGCAAGTTTTCCTTTAAAAACAGAGTGCTGAGGGCCTGGAATGCACTGCCTAAGGTGGTGGTGGAGGCAGATGGCACATGAATATGCAGAGAAGGGAGGGATATGGTCAATATGCAGAGAAGAGGGTTTAGATTAATTGGGAGTCATTGGTTTAATTAGTTCAGCACAACATCGTGAGCCGAACAGCCTGTCCTGTTCTATTAGAATTATGCCTCGTCTCATCCTTCCTGCCCGAATGTGACTCCTCACTTTACTCATCACTCACATTTCAACTGCTCCGGTCTCACAGCTCCGCTCCACCTACCCGTCTCTATCACCCCGAGGTCTATCCCTTCACAAATACTGACGGCTCTTATGTTGAGGCTGTTGCCTCCCTCTGGGCCGCACTGGACTGACAACCGAGGGACCGTCCGGCCCGGCCCCCCCTTCAGGTTCTCCACCCCCGGGACCTCCCAGCCCCCCCCGTCAGGTCCTCCACCCCTAGGACGGGACAGCCCAGCCCGGCCCCCTCAGGTCTTCCATCCGCTCGGCCTTTCGGCGCCGTCCCGTCCCGCGCCCACTTTTCAAACCCAACCGCCGCGGGCACGCGGAGACGGTGACGTCAGAGACGCTGACCCTTCACCCCCAACCAATGGGACCGCCGGCACCAGCAGTAGCTCGGCCAGGGTGACGGACAGGGGGTGAAGCGAGCGACGCTGCTGCCTCATGTAGCCCTTCCCAGCGGCCGGGACTCACGGTATTCCTGAGTGTAAATCAGCGGCCGGAAGTAGATGGGGTAAAACGCGGCTCCAATTGCAGCCGCAAAGCCACCGAACAGCAGCACTACGCGCAAGTTCTTGGACATGACGGACTGGACCGGGGACAGGACCGACGTTCAGTCTCGTCACTGCGCATGCGCCAACTGTCACGTGATGGCGGCGCTGTCTGAGACGGTCAACACCTTCGGCCAATGCGCATGCGCCGAAGGACATGTGCCTCTAATCCCGACCTGTTTACATTTCTTTTCCCTTCAAAGTGCATACCCGCTTACGTTGTAGCTGATTTTTTTAGCTTCAGTTGGTAGTTTACGCAAGGAATACACCATACAGTGTATGGTCAGTCAGTGAAAAGAACAGTAGTGTAGATCAGACACCCCGCCCAGACTTGTATACCGTGGAGGTCGGTCCCTGCAGAGTGATTCCCACCCACGGACAGCAGGGAGAGACCTGAACTGCACTGCTTCCTCGGGTTCAGTGGGTCTGAGGTGACTTGATGTGGAAAGTGCAGTAAATACCACACACACGGCAGGAAGTGCCTGATGGGATGGGCAGGTGGGTAGTTTGCGAGGTGGTGCATTTCTTTTGTTATTTACAGTTGCCTTCTGTATGCTCCCAAAGCATAGATTCAAGGTTCTCCGTGCCATCCTCAATGCTCCTCCAATTTGAGCAGTCGTGGGCACGTTGCCATAAGTCTGTGTGGCGCTTTGGCAACATCCCTGAATCTTTACCTCTGTCCTCCTGGTAATCTCATTCTGTGAGTCTGTTTTGGAGTCTGGCATTGGGCACGACCAGTAGAACCATCCAAGTATAATTAAGGCCTCAATGTTGGGAGTATTGGCCTGGGAGAAAATGTTGACATTTGTTTGCCTTAACCATCCAGTGGGTTTGGAGGAATTCTCAGTGACATCATGTCTCCCATGCATTGAGGTACCTGCTGCAGTTAATCTGAGATTCAGGGCATATAGGAGGGCAGGGTTCATTGCTGCTCCTTAGACTATGGGTTTCTTGCCAGGTTTGATGTCTTAAACTTCAAACACTTTTTCTTCGGTTGATCAAAGGCAGTGCTTTTGCATTGAATGCAGTTGTGAAATTCATCATCAATACTGGCCTTCACCAAGAAGAGGCTCTCAAGATAGAAGAATCTGTGCATGTTTTGCAGGACTTTGCTGTGAGCCTTTATTGTCAAAGTGTGGGGACAGTTTGGTAGAAGACCATTGTGTTGCAGATGCTGAATGTGAGGCCTGCTTTCTCGTATGTTTCAGTAAATTGATGATCTAGAGCTCAGCCTCAAAACATGCAGCATAAACTCAAGTATCATCTGCAATCTGCAGCTCAGCTGCTTAGGTTGAGGTGACCTTGGTTTTGGAGTGAAGGCATTATAGTTTCCTATAAATCCTGTAGATTAATTTAACACCAGCAGGAGATATATTGGATGCAAAGTGCAGGATTGCAATTGCAAAGATTGCAGCCTTGTTTGACACCAGTCTGCACTGAGGTTGGCAGTGTGTAAACCCATTGGTTAGGATCATAGCTTGTGTGTCACCATGAAGCAAAGCTAAGAACCAAACACCGCAGGGCCTCATCCCCCTGGCTGCCAAGAACAGAGATGAATTTAACAAAGCCAAAAAGGTAATGTGTGCCCAGTGGAGAGGACACTTCAAAGGCCTGGGGACACAAGAGACTGCAAATGCTGGAATCTGGAGCAAAAAACAATCTGCTGAAGGAACTGAATGGATTGAACAGCATCTGTTGGAGGAGAGGAATTGTTGATGTTTCGGGTTGAAACCCTGCATCAGGACCAAGGTTCCAACCCAAAACATGGACAATTCCTTTCCTCCCACAGATGTTGCTCAACCAGCTCAGTTCCTCCAGCAGATTGTTTTTACTTCAAAGGCCTCCTCATCTGTGAAGCTGTCCTTCATGAGCTCATTTGACACCATTCCACCGCAATCTATTAAGTTCAGTCTTGCCACTGCTGCTAACCAACAAGAAGTGAAAAAGATCATCTTGCCATATAAAAAGCCACATGCCCTAGGGAGCAGATGATATCCTTGCTGAAGTTCTAATACTCAGTGGTGAGGAACTTAAGTCACAAATCCACAACCTCATTGAGTCCTGATGCAGTATCTTGACCCAAAACATCAGCTATCCCTTTGCCTTCACAGATGCTGCCTAACCCACTGAGTTCCTCCAGCAGTTTGTTTTTTTTTACTCCAGATTCCAGATCTGCAGTCTCTTGTGCCTCCACAAACTCACTGACCACATCTGGGAAGAGGAGGATATGCTAGGAGACCTCAGAGACATCATTAATCATAATGATCTTCAAAAGAAAAGTGACAAATTTGAGTGCATTAATTATAGAGACAATTCCTGCAATCTGCCAGAAGGAAAATCATCACAAGGGTCTTCCTCAACTGCCTTCTCCCACTGGTTGAAGAGCTGCTGCCCAAATCGCAGACTAGATTTCATCTAAGATTACCAATAGAGAGAGACTCCCACAAGATCATCACTGACAACATGCTATACAAAGTATTACCTGTTATAATAACACAATGAAAAGCTGTATAAACAAAACATCGATTCCCCTTTAATTATTAGCATAGTTGAGATTTGTTACAAGAAAGAAATTGAATTTTACTCAAAATAATCTAAAGGGACAAACATATTACATACGTACTTTGACAAAGTCACCAAAAACTCTATGGAAGGATGTAACTATGTAAATGTAGTCATGTGATATTACTGACAACTGGAACAGTAGCTATTTAATGAGTTCATACATTTCTAAATCTGCCCCCCACCGAAAAGAATTCACTGTATAACCAAACCAAACTTGCAATCACAATTCACTGTAACAGCATGTAGTCTTTTAACCATGAAGTTACTCCATCTTGCTTTGGAGATTTCAGGTAGCTCATAGAATGACAGAGGACCTGCATTTCAGAACAGTCCTCAATTTCAGGCAATACTTTCATTCCAATCAGTGTACAAGTCTCTTTCTCTGTAAAACGATGTTTTGAGGCTGTAGTGGGTTAAGAAGTAGTGTCTTGTACCTGTGGCCTATTATTCTCTGTGCATGAGTAGTACCTATTCCTTCATGGTGAATTGGAACAATCTACAAAGCCAAAATTTCATATCTGTGGGACACCTTTCATTTTGTGTAAAGTATCTTACCAGTTTTGATACCTTTATCTTAGTTGTGGAGATAAAGATGATGATGTCATGTGTCTAAAGCTCCATGTCTTGGCGAACACTGCAAATTCTACAGATAGAAAATATCTATTATCAGTAACTAGCATGTCTAGTATTCCCAATCCAGTCAAACGTTTTTGAAGTTCTTTCAAAGTACTGCTAGTCATGGTTGAAGTTAGTTCATTTCAGAAATTGCATACAATATGTATATGTCACTGAGATCAGCACTAACCTTCTTCCACAGCCCAGCCACAAAATCATGTTAAAGTAAAGGTTTCTTAGTTGGCAAACTTCGATGTGCCAAATAAACATCACACATTGAAATTATTATTTAAGCTCAGATCTCATACTTGGCCAATGGAGACAATCTTTGGCACCTCAGCCATCCATGACAATGTGCATTGAGTGAGCAACAGACATTAGCTTTTTATTCAATACAGCTGGTACCACCAGTTGTTACTCTTTGAATATTAGATTTCCTTTTATACACTTAATTCGTATCAAAAATTGAAGATGGAGACATATACGCCAATGGTCATTCTTGTTGAATAACAAGATCAACCAGATCATCACAGTAGTGTGATTAAGCCATGCCCAATGTACATCTTGAATTGTAAGTGTTTCATGGTGATAAATTTCTTCCATCTCATGTAAAAATCGCAGATACCAACTTCTGGCAGACATGTTCTGCTCAGTATATTTGCCAGTACCGTACTTTTTCTTCTTTTGCACACTATTTTCAAAGGAAACATTTGTAATTTCTCCAGTGGATCACATGGTGGTTTGAGAACAATTGTTTCCAAGAGCTGATAATCTCTTTGAACATTCACGATGTTCTGTCCTTAGATACAGTTCAAACTTGTTCAAACACAATTTGCCAGGAGCTCCTTGTCAGTTGTTCATACTTCTCGTTGTTTATTAAGACATAGGAGGAAGCCATTTGGCCTATAGTTTCTATGCTGACTCTCAGAACATTTCCATCAGTCCCATTCCCCCACTTGTGCATATCTCATCTCTGCTTGTATTACATAGGTAATTGGTTGTTGATTCCAATCATTGTTGCTCCTGCTCCAGGCTAAGATACATTACACTTTAAAGTTACCTTTTAAGAGTACATCTTTTAACTGGTGTACTAGTGACCATTACTTTAAGTTTTTTCATACAACTTCTTGGGATTTTTTCCAGAGGTATTCTATATATGTTATTGTCAAATGTTTGAGTCGCTTCACTATGTCTGATAGATGATGGATATTGAACAAATCCCAACAAGCATTAGATCTCTGTTACATATATCCGTACAGGCGACCCCCGCATTCTGGGGGGTGCAAGGGTAGAGTGACTTGCGTTCCTAGAAAACAGTCCGTATCGCGATTTTTTTGTAATGCAAAGCCACGTCAACCACACGTGAGTCAAGAAACGCAAGTTGAAAAAATAAATTTTGTGTTTATTTGCATACTTTTTTTAATAAATTCTGTGATTTCATTCCATATCTTAAACTTTTGGGTGGTGATTTGTGAATTCTGTAAGGCTGAATTTCTGTTACCTGAATGGCCATAACTAGGGGTCACCTGTATTGGCATCTCTGGTTTAACTGGCCAACACAAAAGTCATAGGCCTGTCGTGATAAGATAAACTATCTTTATTAGTCACATGTACATTGAAACACACAGTGAAATGATCTTTTGTGTAGAGTGTTCTGGGGGCAGCCCGCAAGTGTCGCCACGCTTCTGGCGCCGACATAGCATGCCCACAACTTCCAAGCCCATACGTCTTTGGAATGTGGGAGGAAACCGGAGCACCCGGAGGAAACCCATGCAGTCACAGGGAGAACGTACAAACTCCTTACAGCAGCAGCAGGAACTGATCCCGGGTCGCTGGCGCTGTAATAGCGTTACACTAACTGCTACACTACTGTCCCTGCCACTGGAATATGTCAATATGTCCACTGGAACCAAGTCGTTGCCTCCAATTTCACATCCTCTTTATCTGGAATTGCTGTATACTGACTGCAACTTTGAAGAAAATCATCTAAATGTTACTATGGTCCTGAACTGCTTCCAGATTTTCTCCAAAGCCTACAGCCACAAAATCATCAGCAATGACTTCTATTTCCTGAAGTCTTTCCGCATGCATTTTCCTTTGGAATTCTTCTAGGTGGAGCTAATCCCAAATGGTTACCACTTCCAGTGGTGCCTCCCAAAAGGTGTAGTGTAAATATGATGACTGTTCATCCAAGCTCATATCCCCAAATCTATTTTTTTAAACAGCATTGTAAAAACTTTAGTACCATATAGGAGTATAGCTATTTCTTCTGTCATTGACAGTGGTTAATACACTTGTTCAATACCTTTATTCAAGTCTTTAGGTTCTAAACATATACACACATCTTAGATATTGCTCCCATTGAATAAGTCCAGGTGTTGTTTCTGGAACATAAATTTCTTGTCTTAGCAGGTCGCCTAATGTTTCTGTCATCTTTTCCTTTGAAGTCATTGGCAGTCTACAAGGGACATGTTGCACCAGATCTACTGTTTCATCTTCTTTAAAAGTTGTCCACACTCAACATTAAACACCCAAGAATATTTCTGCATTAAATACTCCTTGGTTACTGGCCTATACTCTTTTAATGCTTATATCATGAGTCATTAAAGACATTATTATTATGCTTCATGATATACATACTCAAACATGTCCTTCTGCTCAGAAGAGTTCTCATAGTTGTGTTATCCACATGTTTACAGACCAACTTATATTTGCATATGCCATACTAAACTAAATTTTGTACTGTCTTCTAATAGGAAAGCAAGATCCACCATAACATTGAATCGCAGATCTGTGATTTTGCATTTGTAAATTTAAAACTTTTGATTGTTTTCTTGTATTACTGAAGTGGAATAACATTGGGTTCTTGATTCTATTTTAGGTGTACCTCATTCAACATCATCAAAACCAATTGACCCTATTGACAACAAAATTGTTCTAATTAATTCCTCATCAATTATTTCGGCTGGTTGTTCAAGTGCAGACAATTTCTTTATCTGGGATTTGTTTGCAAAGCAATTGATCTTTCTGCCATAACATATTTTACCAAAAACAGGACAGACTTCTCTCCTTTGGAACTTATGTTTTCTTCCACAGATCCAAAACTCTTGCATCCTTGTGGTTTCTTTAGCTTTAGCATGCAGGTTTTAGTCATCACCACTGATCTCATCACTCCATGCTCCCCCCATCCCTTGGGATTTCCTTGCATTTATCCACCACATTCACATTCTGTTGTGCTGACTCACTCCATGTCAAATTTCCATGTTTTCTGCTACATAACAGATCTCATTTACCCAAGATCTAACTGGTTTGTTGCACCCTTCGGGCTGCAATTCCAAACACAAGCATATCACTGAGTATTTTTCTGGTTTAACAAACCTAAGTGAGATTTTGCATTGCTATTCTGTATTAATTATACATTTCACCAACTTGCCTTCTGTTAAACTTATACCTCAAAGGGAATGAATTTTTAATGGTTGAAGGTACTGAGAAAACATCCTCAGTAAAGGTATACCCTTTGTTTATGTTCCTCTTTGGCCCACTCTGACCGAGGGGCATAAACATCATGCACTTCAATCCCAAGGATGATAAGGAATGTTTATTCCATTGATCCAGCTTTATTGCTGTAGCATAATTCTGCCAAACTAACTCAAATATCCTCCACTTTTCTGTAACAGTTCCATCATACACTTCAAGAGCTTGTGGCAGTGACAGAGGATTTCTCAAAGCTATCATAGACACACTTAAGATTTTGAGTAATCTTTGAATAACATGATCAGATCCAAGATGTTCATCAAAATAAAGTGAGAGTTGTTTTAAATAAAGACTTCCATTCACTACCTGTATGTAATAATTCCTCTGTTTGGTTGAGACTTGTTCAAAAAGAAATTGACTATAAAGTACAGTAACTATTTTAAACAAAGGGGACAAACATTTTACATATCGCTTTATTTGATGCTTTCTCAAAGACATCCAGGAACTCACTGGAAGAATGTAAATAAACAAATCTATTCATATGACTGTATTGGTCACTGCAACAGTATCTACTCAGTGAGGTCATATATCTCTTTGCACTTAAAAACTCAAATAATATTGTGAGTGCTATCCACTATACACTCCTATCTTGACCACTGAAAGCTAAAGGTCTCAAATGTATTGACAGAGTGGGTGCTATCTCCAATGATACTAAGGTGCAGAGAAGATCAGAGAGAAGCAGCAAGCCAGAGTGACTTCCCAAAGATTTCATCTTACCTGTAAATAGTAACTTAGCCCAGGCACCATCGGAGATCCAAAGGAAAATGATCTGATGTTCTGGCATTGTGTCACTAAAGATCATGAGTAGGGATAGAAGTTTTCCCACAAGTTGAACAGCCTCCTCAAATAGTGAAAGAGGGTTTGGAAAATCTCACAATGGACAAACAGGTGGAAAGTGGTCTTGAACAACAGCAGAGTCAGGAAATCAGCAGAGGACTGAATAGGAGTGAGGGTTATGAGTATGCACATGGTGGTTGGGAGAAGCAGAACTGCTCTCACCACTACTTACAATAGTAATTCATTTAAAGGATGAACATCTGTGGGCATATGTGTACAATATACCTATATAACTTAAGTCTGTTTAAAGTGCTCCTCTAAAAGCAGTCAAATTTGAATTTGTCCATACACTCCAGGTGAGAGTGAAATCCAAAACAAAAAAGAAGCAATGCCCTAGGAACAATATTTGTTTTATTTCATCTTCATAGTTTAAATACTTTTTTTGAAGTTTTATATTATTTGCTCAACAGTCCCACCTAATTAAAAACTGTCAACACTGATCCACTTTCATAGGCCTCAGATCAAATTTGTTTACCAACTTCTTGATAACTTTTAAAAATTTATTTGTTTGTGGAATGAGAGCTTTACTGGCAAAGCCAGCATTTAACGCTCAGTTCTTATATTAGAGACAGATACATGCAGCATGGAAACAGGCCCTTTGGCCCACTGAGTCCACACTGATCATCAATCACCAACTGGTAATTGGTTTATTATTGTCACATGCACCAAGCCACAGTGAAAAACTGTTTTGTATGCCATCCACACAGATCATTTCACAACACCAGTACATTGAGGTAGTACAAGGAAAAAAACAACAGAATGCAGAATATAGTGTTACAGTTACAGAGAAAGTGCAATGCAGGTAGACAATAAGGTGCAAGGTCTTGATTGTGAGCTCAAGAGGTGTTATAATACGAGAGGTCCATTCAATGGTCATATAACAGCCGGATAGAAGGTGTCCTTGAGCCTGCTGGTACGTGCTTTCAGGCTTTTGTACCTTCTGTCTGATGGGAGGAAGAAGAGAGAATGTCCTGGATGGGTGGGGTCTTTGATTATGTTGGCTGCTTTTCCAAGTGTAGGCAGAGTTCATGGAGAGGAGGCTGGTTTTCATGATGTGCTGAGATATGTCCATAACTCTCTGCAGTTTCTTGCAGTCGCAAGCAGAGCAGTTGCCATACCAAGCCATGATACATCTGGATAGGATGCTTTCTATGGTGCATTGATAAAAATTAGTGAGAGTCAAAGGTGACATGCCAAATTTCTTTGGCCTCCCGAGGAAGTAGAGGTACTGGTGAGCTTTCTTGGCCGTGGTGCCTACATGATTGGACCAGGACAGACTATTGCTGATGTTCACTCTTAAGAACTTTAGGCTTTCAATCCTGCTGACTTCAGCACCATTGATGTAAACGGGCATGTGCTCTGCCTCACTTCCTGAAATCAATGACCAGCTCTATTGTTTTGCTGACATTGAGGGAAAGGTTGTTGTCATGACACCATATCACTAGGCTCTCTATTTCCTTGTACTCTGATCTGCAAACTTGTAGATGGAGTTAGAGCAAAATCTGGCCACACATTCATGAGTGTATAGGGAGGAAAGTAGGGGGCTGAGGATGCAGCCTTGTGAGGCACCAGTATTGAGGATAATCGTGGTGGAGATGTTGCTGCCTATCCTTACTCATTGTGGTCTATTGGTCAGGAAGTCAAGGATTCAGTTGCAAAGGGAGGTGTTGAGTCTTAGGTCTAGGAGTTTAGAGATGGGTTTGCTTGGAATTATGGTATTGAAGGCACAGCTGTAGTCAATAAATTGTAGTCTGATGTAGGTGTCTTTGTTATCCAGATGCTCCAGAGATGAGTGTAGGGTCATCAAGATGGCATCTGCCGTGGTCCTGTTTCAGTGGTAGACAAGTTGCAGTGGGCCCAGCTTGACTGGGAGGCTGGAGTTGATGTGTGCCATGACCAGCATCTCAAAGCAATTCATGATGGTCAGAGCCACCAGACGATAGTCATTAAGGCACGTTACCTTATTTTTCTTTGGCACCAGGATGATCGTGGGCTTCTTAAAGCAAGAGGAACATTCATCCCATTTTTTAATTCTCCCCACATTTGCATCAACTCTCACCAGATTCTATCATTCACCCACACACTAGGTACAATTTACAGTGGCTAATTCACCTACCAACCCACACATCTTTGGGTTCTGGGAGTAAACCAAAGCAGCAAGAGGAAACATATGTGGTCTCAAGGAGAACGAGCAAACTCCACATGGACAGCACATCAGGTCAGCAGTGAACTCTGGCACTGTGAGGGAATGTCTCTACTAGCTACGTTGTACCATGTCAAAGGGAACAAACCTTCAGAGTGGTGAATGTGGTAGTATTCCAAAAAGTCCTGATTTCAGCTTTGTAGAGGGTGTAAATGCTTGAGGAAATCAGGAAATGAGTCACTCACCACAAAAAATCCAGACCTTGGCTTGCTCTTGTAGGCACAGTATTTATGTGGCTGTTTGATTTCTATTTTTGGTCTTTGATGACTCCAAGATGTATTTGGTAGGAGATTTGGCAACAATGATATCAGAGAGTGTTGATTAGAGATTGTAAGTGAGATGACCATTGTTTGGTACTTGTGAGGTTACAATGTTTCTTGGCATTTATCAGCCCATCAGATCTCACTACATGAAAGTAATTGCAAATTGTGCTGAACAACATCTTTAACAATTCTCCTGCTTCTAATGTAGACAGATGACCATTGATGAAACAACTGAAGATGGCTCACCCAAGAAATGATTTAGACCATAAGGAAAAAGAGGAACAAGAGTAGATCATTTGCTCCCTCAAACCTAATTTGCTATTCAATCAGATCGTGGCTAATCCAACTTTCTTCAGGTCCATTATCCCACCCATCTGCAGAATTCTTGATTCCCTTAGTGATTAAATATCTATCAATCTCAGCTTTGAATGTATTCATAGATACAATCTCCAAGGCTTCCAGGGGCAAGGAATTCCAAAGACTCACAACCCTTTGAGAGAAAAGAAGTCCTTCCTCATCTTGGTCTTAACTGGACACCCTATTCTGAAACTATCCCTCTGGTTTTAGACTTTTCCATGAGGGGAACCATCTTCCCAGCATTTACTGGGTGGCAATATCCCACTGACTCCTTCTGGGCAGTTCATTAACCATCTCCACCTGGGCAGTTCATTAATCAACTCCACCTGGGCAACTCATTAACTAAAGCATCATAAAGCACCAAAGAATCTTAAATGTTTCAAAAGATTGGCCCCCATTCTTTTGAACTCCAATAGGTACAGATCCAAACTGTTTAATCTTGCCTCATGAGACAAACCTGAGATTGTCTTTGTGAACCTTCTCTGATCTGCTTCCTATGATAATACATCTTTCCTTAAATAATGAGACCAAAATTGTACACATTATTCCAGATGTGGTCTCACTAGTGCTTTGTACAATTGTAGTAAGACTTCCCTATTGTTATACTCCAACCCCATTGAAATAAAAGCCAGTATTCCATTAAACCAATTTCCTGCTTTACCTCCATGCTAACTTTGTGTTTCATGTATGGGAACACTCGAGTCCATTTGTGCTGCAGCTTTCTGCAGTCTTTCTCCATTTAAATACTAATCTGTTTTATCATTCTTCTGTCCAAAATGAACACCCTTTCCTATATTTCATCAGACTCCATTCAGCAACTTTTTGCCTGCTCACTTAATTTATCAATACCTCTCTGTAAACTGTTTGTATCCTCCTGATAGCCTTCTTTAGTTCATCTGCAAATATGGTTACAGTACTTTCACTTCCTTCCTCTGAATCATTAATACACATTGTAAACTGTTGTGGTATCAGTATTACTCCCTATGATTATAGATTGCAAATGTGAAAATGACTTTATCCCTAATCACACCTTCCTACTAGTCAGCAAATCCCCTTTCCATGCTATTACCTCCAACACCATGAGCTCTTATTTTGTCACGTAATTTGTGTGACACTTTGCCAATCTAACTATATTACATTGACTGACTGATATTTCCTCAAGGAACTCTAATAAATTTATCAGACATGATTACCCCTTCTTGAAGCAATGCTGATTCAGCTGGATTATGACTTCCTAAATGTTTTGCTATTACCTTCTTCATAGCTGATTCTAACATTTTTCCAATAATAGACCTTGAGCTAAGTTACCCACTTTTTGCCTCCTGTCCTTTTTGAATAAGGGTATCACATTAACAGTTTTCCAATCCTTCAATACCTCTCCAGAGTCTAATGATTTTGGAACGTTACAACAAATGCACCCACTATCTCTGTGGCCACCTCTTTCAGGATTCGAGAATGCAAACCATCAGGTCCACTGGATTCAGCAGCCATTAGTTCTATTAGCTGGTTTAGTACTAATTCCCTAATGTTCTCTAGTATTTTCTCACACCTTTGTTTTCACTCCCTCCCTTCCTGGACTGAGCAAGAACAGGATTTCCCTGATCCTCACCTTTCACCCTACCAGATTCCACATTCAACAGATCATCCTTTGCAATTTCTGCCAGCTTCAACAAGATTCCGCCACCATACACATATCATTATCATATATATAGTAATGCAGCACGGAAACAGGCCCTTCGGCCCAACTTGTCCATGCCAACCAGATGTCCATCTATGCTAGTCCCGTTTGCCCGTATTTGGCCTATATCCCAATGTCATAGAATCTGCAAATGAGAATGCCACCTGTTTACCTATCTAAAGCAGTCATGACCTTGTATACCACTATCAATTCTCCAATTTACCTTCTCTGCTCCAATCGCAATAACCTCAGCTTTTCCAATCTAACCTTTTAGCCAAAAATCACTCTTCCTGCGAACCATTCTGGTCAATATTTTCTGCAACCTCTCTGGAATAGAATGTGGGACTATTACAAGAAAGTAAATCAATAATTATTGTCATTTCTATCTTTACTTTCAGCACAGCTAGTACAACTCACAATATAAATAGCGTTCAACTGGGGAAATGGTTGCAGCTCAACAACTTAAATGGATGCTGATGTTTTCAAACTCTTGTTCCCCTTCCCTCTCCTTCCAGCATTTCAAAGGGATCACTCCCTTTGCAACACCCTCTTTCACTCTTCTGTCCTCACCAGCCACTTCCCATCTTATGGTACTATCTCAATGCAATCAAAGGAGGTGCAACACTTGTCCTTTCACTTCTTCTCTTCCCACCATTCAAGGACTCAAACAGCCTGAAGCAATGATTCATTCTTATTTCCACCAACCGAGTGTAATATATACAGTGTCCACAAGGTGGCCTCTGCTGCATTGGAGAAATCAAGCACAATTCTCCATCCCACTCCAATTCTCACCTATCTGACCTGCACTGTTACAACAGGGCCCCATATAAGCTCGAGGAGCAACCCCTCAGTTTCTATCCAGGCATGTTACAGCCTTCTGGAATCAATATTGAATTCTTCAGCAGCTTGCTCTTTCTTTCGGTCAGAACTAGCCATTTCTGCCATACATCTGTGATTTTGGCTCAGTGTTTCTCTGTCCATTAATCTCACCTGACCCTGCCCACAGCCCTGCTATAAGCGACATATGACACAGGCAAAAAAGTATAATCTGCTTCTAATTGCCACATAAACCCACTTGGTCTCACCCCATCAGAAATATTCCCCTGGTTCTCCCATCCCTCCTCCACCTTCTCTGCAACTTTTTTCCTCTATTTCTCGGTTCTGATGAAGGATCTCAATTCTGAAACCTCATTGCAGTTTCTCTTCTCATGGATGCTCCTGGGCAGCTGAATGTTTTCAGCAACTTCTGATCTTGTTTCAGACTTGCAGCATCTGCAGGGATCCAGCCCCCCCCCCCACCCCCCCCCCCCCCCCCGCGATTTTCACTAGTTCGCCAGTGCCAGTGATGGTATTTCAATCCACCCACATAATTTTTAGCATTAATGGAATGTTTGTTGTATCATCTCCTGTAAAGGCCATCTGTTCAATTCTTCTGCTATTTCCTTGTGTCCTATAACTCATTCTCTAAGGGGCCTATGTTTTCTTTGACCTCTCTCTTCTTTTTCATGCACTTAAAAGCCAACAGAAAAGATTTTATTAAATATTCCTTGCTTGCTTGCTTGGTGGTTTATTGATTAATATTTTTAGTCCTTCTTTGCTGGATTTGGATTTTGTTTCAATTTTTCACCCTTTAGCCACCTTATGTGTTTTCTCCATCAACTTGACTGGCTATGTTACTCTCTCCCACTGCCTTAGAACCTTTTCTCCTCATTGGGATATATTTTTGTTGAGAGTCATGAATTGTCTCCTTACATATCTGTCACTGCTATTTGCCTAGTCCATTTTAGCCAACTCCTTCCTTTGTAATTCCCCTTATTTAAATTTAACACACTTGTATCAGACCTGTTACTTTCTCTCTCTCTCTCTCTCTCTCTCTCTCTCTCTCTCTCTCTCTCTCTCTCTCTCTCCCTCCCTCCCTCCCTCCCTCCCTCCCTCCCTCCCTCCCTCCCTCCCTCTCTCCCTCCCTCCCTCCATCCATCCATCCATCCATCCATCCATCCATCCATCCATCCTAATGCTAACATGAATTTTACTTCCTTGGGGATCTCATCAGACATTATCATATCCACAATAGCCTGTTCTCTGTTTGGCTGAATAATGTGCAGCTCGAGGAAGCTATCCTGAATGTACTCTGTGAATCAATTCTTGTATTACCATTTCCAATATGAATAACCCAATCTTCATGAAGATTAAAATCACCCATGATTAATGGACTATTCTTTTTACACACCCTCCCCTTTACTTCTTGAAGTATACTCTTTCCTACCATGTGGTTACTGTTTGGGGTCCTACAGAGTCATTCAGAGAGTCTTAAGCACCAAAGCAGGCCCCCTGGGCCAACTGGTCCATGCCAACCAAGCTGCCCATCTAAGCCAGTCCCATTTGCCAGCATTTGGCCCATATCCATCCAAACCTTTCCTATCCATGTACCTGTCCAACTGTTATTGTACTTGCCTCAACCACTTCCTCTTTTTTTTAAATTTCCCAAATAGACTTTATTCATAATAAAAAATATATACAAAGGAAGAAACGGTGCAAAAACTTTTACATTCATGGTTGTTACATTCAGTAGTGTAGATTTTTAAAGAAAAAAACCAGAAACAAACATAGCACCATTGCAACTCGCGTAGCTTCCTGTGGTGATACCCCTTTCATTGTTGGAGGGGCATCCCCACCCAACTCTGCCCCTCCATGTGCAGTAGCGGAAGGAGCCTAGACTGTGGTCCTTCCCCACAGAGCCTTAGCATTGACTGCACCGAGCTTTTCAGTGTGTCCCTCAGCACGTACTCCTGCAGCCTGGAATGTCCCAGTCAGCAGCATTCCCTTATGGACATCTCGCTGTGCTGGAAGACCAACAAGTTTCGAGCAGCCCAAAGGGTGTCCTTCACCGAGCTGATGACCTTCCAGCAGCACTTGATGTCTGTCTCGGTGTGTGGCCTCGGGAACAGCCCGTAGATCAGCGAGACCTCTGTCATGCAGCTGCTGGGAATGAACTGGGACACGGACCATTGCATCTGTCTCCACACCCTCTTAGCAAACCCACAGTCTGCAAAGAGGTGGATGACCGTTTCTTCCCCTCTGCAGCCATCCCAAGGGCAGCGTACATTGGGGGTGATATGTCGTCTGTATAGGAAGACTGACAGGGAGCGCCCCTCCTCACCACCAGTCAAGTTTGGTCTTGGTGCCTGTTGATGAGATCTGGTGATGAGGCATTCTGCCAGATGGTTTGGACAGTCTGCTCAGGAAACCACCCCACAGTATCCATGGAGTCCCCGTCCCGCAGTATCTGCAGGATGTTCTGTGCCGACCACTGTCTGATGGACTTGTGGTCAAAGGTGTTTACTTAGAAGTACTCTTCCACAAAGGACATGTAGTGCAGCAACGTCCAGCTGACTGGGACATTGCATGGTAACAGGGCCAGGCCTATCTTCTGCAACACCAGGGATAGGGTAGAACGTCAGTACAGTGACATTGATGCCCACATACTTTGGATCCACGCACCGCCCTAATATAGCCACACACAAAGGTGGTCATCAGGATGAGGGCAACATTTGGTACACTCTTGCCCCCATTCTCTGGGGACTTGTGCACTGTGACCCATCGGACCCACTTCACCTTGGAGCCCCCAGATAAACTGGACGACATCCCAGGTGATTGCTGAGGCAGAGGAGCGAGGAACAGGCCACACCTGTGCCAAGTACAGCAGCCCTGAGAGCATATCACACCTGATAACCAAGTTCTTCCCAGTACTGACAAAGAACGCCGTTTCCACAGACCTAATTTTTGTTTTACCTTCCCAATCTGTTCCAGCCAATTCTTGTTACATGCCTCTCAACCACTTCCTCTGGCAGTTCATTCCGTATACATACTACCCTCTGTGTAAAACGTTGCCCCTTAAGTTCCTATTCAATCTTTCCTCTCTCACCTTAAACCTCTGCCCTCTAGTTCTTGATTCCCCAACACTGGGGAAAAAAAACTGAGTGCATTCACCCTAGTTATGCCCCTCATGATCTTATACACCTCTATAAAATCACCTCTCAGTCTCCTGTGCTCCAAGGAAACACTCCACTTACCACAGTCTTTTCCTTGCAATTTTTACCTCCACCCAAATGGGCTCCAGATCCCT
Source organism: Pristis pectinata (assembly GCF_009764475.1). NCBI lineage: Eukaryota > Metazoa > Chordata > Chondrichthyes > Rhinopristiformes > Pristidae > Pristis > Pristis pectinata. Next base: position 75,234,198 of record NC_067406.1, read on the forward strand.
ATGCCTAAGTTGTATCTCACAATTATACTTACTTCATTGCTTATGAGCAGAACTATCCTACTATCTTTTTTTCTTGAGTGTCCTTCCAAAATATGAAATATTCCTTAATATTGACTACCAAACTTTGATCTCCTTGTGACTATGTCTATGTAATGCTTATTAGATTGTTCCCATTTATCTTTATCTATGCCGCTATTTCATGGATTTTGTTTTGGATATGACCTGATGTATGGAACTTCAGGATTAGTTCTGAGGCTGGGAATAATTGGGTCTAACAACCAGAACGATATATTTTATGCTGATATGACCTGGGCTACTTCAGTGATTGATTCAACACACAAACTAACTTAATGTTGGCTTCCTGGATTAGTTGTTCCTTTCTCAGGACTCATGTGCACAGAAATGTTGTCATCTTGGCGACGGAATTGGTAACTGACTTCCATATTAGTTGTAAACTTTTGGTAATTAGTCAATACTTTATTTCAAAAATGTGGTAACTCTAACGTGAAATCAAAAGCACAACTTGTTGGCCAGTATAACTTCCTTTGCTTTTTTTCAATATTTGAAGAAAGAACCCATTTATTCCAAACTGAGGTGCTTTAATAATTTAAAACTAAGGCAACTAAACTTTTACATTGGGAAAAAAAAGTCAGAAAGACCACTTTGGTTAATATATTTCTTAAGTTGACATTGTGATTCATCAGTTTAATATTTTGAACAATAATAGTCCATTAGGAAAAACTCTGCCGTTTAATGAGGAATTCAGTTAATATAAGTTTCAAGCGACCAGTGGGCTGTGATAGGGTTAAAACCATTTTTTCCTGTTTGAGAACACGTGGCACAGGTGGAATTAAAACTGTGTCCTGATGAAGGGTCTCGGGCCGAAACGTCGACTGTTGATTTCCCTCCATGGATGCTGCCTGACCTGCTGAGTTCCTCCAGCACTATTTGTGTGTTGCTCCAGATTCCGGCAGCTGCAGAATTTCTTGTGCCTCTTGAACCAAAACTTACCTGGCGCAGAATAAATACCGCAATTGGAGGAAATGACTGGAGATTTGGTGATTGATATTTGCTCACACCCACCCCATACTGTGCACGCACATCCATGGGATTTTAGAGGGGTAAATGAAAAGGGGAACTTATCTCAGCAAGGAAAGCACGGGAAAGCCCGCACATAGTGGAAAAGCTCAGAGGGAGATACCGGGCGGTTTCGTCCCATCAATTTCACCCGAGGGTCGTTGTGCGCCGTCAGGAGACGCTCGGATCTTCCTGGATTGCGCAGTGGCCGACACTCCTATTGGCCGCGCAGCTCCCGGAAGTACCTGCTGCTGTTCCACGTCTGTCAGATTTACCCGGGCTGAGTCAATAGTGACCACCAGGTGAGACTGTATCCACCTGTTAGCTGGGGTGTTTTCTTGCTCTCAGCCTGGGATCACAAGTAAGTGAGAACGGGTCGTCAGACTGGCAAAAGTCAGATCGTCTTTCCTAGAACTTCTGAAATGATTTGTACATAGTTTAAACACTTAAGCCTCTAATCGCTAAACTCTTCTTAAAATAGTGTCCAATTCGAAGAAGTAAAAAGAAAGACACAAATGGAAAATGCAAAGCAATGGAAGTTGCGATGGTGACCAGGTCGTGTGCAATGGCCACTTACAAGAGAATGAGGAAATCCCACTGGCTGCACTGTCTCGGGTGGTTATTTATGCTGGTAAGTGAAACTGAACAGGGATATAAGGCATGCTGACGCCAAGATTACTGTTTACCTAAGTGCGTCTTTGACAAACTGCATCCTGTTCTTTTGCCCCGCACTGTTGGTGACAGTGACATTATTTGAGCGGGACGATTATGCGCTAAGGAAATGTACAAGAGGCGATTTAAACCATTGTGCCTGAAAACATCGCATTTTACTCCCCTGCCGTTTCCCAATATATTTTTTTTTAAATGTTCAAACAGTTTTGGAAAGCTATTTGGGGTTCATATGCTGGTACAGTTCTGGTAGGCGATTCTATCTCATAACGAACCGTTTAAATCAAAGTCATCTCCCCATTCTCTCGTGCTACTTTGTTGACTCTGAAATTATGAGTTAAGTTTCCAATTTATGAGTCAGTTTCCACTGACTTACCTTATTGTGAAACTTCACAGTTATCAGCACTTCAATCTGATCTCCTTTTGGCCTTCTCTGTTGTAAAAAAAAGATTATAGTTCTGTTGCTGTCTCGGAACTAAAGTCTCCTATTCCTGATATAATTTTTATGAATGGCGTTTAAGAGCCTGTGAGACACGTGAATATGCAGGGAATGGATCATGTACAAGCAGAAGAGATCTAGTTTAAATCGGCATCGTGTTCAGCACAGACATCGTGGACGAAGGGCCTGGTCCTGTGCTATACTGTTCTTTGTTCTACCTTCTATCCATGGCTTTCACATTCATCTTGAAGCAAAATGACAGCAAAAATAGTTTCTATGCTCCAGAACTGATTGGAAAATAGTGACGTCTAATGTACTTGCCATTCATAATAAGAAAAAGGCACGCCTGGAGTTGTGAACGCCACCCACTAATTGCTGCATAATTTGGGACAGACATGTTACTCTCACAAATACTGGCTCAACTCCCTGTGAGATATCAAGAACCTTTTGTATTTTCTGTATAAAAATGAATAAATCACACCATACGGAAAATCTAGGCTGGTATTTGATGTCCAAACATTATGGTTTCTGGAGACGTTCAATCTTGAAGACCCAAAATGGGTACAAATGAAACTGAAGAGAAGGTGGAGTCATATCTATCTCTTTGCTTCCTCTGAGGAAGTACCATGGTGACTGAGTTCCTGAGATGTGGGAGAAAGCACATGACCGACTACCTGAGGGGAGAATGGAATTTTGAGTAAAATCCAAAGCTGCCAAATTTTGATTCCTTGTTTTTACCCTGTTGGAAATATTTTAAAATTACAACAGGGAAACAGGCCATTTGGCCCACTTGTGCTCCGTATAAGCAAATATTCCTATAAGAAATTGTGGAGACTGGAAGTCTAATGAGAGCAAAGAACTTAACAATAAATAATATCAATACTGAAAAAATTTATTGAGCATAAAGCTAATACATATCTTGGACCTTGTGATTTGTAAATGATGTAGCCACAGAGTGTATGTATTAACTTTAATCAGCCAGAGTTATCTAGATTCTAAAATGGTCTCTATTATTTGGAAAATATTAATGATAATGCTGCTTTCAATAAAAAAGGGAGAGGGAAAATGGAGAATCAAGGTCAGTTAGCATGTTATTGGTGGTTGGAAGAACACTAGTACTTTTTTATTAACAGCTTGAAAACAGGATACTTGCTGAGGCAGAGCCAACATGGTTTTATGGAAATGGAATTATGTTTAATAATTCAGGGGAGTTTCTCAAAGATGTAACCAGCAGGGTAAGGGGAATCAATACATAGAATTTTTAAAATAGCCAGTCTCAGGAATGGCGATCACAAAACCACCAGAATGTCATAAATTCTATCTGGTTCCCAAATATCCTTTAATTAAGGAAATTCAATATCCTATATCTGACTTCAGACATACAGCAATGTGGCTGGTTCTTACCTGCCCTTTGAAATGGCCTAGAAAGCCAAATAGTCATATCAAAAATGTTACATTGAAATAATAAAAATAAAACCAGATGCATCACCCGACATTGACCTAGTATCCAGTCTAGTCAACCTTGCACAGTCATCTGGGGACTGGTATCTAAATTGGGAGAGCTGTCATAATTGTACTTAAAATGTTGTGGACATCTCTAACCAACCTTGGGTACATCATATCCTGGTGGCAGAATAAGCCTTCAGAGGTAGTGGCACAATAGAATAACAGCAGGAGGGAATCTGCAACATTGACTCCAGAACCCATTACAGTCTCATGGCATCTGCTCAGACACAAACAAGGAAAAATCCTGCTGATTATCACTCTCTCAGCTGCTGAACCAATACTTCTCTACTTTGGAACACACTTGGAAGAAGCCTGAGAGTAGCAAGGTCACAGGATATAGTCTGGGTAGGAAACTTCAATGCCCATCACCAAGAATGTCTTGATAGCAAAAGCACTGACCAATTGGGCAAGGCCTGAAGGACATAGCATCCAAACTAGGTTTACAGCAAATGATGAATGGACTAACACATGGGTAAACAGGTTTGACCTTGTTCCCACCAATCTACTGGCAGCAGTCCCCTTACATTAATGGTAGGAATGACCACTAGATACTCCTCGTGGAGGCAAAGCCCCAACTTTGAAAACACACTTTATTGTATTGTGTGGCATTTTCATCATGTTATATGGGATAGATGCAGAACCAATTCTGGAACTTCATGTTCTGAATATCCCTCATTCCGCCATTACTTTACACCAGTGGATCAATCCTGGTTTAATAAGGAGTGTACAGGGACTTGCTAGCAGTAGCTTAGGAGTACTTGCATGTTAAACAGCAAAAGCGTTATGCAGTGGGCAGAGGTAAGTGATTTTGCAGCTTACCGATCAGATCAAAGTTCTCCAGTCCTGCCATAATCAGTTGTGAGTGGAGGTGGGCAATTAAACAGCTAACTGGAGGAAGAGGCTGCAAGAATATTTCCATTCTCAACTTTGGTAGAAGCCAAGATGTGAGTACCAAAGAAAAGGCTGAAGCATTTGCAACCATCTTCAATCAAAGTACTGGGTGAATGTTCCATCTCCACTTCTTCCTGAAGCTGCCGCCATCACAAAAGCTAATGTTCAGCCAACTCATTTCATATCAGGAAGCAGCTGAAAGCACTAGATGCAGCAAAGAATATGGGACTGGGAAACATTTCTGCTGCAATGCTCCAGAATTAGTTGTGCTTGCAGCCTGTTTGTTACAGAACAATTACAATTTTGTCACCAATCAATCAAATATGGAAAATTGTCCAAAAATGCCCTGTCCAAAAATGCAAGGTCAATTCTCCTCGGCAAATTACTATCGTACTAATCATAAGCAAGGTGAAGGAAGGTTTTCTCAGCAGTGCTAACAAGTGGCACTTACTTACCTATGTCTTGCCAACTGATGCTAGGTTTGTGTTTTGCCATGACAGCTTGCTCCAGATGTCCTTGTAGCCTTGTTCCAGACTTGGATTAAGTGGCATGTACTTATTGTACAAAATGAAAAGTTCAGGATATTGGTGATTGGGAGAATTCAGTGAAGCAGGGAAAAGGAATATTATATTGGTTCTTCAATAAACACAAGGAGTAGCTCAAAAGAGAGAAATGGGCATTGACAGCTAAGAGAGGATGAAGGAGTTAGATTAAAAAACACAAAGAAAGCAAAAGGAGTAATTCAAAAATCGTAGTGCAACACCAAAGGAAGGCAAGGAGATGATTGATTCAGGTCAGCATTAGGGATGGAACTGATTGGTTAGTTGTTGATGGTTTTAAGCTCTACTAATTTCTGAGAGCACCGGATACAGCAAAGATTATGGGACTAGACAATATCCTGGCTGTAGTACCGAAGACCTGCACTCTGGAACTAGCTGTGCCTCTAGCCAAGCTGCTCTAGTACATTTACAACACTGGCATCTACCCAGAAAAGTAGAAAATTGTCTAAATATGTTTTGTTCACCATGAAAAGCAGGATAAATCTAAAGTAGCTATTTGCTTCCCAATCACTAACAACCAATACCCAGTTTGGATTTCACAGGACCACTCAGCTCCAAACTTCATCTCAGCCTTAGCCCAAACATGGACTAAAGAGCAGAATTCCAGATGTGAGGTAAGAGTGGCATTAGAGGAGAAAGTTACCACTGGCTGGAGTCATACTCTGCATTAAGATGGTTATGTTTGTTGGAGGTCAATGGGAGTTCTTTAGGACAGCGGCCTCACCCTAAGCCCCTTTAACTGCTTCATCAATGATCTTCCTCCCATCATAAAGTCAGAAGTGTGTAGTTTCAATGACGATTGCACAATTAGTTCCATTCACAAGTCCTCACAAAATGTAGCAGCAAAACTAGTCAACATTCAGGTAAGGGCTGATAAGTGACAAGTAGCATTCACACCACACAATCTCTAGGTAATGACAATCTCCAGCACCTACCCATGACTTTCAATGGAGGCTATCAAAATCTGGATGGGGTGGGGTCTCCTTTGACCAGAAATCAAACTGGACCAGCCACATAAAAACTGTGGCTGCAAAGCAGTTCAGAGGCAATGTAGCCTGCTGTAAGTGACTCACCTGCTAACTCCCCAAAGCCTTTCCATTATACACAAAGAAATGTGTGATCAGTGCATCTCCAACAACAATAAGGAAGCTCAACACCACTTATGACTAGATGCCCACTAGTTGGTATCCCCATCCCTATTGCCTTAAACTTTAACTTCTTTCACTGCTAACACAGTATGGCTGTAGTTGGTGTCATTTACAAAGTACGCTGCAGTTGCTTCACAAGGCTACTCTGATGGTACCTCCCAAACCCATGACCTCTGCCACCAGGAACTAGTAAATATAGTAGGATTATGGCACCACAATCACCTGCAGGTGGTCCTTATCTCCCCCTCCCACTGAAAGTCATACCTATCCTGACATGAAACTCTATCATTTTTCCTTCACTTTCATTGGATCTAATTGCTGAAACTCCCTGTGCCACAGCACTGAGAGTATCTTTATTGGAAGTCCTGCAGCAATTAATGAAGATGGCTCACCCATAGTCCAGAGTCATGGAGAGATATAACATAGAAGGAGACCTTTGATCCACCTCATCCGAGCTGACCATCAACCACCCATTTTTACACTAATCCTATCTTAACCCATTTTATTCTCCCCACATTCCCATCAACTCCTCCCCAGGTTCTACCTTTCACCTACACACTTGGGGCAATTTACAGAGGCCAATTAACCTACTGTTCTGCATATCCTTGGGATTTGGGAGGAAACCAGAGCAGCTAGAGCAAACCCACGTGATCATAGGGAGAACATGCAAACTCCACACGGATGGGATCTAACCTGGGTTGCTGGAGCTGTGAGGCAGCAGCTTCACTTGCTGCACCACTGTGCTACCCCAGGGCAATTGAAACTGGGCCTTGCCAGCAATTCTCATATTCAATAAATAAAAAATGATTTGGATTTTAAGAGGGCTTTTGAAGAAGTACCACTAAGGTTGTTGGGGCACACAAGGTTGGGGGTCAAGAGATTGGTGGCAGCATATTAGCATCGCTAAGGAATTGGCTGACAGTTAGAAAACAGAGGACATAAATAAAAAGGTAATCTTCAGTTTGATTGAGCTTAACTATTGGAGTACTACAGGAATTGCTCCTTGAGCCTCAGCTGTTTATAATATATATCAATGACAGATTGTATGGCACTGATGATACAAAACTAAATGGGAAAGTAAACAGTGGGAAGGATGCAAGGTGTCTGTGAAGATATATAAACTGGTTGAGTGACTGGACATGCATTATTTAGGAAAATATGAAAATAGCCACCATGGAAGGAAGAATGTAAAAGAATAGGGTATACAAGAATATTTTTTGAAGCTGTGAGATTGGTAAATGTTTGTAATTGGAAGACTTGGGGTCGGTAATTGGAGGACATGGATCAGAGAAAGTAAATGTACCAGAAGTAAAGTGCTATTTAGATTGACAATATATCAAAGGGTTATTGTATAAGGGTCAATGTTGCTACACTTTTATTCAGCTTTGCTGAGGATACACCTAAAGTATTGTGTGCTGTTTTACCTAAAGAAGGACGTACTTGTCTTAGAAGAGATGTGGATTTGCTGGATTGAATGATCCCTGGAGGAGGAAAAAAGAGTTGTCTTGTATTCTCTGGGGTTTAGAATAATGGAATATATAATTTTTTAAGTGGTCTTGGAAAGTATATGTGAGAGGATTTCTTCTCTGTCTGAAAAATCCCGAACCAGGGATCATTGTCTCATTAAATTGCATATACCGGAAGTCTCCAGTTTTGACCCAGAATCTCTGGTATTTTGTGAAGATCACTGGTGTTCTGGGGACGTCCGAGCTATATCTAGGTTAATGTACTTCGAAAGACTACGGACTCCAGAGTCACTTGTGAACCTGGCATTGCAGCTGTTCATCCCCTTGGCCCGTAGCCCTTAGCCTGAAATGTCTTGATATTAGCTATACACTAAAGTTCTCAGATATGGCAAGGGAAATGGCCATTTCTGAAATGAGGAACATTTCCTTCACTCTGAGGTTTTCAAACCTTTAGAGTTTTCTTATCCTGGTGGCTGTAGATTATCAGTTGATGAGTATGTTCAAGCCTAAGAGTGATAAGTTTTTGGGAACCAAGGGAATTCTGGAATATAGGAATAGAATGGATAAGAGAAATTAATATAGAAGTGCAGCACCGTATGGCCTACTCCTGCTCTAATCATGTGCTTAGCATGTTTATGCATCCTGTTTTCATATCCTGTTCAACTTGTTCTGCCTTAGCCACTAAATCAGATGTGAATTCCATTGCCTTACAACTCTGTGTGTATGGGAGTTTTACATGTCTTCTGCTCATAAACTCTTAGATTAAATCCAACTAATTTTAGAAAAGCCCCCCCCCCCCCCCAAATGTCACAAATAAACAGATGGATTACAATGCAATGTAAATACAAAAATAATTTTTGTCATTTATATTCTGACCATTATGGGGCATGAGTATCTCTGGCATCCAGGTTTGTTGACCCTTGGGGATGGAAGTGAAATTGAAATTTAAAGTTTGGTCTCCTACTCCAATCATTTTCCGAGTAATAAACTAGATTTGCTCAGTCAGTAGACAGGAGAACAATGCAATTTATCAAAAGATATGTTGTCCTGTTTTTCAGCCCCATAGTTCTGCTGAAGCTACTCATAAGTACCACAGGTGAACTTTTTGGTGTTGGAAACTTTTAGCTTCAGCAGTTCAGTAGAAACTTGGCAAGTCAATGGTCTGTTGTCTACTCAATCGTAATCTACTGCACATATCTTGAGGCTATTAAAATGGCAAACAGAATGAAAATTTACAATTATTGCATGTATAAATAATTTCTATTCTATTCTGTGATTGTTAAATTTTGGATTTTATGTATAGAAAAGCAACAACGTCAGGATTATCATTGCAAGTTTTATTCTCAGATTTTATTAGTGTTGTGTGAATTACCCTTTCATAATTCGAAAGGGCATTTTTGTTAACGAATTATGAGGTACTTAAAAGATCTAAAACTATTAACATTAAAATATTAAACATCATGACAACGACAATGGTGATCTAATAGAAATTTGATTTTTGTATATTTCTTTAGGTACCAGTGCCTACATACTGTGCAGAAACAACACAAACTACATCTGTTTTGAAACTCTCAGAAGATAGTACAGTCAAAGATTTCATTCGATTCATTAATGCAACTGACATGGTGGTGGCCAAGTATAAACTTTCTATTCAATATTTATGTTCTGAACCTAGTACTGTTGGTGTTGAGGTGATAGTTTCAACTGATGTCAAAATTGGAGTCACCATTTACAAGAAAAAATGGAAATGTAAGAAACATCTTGATACCTCCAGCAATCGGACTCTGTGGGTGAAATTTCCAAGCATCATGTTATACAGACCTGACTATTTCATTAGACAATCTGTTGCTGTTAGCAGTGTAATATTACGAGCCTGGATTATAAATACCAATTTGGGAGCTCACGAGAATCATAAGGCAACTTTTTATGAACAAGCTCTGGTTAGAACCTACAAATTGCTGAAGACATTCAGTCCTTTTGAAAGGCCTTACAAAGATCATAAACATTGCCTTCGGTGGGACACAGAGAAGATACAAACAATAAAAGAAAAGCATATACCACAGTGCTTGCTTGAAAATGGTAAACTTACTTAACTGAAGGATACATTTCAGCAGAGAAGTAAACCATTCGTTTCATTCGTGATTACAGTGCTGTTCATTCCAAGTAAAAACTCTGATCCTATTTCTTTTCTCTTTTCCCCCTATACCTTTTAAATGTCCCCCGTCAAGTGTTTGGAGAAATCTTTCTAGAAATATTTCTTTATGAAAAGTCACTTTTGTTAGTAGTGATGAATTAGTACCTGAAAGTTCAATGTAATCAAAGTGATTTTTAAAAAATTACTCCATTAACACAATCAAAGTACAACATGTTCTCAATATTTCAATGAAGTCGTGTTCTTGTTGTCCACATGTCTACTTTGCCTCTCAGTTTTGCATAATCTAGTTAGGAAACTGATGTATGAAGTAGGCGTTCATGAATTTTCATTTCATCACATTGATGATTGTACTCCCTGGTTTGGCATCAAATGATTTAACAAGTCATCTGCCACTGATTTAGATTCTGCCAGATTAGTTTCTTTAAGATGTAGATGAAAAATTTGTTCTTTTCTTACTAATAGTTACAGTTTCTTTTATGAAATTAATATTTTTATTAAGACAATTATTTTGCACCTGTCAAATGTTGCTTTGGGACATTATTCCATTGGAAGTATCCCAAGGTTTCAACTTTCATTAGCTTCAGTGTGCTGATTGAATATCAGTCAATATCTCTCTGCACAGCTGTCCTATAAATTTAACCCCTTGAATGCTATGTTTAGCTTATAAGTATCTGCTGTGTATCATTTGATAATCTACTTGGCTAAAAGATACACTTTAGCATAGAAATCAGGGTGAACACCTCAATGCAGTCCTGTGCAAGTGGGGCAGTGTCAGAAGTGCCATCTTTTGGATGAGATGGTGAACTAACATCCCAGTCACCCTCTTATCTGGATGCAAATCTCCTTGTGGTACCAATATGGAAGAAGGGCTGGGGAGTTATCACCAGTACCCCGAACATCAGTTATACTTTCCTTTCCCTGCCTGACCCATCCCATCCCCCACCAGCTACCTACCATCTGCAAAATAATGTCAAGGAAATTTAATACGCATTATTGTTCATGTGAGCTAGCTGCACACAAATTAGCTGTTGCTTCCTACCTTTGCACTTAACTTCAAAAAGCACTTCATTGGCAGTAAATGCCTTTGGGATGACCAGAGGCTGTGAAGAAAATTATGGAAATACAAGTCTCTTTTTAAGGTAACTGTTCTCTAATGCCGGCTTTTTCCTCTGTTAGCACTGGTGCCTTCAGATGTTGAAGCTCCTTCAGCCTATCCATCTCTTTATCTCTCTGTTTACCTTTAAAATGCTTCTTACTATGATCCCTTTCCTCCTATCCCTCAATGTGGCTCACAGGAAAATTCTGTTTGATAATGGTTCTTCAAAGCCACCTTTTGATTTTTGCTACATAAGAGATGCTATATAAATACACTATTGTTATTGTTATAAATGTTGAGACTTGGACGTATGTTCATTGGGTACAGTAGTATAGTGATTATTTAGACACCTGAGACAAATATTTCAAATTTCACCATAGCAGGAAGGGAGTTTAAATTCAGTTAGTTAAATAACTTTTGAATAGAAATCTAGTGTTAGTGAACCATTTATGAAACTACCAGATTGTTATTAAAGACCATGAGAGAATAAATCTGCTGCCCTAATCTGATCAGGCCTGTTAGTGACTTAAGACCCTTTGCGATGTGATTAACTCATCCTATACTTTGAAAAACCAATTTGGTTGCAACAAACTGCAGTTGCAAAGTATGATAAATGCAAAACTGGATGTAAGAACAACTATGATCTTGTTGAATGGCAAAGCAAGCACAAGGGGCTTGTAGGTCTACTGCTATTTTTTATGTTCTTGATATCTGGGGTCGACATTGATACTGAATTTGACAAAAACAAAGGCACGCTCAGAATAGTCAACCCTGCAAACTCTTCCAAGTTAACATGCTTAGAAATGCCAGCAGTGAAAGAATTATCCATGGAATTATTCCAGTAGCAGCTTGACATAGTCAGAATCAGAACTTTCACCCAGCATCCCAGATTCTCCTATTACTACCCCAGGTTTATCCTGTCCTATAACCAGTACAGTGCTGGCCATAGAGCCTGGGGAAATGGTCTTGTTCTGAACATTCATTTCACGCCTTTGTGAAGTCCCTTGGCCTCAGAACATTCACAGATGTACAGCTGATTACCACTAATTCTTTCCCTTGACTGATAAATCAGTACTTCTCCATGAAAGTATCATCTACTGCATTTGGTGCTCCAAGTGTGGCCTCCTGTACATTGGTGAGACCAAACACAGACTAGGTGACCGTTTCGCAGAACACCTGCGCTCTGTCCGTAACTGCGATCTGCACAGCATCTGCAGTCCTTTGTTTCTCCAGTATTTCTCTGTGTTGAAAGTCACTCAAAAACAAAATAGACGCCAACAAGGAACAGAATGCACTCTGGGTGGGGATCTAAATGTCATTCTTATTGATAGCACCACTACTGACCAAGCAGATCAAATCCTAAAGGATACAGCTGCTTGAAAAGGTCTACAGCTGGCAGCAGCAGAACTAACACAAGGGAAAAATCTACTTGACATTCCTTACCCATACTAGCAGGATTAATTACTGCAGAATCCTTGTGGAGGTTAATGCTCAATATTTTGAGGTGACCCTCCATTGCCTGTTGTGACACTATCACTGTGCCCCACCCACAGTGCATTCTGTTCCTTGTTGGCATCTATTTTGCTTTTGAGTGATTTTCAACACAGAGAAATACTGGAGAAACAAAGGACTGCAGATGCTGTGCAGATCGCAGTTACAGACAGAGCGCAGGTGTTCTGCGAAACGGTTACTATCAATGTGGTAGACTCAAATCAGATCAAGTAACTCAAATCTGGGCACTCATGAGGCATGCAGTCCATAGCAGCAGAAGAATTATAAAAAATTGTAAGCTCAACACCTCATTCTACAATGAAGAGAGGTGGAGGATGCCAGTGGCAACACCAGGTCATCCTAAAAATGAAGCGCCAATCTTGTGAGCTACAACACAGAACTATTGGTGCTCAGTAGCATGGAAGTAGCACATTATAGACAGAACTAATCAGTCCCACAACAAACAGATCAGATCAAAACTCTGCAGTAATGTTACATCCAGTTATGAATTAGTTATGGACAGTTAAACAACTAACAAGGAAGAGGAGGAGGCTCCTCTGTAGGATGGCAGAATCCAGCTCATGAGTGCAAAAGATAAGACTAAAGTAGTTGTTCCAATCTTCAGCAAGAAGGGTTGATTGAATGATCCAACTCAGCCTACTCCCAGGGATCTCACCTTCACTGAATCAGTCTTCAACAGATTTGACTTGATCCAGAACATATAGACCAAAAAGTAATTTAGTTCAAAGAAAACCATTTATAATTCTTGCTGTTTAGCTTTGAAATGAACTAATACCAATTAATAACAATAAACCTTGTCAGCAGCCATTGGCTGAATAAAGAATAAAGCAAAAATAGTTCGTACATGGTTTGTAGTTTATTTATCTAATGAGGTAAAAAGGTTTGCAGAGAGAATTAGTGTAACATCTGCTAAGACCCTTTTCCATTGCTTTTGAGCAGATTAATGATTCACATCTGTTTGAGTAAATTATGAAACAAGTTGGACAACAATTAGTTCTATCTTATTTAAAAGTATGGTCTAGAACAATATTGTACTATTTTACTTTTAAATTGCTTGCATGTGCCTTCTAAATATTATGTTTCACCATATGAATTAGATGAGATAAATAGCTAAATAGGAACCTGAATTCATATAGCAAGCTTAGTATGGTAAAATATCCCACAAGAGTGTTATCAAACAAAAGGAGATATTACAACAGATAGGTAGGTTTTAAGAAGATTTTTGGGTTGCAAAGAAAGGTGAAGGGACCCCAGAGCTTAGTGTCTTGGTGACTGTAGGCCTGACATCCAATGGTGAGCCAATTAAATATGAGGATGACCAACAGACCAAAATTCGAGGGTAGCTCTGAAAATTTTAAAACAGAGCCTTTTAACTGGAAATGGGTTAATTTGTTCAGAATATTTTGTAAATGTGGTCTCTATTGCAAAACAAGCTCTTAAGGCAAATATTTGATTTTCTGCTAAGTACCACCAAATCATCATCAGATTCAATTTTAGGTTAGGTTTTTTTCACTCAGACTTACAATAAAATCCTATTTAATAATAGATAACAGGGCCTTGAATAGCTTTACATAGATTTATTAACTTTTTTTTCTTTTCCTTAGATGTTGTGGAGCTACTTTCTTTTCCATTTGCATCAACAGGCTTGAGTGATGGAATAACAAAAAGACTAAAAAAATTTAATAACCTAGAAATGGAAATGACTGGTAAACAACTTATCAATAATCCAAGGTATGGCCAGCAACCGCAAATATTCCAATTTATGTGCACATTACAAATAGTCATTGTTGGGAAGAGTTTGTAGTTGATACTTCAGATATCATGACTACCTACAGAAGAGTTAAATAATTATTCTAATTAGTCCCTCCTAATTTAAATTTAGGCAAAGCAGAAAGGGTACACAACAATGAGTGTTTTTAAAGAAGCAGGTAACATGCCAAACATATGAAAATATACATAGTAAGCTGCTTGTGATGTTATTTTGTAGATTAGTCTATCATTCTCTGTTACTTATAGCATTTTCATGTTATTTAATCAGATTATTTCTTCAAAAATGTCTGATAGGTTCATTGTATCAATCTGGATTTATGTACTCCACACATGCAAACAGCATCTTTGTGGGATCTTCCATCAGGTCAATGAAAATCAGAAGTATGGCACCCCATTGCTGTTTCTTACAACAAATGGTAAGCTTCTGTGAGATTCTGAAGTTGCCAAATGTATTTAACCAAAGCCATCAAGACAAGATTTGGAGATTTCAATTTTCTCATTGCTGAGCAGATGATTTGGTCAATGGAGGAAAAGGGGGTTTGAAGTTCAAGGTATTAGACCTGTCACAGAATTTATGGTCTACTGAGCAGCAGTGCCCTCTGCTCTCTTACATGCTTCTGAGGCTTGGATTACCTCCTTGTAGACATCTCAAGGCACAAGGAAAGTACCATCGTTGATGTCTCCACAAAATCCTCCAAATTCACTGCAGGGACCTGTGAACCACCATCAGTGTTCTTCCCTAGGTCAACATACCCCATATTGCCATGTTGGGCATGTCTCATTGTTTGCACACCCAACGCCTGATTCCTGAAACAGACACTCTAATCCGATCTCTGTTGTAGGAAGAGGTTACCAGGCAGACACAGGAAATGTTACAAGCATGTGCTCCAACCTTATTTGGTTAGAGCACATACTTGTAACATTTCCTCTGTCCACCTGGCAACCCACCAACTTCTGGCGATGTCTGGTTCCATTCAAAGTGGAGAAGGAGCACTTGGGATGCTATTGAGAACCTTGAGGTCATGCATCAGGAGCACAGAGAGGCCCTATGCAAGTGGCAGAAGGAGTGCAATTTCTCATAAACTACCACTGCCCATTGTGCCAATCTCTATCTTGCCCAAACTAAGGATGAGTCTATTGTTCCCACACTGGACTCATTAGCCATTTCAGAACCCAAAAAACTGAAGTGGAATGAAGTCACACTTGATCCCTAGGGATTGTCTAAGAAGAAGACCGGAGAAGTAGTTTTAAGCCATTGTACCATTTGGCTTGAGGCAGATAGAAATCGAAGAAGTAAAAGATGTTTTGGAAAAGGTTACAGGGGTGGTGGCCAGCTGTAAAAGGACAGAGAAATTGGATGGCCTACCATGGCTTCTATGCTTTAGACACCTTTTTTGATTTTATGCAGCATGGTTTTACTGCTGAAGAAACAAATTGAAACAGGCGAACAGAAAGCCAAATGGGCAGGGAGTCGATAGCATGAAGCACTTGAGGGCAGTGTAGGAAGATGAGATTGATGATGAAGTGATTTGAGGGGATGCAATGGTTGGTAGTAGTTTTTTTATGAATTGTGGTGGTGGCAACAGGTTTCAAATATGGGAGAGCAAACTGTGAGGAAAGTGAAAGAGTGATGATATTGCTGAGGACTGCAATGAGCATAGGTAATGAATTCAGGTTGAGGATGTGAAGTGCTCATTTGAACTGGGAGAAATCATGGGAGTGGGTGATGGAAGGAAATTAATCTAATCCAGAGGGAGAAAATCTAACAGGAACCAAGAAAAGATGTTATAGAATAATACACCATAGAAGGAAGTCTTTCAGTTTATTGTGATTATACCGGCTGTTGAAAGAGCAACTCAATTGTTCTCCCAACCTTGCACCTTCCCCAAAGTCTTTCAAATCTTACCCTTCAAACCTTATTCTTCAGGTATTTATGAAATTCAATTTTGAAAGATATTAGTGAATTTATCTCTGCTAAGCTTTCAGATGGTGTATTTCAGATCATCAAAAGTAGTTTTACAGTCTTCTTTGTTGTTTCTGTTTGTTTAGGTTATTACAGTGTGTGTTACCTCATTAAATTGGTAAATTGGTTTATTATTGTCACATGTACCGAGATACAGTGGAAAAACTTGTCTTGCATATCGTCCATACAGATCATTTCATTACAACAGTGCATTGAGGTAGTACAAGGGAAAACGATAACAGAATGCAGTTTGAAGTGCTACAGATACAGAGAAAGTGCAATGCAGGTACACAATGAGGTGCAAGGCCATAACGAGGTAGATTATGAGATCAAGAGTATATTTTATTGTCCTAGGGGACTGTTCAATGGTCTTACAACAGCGGTATAGAAGTGGTCCTTGAGCCTGGTGGTATGTGCTTTCAGGCTTTTGTATCTTCTGCCTGATGGGAGAGGGGAGATGAGAGAATGTCTGGGGTGGTTGGGATCTTTGATAATGCTGGCTGCTTTACTGAGAAGCGTAGACAAAGCCAAACCTTCTGCAATAGCTGAACCCTTCTGTTCCCTCAAATGATCCCATCATCAATGTTCTCTTCCTACATTACCCACAAGTACCACCCAACTCTGCCACCCAATTCCCTTCCTATGTTGCTCTTTGTTCACCTATTTCGGTTTGTCACAATAAATAGAGATTAAAAACAGAAAATGCTGGAAACACTCAGTGGTCAGGCAGCATCTTTGGAAAGAGAAACAGATTTAACCTTTCATGTCAAAGACTCTTCCTTCATCAGGTTCATTTCACTCACAATAAAGGGACTCCTGGTCTGAGTAAGTTAGGTGATACTGAGAAGGTCAGTATACCACAGTCTACATAATGTTTAAGCTCCACTTGTCTAACACAGTAATTGTGCTATTGCAATTTTCTTCAGGTAATATTCACTTTCAGGTGGCATTGTCCACTGGAAAATATGTTGCAGGAATATCAAAATTCAGACTGGCATTGAGGCGATGGTGTCGACTGGATTTCATCATGCAAGGCAAACAAGTAATTCATGCTTTTTATTAAATGGTTCCTGCTGTTCTTTAAACATAATTTTTATCCTTCAAATGAAAAATATGTTTCCCATTTTTTCCACTGGAGTAAATAACATTTCATCTCAATAAAACAGCTGATTATGCTATTTTAATAAATTATCAACTCAGCAACTAATTCTATGTGAAAATGTTGATGCTTAACAATATGTAATTAGACTTTTGCTTGTTCAACATATTTTGTAGATGACTTTGACAGTCAGCTATGGAGAAAAACTACTAGCCAGAGAAGATGCATTTTACACGTAAGTTAATTTAAATATGTAGCTAAGAAGTACTTATTTTAATACTTAATACTTAATAATTTTAATACTTAATTTACTGAACCTTTGATTTCCTAAGATAGATAAGATATCTTTATTAGTCACATGTACATTGAAACACACAGTGAAATGCATCTTTTGCATAGAATGTTCTGGGGGCAGCCCGCAAGTGTCGCCACGCTTCTGGCGCCAACATAGCATGCCCACAACTTCCTAACTTGTACTTCTTTGGAATGTGGGAGGAAACCGGAGCACCCAGAGGAAACCCACGCAGACACGGGGAGAATGTACAAACTCCTTAGACAGCGGCCAGAATTGAACCCAGGTTTCTGGCGCTGGAATAGCGTTACACTAACCGCTACACTACCAAGTATTTCTGTGATAACATAAGCAATGCAAAGGTATGATTCAACGCTATTTGATTTTGTACCTGGAACCTATATATTATGGTTCATTGGTAGTTACTTCACTTTTGAATCAGAGCTTTGAGGGTTCCCATAGAGACATCAGCACATAACTTTCTACTTACATTGCTGCAGTCCTTCTGCTGATGACATTGCCACAGTGGTGTTTGATAGGGGATTCAATGATTTTGACCCTGTGGCAGTGAAACAGTGAGAAATCTGTCCAAGTCAGGATGGTGCATGATTTGAAGCAAAACTTGGAGATGATGCAACTCTCATGAAACTGCTGCTCTTGGCCATCTTATTGTTAGAGGGTGGAAGGGATGAAAATATTGAAATGACATTGAAGAGGTGCTGCAAGTCATTGAGCAATTTGCTAAAAATACATATACATTGCCAATTTTATTCATAAACAATTGCTAAGTAAGTCAGGGTTCAATAGTTTTGAACGTGATGAGGCAAGCATATTATTCTTAGGATGAAGAAGGTGATTATGGACATAAATGCTTTTCTTGCCTCATATCTGCCAATGTACTCCTCACCTCACAGGTAGGTCTATTATCATCTAATTAATGGAGGTTGATTATTTCAATTACTGAAGATGTGAAGATGGTAAGAGATGAACTGGATGGAACTGGGTCCTTTTCTTAACCTATAAATTCTATGACAAAGGAGAGAAACATGATTAGGGATTAATCTCCTTTACTCTTCCATTGCAAGTAGACTTAAACAGTAATTAATTGAGTGAACTTGTGTTCAATAATTCTTATGAACATAGCAGCTTTATGATGCATTTGGCAAACATAGTGTCAATTGCAGAAATATTTTAATCCCTTTGTATGCAGAATGATGCAAGACTTTATTAGCCTTTAAATCCTATCCTTTCCCAGCTTTCCTGGAGATGTTCACCACAATGTTTCAGCTGGATACTTTGTACTTGGAGGCAGCCACCACATACGGAGTTTTGAGGGATTCCTTGGTCCTGTGAAAATTTACCGGGTCATAGATCAAAAAGGAAGAAAGGTAAAGAGGTCAGGTTCTGTGAACGTGCATAGACTCACAAGAATTGTGCTCTTTCATTTATCTCCACTGTAAAAATAGTTCATTCACTATCACTTGATTCCGTGGTGAATAGTTAGACGTTGGACAGGTTTACAACTAAACTCACTGAAATTAGAAAACAATTTCAGTTGCATTGTTCAAGGCCTGTACAAAGGCTCTGAAACCGTCCTTTATGTTTGTAATAGACTTGTTCAAATTTAGCAATTAATACAACAACTCCTAGTCTTTATGGATGGTTAGATACATAGAGGTATAGGCTCCTGAATCTAAAAGTACTTCTCTGTGGTTAACACATGCAATTAAGTCTTGTATATATCAGTGTATGTATGTATATGTCAATGTACGTATAAGTCTTGTATATAAGTCTTCAGTTTTCTGACATTTATAAATTATATACAATTGAAAAGCTAGGAAAGAACTACTAGGAAGATTTACTAGGAAAGAACTTTAATAATGATTATAAAAACTGGCAAAATGTTGGTGTTGTTATTCCACTAAAGGATAAATTCCTGGCAGCATGGCTGTTCCTTTCTGTCCAAAATGATAATGTGTTTAATATTTGAGAAGATGACATTCATTCATTATCATATTTCTCCTGGGTAGTCTATAACCCGATGGCATGAATATTGAGTTCTCCAATTTCGGGTAACCTGCTACCCCTCTGTTCTTTTCTCTCTCTCCAACTGGTCTAACCAGTTCCTCCTACACACACCACCACCCCCTGCCCCCAGCCCCCTGTTACCCTGTTTCTTTTTGCTCTTCCACCTACTCCACCCGCCCACTACCCACATATGCCTTTCACTTAGGCCCTCCCCCTCCCCACCTCCACCCGCTGTTCCCATCTGCCCACCCCACTCCCTCATTTGGTTCCAAGCTCCACCTTCCTTTCCTGTCAGATTCCATCATCTGCAGCCCTTTGTTGCCTCCGCCCATCACCTCCCAGCCTCTGTCACTATTTCCACCCTTCCCTCCTCCATCTGCCAATCACCCCTCCTCACCAGGATGCGCCGATCGCTTTCCAGCTCTTGTCCTACTCTTTCCCCTCACCTCTTTAAACTGGCTACCTCATCTCTATACTTTCAGTCCACATGAAAGGTCTCGTCCCGAAACATCAACTGTCCATTTCCCTCTATGGATGCTGCCCGACCTGCTGAGTTCCTCCAGCAGTTTGCTTTTTGCTTCAGATTCCAGCATCTGCAGTCTCTTGTACCTTCATTCACTGTTGTCTTCTGCCTAAGGACCCCACCTTCATTTCTGTCTGGAGGCAAATGCTACACTTGTGTTTTAAATGTACAGATTGACTGTGATCGAATTTATGAGTCAAAACTGAATACTGATAGTAATTGAAGGAACTTGGTGCTTGTGAAGATAGGGGCAGGTGAAGGGTGGGAGGAGTGTTTCCCTAAGGAATGAAATGGACACCGAGATGAAGGGAAAATGCCTCACTGTATCAGGTAAAGGGGAGACTAGACTGATGGAATAAATATCCCTGAGGCCTTAAATATATTGAACCAACTAGGACCAAAGATGTTCAGACAAGGTACTTTACCTGTTTGAGAACATGACTGAATTTAAAGGGAACTCTTTTATAATTTTAACAAATCTTGATATTCTTACAAAATCAGAAATCAGTCAGAAATGTTCTCTCTTTCTTCCATCCTACCACCTTTGCCACTGAACAAAATAATACATTATCTTTTCAAGAAACCATATTTACAAGGAGGTACATAGGCAAAGGATTTATGCACATAACATACCAAATAATTTCTGTCTCATAATTGCAGATTTCAAATCCTCTTGTAACTGCTCACAATATCGACAAACATATTGATCAGTACTATCAAAAATGTAAATGTCTCAATACACTCATCATCAAGCATTTCAAGTCCCTTGGATTACACAAGAAAATTGAGCAAAAGAGTAAGTAAACTAAAAATTATGAACTGTGCCAGCAAGTGAAATTACACTGCTTTATATGTGCATGGAACAGAAGTAAGTCATCATTGTAATTATTATATCTGAATGTAGAAAACTCATGAGCTAATTCAAAGCTGAGGTGAAAAGGTAATGATTTAATCAGTTACATATTGCTTAACAAAGTGCCAATCATCACTGCAAACCGTACACAGAAAATACATGCATAAATTAAATGTTCTGTAATCTTCTGATTCACGGTATTTTTAAAGCAATGCCATCCAAACATTTCCCAAGTTAGAAATTTGTAAAGTACTTAAATCCTTCTGATCTGGATGAAGGTAGCAAATATTTTCAGAGTAATCTTTTTCATGTGGGTTTTGTTGGTGGTGCTGTTTTAGTCTTGTTGCATTTTTGTTACTGTCAAAGGTGAAATAGGTTTCAATGATTCTGAGAGTTTCCTCACTGGACCAGGTAAATGAGCAACTTCCAAAGTTTTGACTCAGGAAAACAAACTTGCCAGAAAAATGCATAGCCTACACTGCAGGTGTATCATCCTTACTGTTCACAAGTAAGGATTTATTGTTTTACATCACTTTGAAGGAGTTCGCTATCATTTAAAAACTGCTGCGGATTATAACATAAATCCTAGTTTAAAGATTTTAAATACGGAGTTAACTTATTAAACATGGTGGTGTAGCATGTAGTGTGGAGACACAAGGAATTGCAGATGCTGGAATCTGGAGCAAAAAAAATGAGCAGCTGAAGGGTCTTGACCTGAAACATTGACTGTCACAATTCAGATGAAGGGTCTTGACCTGAAATATCGACTGTTCATTTCCCTCCACAGATGCTGCCTGATTTGCTGAGTTCCTCCAGCAGCTCAATTTAGCATGTAGTGCAGCTGCTCCACAGCTCCAGTGACCTGGGTTTGACCCTGACCTCAAGTGCTGTCTGTGTGGAGATGGCATGTTCTCCTTTTTGTGTGTTTCCCCTTGATGCTCTGGTTTTCTGGGATGAATGGGATTGCTCTGAGTGCTGGCATAGACTCAATGGATCAAATGACCTTCTTCTGTGTTGTAAAGAAATGTGAGAAAGAAAATTAATAACATCCATATAATGCATAATTATCTGGGGTAAAATTTTCACTTAGCAACTCTTCAAACAATGAACACTATATTAAGTTTATATCGTAGTTTGGTTTTCCATAGTATGGTATGGTATCCAATATTGTCCTGTTCAGTGGAATCCAGTGCTCTTAATAGGCTTGTCAAAGGGATTTGAAAACATTTGGCCTGGATTTTCTAATCAGCAACAACACAATGGCATTCACTACTGACAATGATGAAAACTTCTCACAAAAATATGCCAAATTTTTGGCATGAATGTTCCCTTTTCTGATGATGGTTGTTTTCTGACATAATTTCAAAGGATACCCTGGTGTCCAATAGCTGTAATGTCATTAAACCAGCTGAGCAATTGCTTGCATTAAAGAACTGTCATTCACAGCAAATCAGCAAGGAAAAGTACAATTTTTATAATACTTTATACATTTTACAGAGCCCTAAAAAAGATTGGAACATGTGTATGAGATTAAGGTGAAAACCAAAAAAATTATGAAGTATTTTAAATTAAAACATCTTTATTATTTTTTGAAATACATATTTAAGGGAATTACAAACCATATGTGTAAAATTATACATTCTTAGGAGCCAAGACATTGCTCAACAGTAGTTATGGGTTAGGAAAAGTCATTTGATAAAATGCTGCATTATAGGCTTGTCATTAAGACTGAAGCTTCATGTTGAAGCTTAAGATTTAAGATTGAAGAATAAGCTGGTGTGGTTTGGTCCTGAACTCAGCTGCTGTCTTTATGGAGTTTCCATGTTCTCCCCAGGACTGTGCAGCTTTCCTCCAGATACTTTGGTTTCCTCTCACATCCCAAAGATGTGCTGGTTGCCCCTATCGTAGATGGGTATTGGGAGAAGCAGGGTAGAGTTATTGGTCCTATGAACGGGAATAGATTATTGGGAACTGGAGGGAGGAATGGGACTGATGGGATTGCTCTGAGAACGTGCATGGACTTGATGGGTTAAATAGCCTCGTTCTATATCATGAGGAATAAAACGAGCAGCATGACCAGAAAACCAGCTGAAAAGCAGGAAACAGAGAGGAGTAATGCTCCTCAGACTGGAGGGGTGGTTTCAGCAGTGTTCCCCAGGGGTTGGTACTGGCACACTTAGTTTTAGAATATATATTAACTACTTGTACTTGACTTGGACTTGAGTGTGCAAGACAGAATGTGAAAAATTGCAGCGGACACGTAAGTTATACATGTAGTGCGCTGGGACGAGGTTAGTAATAGACTTCAAGAGGATGTAGAGAGGCTGGTAAAGAGGGTGAACACCTGGCATATGGAATTTAATGAAGAAAAACATGAAATGTAACAGTCCAGTAGGAAGAACTGGAGAAAGTAATTTAAACTCAAGGACAAAATTCTGAATTGGGTTTATGGGACAGAGAAATCTGTGTGTTTATATACATAACGAATTGGAAGTGGCAGTGCAGATTGAAAAAGTGGTTAGAGATCATGCAGGGTCCTAGGTTTTATAAACAGAGGAATGCAGTGTCAGAGCTTGGAAGTAACAACGAACCTTTATCAAATGCTGGTTCACCCTCATTTGTCTGATTCTAGGAGCCATAATTTGAGAAAGATGTGAAGACTTTGGAGAGGGTGCAGAGATTTACTAGAATGATTCCAGGGATGAGGGACTTTGGTTATGGGGGTAGCACGGAGAAGCTGGGGTGTTCTCCTTGGAACAGAAGATGTTAAAAGGGGATCTGATGGAGCTAATTAAAACCATGATGTGTTTAGATTGAGAGAAACTGTTGTCTTTGGCAGAAGAATTGGGGAAAAGAAACTTGAATGGAAAAAATCACTGAGCTCTGAGGAAGGGTGGGTCCTTGTTAAACCATACACATGTGGAAATAGAATCATAGAGTTATAGAGAGCTACAGCACAGAAACAGGCCCTTCAACCCTGAGTCCATGCTGACCATCAAGCAGCATACAGTGGTGTTAACCTATCAACTCGCATGTCTTTGGGGGGGTGGGAGGAAACCAGAGCACCTGGAGGAAAACCATGTGGTCACAGGGAGAACATGCAGTCTCCACTCAGACAGCACCTGAGGTCAGGATTGAACCCAGGTCACTGGCGCTGTGAGTTAGCAACTCTACTATCCACCCCTAATCTTGAAGTTTCTGTCAATTTAATGGACAAACATTGACAAACAGTATTAGTTTCCATTTTTAATTTTGACTGCCAAGCCTGCATCTCTGGGTGGCTAATTGTTGGTTGCATCAATTTGTCAACAGAGGAGGGTTTTAATGAATTAATTTGATTAATTCCTTGGGGGACATAACACATCCAACTGTTTGTTTAGTTCTGTTTTGTTTTGTATACTTCGATCCTGTCTCCTGTAGGGTAAACCAGAATTTTCTACAGCATACAATTATGTCCAGTTATTGTGAGGCCAATGAAAGTGCTCAGACAAGGCAGGGTGAAATCAATTGTGCTCTGAAAGAACAGGTAGCATTCACACTGCCTCGATCAAAGAACGCATAATGTTATGCTACTGCCTATAAAGAATGCACAGTAGTCACGCTGCTGAATTCACAGAGCTCACACGGTCAAATTCAGGGAACACAAAAAAAACTGGAGGATACAATTCTAAAAGAAGCTCATTGCTGATTTCAGAGAATGCACTGAGCTGACACAAATTAGTTTGCTGAACTCAGCAGAGTGCCCGCTGTGTGTTCTCTGCACTTATTGTCTGGGCACGTGTGTTCTCTACACAGTAGCATGAGCACTGTGTATCTTTACACTTGGTAATGTAAAATAGTGCATTTTCTACACAGTAGTGTGAGCACCACGCATTCTCTGCACCTGCCATTGTGAGCAATGTGTGTTCCCTACACTCAGTACTGCAATTACCATGTGTTGTACACGCTCAGTAGCCCAAATACTGTTCTATACATTCAGCAGTGTGAACACCGTGTGTTGTATACACTTGGAAGCATGAACACCGTGTGTTGTATGCGCTTGGTAGTGTGAATATTATGCGTTCTCTACGTTCACGGTGTGAGCACTGTGTATTCTCTATACTGGGTATTGTGAGCACTGGATGTGTGATACACATTTAGTGCATACACATTGTGTTCTTCACACCTGACTGTGTGATTCCCTTCCATTCTCTACACACTCAGTGTGAGCACCATGCATTCTTTATGCTCAGTGAGTATCATGTGTGAGCATCATATGTTGCAATCGGTTGAGGTTGCCCCAGGGATTTCACAAGGATAGAGGTACACACAAGAGATTCTGCAGATGCTGGAATCTGGATCAACACACACAAAATGCTGGAGGAGGGAAATAAACAGTCGACATTACAGGTTGGGACCCTTCATCAGGATATAGGTATTCTTCTAATTAAAATCTATTAGCAGCTGGTTCCCAGCATTAGACTCTTTCAGCTGGGACCTGATCAGACAGATGCACTGTGTAGTGAATTGACCTGTACGATCGGGATGCTAGACAAGTTTTTCACTGTACCTCGGTACAAGTGACAATAATAAACCAATACCAATACCTTTTATGTTTAACCAAATCTGGCCTGACATCAACTTTAGAACAAAAGCTCTTGGACATATGAATATTGTCTTTGATTGAACTGTGTCTTTGCTGAACAGTAGAGGATCTCTCCAAATACAGACCTGAGGTGGAAGGGAGTGAGATATAGAAGTCAGGGGACGTGAATAGATACACTGCTGCAGGTCATTTGTCCAATCTGTCTGTTGGAATCACATTTGTTTGGATCATGTGTCTGCTCAGTTTAATGCTTTTGTTATGCACTTTCATGATAATTAAATAAACTGCTTGTAAAACATTATCTAATCTGCTTATACTTGCAACCATTTTTAAAATGTAACAGTGTCCAGACATGCATTGTGTGCTGGTGGATGTCATTACATATGTCTGGCTCCTCTGTATGTTAGCACATCAGATGCACAGAGGATCCAAAGACAATATCACAATATTTGATATTTATACATTTACAAAATGTACAATTTTCATATAATATTTGATAGAATTTCTAGGTCATATATTTATCAGAGTTATTCTAAATAATGTAAATTAGAGAATATTCTTTGCACCTTAGCCATAATAGTCAATAATTATAATCCTTTTTATTTACAGATAGAAACAGGAATTACTATTTACAGTTGCTGAATAAATATGGGCCCATAAGCACTGATGACAATAAATGCCCAGTGCTGCCTTGGGGAAAAAGAACAGAGAAACGCAATGAGACATTATTTGATCTACTTCAAACAATGTCTTCAGAGTCATTTGAAGGTAACTTCAAATTCTTTGAATAACGTTAAATATAAAATGTATCCAATCATTTTAACTGGGATTGTTGCTGTTGTTTTACTTCATGCTATATTCTCCTCCTCCCCAACCCACATCCATACCCATCAGTTTCAGCTTTGATTCATGTTCAGTCTCAATAGGGTTGGCAGGAGTTGGTCTCTGTTGTTCTATAGCTCACCAGTATGATATGAAATTTGTGAACTAAGGTGACCATGTTTTAGCTTCTGCCCTCCCTGTGTGGGAAAAATACAGTGACTATATAACATCTTGTCATCATAAGACATGACTGGAACACATCATGAGGTGGCAGCAAAATTGTACTCTACCTCAATATAGCACATGCATGAAGATATGAATTAGAAGCAAGTATAGGCCACAGCCTCTCAAGCCTTCTCCACCATTTAATGAGATCATGGCTGATTGGATTGCAATCTCAACTGCGCAAATGTTACCAGCAGTAACATTTACACCTGCTCCCCAGCTTATCAAGTATCTATTTACCTCTGCTTTAAATATATTCAAAGTCTACTTCCACTGAGTAGGTTGATTCTATCTGTGGTTATGTTGAACGGTTACCCTCCCTCTCTTGCAGTATACTGTAATATACTGTAACCTCTATAAATATGTCTGTTCCTTGGCCTTAACCTGCAAATGAAAGTGTATGACTTGATGGCATACAATTTTGTTAGAAAGTTTGGACAAAAGGCTGCTGTTTTCTAGTGTTCGCTTTGCTGATGGGTCACATTCATCAACTAAGTGTTATCAGAAAGATGATGCATTTAAGGTCATCCATTGACTACATAAAGCGAATCATTGGCAGATTTCAGTGGATATTCTCTTTCAAATTAAAATAGAATGCCACGATTCAGAGATTATTTTAAAAGGAACAAAATGTACTCTCACTCACTACAGAAGGGTAATTTCTTGCATACCATCTAATGTCGTGATATGCCAATTTATAGATAGGAATATTAAATTGTTCCAGAAAACTGTGTACGTTTTTCATGCTACAAAGGACATTGCAGTTAAAATTCCTGCATGTGATACGCACATGCCATGGTTGTACACATATTTTTCAGTGCCTCTGCTAAAATAGCGGAGAGAGGAATTACAGATGAATACATTAAGCAGTTTACTGCTGTACAGAAGCCAAATTCTGAGGATGTTGTAAATCTGAAAATAAAACAGAGAATGCTGGGTGTACTCGGCAGGTCAGGCAGCATCTGTGGTGAGAGAAAGGATTAACATTTCAAAATGATGACCTATTAGTGGAGCTATAAAAGAAGTTATTTAAAGATTTCAGATTAGTTTAGGGGCATGCAAGGGCAACAGGTAAAAGGTACATATTTGCAAAAGGTATATTTCATTACATATGCTTTTATCTAACATTTTAATAATTTCTTTATTGTGTTTTTGTGCCCAGATTTCACTCATTTACCAAATTTACATTCCATACTTCTTAAAATTGGTGAGAAACTCTTTTGGAAAACAATGAAGAAACTTATTGGTGCAAATGGTATCAGGCAGATTGGTGACCTGATCCCTTCATTAAGAGAAGCCAGCTGCTGTGGTTATTATAAAGCAGCCTACTTGCTGGGAGTCATTTTTGAGACAGGTCTGGGTGTGGAAGTACAACCCTCAAAGGTAATGCAATCTTTTGGGCAGGTAATTTACTTGTTTTCCCGTATTAAAGTGCACAGGCCTTTCACATGTTTTGATTTTAAATTTATGATAGTTTTATTTTACTTCAGGTTATAAGTTTTCTCAAACCAGGCAATTAAGCGATTATGAGAGTGTAGTCTTGATCAAGTTTTAGACATCTTAAACAAAGGATCAAAGTTTTCTGAGAAATATTTGATGGTAACAGTCAGGTCAAATGTTCCTTGATGATTGTAAAGTCGAGATGGAATTGATTTGATTTAATCAGGTCTGTACTCCAGCAAAGAACAGAGATTGCTAGACGAAGCAAAGACTAAAGCCTATCTGATTGATCTTCTAGCATCCATGAAAGAATGATGATGAAGTTGCTGACTAACCACAGCAATCGATTACTTTCATTTAGTCTACAAAAGACGCAGACCTGAATGAGGAAATCTTCAACGGTTGAAAGTCACTTGTTCCTCCCTAGCCTGTTACACTTCCTACATCATGTCTCAAGTTATTAATACTATATCTGAAAATAACAATTTTTGAAAAAAATCCAACTTGTATTTAGCTGAATTGATACAATTCATTTCCACTTTTTGTTGGGCTGCTTGTTCCACAAATTGGGTATTAATTCACTAATAACCCTAACATTTATTTGGCATGGGAAGAGGTGGTAACAGTTATGAATCTCAGATGGGACAACAGAAGTTTGGGCTTTCTAGATGTTCTACAGAACTTAACTATGTTTTCTTTCAAAAAAAACAGTAGGTTTCTCTCCTGACCTTCAGCCTAATGGATAGGAAAGCAATCAGGGATCAGATCCCCAGAACATCTTATTTGTCTCCAACCCAATCATCTAATTTCTAGGCATTAAACTTCCCCCCTAAATATTTCTGCAGATTAGGATTGCACATTCTCCATTCAAGCACAGTCAGGGTCTGCAGCTTCTCCTTTTGTAGACATTTTCATGCCAGACATTATTTAGTTCTTTAGATATTACATTTCCCTGTATGCACAGGGGAATTGCCGGATCATTTTATTAACAAAGATTTCTTGTCATAAGTGAATAACTGAAGACACAATTTTTTTTAAAGACCTCCTAATGGATTCCCTGAGAGGATATGCTTAAGATCATGCAGTAACTAAGTTAACTGATTCCTTGGCAGTCCTTAGGAGAAAGTACTTCCTGAATCAAACATAAGACTTCAATTTATAGATTATTTAGAAGCTATCATTGTACTGAAGTGCAACATCATTAAAACTAATGTTTCAATATTCCAATTAATGTGTGAAAATGTGGAAGAAATCTTCAGTTTCCATACAACAAAAGACGTTCTCCTATCTGACATGTTCACATTGAAGACTTTGAAAGAAATGCCAGGGATAAAATGAGAGATCTGCATCTGCCCAAGCTTCACAGATCTGTAACTGCAGACAGAACGTACCTCATTTAGTAGATGATTGATGCTGGTGGAGGTATTTCCTTAGACTAATGGCACTGGCAAGATCTGTGAAAGTCTGACCAGCCATGCTGTTTAAACCTCCCTGGAAAGCCCACCACTTACAATAGGTGCCACATGAAATCACAAGCATTGTATGAAAGAGGGCAAAATTCAAAGCTTTTCAAGTGGACAGTTTAATTTGCAACTTCCACTGAGGTATAGAGGAGATGTCAGGGGTAAGTTTTTTACTCAGAGAGTGGTGAGTGCATGGAATGGACTGCTGGCAACGGTGGTGGAGGCGGATACAATAGGGTCTTTTAAGAGACTTTTGGATAGGTACATGGAGCTTAGAAAAATAGAGGGCTATGGGTAAGCCTAGTAATTTCTAAGGCAGGGACTTGTTCGGCACAGCTTTGTGGGCCAAAGGGCCTGAATTGTGCTGTAGGTTTTCTATGTTCTAAGTAATCTGCCAAAAACTTGAGTTGGCTTTGCAGATAATTTCCTGGGCATCTCATGGCATGTTTTGTTAGACTTTTTCTTTGGATCAAAATTCTTGCTCTGCTGGTTGTTGTAAATGTGAGGTGAGAATAATATGTTGAGATCAATGGCGCATCTGTGACCCAGGAGGACACTGGGGGCAAGTGTTCATCTCCTTAACTGGTGAAATTAAATTTTAGAGAGGAGAAACAACAGAGATAAATTTGAGTCATATATAGATCTAGAAGGAGAAATAAAAAGAGAATGAGAAAGATTAGGTTATGAGAGAGAAAAAGAGAACAAGAATGTAAAATGGAAAAAAAATCACTTTTATGAACAATTTAATACTTAACAGTTTCAATTGCTCTTTTTCCAGGCTGGAGAAATTGAATCACTGCAGGAAAATAAATTTCCTCACTAAGAGTGCCCTTAATCAGTTAGCTAATTACTTTACTCTAGTGAGTTCTAATCGCATTTACTGCACAAATGCAGCAGTTTCTCAAAATTAATTGTTATACTGAAGATAGCTACTGTTTTCACCAACTATTTGTGGGTATCTTTTCTCTCCAACTAACTGTTGGATGATTTACACACTGATTACATGACGCACCATCAAACCTGCTGTTATTGTGCCAACAAATTCTCACCCACAGTTTGTCTAAAGTCACTTTTACATTTCATTATTTTTTGGTGATTTGTCCTCAGAAGGAGGAAAGGTCCCTTTTAAATGTGCATTAAAGTATGTTGTTTTACTGGAATTTGTTATTTCAAATCCAAGATTATTGGCTTTGAAGAAGCTTATGAACTAAAAACAGAAAATAGTGGATACACCCTGCAGGTCAGTCAGCATCTGTGGAAGGAGAAACAGTTAATATTTCAAGACTGATACCCTTCATCAGAACTGGGAAAGAGAGAAATACAAGTTAGTTTTCAATAGGAGAGAAGGAGGGGAGGAACATGTAAAACAAAGGGACAACAAAGCTCAGTGTGCTGCTAATTGCCCCCATTAACCTATTTGAATCCACCCTTTCAAAGATATTCACTTTGTTCTGCACATTCCTCTCCTCTACTGAAAATATCTCTTCTACTGAAAATTCCCTTTCCCCATACTGACAAAGGGTCCCAGAACTGAAACGTTAACTGTTTGTTCTTCCGCAGATACTGCCTGACCTGCTGCATTTTCTGTTCTTGTTTCATATTTCGAGCATCTGCAGTTTTTGATTTTCTTTTACTGAAGGTGCTTGTGATCACCATTTAACATTTTCTCAAAAACTCCCTCGTGTGTTATAAGACTATTGAATGGACCTCTTGTATGATAAGATGGACTCTTGACCTCACAATCTGCCTTGTCATGGCCTTGCACCTTATTGTCTGAATGCACTGCAGTTTCTCTGTATCTGTAACACTTTATTCTGCATTCTGCTATTGCTTTTTCCTTGTACTACCTCGATGTAGATGTGATGAAATGATCTGTATGGATGGCATGCAAAACAAAGTTTTTCACTGTACCTCAGTACATGTGACAATAATAAACCAATTTATCAATTTGTCGGTGAATATTGTGGTGTTGGAAATTGTTAGTTCTGGAGTTGGGGGCCTTGTCAATTTGGCTATGGACAGTGAGAGACAATGTACAAACACGGAGGGTCAAGCAGAAGTTGTTGGAACCTAGTGCTGAGAATAAGTCATGCAACCAAAAGTTGTGTGAGAGTTAGAGGGCAGGGCCAAGTTAATTTGCACGGTTCAGATAAGACCATTCATTCAAACAAAGAAGTGTTGTAAAGTATGTTTTTTTTCCCACTTTGCTTTATTGCAAGGTTTTAAGTTGCTTTGGGTGAGTGAACTAAATGAATTTAGCTAGTCGTTCTGTACATCCACTTTGCTTTGAAGTGAAGAAGCTGATCTATTTATGTTATACATGTTGCCTGTATTATTTAACAATATCTTAATTTATGATTATTTTTTAAATTGCATACCATTTACACTTTTTTTTCTTGAGTTTATCAAACCAAGTCAGATGGTTTGTCAGTGAGTTATAATGACTGGCAAACATTAGTGAACAGTTCACTAATTTCTTTCCTTTTTTGACAAATACATTGGACCTACCATTGATAATGCAACCACAACGTACAACCATGGTAGATAATTGTTGCAAACACTTTTTAAAGTAACAAGATGAAAAAAACTATGATACTGGAGGAACTCAGCAGGCCAGGCAGCATCCATGGAGAAAAGCAGGTGGTCAACGTTTCGGGTCAGGACCCTTCTTCAGGACTGAAGATAGGAAAAGGGGAAGCCCAATATATAGGAGGGAAAAGCAGAGCAGTGATAGGTGGACAAAAGAGGGGAGGCAGGGTGGGCACAAGCTGGCGATGGGTAGATGCAGGTAAGAGATAGTGATAGGCAGGTGCAGGGGAGGAAGAGAGAGCAGATCCACTGGGGGATGGGTCAAAGGTAAGGATGAGAAAAGGGTAGAAAAAAGAGAGAGAGGCTAGGAAAGGGAAGAAAAGAAGAGGCATAGTTGTGGGGGGGGGGCGGGGCGGGTGGTGGTGGTGGTTGAGGGGATTACTTCAAGTGGGAGAATTCAATGTTCATGCCGTTAGGCTGCAAGGTTCCAAGAGGGAAAATGAGGTGCAGTTCCTCCAGTTTGCACTTGGACTTCTCCTGGCAGTGGAGGAGGCCGAGGACCGACGTGTGTGTGAGATGGAGTGGGAGGAGGAGTTGAAGTGACTGGTAACAGGAAGATGCAGATCGCGGCATGAACGTTGAATTCTCCCACTTTAAGTAATCCCCTAAACCCGCTCCCCCAACCATGCCTCTTTTCTTCCTTTTCCTAGCCTGTCTCTCCTTTTATCGACCTTTTTTTCTCTCCTTACCTTCAACCCATCCCCCAGTGGATCTGCTCTCCCCTCCTCCCCCACACCTGCCTATCACTGTCCCTTACCTGCATCTACCTATCTCCACCTTTTGCCCACCCCACCTCCTCTCTTTTGTCCACCTATCACTGCTCTGCTTATCCCTCCTATACAGTATATTGGGCTTCCCCTTTTCCTATCTTCAGTCCTGAAGAAGGGTCCTGACCTGAAACGTTGACCGCCTGCTATTCTCCACGGATGCTGCCTGGCCTGCTGAGTTCCTCCATCGTCATCGTGTTTCTGATCTAGATTCCAACATTTGCAGTCCTTTGTTTCTCTCTTAAAGTAATAATCTCATTGATATTTCATCAGGGCATGCTGTACAGTCTGGTTGCTGCACAAGGAAATGACAGACTTGCATTAATGCATCTTGGATACAAGCATGATCAGGGTATTGATGGTTATCCCTTGGACTACGATGCATCATATGGTTACTACTTAAACATTGCGCAACACACAATTAAAGATAGGCATGTATTTGATGGAGAACAGGTGAGTGTTATGGACCTCAAAATTATGGCATTTTCTTAAGAATGAGAATATTTGTTATGGCTTTTGCTTTTGGGTCTATTAGTGCACATATTTGCTGACACTTCTATCCCCTTTTTACTTTTCTTTTTACTTTTTACTTTATTCACACTACCTGTACTAGATCCTCATCCCTGTCACTGTGTCTCTCTTCATTTCCTCCCTCAAAGATCCTGTCAATTCCCACATCTACCAGCCAAGAAATCTCACTGCCGCTACATACCCAGGCCTAACTCTTTTTGGGTAAGCCTAAGGCTTCCCTCTGTGCCTCTCCTCCCAGACTCCTAATGGTCCATCAAGGCACTTACTAGTGGTTCTTTAAAGCAGTCACCTCTCTGCTCTCTGCTGTCTGCTCTCTCACCCCTAACCTTTCCACACTCCTTTCTGACTCACGTACTGCACTCGGTGCTGATCCCGTGGACTCTGCCAGTGAATCAGCTATCGAAGAAAAGGCCCTCTTCATCCGTGAGATTATTTTGGCTGTGCATAGACATCACGGCCATGACAAGAACTGGGCTATGGGTGTAGAGATCTTCCCCAAAATGAAGCCTCTGTTGCTGGTTATGCATTCTACTGCTTGCTCTATCCAGACAGTAAGTGTTGAAGTAGTGCAGTAGTTTACTATGGTGTTGAAACTCTTGAAGGCAAAGCACACCTTATTTTCTCCCCAGTTTGTCTGGCTAGTTCTCCTCCATCCTTGTAGTGCTTCTCATTTAAAATTGTTGTTTTCTATCACTCAGTCAAGTACAGTAGATATTATTATTGCCTTCCTCCCTCAGTCACTGCACAGAGCCGCCATCCTGGATGATTTCAACCTCCACCTCATGTCAGTGTGTTCCCTTTCTTGTGAGTTTATTACCTTCCAACTTCCCTAAATCTCTCCCTTTCTTTAAATTCCAAACTCATTGAAGCAGTACTACTCCACAGGTCAGTCAACAATTGTGGAGACAAGTTTCATGTCACTGATCAATTAATTCTGGTGAAAACCCATTGATCTGCAATGTGCTGCTAGTATTTTCTCTTTATTTCACATTTCCAGCATCTGCTTCATTTGGCTTTTGTACATTCTTGGTCATCAGGTTTAGCCAGAGAACCAGCAGTAATGGATTTCCTTCTCACTCCCACACCATTACCTCTGGTGTTCCTCAAAGCCCCGTCCTTGTCTCCCTCCTACTTTACCTGCTGTCCTTGGCAACATCACCTGAAAAAGCAATGTCGTTGTCCACAAGTAAGCTGATGCATACTCAGCTCTTCCTCACCACCTATGCTCTTAACTCATCCAACTTTACTAAATTTGTCTGACATCATGGTAGTTTAGTGGTTAGCATAACTCTATTACAGTGCCAGCAACCTGGGTTCAATTCCGGCCACTGTCTGTAAGGAGTTTGTATGTTCTCCCTATGCGTGGGTTTCCTCCAGGTGCTCCATTTTTCTTCCACATTCCAAACACGTACAGGTTAGGAAGTTGTGGGCATGCTATGTTGGTGCCGGAAGCGTGGCGACACTTGCGGGCTGCCCCCAGAACACTCTATGCGAAAGATGCATTTCACTTTGTGTTTCGATGTACATGTGACTAATGTCACGAACCAGCAACAGAAGAAACACACTGAGTCATAATTCAGTGTTAAAAACTATTTTATTAATCACTACTTATGATAATACGAAAAATAGAAGTAAAAATGTTAGTATGTTAGAAATTCAAAAATGTTAAACCTTGAACATTAACCCCAAAAACTAAACTCTTCGTGTGTGTGTGGCAAACTCCCAAACTCCAAGTCCAGGAATGGTTCTTAAAGTTCAGTTCCGCAAGCCATAAGGTGAAACATGAGCAAGGGCTTCTTCAACAACCACCGTTGTCTGAAGATAAGACGTAGACGTAGAGAAACATAGAGAGAGTAAATACGAAATCCAAATGTTCCACGATGGAACCCAAACGACACTTCAGTGTTTACTCAGTAGTGACTTCCTCACCCCGAAAAGCATCCGAATCGTGGTCGTCCACACACAAATACCTGTTTCCTTCTACAGGTCAGCAACAAAGTGAACTCCACTGGATTACTTCCAATTTCCATACATGGATTTCAGTGGCAGACACAGTTATTGTTTCCCATCCATCGATAGAGAAAACTAGCAGGCTGGTGTCTCTCTCCCTTCTCTCTCTCTCTCTCTCTTCTTCTTCTGACTTCTTCAACAACGTCACTACGTCCTTTATCTTCTATTGATGTAAGCATGCCCCACACACACACACACACACACACACACACACACACACACACACACACACACACACACACACACACACACACACACACTCTCTCTCTCTCTCTCTCTCTCTCTCTCTCTCTCTCTCTCTCTATCTTAAAGGGACATTCACTGAGTCCGTAACACTAATAATGATGTCTAAATCTAAATTTACAATCTAAATCCAGCACAGGATGAGCAGAAGTTTCCACCAATTAATCATGTGAAGACTGAAGCCACTGTCTTTGATCCCCATCATGAGCTCCAGCCCCTATCCATTGACAGCATCCCTCTCACTGGCAACTGCTGGAAACCAAAAAAGGCTGTTTGCAGTCCTGGTGTCTTATTTAACCCCGAGTTGAGTTTTGGGCAACTGCCTATTTCCACTCCTATACCATTACATGACATTGTAACATCAGTGAATGGATTGGTGCAAGTTTTGAATGACCTCTGGTTTATGAAGGGCAGAATAAGGATGGACAACTAAATAGTACAGAAATGGAGCAAACGTAGGGGCAAAAACTAGGTGGTGATCATTTTGAAAATAACTGCACTGGAAGAGAGTTTTTTTGAGGAGCAGACACAAAGTAGTGAGGCTGCAAGGGATTTATGTTCCTCGGAGCAGATTCATCAAATGTAGAATGCATGTCACAAAAAATGCCCCTTATTTAAATGAAGCTTCAGACATTTAATTGCACTACCATAAGCTATCACTCCAAAAGCTCAACAACAGAAGTTGTAAGTTGAGTAACAATTAGAGCAATGTCACATCCAGGGAGCAAACAGCTAGAGGTGCTGTTTAAGCAATAGTTACTCCAACTCTTGAGGGATGGGATGGAATCTTAACCATCAAAGAGAAACTTGATTGCATTCCCCTCCCTGTGTCTCATCTTCAAATACCATGAAATCCCTCTTACCTGCAGTCCCTAAATGACCCTCTCCTGCCATGATTCACTTGCCCCCTGCAATGTTTAGCCTTACAAACTGTTCAATCCACTGTGTTTCTTTCACCTCTGAAACTCAGTCCTTACATGGAGAAAACAGACAGGTAGCAGGATGAGTGTCTGAGGTGAATGGATCTCCTTGTACATTTTATCTCGATGTTATTGAAATTGTACAGTCAATGCATATTGCCTCTGAGTCTTGGAAGGTTGTCTTCCTTTAGTTTCTGAACTTGTTTTTTATTTGTTTGTTCATGGGGTCTAATTCATTGCTATTTGCCTTCTAATGGAAAGGCTTGCTAAGGCATTTCAGAGGTAGTTAAAAGTCACCATGTTCCTGTGTGAAGTCACATATTGGCCCGAGCGAACTACATTTGGTTTTATGACAATCTGGAAGTTTCATGGTCACCATTACTAATACTAATTTTATATTTAGATCGCAGCCACCATCATTCGTTTCGAACTCATGTGCAGGCCTCTGGGTTGCTAGTTAGGAACATAACTGCTATGCTGCAGCACCCTATTAATTCAATCCAGGTGGGGACATTTCAAATGAGGCTGTGGCTAGAATTGTCCCATTGTCTCCAATGGGACAATTCTAGCCATAGACAATGTTTGCAGCACTTGCATGACCTCCATTCTTCCACACCCCTCCTCGCCCCAATACCACCTGGTGTGCAAATATTGTGCCCAGAAGCTCAATCTATATTTATTACAAAGATTACTTCCTAGATTGGATCAACTCACTGTGCAAATTTTCTTTTAGAATTTCCATACTGCATGTTTCAACCTACAATTGTTGCTGTGTTTTCCTACTTCAGTCAATGACCCTTATTGTGTCTGGTTGACAGCCACCTGTTGCCGTCTGGCATTACGTGCCGGTGTATCTATTCCTGTCTTAAGTCATAACAGCAAATGTTAACTGTAGATTTTGATATGCCATATGACCTGCAGTCCAAGATGCCAATGATAACTCATTTAGAAGCAACCAACTTATCTTTAGGGATGTAAGCTAAACTAGTAAATTGAAATACAGAGGTTTGTCAGTAGGAGAAAGCAACGTGATCTCATTTCTCAGGCAGTGCACAAGTGGAGTGTTAAACAGCAAAAGGTGTCATCCCATGTGCAACTGACCCAGAAGTCAGGGTTTAGTGATTTATGACAAGAGTGGCACTGTTCAATCTGGAAATGGCCACAATGGCATTCTTTGGGAATAAGAGCCTTTAGATGTATATTGTTGAAAAAATCACCAATGCATGATTGAATTTCTAGGCCTTTACTTTTACAATATTTTTGTCATGACTATTTTAAATAATTCTGCAATAATGATTTACTACTTTTCAGGCTTTTGTTGAACCTATAAGGTTAATGGATGATTCAGTTTTGCAGCGTCAAACAAAAGAAAACCATGACCTCTTCATATGGCTTAGATACCAGGCAAACCGTGGAGATGCATTTGCTCAGGTATACATTGCACATATTGGTGAGACTTTCATTAATCTAGTTGTTATTGAGAGGGTGGGCCTGGGTGGGGAGGAGGAGGCATAAGGGAGTTCTACTTTGGATGGACCCAGCCGACAAAAGGTGATGCTTTCTCCCCAAAAATAAGCAATTTGTTAAAAGAATGGTTGTGAGGACCTTCTAAATCACTGTGATAAGATCTCTATAAGACATAGGTATCCTATTTTTATTAATTAAGAATTTATGAATGCAGGGTGCAGACAATTGGCAGCCAGGCCTTTGCTGAACATGTTGAGATTATTTCCTATTAACTCTACTGATAGTATAGATTACTTAGTAACTAACTTTGGATCTACTAACTGACAATATGAGATAACTTATTAATAACTGATAATAATATTTCTCATTATAAGTCATTAGATCCACAGCCATTAGTAAATAATACAATGTAAATATTTCTCCTTACCTAACCACAATTTACCAGGCACCCATTTGTGTTCACTTTCAGGCGCTAATCTGGACCCAAATTCATTTCTATTTTTTTACCTCTTGGCTTCCTCACACCTTTCCTTTGTATTGCCTATCAGGTAATTTTCCTCCCTCTTCCCAGTCCCTACCTAAACACTACTTCACTACCCACAACTGCCTTCTTATGGTCTTAGCATCTTGCATGTGCAAGTCCATTGCTATATCATTTGATTTACCTGTTGCTCCCAGTTTACAAGTAACTCTCTCAACTATCCATTCTCCTCTCCTCTGAATTTCCAGTTTCATGCATTAGTAGGGGCTACCCTTGCCAACTTCTTTCCTCTTCCACTAATCCCGACCATTGGAGGTTTGAATCCAAAAATCAGCACCTCACTTTGCATTTCCCTTATTCGCTGGGAAACAAGACGCTTTCTGGCCAGAATCTCATTGTCGTTGATTATTATCAAGATTCCATTAAACTGGTGCGCGGACAGCACAAAACCAAAGACCAAATCACTCTAGGACCTAGTTAATGTCACAAATGGCTGCATTATATCACCGATCTCTCCGCAGCCAATGATATGGTGGTCACATTCTCCTTCTTCAACACTTCTCTATTATTTAGTGGGTGAAGGTGATTTATATTCTACTTATCCACTCTTTCCTATGCTGTTCTAGTTAGTAAATCTTAAGACATGGATTGTTTTCACTCCTATACCATTATCTATAGAATTCCCTCCTCAAAACCTGGTTCCTCTCTTTTCAAACCTAAGTCTTTGTCTGAGATCTTGTACACTTCCCAGAAAATCTCTTATGAAGGTATTGGTTTTTTTTAATTCTAAAGTTACTATATAAAGATGATGATGATGAAGAAAGACGAACTGGCAGTAACAATGGAATATTTTCCAATGTACTGTGAATAACTTGAGTATAAGAATTAAATATGAGTTTTAAAGATGCTCGACCACAATAGTAATAGTTCCTTGTTATTCATTGAAAAGAATTGAGGAAACATTAACTATAATTTAATAGAAATTGGAAGGTAATTGAAGATACAATCTGATTTAGTCAATCAACCCAAATAAACTGTTCTTTTACAGCAAAAACTTGCAAGAATGCTTTACTGGGGCCAGCAGGGTATAACACGTGATGTGCAAGCTGCATTGAAATGGTATTCCAGAAGTGCAGTGGAATCAAGAAATCCAATATCATTGTTTGAGTATGGACTTTTTCTTATTAAGGTAAGTGGTACTACTGAATATAGCTACTCGGGTACATTGGATTCAGTTGCTCTTTTACTTATGCCAGAGTTAAGCTTCACAGACCTCCATCTGGTTGGACAGTAGGATAATATATTGGTGTAAATACAGTTCCCTTTTGACACTTGATTTGCATATCAATTCACTAGAAGAATAAACAAACCAACATCGGTGTCCACTCTTAGGCCAATATCCTCAGCATTGAGGCCCAGGTTATATTCAATTGGCTTCATTGGGCAGGCCATGTCACTTACATGCCGAACACCAGACTCCCGAAACAGGCACTACTTTCTGAGCTCTGTCGTGGGAAGAGATTTCCAAATGGACTAAAGAAAAGATTCAAGGATGTAATCAAAGTTTCCTCAAAAAATGCTCCATTCTAAATGACTCCTGAGAATCCCTGGCATGTGGCTGCTCAAAGTGGAGAGGGAGCATTTGGGATGGGACTGAGAATATTAAGTCCACACAGCAGAAGGATTGCACCATTTCACAAACCACCCATCTACCTCTCCTGCTATGCCTCAGCTGTGCAAAAGTGAGTTGTTCCCACACTGGTCCCATCAGTTATTTCAGAGCTCACAAACCTCGAGTGGAAGCAAATCTTCCTCAATCCCAAGGGCCTGCCAAAAAAGAATTGTCTCTTTCAAAAATATTCTCCGTCAGTCTCACTGCATGTGACTGAGCAAAGCCTTGGCGAGATGATGTCAGGTATTAATCATTAAATTGTGTCCCTCTGCAGCAATATGATCACAGAAAACTTGAATATCTGGACTCAGTTAATTCTATCCTAGAATCTTATCCTTGTGTAATAATGCAATAAAAAGAAAATGCCAGGAATATGCATGAATGATCACTAGAGTGTTAAACCAACCTTTCATTGTCTTCAGCATGCTGGTTCAGATCTTAGTCTTGAGAATTTTAACTATTCTTTGAAGGGATTGCCCATTTTAATTGCAATATTCAATACCATCTGCATTGATGTATTATGCCAATTATGTTTTATAGTTATTTCCAGAGCAGTGTGATAACAAAATATTATAAAATTATTTATGTTTCAAAATAAACCATCCACAATCACCACTTCTTGATGGAGAAGGCTGAGCAGAAATAACAACATTGTGGTTCCTTATGTTTATTCATAGATAATTGACTCGATTTGAAAATATTCCTCTTTGTATAATTGTACCTTTTGAGGTACTTCACCGGAAAGAGATGGGACTGCAGTGCAATAGTTTAGATCCAAGAATGGGTGCTGGTCTGCAGGGAGTGTGGAATAATGGACAAATCCTGAAGTACAAATCATTATATTCATTCTACTATGTTTTAACACTTTTTAGGGCCAAGGTGTGAAAAAGAATACAAAGTTAGGTTTAAAATTGATCAATGAAGCTGCCTCCAGGGTAAGTATTCATATAAAGCAGCTATATGCATGTGCTTAGCTTTTGTTTTTGTTTATTTATGTGAATTTAGTACTGAAAGTTTTGAGAATTAAGCAGTATTCAAGCCTTCCTGGTGTTCATCTTACAAACCTAGTTCTATACTGAAAAGTACAATATAACCACAAACATTGAAAAGCATTCTGTGGTACATAACATGAGGTAGCGTCAAAAGCACAGCAAAGTCCACCTGGTCTTTTCCAGCATTTATATGTCACACACATTTCTCCAGCCTATCCCTGTACTCCTATCCATTTTTTTCTTCGTGTATACATCAAGCCTCCCATTATGTATGTCAGTCTTATCCACATCAACTATCACAGCAGGAAATCTGCATGTATAATACATTTCCCAGGAAACATGGCCATGCGTACTGCACTGAGGTGCTTCATTCCTCTCCTCACCCAGCACGGTTTTGCCACAAGTCTGCCACAGCCCATGCCATGCTCGCGCACTGGCTATTCCTCCTTCCATGGCATCTGGTCCTCTGAACATTCTCCCATCTCTCTTAGGTGTTATATTTATGCCTCCTTGTTCTGGACTAAATTACAAATGGAAAACATTTCTTTGCAATTGGTCCTTTTTATATTCTTGGAGATTCTTATCAAATCTCCTCTTGGTCTTCTCTTTTCCAGCTATGTGCTACTTTCTGATTTTATGCTGTCTGTTTTCATGACCTACTAAAGTAAGTGTACCAACTAGGCTAGACTATTACATCTTTCATTCTGTTAAAATGCTCTGGGACTAGCTAATTTAGTTTAATTTTGTTTCCTTAGTGTACATGGAAAAGCAAGGACTTTCATCTAAGCTATCTGCTTTTGATTTGAAACCATGCTTTGATCACTAAAAGAATGTATTCCAAACCCATCGTGATGCTATCCAGATGGAAACTTTCAGAGAATACAGTTTTTGTAATTGCAAGTATTAATTTAATTTATTATTGAAACAGGGATCCCATGAAGCACTTAATGGTTTGGGATGGTATTATGAAACCTATAAAAAGGATTTTGTGAAAGCAGCAGCATATTGGGAAGAAGCAAAGAAAATGGGCAATCTCGATGCATTTCATAATCTTGGAGTGCTTTATGAGAGTGGAAAATATCCCGGCAAACCCATTAAAAATGTGGTAAATGTATACAAAATTCTGAATACTGATACTTTATTTATCATCAGAAACTATATTAGGTTTCAGTTTTTTAAAATGTTTCATTCTTTATTAATTTCTTCATAGAAATGGAAGTAACGTATTGATCCCTCTTACTTCACATTTTCCTACATAAGGACAATGGCACATGAAACGGACGATTCACCACAGGGAACTGCGTGCATCAGCAGAACCTTCTTTAACTTTGCCAGTCATGCTTTGCCAATCTATGATTTATGTTGTTATGTCAATTTTCAATCTACTTTGCAGTTTTGTGTTGATACAATTACTAAATTGTGCACTCAACAGGACCTCTTCTGGCCACTCAATGTAGTGAATCCTGAGCTTATCCTAATTTAGTGGGGGCAATATCTGCCTCATCAGCGAGGAGTACTGGGAAAGATCAGGTGTACCTGAACCAATCTATACATAAACATACAAATAAAGAGTAGGAATAGTCTAGTCAGTACCTTAAGTTTGCTCTGCTATTCAATAAGATCATGACTCATCTGATTGTAACCTTAACTCCCCATTCCTGTCTATCCACAGGTAACCTTTCACCCCCTTCACCCCTTAATTATCAAGAACCTAGCTTCCTGTACCTTACAAATAATGAAAGATTCTTTGAGGAAGAGAGTTCCAGAGACTTTCAACTCTTTGAGGGAAAGCATTTTCCCTCATCCATGTCTTAAATGGAAGCAGTGATTTATAACAGATCCCTCAGAAAATCCTGACTTAGGGAACGATTTCTTCTGTACCTTGATGTACTTGCTCAGATATAGAGGAAGTATTAATGTAGAGCTAAAATTAGGCATTTCAGTGTCCATGCTGAGTTTACAGCCATTCCATTGATATCCACCAAAGTTCCGGCCTCTTTATAGAGTCATACAGAGATATAGCACTGAAACAGGCCCTTCAGCCCACCAAGTCCATGGTGACCATCAACTACCCGTTTACACCAATCCTACATTAATCCCATTTTAAATTTTCCCCACGTTTTCATCAGCTCTCCCCAGATTCTACCACCCACCTACACTGTAGGAGCAATTTACAATGGCCAATTAACCTGCCAACCTGTGTGTCCTTAGGACCTGGGAGGAAACTGGAGCACCCGGAGGAACCCCACGTGGTCAGACAGAGAATGTAAAAACTCCACGCTGACAGCACCTGAGGTCAGGATTGAACCTGGGTCTTCGGCATTGTGAGGCAACAGCATTCCTACCTGTGCCACCCAACTCTCAGCAGCAATGATGACAATATATATATAGGTAGAATATTGTAAGGTTTGAATCCTAACCTGGAAACTATTGTGAATGCTTGTCCAATGTCCAGCACTGGATAAGCAGAAATTTCTTCCAAATAAATATTGAGAGTTTCAAAACTGTTCTTTTGTACACATCACAAACTGTTCCCTAGCCACTGAATCATTCCTGTTGTGGCAACTGTCTGAGACTGTATTAGACTGTTTACAACCTTGGTGTTATATTTGACTCTGAAATGAGTTTCCAGCCATAAATCTACTTCAACATCAAAGCCTCCTATTTCTAATGCTCTCTTGATCAGCCTTCCACCTTCCTCCCTACATATACAGTATTTGAACTAATTTAAAATCGTGCTGCTGCCCGCATTCTAACTTGCACATCACCTGTTTGTTTGCCTACCTCCTGGGCTGGCAGTGCCTTTGTTTTAATATCCACATCTTGTTTTTTTCAAAACCCTCTACGGCTTTGGCACTTTAACCTCCCACTACCCATGAACACTTTGAGATCTCTGAATCATCCAATTCTGATCTCATGTGCATTCCTGAACTTAATGCCTTCACTGTTGTTATCCAAGTGGCTCTCTGAGTCCTCAGCTCTGAATTTCCA
The DNA here is from genome assembly GCF_009764475.1 of Pristis pectinata. Classification (NCBI taxonomy): domain Eukaryota; kingdom Metazoa; phylum Chordata; class Chondrichthyes; order Rhinopristiformes; family Pristidae; genus Pristis; species Pristis pectinata. The sequence goes on from NC_067406.1 coordinate 75,278,443, forward strand.
TCCCTCAGCCTCTTTCCCACTCTACGCCCCCATTACAATTCTCCATAAAATCTATCTCTTTTACTAAGGAGTAGGTCAACTATCTCAATAGTTCCTTGTTTGATTTTTCTTGTTAGATAATGACCATGGGATATTTCAATACATTTAAAAGTATTCTCTCACTCTCTGTCTCTCTCTCTCTGTCTCTCTCTCTCTCTCTCTCACTCTCTCTCTGTTTTATTGTGTCTGTTCTAGAATGTATGAGTTACCTGGATCTGTTTTCATGTGTAGCAATATAATTTGAGTTTTGATGACTTTTATCTGTGGTAACCATGTGAGAACATCTCCAGTGCCTTAATTTAGCCAGAAGGGTGGTGGAAACCCTGTCTATGAATGGGATTAGGGTTTCCATTAAAGGCTCCAAGGATATTACTTGCCGTCATCTCATCAAATTGTTCCACGTGGATAAGGTTGAATTGATTAACACTTAGCTTATGTCCTTTTTTTCATTAGACTGAAGCATTTCAATACTACTATAAAGCTGGATCTGGCGGACATCTTGAAAGTCTAGTTCGCTGCTCCTTCTTCTGGAGTACAGGAAATTTTGGATCTATTCCACACAACCCCAAACAGGCAGTCCTGTAAGTTATCTATTTCACATTCTTTCTTAGAAATCTTTACTATATAAACAACCATTCAACCTCACAGATCTTTTCCCCCTTTACAGTTGGGCCAGATTTGTCGCTGAGCAGAATGGGTATTTGGGTTATCACATGAGAAAAGCTCTGGATGCCTATCTTCAGAGATCCTGGTAAGATTAAGATCCGTGCCCTTTAATCCGAGAAAGCAAATACTTCACTGTTCTAATATCATTGTGTTCCTTGCTGCTTTTCATGAGCATCAGCATACAGCTTTAGTTGCCACCAGCAGATCAGCCATATTAGCATTGCTCACAGTTAATTAGAGGACATGGTATTTTGTGACAGGTATTTATACAAGAAATGAGCAGACACATTGATGGCAGCTGTTTTTGCTTACTTATGGGATGAGGGCATCTCTGGCAAGGCAAAGATTGCCATTTCTAATACCCTTGAGAAGTGGTGGTGAGCTGCCTTTTTGAACCCTTGTAACCCATGAGTTGAAGGTATGCCATGATGCTGTTGAATAGTGAGTTTCAGGATTTCAACAATGATGAAACAGGGAACTGCATCCAAGCCAGCACTGGTGGGATTTTGCAGGTGATGGTGGCTGTCTGAGTGGTAAAGGTTGTGGGAGATAATGTCAAAACAACCTTCATGGACAGCTATGGTATGGGAAGACTTTATATGTATGTCACAGGTAGACAGAGCCTTAATAAACTTTAAGACCAAAACTGTATTGTATCTCCCATTGCTGGTACAGTACAGAAATTGAGAACCAAGCCATACAACAAAAATTAGAGGTTGTGGCGACTCACCTTACCGATATCGAACCGGGTCACGAGTGTCGTCGGAGGCCCCGACCCAAGATGGCGCGGGGCCCTCCTTCTTCTCCATTGTTGGGCTAGGAAAGCCCATGCGCGAGAAGGTCAGGTGACCCGTGCGTGACGTCAGCATGGGAACTGTAGCGCGGGAAGATTTTCGGTATTAAACGGCGCACCGCACCCCTGTCGAGCAATCCACTTCTGACTCCAAGCAACCGTGTCTTTATTCCATAGTAGTGTAGCTAGCCGCTACATTGGTGACCCCAACGGGCCCAAACATTTTTGGACCCACGATGTCTGCGCAACAAGAGGTACAGGCAGTAGCCCTTAAACTGCCCACCTTTTGGACCCTCCAGCCTCGTGTCTGGTTCGACCAGGCCGAGGCCCAGCTCCAGATTCGCCAGATCACCAGGGATGACACCAAGTACTACTACGTGTTGAGCGCCCTTGACCAAGACACCGCAGGCCAGGTCGAGGACTTCATCCAGGCGCCCCCAGGGGAGGAGAAGTATGATAAGTTCAAGACCCTCCTTCTTGAGACTTCTGGCCTTTCCCGACGCGAACGGGCCTCCCACCACCTCCACCTTGATGGGTTGGGTGACAGACCCCCCCTCTGCGCTGATGAACGAGATGTTGGACCTGGCAGATGGCCACAAACCCTGCCTGATGTTTGAGCAGGCCTTTCTGGAGCAGTTACCAGACAACATCCACCTGCTCCTGACGGATGCCGACTTCAGCGACCCCTGGAAGGTGGCCGCCCATGCGGACGTCCTTTGGTGGGCAAAGAAGGAGAGCGGGGTGTCTGTCGAGCGCGTTGCCACGCCACATACTCAGCGGCCCAGCAGGCCAGACCCAGCAATAGGCCACACCAATGGTGTTTCTCCCACCAGTGGTGGGGCGCTGATGCCCGCAGGTGCCGGCCACCATGCAGGTTTCCGGGAAACGCCAGGACCAGCCGCTGATGGCTACAGCGGCTGGCCACCCGGATAGCCTCTTGCCTGTGTGGGACAGGCGTTCTGGCCGTCATTTCCTGGTGGATACCGGAGCCGAGGTCGGTGTCATGCCTCCCAACAGCCACGAGCTCGCAACTGCACACCAGGACCCGCCCTCAGAGCTGCCAACGGCAGCGCCATCCGGACCTTTGGCACCCGTTTGGTGCACCTCCAGTTCGGCACCAGCAACTTTACCTGGAAATTCACCCTGGCCGCCGTTGCGCAACCACTCCTTGGGGCAGATTTCCTTCGCGCCAACAGTCTGCTGGTTGACCTGCAGGGTAAGTGTTTGGTACATGCCAGGACCTTCCAAACATTCTCGTTGGGTGAGGCCAAGCTACCGGCCCCACACATCAACTCCGTCACCATGTCGACCAACGAGTTTGCCAGGGTCCTGGCAGAGTTCCCATCTGTACTAACTCCCCAGTTCTCCACCACCTTGCCCAAGCACGGCAGCAGTGGCACTGGTCGTACATCTCAGAGCACACCACTGACGTCCGCCACCTGTCCAGGAAAAAGAATGTGGTCGCGGATGCACTTTCATGGCCCATCATGCAAGTTTTATCCCGGGGGTGGATTTCGGCGCCTTGGTGGAGGCACAGCAAACGGACATGGAGGTGCCCAGCTATCGCACCGCAGTCTCGGGCCTGCAACTGCAAGACATACTAGTAGGCCCCGGTGAGCGCACCCTGCTCTGCGATATCTCCACAGGTAAACCCCACCCCATTGTTCCAGCTGCCTGGCGTCGACGGGTGTTTGATTCCATCCATGGTCTGGCACACCCATCTATCCGGACTACTGTCCAGATGGTGTCCGACAAGTTCGTCTGGCATGGCCTGCGTAAACAGGTTTCCAAATGGGCCCGGTCGTGCACACACTGCCAAACCTCGAAAGTACAGCAGCATGTCAAGGCCCCCCTGCAGGATTTTCAACCTACCCGCTGGAGTTTCAACCATATCCATGTCGACCTTGTCGGTTCCCTCCCAGTCTCCCAAGGAGCGCGGTACCTCCTCATGATTGTCGACCACTTTACCCGCTGGCCCGAAGCCATTCCCCTTGTGGACACCTCCACCCAGACCTGCGCACGGGCCCTTTTGTCAACTTGGGTGGCCCGTTTCAGTGTCCCGGCCCATATCACCTCAGACAGGGGAGCTCAATTCACCCCTGGCCTGTGTTCTGCTGTCGCCAACTTCTGGGGTTCCCAGATCCACCTCACCACTGCCTATCATCCGCAATCCAATGGGCTGGTGGAGAGGTTCCATCAACACCTGAAGTCAGCACTCGTGGCCCGCCTTAAGGGGCCCAACTGGGTGGACGAACTCCCCTGGGTCCTGCTGGGGATACGTACCACGACAAAGGAGGACCTGCATGCCCCGTCCGCGGAGATGGTTTATGGAATGCCCTTGGTCGTCCCGGGCGAGTTCCTACCAGCCCCTCGGGGGCCAGAGGAAGAACCTGCTGCGACGCTCGACCGGCTGCACGAGTGGCTTGGAAACCTGGCCCTGATACCCACCTCGCGACACGGACAGGCCCCGACCCATATGCTGACGTCCCTCCGAGACTGTAAGTTTGTCTTTGTCAGGAGGGGCGCGCACCGAACACCGCTGCAGCGGCCGTACGAAGGGCCATTCTGGGTCGTCAAGAACAATGGGTCTACGTTTGTGCTGGGCGCGAGGAGGTTTTTACAATTGACCGGCTGAAGCCGGCTCATTTGGACGTGGACCAACCGGTAGTAGTCCAGTGAGCACCATGCAGGGCAGGCCACCCAAGTCATAGTTTATTTAATTCTGGCTTTCGCGACGGTATCGCCGGTTCTGGGAGTGGGGGGGTGGTTATGTGGCGACTCACCTTACCGGTATCGAACCGGCTCCCGAGATCGTGAGCGTCATCAGAGGCCCCAACCCAAGATGGCGCGGGGCCCTCCTTCTCCATCGTTGGGCTAGGGAAGCCCGCGCGCGAGGAGGTCAGGTGACCCGCGCGTGACATCAGCGCGGGAACTGTAGCGCGGGAAGATTTTCGGTATTAAAAGGCGCACCGCGCCCCTGTCAAGCAATCGACTTCTGACTCTAAGCAACTGACTCAGTGTCTTTATTCCATAGTAATGTAGCTAGCCGCTACAAGGTCTTAATTGATTTTAAAAGTCTTTGATAATTTAAAAATAATACATATTTTAAAAAATAAAAATAAATATGAATATGTAATACATTTACTAAAGAAGCTACTAGAAATTAATTTAAAACACAAAATAAGATAAAATACATAAAAGTATACAAACTTACACATATTTTAAATGAAAGTCAGTGATTACATTCAAATGAATGGGACCTGACTACTGCTAGCATATAGCCAAGGGGCCAGTCTCTGTTCTGAGCCCAGTGGTGGAGGGAGAGAGGTTGATTGGGTATTAGACCACAACCTTGTCTCTGACTTCCACATCATAAGACGCAGGTGCAGATGTTGGAGACCAGCTGTCGCACAAACAGAATGTAGCCAGCGGTTTGTTACCTCTGTAGCCAGTGGTAGGTTAGATCCTGCCCCATATGATGAAATGGGTAACTGATGGTGTTGTATCAAAATTATTTAGGAATGGCAAGGTTGACCTCTTGATTTATGTTCTTACACCACACTTTTTAATGACTGAAGCTTTTGCTGGATTTAGAACCAGAAAAAATTGTGTCAATATTTTCTGAAAATTGTATTGTATAATTCTCATTGCATGGTGTTGCTATCTCTGAACTTCTGTTGGTGGATATTCAGGTGGTATAATGTTCACATTAAATGTATCATAAATTTCTGTATTTGGTATCTTAATTCAAATATCTTAAGTTAAGGCACAATTTTTATTCAAACCCATGTTCCCTTCTGCCCTAGGAAAGAAGCTCTGCTGTATTTCCTCATCACAGCAGAAACTGGAATCGAGTCATCCCAGACAAACATTGCCTATCTCTGTGAAGAAAAACCAGTGAGTTACTGATAAGAGATTGCTTCTCTTTGAAATTAAGGATTCATCCTCTATTTCTACAGGCAGATTAACAATCCACCCTTGTCTTTCTTCTTGTTACCAGCTCATAAGCAGATGTGTTGATTATACCTGGAGATATTATAATTTATCAGCTTTTCAGCAAACTACACAGCCTTTTGGTACGTATGTTGTGGAGATGTATGACCTGAAATTCCACTTCCAGCATGCAGCAATACACTAACTCATTTCTTAATTATATGTAAATTCTAGTTCTGGTGAAAATGGGCGATTTCTACTATTATGGCCATAAGAGCCATGAAAAGGACATTGAGCAATCAATTAATATGTATGCCTCTGCTGCCTTATGGAATTATTCTCAAGTAAGTCCAAATACTGTTTTTGAACTAGTTCAATACAGTGCAGTAAATGCCATAATACCTAGTACACTGGTACCTTGCTTGGTCCTCAGCATGCACCATCAGGAACAAGATTGCAAATAGAATCAGCATTGAAAGGTGCTGTCTTAGCATTTCATATGTGTTACTGACAACATTGCTGTGCCAGGAGCCTAGCGTGAACCCCTGCCCTCCGATGGTGCTCTTGCAGCTTTGTCCTGTGACTACTGATGAGCTGGTCACCATAGAGAAATCTCTAGGCTGGGGAGAGCTGCGCAGGCAGACAAAGAGCAGGGGACACAGCAGTTTCATCCCATCCAAGAGGAGGTGATGAGAGAGACTGTGGGATCCGTCAACACATGGAGGAGGCACTGCAGCCCCTGGCAATGACTGTACTCGCTCTGCCGGCCGGGATGCAGGCCTGAGCCCTGCGTCACAGCGCTGAGTGACCGCACCACATGCCCTAGCCCAGCCAATACAAGCCCTCACAGGCAGCCTCCCCACACCAAGAGTGGGTGACTCTTTGCTGCAAGAACATCGGGGGGGGGTGGAGAAGGGGGCAAGGGCTTCCAGAAGGTTGCCGACTCTCAGGTTCCTGTCACAACAGTGAGCACTCGAGAAGGGTCAGGCTTCACACCATGCCCCTGGCACCTCAGCGTACAGACCCAATTGGATGTCTTCTTTGAAAGTAGTGAGGGAGGATATGTACCTGTGAGTGTTCAGAGGAGGACCAGGGTAACAGTACGTCATTTATTTTCACCGATAACATTGATCATTTGCTCCTAACAGGCATTTTATAACTTGGGCTCACTGGCAGAGGAGGGTCTTCACATTCCAGAGAGTGTTTTAGATCTCCTGAACATGAACACAAGAAAATGGTCCAACGACATCACACTGCAGCAGGAGTTATATAAGAGGTAACAGCAACATACAAGAAAAAACAGATTCAGATTAGTTTATTGTCATATACACCAGGATGGAATGAAATCTCGTTTCAAGCTCACAGAGTAAACAGTATACAATGTGATAATAAATACAACAATAAATACAGTGACGAGCGCAAGACAACGGAATGGTGCAAAGTACTACAGTGCAAACTGAGGTCGTGCAAAAAGCAATGCTGAAGTGACAATAATGGAAGAGGTAGGATTAAGGGTTCAAGAACATGGCAGCACCACTGGGAGGGGGATGTGTGAAGGAGGTCAGAAGTCTGATTAGCAGTGGGGAAGAAGCAGTTCTTCAGTCTGGTCATCTGGGCTTTCATGCTCCTGTATCTTCTGCTAGAAGGTAGAACTCAAACCTGCCTATATTCTGGTTACTAATCAATTTGCTGAGTACTGTATCACTAAGTTTAATTATGCAAAATAACAATTTATGATTCTGTGCGGCGGTCTCACCTCTATGTCCAAGCCACTCAATACCTTTGCACAACCGAATCCTGTCACACGTTGTCAACCCAGTCAAAGAAAATTGTTGCAATAGAAGAAAGTATCATGAGTTCAAATTTTGTAATAAAAGTAGGAAGTTGTGGAAATGTAAAACTCGTCCCTTTATCAATTGATGGGTGTCAAGTGCAGACACTTTGACAGACTGACATTGGAAAGCAAGAAAACCCCTTTACAATACGGGCAAAGATAAAAAAGAAAACTACAAAAATGGTCAGGAATGCAGATATGGTGACTACTATAAAAAAAGGTGAGAATTAATTGGGTTAACAACCTAAAACACAAGTTTTCAAATTCCTAATGAAAATTAAAAGAACTAGATTATAGACAAAAGTTATGTCAATCAGGCTACGAAAAGAGATTTGACCACAACATTATCAGGAATGAAGAGAATGTGGGGAAATGTGGGCCACAGGATTTTTAGTTTCTAATTAAAGAAAAATTATTAGGTGCTCTTTGATGAATAAAAACAGAACTTCCATTTGATGAACATATTCACAGTACCATTCAGATGAATGTGTAAAAGCTAGGTATGGCCATGAGTATGATCCGACAAGTTAATCAGATTGCAACTGTAAATCCTTCTGGGATCAGTGACTGAAAACTACTCATAATCTGGGTGGGAAACATAAGAACATAAGAAATAGGAGCAGGAGGAGGCCATCTGACCCGTCAAGCCTGCTCCACCATTTAATACAATTATGGCTGATCTGGCTGTGGACAGATCCACCTACCTGCCTTTTCCCCATAACCTTTAATTCTCCTACTATACAAAAATCTATCTAACTGCATCTTAAATATATTTAATGAGGTAGCCTCTAATGCTTCCCTGGGCATAGAATTCCACAGATTACCCTTAATTCTCCTACTATACAAAAATCTATCTAACTGCATCTTAAATATATTTAATGAGGTAGCCTCTAATGCTTCCCTGGGCATAGAATTCCACAGATTCACTATTCTCCAGGGAAAAGCAGTTTCTCCTCATCTCTGTCCTAAATCTATTCCCCCAAATCTTGAGGCTATGTCCCCTAGTTCTAGTCTCACCTACCAGTGGAAACAACCTTCCTGCCTCGATCTTATCTATCCCTTTCATAATCTTATATGTTTCTATAAGATCCCCTCTCGTTCTTCTGAATTCCAGGGAGTATAGTCCCAGACGACTCAATCTTTCCTCATAGCGTAACCCCTCCATCTCCGGAATCAACCTGGTGAACCTCCTCAGCACCACCTCCAAAGCCAGTATATCCTTCCACAAGTAAGCAGTACTCCAAGTGCGGCCTCACCAGTACCCTGTATAGTTACAGCATAACTTCACTGCTCTTAAATTCAATCCCTTTCGCAATGAGGCCAACATTCCATTTGCCTTCTTGATAACCTGTTGCATCCGAAAACCAACCTTTTGCGATTCATGTACAAGAACTCCCAAGTCCCTTTGCACAACAGCATGCTGAAATCATTCAGCATTTAAATAATAATATGATCTTCTATTTTTCCTTCCAAATTGGATGACCTTTCATTTACCAACATTGTACTCCATCTGTCAGACCCTTGCTCACTCACTTAACCTATCTATATCTCTCTGCATACTCTCTGCATCCTCTGCACAATTTGCTTTTCCAATCAATTTAGTGCCATCAGCAAACTTAGATACGCGACACTCTGTACCCTCTTCCAAATCATTATTGCAGATCATGAACAGTTGTGGGTCCCCACCGGCCCCTGCGGCACCCCGCTCACCGCTGATTGCCAACCCGAGAAACACCCATTTATCCCAACTTTCTGCCTTCTATTGGTTAACCGATCCTCTATCCATGCTAACGTATTACCCCCAGCTCTATGCATTCTTATCTTATGGATAAGTCTTTTATGCGGCACCTTATCGAACACCTTCCAGAAATCCAAGTATACAAATCCACCTGTTCCCCTCTATCCACTGTGCTTATTATATCCTCAAAGAACTCTAGTAAGTTTGTCAAACAGGGTCTGCCCTTCCTGAATCCATGCTGTGTCTTCCTGATGAAACCACTTCTATCCAGATGTCTCACTACTTCTTCCTTAATGATAGCTTCAAGCATTTTCCTGACTACAAGCATTAAGTTAACTGGCCTACAGTTACCTGCCTTTTGCCTACATCAGTTTTTAAATAGTGGCGTGACATTCATTGTCTTCCAATCTGCCAGGACCTGCCCAGAGTCCAGAGAACTTTGGTAAATTATCACAAACGCCTCTACCATAACTTCCACCATTTCTTTCAGTACCCTGGTATGCATCCCATCAGGACCAGGGTACTCATCTACCTTTAGGCCCACTAGTTTCCTCATCACTACCTCTTTAGTGACAGCGATTGTATCGAGGTCCTCACCTCCCATCGCATCCATGACATCTCTCTTTGGCATGTTAGATGTGTCTCCCACCATGATGACCAACACAAAATAGTCGTTCAAGGCCTCAGCCACTTCCACATTACCCAATATTAATTCCCCCTTCTCATCTTCCAAGAAACCTACATTCACTTTAAGCACCCTTTTCCACTTTATGTAATTATAAAAACTATTGCTATCTGTTTTTATATTTTATGTTAGTTTACTTTCATGATCTATCTTCCCTTTCCTTATGGCTTGCTTTGTGGTTCTTTGTTGCTTTTCAAAATTTTTCCAAGCTTCCAGTTTCCCACTACTCTTGGTGACTTTGTATGCATGAGCTTTGAGCTTGATGCCTTCTTTTATTTCCTTAGACTGGGTCTTCCCAACCTTACTGTCATTGCTTTTATCTGAAATATACTTTTGTTGAGCATCATGATAAATCTCTTTGGAAGTCTTCCACTGTTCCTCAACTATCCCACCATATAGCCTGTGTTTCCAGTCTACACTAGCCAACTCCTCCCTCATCCTTTTGTAGTCTCCCTTGTTTAGGCATAATACACTGGTTTTAGATCAAACTGTTGCACCCTCCATTTGTATGAGAAATTTAATCATACAATGATCACTCTTCCTAAGGGGATCCCTCACTACAAGATTGTTAATTTTACCTGTCTCCTTGCACAGGACCAAATCTAAGATAGCAATTTCCCTTGTAGGTTCACTAACATGCTCTTCAAGAAAGCTATCACTGATGCATTCAATGAAGTCCTCCTCAAGACTGCCTCAACCAACTTGATTTTCCCAACCTATGTGGAAGTTAAAGTCCCCCATGACAACTGCCGTTCCATTCTTATATGCATCAAATATTTCTTGGTTTATTGCCTGTGCCACTGTAATGTTATTATTCGGTGGCCTATAGACAACTCCCACCAGTGATTTTTTTTTCCCTTTACTGTTCCTAATCTCTACCCAGATGGACTCAACATTCTGCTCCTTAGATCTTATATCGTCTCTCACTATTGCCCTGATCTGATTCTTAATTAAAAATGCTACCCCTCCTCCTTACCTTCCTGCCTATCCTTGCCTATTACCTGATACTCTTGGATATTTAATTCCCACTCATTTCCACCCTGCAACTACGTTTCTGTAATGGCCACTAAATCATACCCCTTTGTACTGATTTGTGCCACAAGGTCACTGATGTTTCGAATACTACAGGCATTCAGATAGAGTGCCCTGACACTCATTGTACTTTTAGAATCTAGTAACCTTTGTGTCCTTTGTGTTTGACTTTTCAGTACTCCACTCTTTTTTCTAACCTTTGCTCTGGTCTCTGCTTTGCTTCCCTCTGTCTTTCTGCATGGATTCCCATCCCCCTGCCATACTAGTTTAAACCCTCCCCAACAGCACGAGCATACAGTCTCCTTGGGACATCGATCCCAGTCCTGCCCAGGTATAGACCATCCAGTTTGTACTGGTCCGACCTCCCCCAGAACCTGTTCCAAAGCCCCAGGAATCTGAAACACTTCCCTGCTGCACCACTGCTCAAGCCATATATTCATCCTAACTATGCTGCTATCCCTACTCTGACTAGCACGTGGCACAGGTAGTAATCCTGAGATTATTACTTTTGAGGTCCTACTTTTTAATTTATCTCCTAGCTCCCTAAATCCGGCTTGTAGGACCTCATCCCACTGTTTTCCTATATCGTTGGTACCTACATGCACCACAACAACTGGCTGTTCACCCTCCCCTTCCAGGATGCCCTAAAGCTGCTCTGAGACATCCCTGACCCTTGCACCTGGGAGGCAACACACCATTTGTGGCCACAGAAGCTCCTGTCTATTTCCCTTACCATGGAATCCCCTACCACTATAGCTCTGCCACTCTTTTTCCTGCCCTCCTGTGCAGCAGAGCCACTCACATTGCCTTGATCCTGGCTACTGCTGCCTTTCCCTGATGAGCCATCTCCCCCAACGGTATCCAAAGTGGCCTATCTGTTTTGGAGGGAGATGCCACAGGGGACTCCTGCAGTACCTTCCTGCTATTGTTCTGCCTGTTGGTCACCCATTCCCTATCTTTCCCTGGGCCTTTAAACTATGGTGTGACCAACTCACTAAACGTGCCATCCACAACATTCTCAGCATTGCAGATGCTCCAAAGTGAATCCACGTGCAGCTCCAGTGCTGTCATGTGGTCTGTCAGGAGCTGCAGCAGGACACGCTTCCTGCACACGCAGTCATCAGGAACACTGGCAGCCTCCCTGAGTTGAGAAAGCTGAGAATATTTACAGAACAACAACACAGTACTTCAATTCCAAATGAGAGCTGTCTTAATTTAAATTTCTCCATTTTATTAGGTGTATAACCGCTAATGTTGAAGAGGCTTTTATCCCATGCTCGATAGCTTTGCTTCGTGTTCACCTGAAAACAATGTGGATGAATAACTACTCTCCAGCTTTGGTATGTATTCCAACAAACACTTTTGATTGGTTGCTCTTTATATATTGGTTCTGCGTATTTATTATGCAGATGACTGAACATGTGAAATATTCTCCTAATCATGTATTGACAATGACTTTGAATTTTAATGGGCATCATCTTCATGAAATTATTGGAATGTTTTATGTTTATTTGTATATGTTGAGCTCTGCAACAATGGAACGCACGTCAAAGTATCGTATGTTAGCAAACAAAACATGCTTGCCACATAAATTATCATGCATATAGTTTTTCTCTATTAACAAGATTTCTCTGATGCTCATAAGTTCAAACTTTCCATGTTTGTCTTCTGTAAAATGATGTGCCCAGCTAATGCTTAGCTTCCAAGAGATGAAATCCAAGACTGCTGAATGTGATCAAGGCTTAATCAGATCAAATATTAGCCAGTTGTATATCAAACTTAAAGAAAACAAGTTGCACAGTTTCCATATAAGGATTAAAAGATTGCTGTCTTCTGTACCAGAATATTTACTCAGTATTATGGTCCCCAACACTTAGTACCTTCTGTAACATTTATATTTATTGAAGCTTTCAGAAATTATCTATTAAATCATGTATGTTTGTATTTTCAGTTATATACTGCAATCTCAATCCTCCTGTCAACACTGATTTGTTTTGCTGTGAAGTGCTACTGGAACTCCACAGGTAACTTATTGTGATACCTTGAAGAAATTCTGCAGTTTTAATTGTGTTCATTTAGTGTTTAGAAAAATGGGGAAGTAGAATTTGAGTGATTATATTCCATAATAGTTGTTCAAAACAAACATGCAATTTTATGATATAAGACGAATATAAAATATGGTAAAATAAGACAAACAAGCCCAGAAATTGGATATGTTCACATTTGCTTTTCATGTAAAGTTATATAAAAATTCACTTAACTCTATCCAAAGAAAATCACCTTGATGGTCGTAACACGGTGAAGCAGCATTTGTCAGACAATTGGACTGATCACTTCCGTCCACTATTCACCTTGCATACTTAATGACACAATTATATGTTCAGTCCCCATTTCCACTTGTTCTAGAATAAATTGGAGCTTTAGGATACAACCATCATTAAATAGTCACAGCACAATCGAAGCACATTGTACAATGTTGTTGCATTTATTGTACTTAAAGTGATACGCTGCTGATGTCAGAAGACCTGACTAGAAGCTTCATAATTCATTGCAGGCTGTTAAAGCACCTTCCGAAGTCTGCAGAGTGTGCTAAACTAAAAGGGATTGCTTTCTCCAGCATTTAACTGCTGACATACTCAGCATGCCTCAATGTTGAAATCACTGCAGCAATCTATTACAGAAGGTGATGCTATGGCAATGACTGGCCACACAGGGGTGGGTTGGGGGCATCTGGACAGGAGGCAAAGATACGCCCATCTGCAAAGATTCTACTCCCACAGAGTCTTCAGGTTCTTTACATCTTATCTGGACCTTTTTGATAAACAATGTATTTATACACTCAGGATTTCCAAGCTGTCAATAATGAGATGTGTCATCAAATTTGGAGATCTGAGGCCCTTTGGCCCTACTCCTGTGGCTGACCTTCTCTGTAGAAGTCAAAGTCATGTTGACTCTTAATTTGCTTGCCACCAGACCATTCAAAAACCTGCACAAATCTCTACCATATCTCAGGCACCATATCCATGAAGAGATGATTTCATCTACTTTGATTTCATTGAGGAGTAGGTAGCACCTTGGCCAATAGGAATTGCCAGCACTGCATTGTCTGGCCTGGTGTTCCTATTAATAACCCCGACCTCTTCCTCATCGGGAAAGGTTTCCACTCTCTCAATATGCATGTTGTTGTGGATAATCAGAAGAATTAGTCATTGACAGATTTGCAGGAAGCGCACATGACACCATCATCCTTAGAGAAATTGAATGGCCAGACATATTTCACAGCTGGCATTGCTTGGAGGGATGGATCCTGGAGTACAAGGACTACCCTCCACTTCCCATGCTCCTCACACCACTAGGCAGTCCAACCAACAGCTGAGCACTGCTACAATGAGAGCCACACAAGCACCTGAATCATTGTAGAGAACACCATAGATCTTCAAAAGATGAGATTCCACTGCCTGCATTTTAAGCCTGATGGAGACTTTATCACTGTGCACTATGTTGCTCATCCTAACATCCAAAAGGCAACAGCTGATGCTGAAGGAGGAGACACAGAGCTAGAGGGACATGAGGCACTGGCTGAAGCAAGAGGGGTGACGATAACTATAAGGGGAAGAACAGTCAGAAAACAGCTCTTGTGGGCGGCATGGTAGTGTAGCAGTTAGTGTGATGCTATTACAGCACCAGCAATCAGGGTTCAATTCCCGTACTGTCTCTAAGGAGCTTGTACGTTCTCCCCGTGTCTGTGTGGGTTTCTTCTGGGTACTCCGGTTTCCTCCCATATTCCAAAGACGTACAGGTAGATTAAAATGAAAAACACGATGATGCTGGAGGAACTCAGCAGGCCAGGCAGCATCCATGGAGAAAAGCAGGTGGTCAACGTTTCAGGTCAGGACCCTTCTTCAGGACTGAAGATAGGAAAAGGGGAAGCCCAATATATGGGAGGGAAAAGCAGAGCGGTGATAGGTGGACGACAGAGGGGAGGCAGGGTGGGTACAAGGTGGTGATAGGTATATGCAAGTAAGAGATAGCGATAGGCAGGTGCGGGGGAGGAGGGGAGAGCAGATCCACCAGGGGATGGGTCAAAGGTATGGAGAGAGAAAAAAAGAGGCTAGGAAAGAGAAGAAGAGAAGAAGCATGGTGGGGGGGGGGGGGTTTGTGGGGATGGGGGGTGGGGATTACCTGAAATGGGAGAATTCAACGTTCATGCCGTTAGGCTGTGAGGTTCCAAGATGGAAAATGAGGTGCAGTTCCTCCAGTTTGAACTTGGAATTCTCCTGGCAGTGGAGGAGGCCGAGGACTGTCATATCAGTGATAGTGTGGGAGGGTGAGTTGAAGTGACTGGCAACGGGGAGATGAGGGTTGTGGTTACGGACAGAGAGCAGGTGTTTTGCGAAACGGTCACCTAGTCTGCGTTTGGTCTCACCAGTGTAGAGGAGGCCACACTTGGAGCACCTCCCTTAATATCATCTGCTGCATTTGGTGCTATCACTGATATGAGTCACAGTCACTATCACTGATATGACGGTCCTCGGCCTCCTCCACTGCCAGGGGAATTCCAAGCGCAAACTGGAGGAACTGCACCCCATTTTCCACCTTGGAATGAACATTAAATTCTCCCACTTTAGGTAATCCCCACCCCCTTCCCCACAACCTCCCCCCCCCCCCACCATGCTTCTTCTCTTCTTCCCATTCCTAGCCTCTTTTTTTTCTATCTTTTTTTTCCTTTCTCTCCTTACCTTTGACCCATCCCCCGGTGGATCTGCTCTCCCCTCCTCCCCCGCATCTGCCTATCACTATCTCTTACGTGCATCTACCTATCACCACCTTGTTCCCTCCCCCCCACCTCCCCTCTTTTGTCCACCTATCACTGCTCTGCTTTTCCCTCCTATATATTGGGCTTCCCCCTTCTCCTACCCTCAGTCCTGAAGAAAGGTCCTGATCTGAAACGTTAACCGCCTGATTTTCTCCACGGATGCTGCCTGGCCTGCTGAGATCCCCCAGCATCATCATGTTTTTCATCTAGATTCCGGCATCTGCAGTCCTTTGTTTCTCTAGTAGTACGGGTAGGTTAACATGGGTTTAAATAGGTGGTGTGGACTCATTGGGCCAGAAAGGGCCTGTTACTGTGCTGCATAAGTAAAGTTTTAAAGGTTTAAAACCAAAAGCCTCATCTCCCAGTAGAGGAGCATTGATTGCAGGTGCTATAAGGTACTCCCTCACAGAGAGACACTTTTCATTAGGACCCTGCTATATCATAATGCAAAACACAGCATACGTTACCCTCTCCATGCTGTGATCCTTAACACCAACATAGTTTGCCTGCAATCAGCAAGAGAGCCAAGATAACACAAAATAAACCTTCACATCCTCCTCTGCAGGATAATTTACACTATTCATAACATGCAAATAAATGAATTCCTGACCCTATCGCTGAAATGGTTTGTTGCAACTGTTTCCAGTGGCGTGCAGCTCACCCTCTCATGTCATTTCAAGTCATGAAATTTATTTCTCCATTGATCCATTGGGTGAAAACTCCCACAACTGGAAGAGGCAACTGGAGACATCTCCTGTCAGCTTCTTCTTAAGTCGGTCCTCATAGTCCCCTGTCTACCCATTTCATTTATCTCACAGGCATCAGTGACCATTAAATCAGGTTGTGCTCTATCTCTGTGCTGCAGCCTCTCCCTTCTGCATTACACCCAAGGTGTATGTTGCTGTTGTTTGGATCCCGTGGGGATGCCCTTCTCAGTCTGGTGCAAGTCTCAAGAGCTGTGTTTTGAGTGTGGTCCTGTTGGGAACTGCACGTTCTGTTTTAGTGTATGTTTCTGAGGTGTTAAACTTCCTGGTGCTGCTTCAACCAGTTTGGCTAATTTTCTGATTGTTCTGTGGGAGACCTGATTGGATGCTGGTGCTAAATAAATGTAACAATGGCTTAGCACATCATAAGTAGGTGAAATCCAATTTCTAGGCAATCATTTGTACACTCGATACCACATAAGACAAAGTTTTCATCTTTATCAACTTCACACAGTTCATTACTTTGTCTGCTTCCAATACTAAGTGTATACAGGCATTTGTCCTCTCACCCAAATTTAACTCTATACTTTTTTTCTTACAAATTGATTCTAACTTAAAATATTTTTGAAGTATAAAGCAAAACATAAAACAACTTGGAAAGCTTGCTGACCTATCAGGGAAACATGCAAACCTTTATAATTAGAGCAGAAAGTGGTGGAAATATTCATTAGGTCAGGCTGCATCTGCAGAGAGAGAAACGCAGATGACTTTGCATCAGATCAATTCTCATGAAAGATTATTGACCTGAGGCATTAAATCTATTGTTTGATAACAATTCCAAGGCATGCCTTGGGATTCTTTGTTGTGGTAAATGGAAAATACGGTTAATGTTGTTTTAACCAAACCATAGAACCATATAGCACAAAACAGGCCCTTCGGGCCTATTGTAATAGCTTCAACAGTAGTCTCTGCCTAACTACTATGAATACATCACCTGCAATACCAGAGGATTCAACGCACTCAACCACTGCTATACCACCGTCAAGAATGCCTACCGCTCCATCCCTTGCCCGGACTTTGGTAAATTCGACCACCTGGCTGTGCTTCTTCTGCCTGAGTACAGACAGAGACTGAAGAGCGCAGCACCAGTGAAGAGGACTACAAAGAGCTGGATGGCAGAAGCAGAGGAGAAAATTCAGGATTGCTTTGAGTTGGTGGACTGGACCATTGTTACGGACTCAGTGAAAGTCCCTTTAAGATAGAGAGTGTGTGTGTATGTGTGTGTGGGGCGTGCTTACGTCAATAGAAGATAAAGGACGTAATGACGTTGTTGAAGAAGTCAGAAGAAGAAGAAGAAAGAGAGAGAGAGAAGGGAGAGAGACACCAGCCTGCTTGTTTTCTCTATCGATGGATGAGAAACAATAACTGTGCTTGCCACTGAAATCCATGTATGGAAGTTGGAAGTAATCCGGTGGAGTTCACTTTGTTGCTGACCTGTAGAAGGAAACAGGTATTTGTGTGTGGACGACCACGGTTCGGATGCTTTTCGGGGTGAGGAAGTCACTACCGAGTAAACACTGGAGTGTCGTTTGGGTTCCATCATGGAACATTTGGATTTCGTATGTACTCTCTCTATGTTTTTCTACATCTACGTCTTATCTTCAGACAACGGTGGTTGTTGAAGAAGCCCTTGCTCACGTTTCACCTTATGGCTTGCGGAACTGAACTTTAAGAACCGTTCAGGAACTTGGAGTTTTGGACTTTGTCACACACACACACGACGAGTTTAGTTTTGGGGTTAACGTTCAAGGTTTAACATTTTTGAATTCTAACATACTAACATTTTTACTTTTATTTTACGAATTATCATAAGTAGTGATTAATAAAATAGTTTTTAACACTAAATCATGCTCAGTGTGTTTCTTTTGTTGCTGGTTCGTGACAAAATTTCTCCCTTCCTCTATCTCTCTTTCTTCTTCTTCTTCTGACTTCTTCAACAACGTCATTACGTCCTTTATCTTCTATTGACGTAAGCACGCCCCACACACACATACACACACACTCTCTATCTTAAAGGGACTTTCACTGAGTCCGTAACACCATGTTCAGGGATTTGTCAGTGGACCTAAATGAATATGCCACAGTCGTCACCAACTTCATAAGGACACGTGTGTGCAAATGTGTATCCACAGAAACATTACGAGTCTTCCCCAACCAGAAGCCCTGGATGAACCAGGAGATTCGTAATCTGCTGAGGGCTAGATCTGTGGTGCTTAGGGCTGGCAGCCCAGGTAAGAAGTCCAGGTATGACCTCCGGAGTGCAAAGAGGTAATTTCGGACTAAACTGGAATCTCAGATGGATGCTCGACAGCTGTGGCAGTGCTTGCACAATATAACTTCCTACAAGGCGAGGTCAGGTAGCATAAGTGGCAACGACCCATCACTCCAGGATGAGCTCAATGCCCTTTATGCATGCTTTGATAGGGAGAACTATGACACACACACACAAGCCCCCAAATCTCCAGATGACACTGTAATTTCAGTCTCTGAGGCTGACGTCTTGGCATCCCTCAGGAGAGTGAATCCACAAAAGGCGTCTGGTCCAGACGGCGTACCTGGCCGTGTGCTAAAGATCTGTGTGGACCAACTGGCTGGAGTATTTACAGACATATTTAACCTCTCACTTCTGAGTCTGAGGTTCCCATCTGCTTCAAAAAGGCATCTGTTGTACCAGTTCCTAAGAAGAGCGTGGTGACCTGCCTCAATAACTACTGTCTGGTAGCGTTTACATCAACCATAATGAAGTGCTTTGAGAGGCTGGTTATGGTGAGAATCAACTCCTGCCTCAGAGATGACCTGGATCTGCTCCAGTTTGCCTACCGCCACAACAGGTCAACAGCAGATGCAATTTCTCCAGCTCTTCACTCTGCTCTGGACCATCTGGACAACAGGAACTCGTATGTCAGACAGCTGTTCATCAACTACAGTCCGGCATTCAACACCATCATCCCATCCAAACTCACCATCAAGCTTCAGGACCTGGGCCTCTGTACTTCCCTCTGCAACTGGATACTTGACTTCCTCATTGGTAGACAAAATCAGTGAGGATTGGTAACAACATCTCCTCCTCGCTGATCATAAGCGCAGGTGCACCTCAAGGCTGCGTGCTTAGCCTCTGCTCTACTCTCTATACTCACAACTGTGCGGAGGTGCTGCCTCAAGAAGGCAACATCCATCATCAAAGATCCCCACCATCTGGGCCATGCCATCTTCTCGCAGCTACCATTGGGCAGGAGGTACAGAAGTCTGAAGTCCCACACCACCAGGTTCAAGAACAGCTTCTTCCCTTCAACCATTTTGTTCTTGAACCAACCAGCAAAACCCGAATCACCACTACAGTTTAGCAACACTACGACCATTCTGATCACTTTGCACTAAAATGGACTTTGTTTACTTTGTTCTAATTGTGATTTTTCTTGTAAAAAAAAATTGATTTTTTTTGTGAATGCTGCTTATGTGATGCTATGTGCCTTTGATGCTTCTGCAAGTAAGTTTTTCATTGCATCTGTGCATACATGTAGTTGTGCATATGACAATAAACTCGACTTTGACTTTGAAAAGACATTCTCCTCCAAAGTCTTTTCATACAATTTGATTAATGCAACCACTAGAGGACATTGTTGCTCCTTTGCACTATCCTCCATCTTTAACTGCAGTTGAACAATCTAGAATTATTTTGCTTTAAAGAGCATTAAACACGTTAACCAGGCAGGATTGTGATTATCACAGACATTTCAGGTAGTTATGCTGAAATTTCAATGAAGTACTAAATTAATTTTGTATTTTAAACTACCTGATTCACACTAGCATTGCAGTGCCCCGTCTCTCTCTACTTTCCTCCCTCTCCCTCCAGCTCCCATCAATACAACAAGCAAACACATTCATTCTGCATTGTTGGCCGATTATTAGATGTGGAAAGATAACAAGCATTGGTGAGCCCCTGGTTGGTATTTTATTACTTCCCAGAACACAAATTGAATTCCAGCCTGAATGAAGAGAAATCTCAAGGTAAAGGGAAATGGTACGATTGGAGGTGGGAATGAAAAGGGAGAAGTGAAAGAAATACTTGGATTTACTCAGTTAAGAAAAAAACATGTTAGTAGCTATTTAGCAGGATCTAATGATTCTTACTCCTTGATGAAACATAATTCTTTGGAAGGTGTAATGTATTATGATAAAGATTACTTGATATCTGTGAGCTTCTGATGTCCTTTGGTGCTGCGTCTGTTCTCTGTGTGAGTTAAATGTTTGTCTGATGTTAGAAAAAGAAAGATCTTGCATCTTGGACTGATGAAGTTTTCTTTTTATTTTCTGACTTAATTAAACTGAGATAATAAAAGAAAAAAATTGCATTATATGCTACATATACAGCTCAAGGGAACTTTAAAACTTGTAGAATACTTTTGAAATAATTTACTGTTGTACTAAAGATAGGATTCAATTTGTGTGCAGCAAGTCCTATGAATTGCAGTATGTGGTTAAATAATAGTTTACAGTGATGTTGATTGAGAAGGAAACTTCGGTCACAACAATGAGGGGAATAGTGGCATTACTTTCATCTGAGAGGACAGGCAGGGCCTTGTTTTAATGTAGCACCTGAAAGTGACATTTCAAAATACTACATCAGAACATCAATCTTGATTTCATGTTTAAATCCCTGGAATAGGACGTTAATGAATTGTAAATAAGGAGCCATTTGTTAATGATCCAACAAAAAGTATTTATCTAACAGTGATCATGATGACGATCTAATTCAATTTTTGGTTTAAAAAGTTGGGGGGGGGACTTAAAACAGTAAATTCTAGCTTTTGTTCAGGATGAAACAGTATTAATGACAGCAATTTGGTTAAAATTGTTATGGATGAACAAGAGATATTTTTAAAAAGAATTTGGCTCAATACAAAATCTGTGCATACTCTTAAGAGTTCTAGTTGGCAAATAAACCAAGTTTAATGAAAGAGATGAGAGGTAATATAAAACTAAATCACAGATAATAGCTCAGGTACAGAGGAACAGGAAAATACAAATAACAGCAAAGGGGGATGAGAAAAGCTGTGGAAATGGAAAGAAGGGGTAACCTGCAAAGGTTATTAAAATTAATACAAAGGTGTTTGTAATCTTAATATTCAAAAAGAAAATGGTGGTTAAGGATCAGTAAAACAGATGCAAATATGGTAAGAAAATACAGATGCTGTATATTTGCATTGTGTTTGCCTAGTCAAGGAAAAGAATGATAGAAGTGATGTTCTAGGGAAATTAAAAGTGAGTCGAGCAATGGAATTCTAAACATTAATATAGGAAACATTAACAAGAAAACTTTCTTCAGATGATACTGGTACTGAAGACAGACACCACCCACTTCCTCTGCCTCTGGCCAACTCCCCACCCCCTGGACTTGGTGCTTTTATTGCAGGATTCCATAGGAAGTCAATTAGGAAATTGCAAATGCTTTAGGCATAATCTGAATGCTCTTAATTCATTACCTTAGATTGAAAATTGTAAAAATTACTACATTATTTAAGAAGGATAAGAGGATGAAACCAATAAATTGTAGAACTGTCATTTGTCTGTTGTGGAGAAATTGGAGAAAGCCATCATGGATTTGCCATAGGTAGAACATGAGTAGCAAATCTAATTAAATGCTTTAAACAAGTAACTATGGTAATAACCTGGAAAGTCTATGGGTGTAGTTTGTAGGCACTTTCAAAGGCACACAATCAGATTTCATTTCATAGACTGTTAACTGAAATTACAGCTTGTGGAATTGGAAGCAGATTATTAACTTGGTTAGGAGATTGGTTCGGTGGTAAAAGACAGAGTTGGAATAACAGATAGAAAATTGCTTGAGGTGGATCCCATTTAATCTATTAATGACTAATGACTTATGACTTACATAATGACTTACATAATCCAATATGTTTTACATTAAGTACCAAGCAGTATGGAGGAGGGTGGGAACTTACCAAAAAAAATAGATTAAGTGAGTGGAAAAACTGAGGCAGGTAAAGTGTCTGGTCACCCATTTTGAACTAAAAAACTATAAATCTAATTTTTTAAAATAATTTTATGTATTTTTGCATCATTCTGTTGTTTTTCACCCATCACTGTATTTGTTATTATTATATATACTGTTTCACTCTTTATTCTGTGAGCTTCACGCGAGCAAGGAATTTCATTGCACCCTGGTGTGTATGGTGTCACGAACCAGCAACAAAAGAAACACACTGAGCATGATTCAGTGTTAAAAACTATTTTATTAATCACTACTTATGATAATACGTAAAATAAAAGTAAAAATGTTAGTATGTTAGAATTCAAAAATGTTAAACCTTGAACGTTAACCCCAAAACTAAACTCTTCGTGTGTGTGTGTGACAAAGTCCAAAACTCCCAGTTTCGGAATGGTTCTTAAAGTTCAGTTCCGCAAGCCATAAGGTGAAACATGAGCAAGGGCTTCTTCAACAACCACCGTTGTCTGAAGATAAGACGTAGATGTAAAGAACATAGGGAGAGTAGATACGAAATCCAAATGTTCCACGATGGAACCCCAAACGACACTTCAGTGTTTACTCGGTAGTGACTTCCTCACCCCGAAAAGCATCCGAATCGTGGTCGTCCACACACAAATACCTGTTTCCTTCTACAGGTCAGCAACAAAGTGAACTCCACCGGATTACTTCCAACTTCCATACATGGATTTCAGTGGCAAATACAGTTATTGTTTCTCATCCATCGATAGAGAAAACAAGCAGGCTGGTGTCTCTCTCCCTTCTCTCTCTCTCTCTCTTTTTTTTCTTCTTCTTCAACAACGTCATTACGTCCTTTATCTTCTATTGATGTAAGCACGCCCCACACACACATACACACACACTCTCTATCTTAAAGGGACTTTCACTGAGTCCGTAACACCTCCCACCTAAAAAAAAATTTTCCCAAGAAAATTCAACCGCGCATTCAGTTAGTAATGTTAATAATTATCATGCTACACAACTACAGACTATCAGATTAGTACAGATACATGTTTCCCATTTAACATCGGGAAAGACAATCAGCAATCACATTATCTTTGCCTTTAATGTGAGTTATCCTGAGGTCAAACTCTTGCAAAATTAAACTCCAGTTTAACAGCCTTCTGTTCTTGTTTTTGACTCAGCTCAGAAACACCAGTGGGTTATGATCTGTATATACAGTCAATGGTTTCTGAGCAGTGCAAACATATACACTGAAATGTTGCAAGGCTAAAACAAGCGACAGTAATTCTTTCTCTATGGTGGAATAATTCTTTTGATGCTCATTAAATTTCTTTGAAAAGTAAGCTACAGGATGGTCAATATCATCAAGGTCACCCTTCTGCAACAACACAGCTCCTGCAGCTTCATCACTGGCATCTACTGCTAATGAAAATGGCTTTTCAAAGTCAGGTGTTTTGAGCACAGGATGGTAACATAAAATGGCTTTCAGCTTCTCAAATGCTTCTTGACAAGAATCTGTCCAAACAAACTTTACTCCCTTCTTCAGAAGATTAGTTAGGGGAAGAGCAATATCAGCAAAATTTTTACAAAATTTTCGATAATATCCAACCATTCCCAAAAATCTTCTAACAGTCCTCGTACCTGTGGGAATAGGGAACTCAGATATCGCTTGAACTTTTGCCTGAACAGGAGCTTGCTTGCCTTGATCTACAACATAACCAAGATACGTCACAGTGGCATGGCCAAATTCACTTTTAGCGAAGTTAACTGTAAGGTTAGCCTTGGAAAGTCTTTCAAACAACCTTTCTAACGCAGAGATGTGATCCTCCCATGTATCATTCCCAGTCACTAAGTCGTCAATGTAGGCATCTGTATGTTTTAACCCATGAATCACTGAATTAATCATTCTTTGAAATGTTGCCGGAGCATTTTTCATTCCAAACGGTAAAACATTGTATTCATACAATCCAGAAGGGGTTACAAAGGCTGAAATTTCCCTTCCTCTATCTGTTAATGGAACACACCAGTACCCTTTTAATAGGTCAATCTTTGTAAGAAATTTTGCCTTTCCCACTCTGTCTATGCAATCATCCACCCTAGGAATAGGGTAAGCATCTGACTTTGTTACAGCATTCACTTTCCTGTAATCTGTGCAAAATCTAACAGTTCCATCAGGTTTAGGTACAATAACACAGGGCGAACTCCAATTTGAAGTAGAGTGTCTAATAATATCATTTTCCAACATGTATTTTATTTCCTGATCAACAAGTTTACTTTTTTCTACATTCATTCGATATGGGTGTTGTTTGATTGGTTTTGCATCCCCAACATCAACATCATGGGTAATTATCGATGTTCTGTTTGGAACATCTGGGAACAGATTTTTAAATTTTAAAATTAATTCTCTCATCTGTTGTTTTTGTGAAACTTGTAAATGATCCAACTTCGTTTCAAGGTTCTCCATGATATTTTGGTTTTTTAGTTTCGATGGAACAATATTTGGTCTAAATTGGCCTTCCTCAACATCAACATCAGGCATTCTAGAAACAACCTTTACACCATCCACCAAGGCCACAACTGAATCCCTCTCATAATAAGGTTTTAGCATATTTACATGACAGAGTTGTGTTTTCTTGCGTCTATCTGGTGTTTTGATTATATATATTAAATCAGTCACTCGAGATTCAATAGCATAGGGTCCAGAAAAACGAGATTGCAATGGATTATTTTGGCTAGGGAAAAATACCAACACCTTTTGCCCCACTGCGAATGTCCTAGGCCGAGCACGTCTATCAAAATATGTCTTCATTCTTATCTGGCTTGTTTTCAAATTCTCTCTCGCTAGCTGGCAGACTCTTTCCAACCGAGTTTTAAATTTTTTTGGGCATGGGGAGGTCTCCATTTCCTCCTTAACACTCCATTTTTGACATAATATCCACTTGGCACTTTCTCAATCTCCTCACATGAGAGTACTTTTACTTTCAATTCTGTCAACTCATGGTCCTTTGTCTGTTCCACCATAAAATCCTTCCTCGACAAAGACAAATCTTTAAATTCAGGCTCACTATAAGGATGTTGATCCTCCAGTGAAGACAGAAAAGTCTCAGATAAGGCATCATAATTTTCTTCCTGTTTAGGACTGTCACAAGGAACCACATCAGACTGCACCGGACTGTCTGTCTTGGCTAATTCTTTAGCTCTAGCTCGAGTCACCGCACATGATGGGTAAACATCTGGATCATTCTCAGACTCATCAATCCTTGGTTTGGTTGTTAACCGTACCACAGGAACAATTTCTCCATCTGCAAGGTCATTTCCCAATAACAAAGAAACTCCTGCCACTGGCAAACTAGGTCTTATCCCTATCTCGACTGGTCCTTCTACGAACTTTGACTTTAAAATCACCCTGTGAAAAGGGACAGACATGGTGTCACCTGTAACGCCTCGTACTAGATTTACTTCACCAGTGTCACTTTCTTCACCAAAATTTAAAACACTGTCCAGCAAGAGAGATTGACTAGCCCCAGTATCTCTAAGAATTTTCACTGGCACCTGGGGTGACTCATCATTCAGTGAAACAAAACCCTCTGATACATACAAACGGAATTCTTTTCTCACCTCCTCCAACTTTTCAGCCTTTACCTCTTGCAAGGACTGATCTTTAACAGCATCTCCTAAACCTTTTTGATTTTTAATTGCCTGAAAGCAAGCATTGGGCACAGCTTCCTTCCTTTTCTTCAAAAGGGCACAATTAGCTATCACATGGCCAGGTTTCTTACAGTAATAACAAGTACGCTCAACAGGTTTCTCCAGCCCTGGCTTCTTTTCATCTTTTCCTTTTTGATTACCTCCCAATTTAATCTCCGGTTTACCTGGATTGTCCTTGTAACTCTTTTGAAAGGTTTTAGGTTGTCCCCATTTGGATTTATGGGTTAAAGCATAATCATCTGCCAACCTAGCAGTTTCTTGTAAAGTTTCCACTGCCTTTTCATTTAAATATGTTGTTAATTCAGCTGGAACACATCTTTTAAAGTCTTCCACTAGTATCAATTCTGTCAATTTATCATAATCCCCATCTACATTTTTAGCCAGGCACCATCGTTCAAAACATATTCTCTTTCCATTGGCAAATTCCATATAAGTCTGATCTGCAGATTTCCTCAAGTCTCTAAATTTTTGTCTATAAGCTTCAGGTACCAATTCATAGGCCTTCAATATAGCTTGTTTTACCTTGGTATAATCAGCTGCATCCTCAGCAGACAAAGCAGAATAAGCTTTTTGAGCTTTACCTTTAATCACACTCTGTACCATAAGAGCCCATCCTTTCCTTGGCCAGTTTGAACTCACAGCAACCTTTCAAAATGTTGGAAATACTGATCAACCTGATCTTCTTCAAAAGGAGGGACTAATCGAACCTCCCTGCTGGCTGAAAAACCATCTTCAGAATCAGATTCCAAACTCCTACGCTTCATTTGTAACTCATGCTGCCTCTGTTTTTCCTTCTCCTCTGCCTCAAACTTCAACCGAATGAGTTCCCGTTCCCGTTCAGCCTCTAACTTCATCCGAGTTATCTCTTGTTCAGTCTCTAATTTCTTTTGTTCGGCCTCTAATCTCTTTTGCTCTCGTTCAGCTTCTAATTTCTTTTGTTCTTGTTCAGCCTCTATCTTTAACTGGGTTTGTTCTCGTTCAGCCTCTATCTTTGCCAGCTGCACCTGTGCCTCAGAAATTGCTATTTCACTGCCAGGAAACTGTTTTAACACTTCCTCCTCAAACACCTTCTTTTCCACAAAATGGCCAGCTATCAGTCTCTGAATATCTGCCTTCCTCATAAATTGCGTTACTGCCTCAAGATGTAACTCTGCAGCAATTTTCACCAAATCAGGCTTCCTCATCCCCTGCAATCCTCCAGGAGAGGGTTTTTTCAAAAATGTATCCATTGTTGCTGGTTTCCACACACACAAGCCAATTAGAAAGAATTTATCAGACCTCCCTCAACAATCTTTGGATTGAATCCCGAACGAATCTCGTCAATCTGGGGAACGATCCCAGATGACACTTGTTAATCTTTGGATTGGATCCCAGACGAATCTCGTTAACCTTGGGAACTATCCCGGACGAACCCCCGATTTTGTCACGAACCAGCAACAAAAGAAACACACTGAGCATGATTCAGTGTTAAAAACTATTTTATTAATCACTACTTATGATAATACGTAAAATAAAAGTAAAAATGTTAGTATGTTAGAATTCAAAAATGTTAAACCTTGAACGTTAACCCCAAAACTAAACTCTTCGTGTGTGTGCGTGACAAAGTCCAAAACTCCCAGTTCCGGAATGGTTCTTAAAGTTCAGTTCCGCAAGCCATAAGGTGAAACATGAGCAAGGGCTTCTTCAACAACCACCGTTGTCTGAAGATAAGACGTAGATGTAGAGAACATAGGGAGAGTAGATACGAAATCCAAATGTTCCACGATGGAACCCCAAACGACACTTCAGCGTTTACTCGGTAGTGACTTCCTCACCCCGAAAAGCATCCGAATCGTGGTCGTCCACACACAAATACCTGTTTCCTTCTACAGGTCAGCAACAAAGTGAACTCCACCGGATTACTTCCAACTTCCATACATGGATTTCAGTGGCAAACACAGTTATTGTTTCTCATCCATCGATAGAGAAAACAAGCAGGCTGGTGTCTCTCTCCCTTCTCTCTCTCTCTCTTTTTTTTCTTCTTCTTCTTCAACAACGTCATTACGTCCTTTATCTTCTATTGACGTAAGCACGCCCCACACACACATACACACACACTCTCTATCTTAAAGGGACTTTCACTGAGTCCGTAACAATGGCAATAAACTAATCTGAATCTGGACAACAAAATCAAAAAGCCTAATAAAGTGTTAATCTTTATATCTATAGAGATAGCATATAAAGGGAACTACATTGCAATAGCTTTACAAAATCCTGGTTAGAGCACTTCTGATGTGCTGGGTACAGTTCTGTGTATCACACCTCAGGAGAGGTATATTATACTTGGAAGAAAATTCCATCAGAGTGTTACCAGGTCTCCTAGGATTAGACTATATAGAGGCACATTCTCAAAATCAGATGCAGGCCATTGTGGGGAGAACACGGAGGATGGTAGGGATACAGAATCTTCCCAAGCAAAACCAGCGGATGATTGCCCAATTAATAATGGTTAATCTGTAATTGAAAGATTTCTTTTTGCTAGCCAGGCTACTGAGAGGTGGATTAATAGAGTTAGAACAGAGATCAGATATGATCTCTGTATAGTGGAACAGGCTCGAAGGGCTGAATGGCCTATCTCTATTTCCATGTAGAACCAAACAGAAATAGAGAACCTGACATTGCTAGGCCACAGTAGATTAAAAGACAATGTTGGACCCTTCAACAATGTGCCTATAAATTTCCTTAATAAGTGTCTTCAACAACAGTTTTCTAATTGGGCTGGTTTTGCTCGCACCCCTGTACTTATGAATGTCTACGAGAGTCAGAACCACTCCAGCCACTCTTGCCATTCAGGTCTAGGATTGTCTCAGCCAGCTACTTAGGCTGCACAGATTTAGACCAGGTAAATTCAGAGCAGTGAGCAGCCCCAGGGGTGAGAGTGAGAGATGTGCCTCACTCAGCAAAATCTGGACCAACACGTTGCACACAAGCGATATGCTGTGACCGCTGAAATCCAAAATAAACTAAACGTCAAGAGAATGACAGAATATTTACTAACTGCTGCTCTTCATAAATTGTGTATGGCCATTATGATCTGAAATTGTTGAGTCTGGAAGCCCATAAAGTACTTGATTGATAGATGTGGTGTTATTCTTCAATGAACACCATTGGAAACAGAAGATGGAGAGGTCAGTGCAGAATTAGAGTTACAGGTGACTAGAAGCTCGAGATCATGCTTGCAGACAGAATAAATTTGTTCACTCAATCTGCATTTGGTCTCTCCAGTGTCTGGGAGACTACCTTGTTAGCAATGAATACGTTAAATGAAAGATAAAAGCAAATTGTTCTTTCACCTGGAAGGAAGGTTCAGAACACAAGATGGTGTGAAAAGAAGTAGTAAAAGAGCAGGTGTGTGTGGAAGGGATAATGTGCAATAAATGCTTCCTATTTTGATTTTTTAAAAACTTAAATCACTATATCTATGACAGCTTATATTATATAAACTTCATTGTTTTCCTGTGTTTTTAGCAGTGGCCTCCACCACAAGTGTAAATGAACATCCTCCAGATTTGAATTCTTCCAGTGAAAATATTCAGACAGGTGAGGCAATGGCCGAAGAAGCATCATTACGTTAAACTGTGACAGGATCTCCAGAACTGAATGAGACAAGGCCTATGGAGCAATTGCATCACAGGCAATTTGATCAGTCTTATTAAGAAGAAATTAATTGAATGCATCACTGTTGGGAATATTTCTACCCATTGAAAAGTCACACAGAATTGATCTACACCATTAGTTTTGCGCCACATGAACCACTTCCCACTCTATTGAATCCTATCAACATATTCATCTATTCCATTATTTCTGATGTATGTAACCAGCTTCCTTTAAATGCTTTCATTAATTGCCTCAAATACTGAATATGGGATCAGGTTCCATGTTCTTACCATTCCCTGGGTAAACAAGTTTCTTCTGAATTCCTCATTACATTTATTAATAATTGTCTGATGTTTATAATCTCGAAGTTTTGTACTGCCACACAAGTTGAAATATTTTCACTATGTTTATCCTATTAAACTCTTCATAATTATTGGAATCTTTATCCGGATGTCCACAGCCGTAAGAGCCCCAGTCTATTCTATCTTTCCTGATACATTCCAGCTTCTTAGTTCCGGTATCCTCATAACTCTTTTTATAAGCATGAAGACCAGAGCTTCGATGAATATCCTATTTCTGGTCTAGCCAATATTCTATGCACTTTTAAAACTACTTCATTGCTTCTTTGTTCTATTCCTTTTGTAAAGTTTCCACAGTGCTTTGTTCATAACATTCATAGATTTGTCAACTGGTATTTAAATGTTTTACAGTTCTGTATTCCCCCATCCCTTTGTTCTTCTTTACCATTTACACATTTTTATGAATATAGGGAGTTAATGGATGTATTTTTTTTTAATTACATATGGAGAACCTGTGGCTAGAAATCACTGACATAAAGGTATATTTTGTATAATGCATCCCATCAGCCAATGAAAATATTGATTAATTTTATGCAGATTTTCAATTGAGCTAAATTATTTGGTCAAATTGGTAAAAATAGTTAAATGTTAATTTAATCTAAATATTGAAAACAGTGAATAATTATTTGCTTGATTTAATTACTTATAGGTAATCATTGCCAAAAATCCATTGTTGCCCATTAAATAAAGTCATTTTTTCACAGTTAATTTTCTCTCAATAAGGATAGAAATTTTGCTAATTATGGTAAACAACACAGAGAATCTTTATCCCTCATTCCAAAGATGCTGCGTCTTTGCAGCATTATCAGTTTTTATGTCAGATTTTCAGCACCTGCACTATTTTCTGTTTGTACCATTGATTAAATTGCTGTCTCTCATAAATTTGGCAGACTGCGCTTACATGTGGCCAAATTAGCATTGCATTGTAAATCAGTCTGATTTGAACCTTTATCAGCTTTTTTGCTAATTTCCTGTTGATGTGAGATATTACTCAGATATGGGAATGTCTAATCCAATGACTGGGCATTACAGAGTTTGTCTAGGTTTCCCAAATGAGACTTTCTGTTGTAGCATCTGTTGATGTGTTGTGCTTTTGACCTCACATTGGCATGTTATTGTGCAAAATACATCAGAAGAGAAACTACTGAGGTTGAATTTTGGACATGATTACAAAGCCATCTCTGTGTTGACATTGGTATTACAGTATTCATTGTGAAGCACTCTTCATGTATGTTTTAATTATAGCAAAGAATCAGACAAGGAGTCAACAACTGGAAGGGTACGGTGGGATCAGGCTCTTGCTTGGATCGTTGCACACAATGCTGATTTGGGAATATATCATCATCCCTTCATTGTTGCTGTGAACGAATCCTGGAATTCCATCCCCAAGAGTGCCATGCTTACACCTTCACTGGAAGGGCAGCAGCTGTTCAACAAGGTGGCTGACCACCATCTATTCAGGGATAATTAGGTATTGGATGTAAATGGTGGCCTTGTGTGTGATGCCCAAATCCTGAGACGTGAATAAGTTATGGAAAGCACTCCGACTCCCAGCACTAAAGGAGTTTTGGCATAGAGTGATTGACATCTGGAGCCGTCAGCTCCTTCCCCATTTTCACTGGGTTTCTCAATCTGTGGGAAAAGCTGTGCATCTCCTGGTAAACATAAATCAAGCTCCGAATTGAATGTGGGAGGCACTTAAATATGGTAAGTGTCCTGCCTCTCCACAAAAGGGTGCAACTGAACAGCCTGATGCCTGCCATCAGAAAGAAAGTCAATGTGGACGGCACAGTATTCAAGGGGCGCAATCCTTCCACTTAACTTTAACTGCATCCATCATGACCATCCATCATTTGTCATGGGGAATAGGAGGTTTTAAAAGCCCTTGAGCTCAAATGGTAGCCTCATTGGAGAGTGAGTTTATTTCTTTCCCACGTACAGATACTTAGGCAAATTGCTGAGATCTGAGACCTTGACATGGATCAAGAATTGACTATGGGATTATCCTGGTTTCAATTGCTGTCAGGATTGTTCTGAAGTGCATAGTTCAGTAACACACCAGTTTCTGCACTTACCTATAAATCTACCTGACTACATTCACAGGGAAACTAAACAACTTTATCTGCCAGTCAAAGGTCTCCCACTTGCGAAAGTTTTTTTTGTAACGACTGACCAGTTGAATTTCCATCAGAGAATTTCAGAATTGTATCCAGGCATTCAAACACAAAGAAAATGTATAGCCTATTAGTATTAGTGTACTTCAGTTAAAAGATCATTTTAAAAATTTGTACTGATGAGGGGTGTGCAAAGCATGATCCATTGCAATGTGCTTTATTTTACCATTGTAGTATATTTTAGCAACTTGTAGTATGTATTCAGATTATTTCCACTCACAGGTGCACAGACTTCTATTTTTTAAGAGCTGTTGTAATCAGATGCCATTATGCTGAGAAGCTCCTCTTGAGGTGTCCATGATAAAATGGGTCCAGAACTAACCATACATTGTATTTACCAATTCTGACCCTAGGGCAGGTGGTTGATTGAAATCACCCTTTAGTATTACCTTCCTAAATTCACACATCCTTTTTACCTGTTCAGTCAGTGATTGTTTTCAAACATACAGTATTTTAAGAGAGAAATAAACAACTGCAGATGCTGGACTCTTGATGAAAAAACAATAAGATGCTGGAGGAACTCGGCAGGTCAGGCAGCATCCATGGAGAAAAACCAAACAGTCAGCGTTTCGGGTCAGGACCCTTCTTCAGGACTCTACAGTATTTTAAGATCTAGAAAAAGCATTATGATTCACCAAGATGTCCTATAGTGTGAAAGATGCTTTATAAATCTGCTTAGTCTTTCCCTGTTTAGATTCACTTGGCGCCATGGGTGGGGTGCAGATATTCTGTCTTGAATGCAATTGCCAATTTGGCAAAATTGCCTCTATTTTCACAAGTTATTTATTCCTAAATTTCTGCTGAAACTAATTTACATAACCCTGAATATAAAGTTGGTTGGTATCTTAGATGTACTTTAAAATTTTGCTTCAACTCCTTTTGTATATTTAAGGACAGGAACTTAGTGATCAATACATCCAAAAATAGTTTTATTGCAATAAATCAGCATTTAATATCACAATGTCAATTTATCATAAGAACATAAATAGGAGCAGGATTAGGCCATCTGGCCCATCGAGCCTGCTCCACCATTCAATAAGATCATGGCTGATGTGGCCATGGACTCAGATACATCTGCCTTTTCCCCATATGCAAAAATCTAACTGTGTCTTAAGTATATTTAATGAGGTAGTCTCTACTGCTTCCCTGGGCAGAGAATTCCACAGATTCACCACTTTCTGGGAAAAGCAGTTTCTCGTCATCTCTGTCCTAAGTCTATTCCTGTGAATCTTGAGGCTATATCTCCTACTTCTAGTCTCACCTACCAGTGGAAACAACCTTCCCGCCTCTATCTTATTTATCCCTTTCATAATTTTATATGTTTCCATAAAATCTCCTCTCATTCTTCTGAATTCCGGCGAGTATAGTCCCAGGCAACTCAATCTCTCCTCATAGGCTAACCCTCTCATCTCCGGAATCAACCTGGTGAACCTCCTCTGCACCGCCTCTAAAACCGGTATATATTTCCTCAAGTAAATAGATTAGATATGCACACAGTACTCTAGGTGTGGCCTCACCAATACCTGGCAGCATAACCTCCCTGCTCTTAAGTTCAATCCCTCTTGCAATGAGGCCAACATTCCATTTGCCTTCTTGATAACCTGTTGCACCCAAAAACCAACATTTTGCAATTCATGTACAAGCACTCCCAAATCCCTCTGCACAACAGCATGTTGCAATCTTTCAAAATTTATTTTTCTGTTTTTCCTTCCAAAGTGGATGACCTCACATTTACCAACATTGTACTCCATCTGCCAGACTCTTGCCCACTCACTTAACCTATCTATATCTCTCTGCAGACTCTCTGCACAATTTGCTTTTCCACTCAGTTTAGTGTCATCAGCAAAATTAGATATGCTACACTCTGTCCCCTCTTCCAAATCATTAATGTATATTGTGAACAGTTGCAGGCCCAGCACTGACCCCTGTGGCACCCCGCTCACCACTGATTGACAACCAGGGAAACACCCATTTATCCCAACTCTCTGCCTTCTATTGCTTAACCAATCCTCTATCCATGCTAATACATTACCCGCCCTCCTCCCCCCCAAATCCATGAATCCTTAACTTATGGATAAGACTTTTATGCGGCACCTAATCGAACACCTTTCAGAAATCCAAGTATACGACGACCGCCTGTTCCCCTCCATCCACTACGCTCATTATATCCTCAAAGAACTCCAGTGAGTTTGTCAAACAGGACCTGCCCTTCCTGAGTCCATGCTGTGTCTTCCTGATGAAACCACTTCTTTCCAGATGTCTCACTATTTCTTCCCTAGTGGTAGCTTCAAGTATTCTTTAGTGACACCGATCATAGCGAGGTCCTCGCCTCCCATCTCATCCATAATCTCCCTTTGGCATGTTACATGTGTCCCCTACCATGAAGACCGATACAAAATAGTCGTTCAAGGCCTTCGTCATTTCCACATTACCTAATATTAATTCCCCCTTTTCATCTTCCAAGGGACCTATGTTCATTTTAGCCACCCTTTTCCACTTTATATAATTATAAAAACTTCTACTCTTTTCATATTTTATGCTAGTTTACTTTCATAACCTATCTTCTCTTTCCTTAGTGCTTGCTTAATGGTTCTTTGTTGCTTTTTAAAGTCTTCCCAATCTTCCAGTTTCCCACTACTCTTGGCGACTTTGTATGCGTGAGCTTTTAGCTTGATGCCTTCTCTTAATTTCCTTAGTCATCCAAGGCTGGCTCTTCCCATCCTTGCTTTTAAATGGAATACACTTCTGTTGAGCACTGAAAAATCTTTGAAAGTCTTCCACTGTTCCTCAACTGTCCCACCATATAGCCTGTGTTCCCAGTCTCCACTCCCCAACTCCTCCCTCATCCCATTGTAGTCTCTCTTGTTTAGGTTTTAGATCAAACTATTGCACCCTCCATTTGTATGACAGCTTCAATCATACTATGATCACTCTTATCACTTGTGATTTACAATAAATAACTGAAGATGGCTTTTAAAAAAATGTTTTAAAATTTCTGGTTGAATTAGAACAGAGTGATACTGAGTGCAGTAGTAGCTCTGCATCGTCGGTTGGATGTGCTGTTACATAAATCTAAATAGGACGGCCACCATACATCAGCGTTCTATGTGCCAGAGATGATGACAAATGTAAGTAGTTTTTAGCAACACTCAGGCAATCCTTTTCAATTGAGGGTCTACCAGATAACACTGATGAAGCTTGGGGGTCTAAATAGTTGGTCATTATGATACTGCAGCAACCACATGTGGTGAAGAAAAAATAGGAATAAAATTTGGTTTGAAACCCACCTAATAGAAATGGCACCTGTCATTAGAACAAAAATTGCAGTTACTTGTCACAACTCAATTCCTTATTTTAAAACAGAACAAGATCCAGTGACACCCAATGCAGTTGTAAAAAGGCAGTGAGATATTGTAAAAAGCAGCACTGTATCAACTCATTAGGAAATTCAGATTGCTAGTGACAACAGAGTTCTCTGTCCCTGCTATTAAGGAAGGACTTGCCCCAACATCACACTTGCTCAACTCAAACCTGCAGATCAGAATGAGCAAATGGTTTGCAGGGAGGAGCATAATTCTGAGCTGTGTTTATGTGAAGCAGATATCTGCCAGCCTGTGACTACTGATCTTCTGCAGCTCTCTGCCATGAATAAGCTTGATGTGCTGCCTTCAGTAATGAGCCTGGAAAGGCTATTGATTCCTTGCAGGTAGGAAAGCACCCAGAAAAATATAATTTCAATTGAACTTCAAGTTTTGAAATTCTGATCTGTATTCTTACCTCCATGACCCGTCCCTCTGATCCACAGGACAAACTGTCACAAATATCATCCTGTTGTACAAAAATACGTGTGATCATAAAGCTACCAAGGCATCTTACTCCTTAGAGTCACTGGAAAGACCCAAATCAGAGTCATTTTAAAGAACTCTATTGAAGAACCAACCAAGTGTATATGGAATCAAAACAAGGCTTCAGAATGTAAAGATACATAGTGGGCAGGATCTTCACTCTACATCAATTCTCGGAGGAGTGCAGAGCAAACCAAACACCACTCCATTCTTTTGTGGATCTCACCACAGCATTTGTGTATCATGAGCAGGACAGATTTCCACCATTTGTTGGAGAAAATTGGCTACACCGTACTCCACCCTGCACCACCCCCCCCCCCCCACCCCCCAAAGCCTCCTGTTCATCCATTCATAGCATCATACAGGCTAATGGCTTAATTTCTGACAAAGTCGGCAAAGTCATCAATCAAAATGCAGTTCATGCTATGGCTTCAAGGCCTCACTGCTGCATATCCAAAATCTCATGCAAATTATAAGGATGCCAATCAGTCACAATTAGTCACTGAGGCATTTGCATAGACTAATAAATAAATATTGAAAAAACTAATTGGAATTCAAAACTATTTAAAATGTACCTGTTAGCACCCTGCACTCATGAGAACCTGGTTAATGTTTTGAATCTCTAAGAAATCCTGCAAATACAGTAAGTGTAGGTTGTTACAATGGTTTGGGTTTAACCTGCATGGACTTGTAGTCACCACTTGCCTGAACTTACCTCAGCCAACTCATCTTACTTGGCCACGCAGAACAGCATCGTGAACTATGTTGGACTTGAGGTGTAACTGAGTCACATGCTTGGGCTAAACTGAAGCAGCCCTGCCTACAAATCCTCTCTGGAAGACTTTAAAAGCCAGCGAAGCCCTCACTCCTGTAGCTCTTCCAGAAGGCTCCAAATATTAATCTGTATCTTTTGGGTACAGGGATATAAACAGGTGTATTTTGATAGGTTTTGAATTCATGAACATTTGAATGTATTAATAAATATTTTACAAAGAAATTGTACCCAAGCACTGTCAATTAGAAACATTTGAAAAATTAGAAAATAAAGCTCTAAAAAATCTATGAGTAATTAATAATTTATAAAAAAGATCACATTTTTAAAAATAATTAATAAACATTAAAGTAACTACAATTTATAAAAGGAACAGACCTTATTCTTCCCTTTCTTCACCATAGCCCTACAATCCACATTGAAATCCCCATTAATGAAGGGACCAAAGGCAGATTGCCAAGTGTAAATGCTGGGGATGTCCATCAGCACAGCACAGCTGGCATAGCTCAGCCAGTAAATCCATATGGGGGCCAGGAAATGTACTGGCTCTTACACAGAGAAATGGTCGCATCTCCACGAGTGAAAGCAAGTTAGTAAAATAAATCACAAGAACAATTTTTTTTGTAATGTACTTAATGTATATTTTAAATCACACATTAAATGTTGTTTAAAATCTACAATACAGTAGAAAAATAAGTAACAAAATATACACAAATGTCCATTATTCAAATTGACATGTTAGTGCACATTTAGGCAACTACTCATTCAATACATAAATTATATATTTTATAAAAAACAATAAAAGAATATTTATAAACCCCTTTAATGTCTCCTGACAAATTTACAATTTAGGGGAGTCCATTTTGTTTGCCGTTCTATGTTTTTATACATTATTTCACCTTCCTTAGATTCCTCACTTCCAGTTCTGCTGCCACAAATAAATACAACCAGGCACTCCCTGGCTGTCATTGTTTTGGCTACCTTGCATGGGCTGAGCTTCCATCAGATAGGACTGATCTCGCCAGTTATGGCTTGGCCCAGAGATGGATTATTCCACAGGTCTGCATTTAACTCTGTTAAGAAATCCTGAAGTTCACCTAGTAGCAATCAAAGGCCTCTGGCCAAGGCTGGAAATACAACCCTGAAATGCAGCATTCTGCCATAAAAGTTTATGCTGCCTTGTTTGAATGCCCCTTGCTCATCACCATTTCAAAATATCTTGAAAGTAGCATATTACAGATACTTTGATTCAATTCCCGTTACCATATTCAATCCCCAAAGTGAAATCACTGGTTGGAAAAGTTATGGAATAGTTTCAGATAGGTAACAATAGTTTTGCATTGCTTTCATAATTCAGGTCGTGAAAACTTGGAAGTGAATAAGGCAGCTCATTGTGAACTCTGCAAGCAAGAATTATTATTCTAGCACCATCCAACAAAATTGATGTACCCATAAATCATTGGAACTTGACCTTCAGTAATTTGTATTTGGAACCCCAAGAAACCCATCTTTGGTTGCCAGTGTGTAAGAGTGTCTGCCTCTATTTCTACTCAACCTCTGCACCTTCACTTCCACTGAAGTCAACAAAACTAAGTGTGCCAGAATGGGGCACAACCGGCGACATTTACTGCTAGAGACAAAAGCACAAATTTCCCCCGGTAGCATTTGGACACTGGTATACAAGTGCTCATAGTTCTTGACAACCATTTCTTTCAATTAGTCCAAAAGTATTGAAGGTTTTCATCCCATCCTTTTGGAATGTTAATTTATTCCAGATAAATGTTATTTTGAAGTTATTTTCTACAAATGGGAGAGAATTCACTGGCACGGTGAAGTTATGAATCTCCCACTAAATACAAACCAACAAGGAAGCACCAGAAAAACTGACTTTTCAAATACCACCTGGGATAAAGCTGTTGTGCCTTTGTTTAAAGCCACGCATTGAATTTGTATTAACACCAATTTACACTTTTGTTCATATGTACTATAATGAAGGTTTGCAATGATTGAATACAAAACAGTGTGAATTGGTGAAGAAATCACTTCTACCAGAAATTTTGTTAACAGTACTAACCATTTGGGATACCAGAAGTGACAGGAACTCATATTGGATAAACCTTAAAAGATACTGCACCACTTTGCAAAGGCACATTTAAGCGATTCAGTGGTTTAATTGCTACATAATTGTTGAATTAACTTTTGTTTTACTTTCCATAGCTGGGAATGTCTTAATATCTTGTTCTTCATTCTCTAATATTACTGGATTTTCATAAACCTCAAAAGATTTGGACTGCTTTTCTGTTTTGTCAAGACTTTCCTCATCATTCTTCTTGCAGCACCCACACTTTCCAAAACACCGAGTAGAACAACATGCCATAACACGCTGTATGACTCTGTCCCACGGTTCCAAGGAATGCATCCAGATTGGAAGGAAGTCCCATGTTTGTAACACCTTCGGCAAAAACCTTGGGCATTTTCTTTGCATAATGTTGATAATAATTGCAATGATTATAAACGCCACAACAGGAACACCTACTCCAGTCAGAACCTGCCAACCAGCAACTGACAGCCCAAATACGATCAGAGGGAGCAGCAGGAAGCACAGAATCAAATAGATAACTGCAAACCACCTGTATTTGGAGGTATATGTTCCCAATCCTTTGGCTAGACGAATGGGCAGACGCATAAATGGCATGGGATACCAAATGATGATTCCAGAGATATTAAAAAAGAAATGACACAAGGCAATCTATAAGGATAAAAAAAGAACATTAAAATACATTAAAAATCTATTTTTCAACCTTAAAAAAACTATGATTGAATATTCAGTATATACTTGGAGCTATTACTAATTAGGTGCATTTGGATTCCTGCTTAAGACAGCCGCTAATATATTGAACAATGAACCAAGACCATGAATGTTGTAATTATTCAGTCTTTCATTCACAGTTGTCATGTAATATTTATTTCAGAATATTTAAGTATATCTTCGCAGCCCCAAATCTGATGTTTTGATGTGTTATGGGGATCAGCAATATAGAATCAAAAAGAATATTTATAAGCCTGATAAGATTTGCAAAATTTTATTTCTCGCTGAGTCTGTGTGGCATTTGCACTTTCCACCTATGTCAGTGTAGGTTTCTCCTGGGTGCTCTGCTTCCTTCCCACTTCCCAAAGATGTGCCAGTTATTGGGTAAATTAATGACTGTAAATTAGCCCTATTGAGGTGGCTGGTGGGAAAATCAAAGTGGTTTTAAATGGGTATGTGCGAGATAGTTGATTACAGGGAAATGGGTGGGAAGATAAGATTGCTCTGTGAGCCAACATAAACATGAAGGACTGAATGGTCTCCTTCCATAAGGACATTTGAAAGCAACAAGGACATTCAACGCAGAATGTTCAAGCTCCTTGAAAAAGCCATTTTATCAATCCCACTTCCATTTCCTTGGTCTTTCTGCAATGCTGCAAATTTAAATTTCTCCTTCTCAAGTATTTTGAAAGTCTTTAATGAATCTGCTTCCACCACTATCTAAGGAGGTGAAGTCCAGATCACAACTACTGACTACATGAAACAAAAACAAACTTTCTCCCAAGTAACTTTTGCAACATCTCAAATCTAGTTATTAACTCTCCTGATAAACAGTTAATCCCTAGATTTTCAATCAAAACCATTGATTTTTGGATAATTTTCATTAAGTGGCAACTGGGTCTGCTGCAGTTGACTTCAGCAACTCTGGGGTAGGCGACAAAGAAATCAGCTAGGACTAGTGTTTGGTCACTCTTCAGCTAATCAATCTGAGAAAAATTTGAAGTGAACATGAAATTTATAAAATTATGAGAGACATTGATAGAATAGACAACTGGTATCTTTTTCCCAGGGTTGAAATGTCTAATACTAGAGGGCATGCATTTATTGGTATTGGTTTATTATTGTCACTTGTACCAAGGTACAGTGAAAAGCTTGTCTTGCATACCGTTCATACAGATCAATTCATTACACAGTACATTGAGGTAGTACAGAGTAAAAACAATAACAGAAAACAGAGTAAAGTGTCACAGCTACAGAGGATGTGCAGTGCAGGTAGACAATGAAGTGCAAGGTCATAATAAGGTAGATTGTGGGATCAAGAGTCCATCTCATCGTATAAGAGAACCATTCAATAGTCTCATCACAGTGGGATAGAAGCTGTCCTTGAGCCCGGTGGTATGTGCCCTCAGGCTCCTGTATCTTCTGCCTGATGGGAGAGGGGAGAAGAGAGAATGTCTGGGGTGTGTTGGGTCTTTGATTATGCTGGCTGCTCAACCAAGGCAGCAAGAGGTGTAGACAGAGTCCATGGAGGGGAGGCTGGTTTCCATGACGTGCTGGGCTATGTCCACAACTCTCTGCAGTTTCTTGTGATCTCGGGCAGAGCAGTTGCCATACCAAGCCATGATGCATCCAGATAGGATGCTTTCTATGGTCAATATTTAAAAGTTGGTGAGTGTCAGAGGGGACATGCCAAATTTCTTTAGCCTCCATTTATGGTGAGAGGGGGAAAGTTCAAAGGAGCTGAGCGGCGCAAGTTGTTTTTTTTATGCAGAGTGGTGGGTGCCTGGAATGCGCTGCTGGGGTTGGTGGTGGAGACAGATACGAGAGAGGTGTTTAAGAGACTCATAAATAGGTGCATGAATATGAAGAAAATGGAGGGATATGGATCGTGCAGGCAGAAGGGATTAGTTTAATTAGCCATCATTAGCTCAATTAGTTCGGTACAATATCATGGGCTGAAGGGCTTCTCCTGTGCTGTGCTGTTCTATGTTCTGTGTTGAACTCTGGGTGAGCAAAGGATTGATAATCTCTGATAAACCACACTCAAACATCTCGGGGGGTGAAGCCCAGGTCATGACAACTGGTTATATGAAACAAAAACAAACTTTGTCCCAAGTACTTTTGCAACAATGATAAACCAAACATGAAAAAATGGACACTTGAACAAAATACTGGATCTAATCCTGGTTATGGCTGATTACTGTTAGTTCCAACGTAAGAAAAGTTTGCATTCTCTGATTATTAATTCAGACCTCTGGATGGCCAGACTAAACCACTGAAAGACTGCAAAGCATGTAAAATAACAAGTACCAAAATTGATTGGTCTGTTTGTGGCTCACCTGTAAAGAGTTAGCTAAGGTTTTTCCTGGACTGGCAAGAGCAGCTATAATAGCTGTTGTGGTGGTACCAATATTGGAACCCAGTGTAAGAGGATAGACTCGCTCAATACTTATCACACCAATTCCTGTCAGGGGGATAAAAACAAAAATGGTACTTAAAACACAAAAAGGTAAAATATTTGAATTTTATCTACTCATTTTTCACAAAAACTTTTTCCTCCAAAACTTACCAACTAATGGAGTAAGAGCAGAGGTAAAAATAGAACTACTTTGAACAACAAAAGTCATTCCAGCACCTACGGCAATGGCTATATATCCTGTTACCCAACCAAATGGGTATTTGAAATCTGCAAAAGGATTAGAATTTAAATGAACAAGAGTTCTTTTTGCTTATCATATATGCCCACATATAAATTACTGAAGAGTAACTAATATATCTTCCTTGGATAATATTGCATGTAAATTGGACATTGACATGTAAACTGAATTTTACTAAGTATATTCAAATAACTAAAGGTCAGATTTGCAAGATAGCAATTAAATTGCATTAGTGTAAAATAGAGATAAACTCCCACTGCATTGAAATTCCCTTTGCTCTTAAGGTATATAATTTTGTAAAAACCATTTATTAAAAATTTTACTGCAGTAGTGATGTATTGGCCAGAACTTTCCTATTCATTGCATAATTTCATAGAATTGGTTTTAAAAAGATAAAATAAAATTGCATGATCCAAGATTCTTAAATATATTTATATTTTATATGAAGGAATCAACATATCTAAAACGTAGGGAAATATTATAATACCAAATAGGGTCTCTGTTTAATGGTTTATATTAGAATGTTACAACATATGTGCTTTACCCCATATATTTCAAGTTTTTTCATTTACCTGTATTAATAATTTTTTTGATAACAGAAGCAACCTGTCCTTTTAACATTGAGTTGAGAAGCTTGACAATAAGTATTAAGCAGGTGCACAGGATTAACAAAGAGCCTGCAAGAAGGATGAGGCCAACTCCTAAATCCGATATGGTTGTAGTCAAAAAGAGATGGTGGCCTAAAATGAAAACAATAAACCAGAAGCAATGTCTCAGTTAATTGTCTCAGTAATATTCTAATATATACTCCAAATATCTTTGTCTAGGATTAATACTTAATAGCAGAGTATGGCATCCATAATTTGAAATTGCGTTTGTTATTTTCCAAATAAGGCATGTAGATGGATAGAAGTTTTCACTTACTTTGAATGAAATTTTAAAAATGCCCTATGGTGATTAATTGCTTAAAAAATGACAAGCCAGAAGTTGACCCAGAGCTAAAGGAAGAGATATGCTTGACAGTTTTTAAAGAGTGTCTTGAAGTAGTTTAATCTATTTGTATCTAGTCCATTATTCTATACTTAACCAAACATTTATTTATACAAACTTTAGTGAAACCCCTTCATTTTCAAATTGCCAATGTGCATTTAGTTTATTAAATAATATTGTAAAATTTGAATTAGCTATTCACTTACATTTTTCAACATTTATTGTTTCTGACATATTTTTCAGAGTCCAAGTATTATTGCTGTCACTCCAACAAAATTCAGATGATGTGCAATTCAGTTCATTGGGAACAGTCACATTTTTTTCAACCTATGAGCAAGAAACAAGCATTCCAGTAATCAGTAACCTTTCTCCCCCAAGCTAATGTTGTCTGAAACTCTACACAACTACACCAGCAGTACCAAATTCTACTTAACTATTAGCCTTGCAAGGTAATTTTTTTCCACCAACCTATATTCTGTACCCTATCCTCAAACTAATATTCATTGCCAATTCTCCATAATAATAATCTTTT
Source organism: Pristis pectinata (assembly GCF_009764475.1). Taxonomy (NCBI): domain Eukaryota; kingdom Metazoa; phylum Chordata; class Chondrichthyes; order Rhinopristiformes; family Pristidae; genus Pristis; species Pristis pectinata. Next base: position 75,322,196 of record NC_067406.1, read on the forward strand.
ATGTTCTTCATACTTTATCATTCATTTATATAAAGCAATAGTATTCATTTCTTTCTCAGTGTTCTGCTCAGATTTTCATTATGGTTACGCTAGTTTTTTCAGACCTTCCTGCTAACAGCTTTTTACCTGTATTTCTTCATTAGTTGCCTCCTTTCTCTTAACACATTGATCATTCTTATTCATCACTGTTGCAGAACTTCTGTTAGTTACATCATATATTAAGTGCTGGGAGGATGTTTCCCTTTGTGGGAGAGTCTAGGGCCAGAGGTCAGTCTCAGAAGAAGTGGGCACCCATTTAAGACAGAAATGAGGATGAATTTCTTCTGTTAATGGTTCTTGAGCTTTTGTGTCAGTACACAGCAGAGGAGGAATCCTTGAGTTTATTCAAAGCTCAGATAGATTTTTAATCAGTAAGGGAATCAATAGTTCTGGGGACAAGGGCAGGAAAGTGGACCTGAGATAAGTTGAATCAGTCATAGTCATATTAAATGGTGGAGCAGACTGAAGGAGCCCTATTAGTCCACTCCTGATCCTGTTTCTTATGAGCTTATGGTCTTATCAGTCTACATTAACTTATACTTTTAGCTGCTTTTATTGTGTCCCAGACGTTAGTTTGCATATACAAATCAAGAAGAGCTATCTCCCTCCCATCACCCAAGACCCTTCTCCTGTCAGAATATTTTAGCCAAAAAAGTCAGAGAAAGAGGTTCCACCCAAAATTCCTCTCCCACACAGACGTCCTACTAATTCTGGGCCCGGTTAAAATAAGTGACAGCTTTTAAACAGCTTCTATAGTTTGCTTGTACCACTTAGCTATTATTCAATAATAAATTGTATTAATTTTCATGAATGTGCTTATATATGCAGTCACTGAACCAGATTGACAATACTCTTAATCACTGTTGGTTATTCATTATATTATGCATGAGGTTAACTACATTTCTTGTTCACTTGCCAGTTCAGTTGTGGTCTTGCACCATTCTTTGATGAGGCTTTTGTTTGCCGCTGCTGGATTTCCCGTTGCTATGTCATTTATTACAGATCTGTCCAGCTGAAATGACATTATTACTTTATAAATCAGATGAATAAAAAATACCCAGATTTTTGTTTGCCACTGAATATGGAATTAATGACTTTAAGGAAACAGGGCATATGGGCAAGGATATTACTTATGGCTCATCTGCAGACTTCGAGTTTTCTTGCAGTTTTTTTAATACAGGTGGTATGCTTGCTCAGCCTCATGTGAAGGCAGTTGTTGTTATTGGTCTGGGACATGAATCAGATGGGTTAGGGACACCAGGTTTTGGTCCCCGTTACTCACTATTAAAGTAGTTGAGCTTTGGCGGAGGTCCAACAGCTTTGTGCTGACTTTTACCAATATCAGCCTTTGTTGTTTCCAGTTTCTTTTTTTACTTACTGAATTAAAATTCCCAGATTCACTACCTCATGTTTGCATACTGCTTTTGGAGTAGTGAAAAATAAAACAATATCCTTCATAGTACGGGTCTCAATCTATATGGATTGGAAGCCTCATCTACTCCCCACTTATCAACACAGGCGCACCTCAGGGTTGCTTGCTTAGCCCTCTGCTCTATTCTCTCTATATCTCTGACTGTGTAACTAAGCATAGCTCCAATGCCATCTATAAATTTACTGATGACTCTACCATTGTTGGCAGAATCACAGATTGTGATGAGACATGCAGTAGTGAGATATGTCAGCTGATTGAGTGGTGTCATAACAACAACTTTGCACTCAATGTCAGCAAAACCAAGCAACTGATTGTGGAAATTAGGAAGGGGAGGTCAGGTGAACACGCAACATTTGTCTTTGAAGGGTCTGAGGTGGAAAGGGTGAGCAACTTCAAATTCCTGGCTGTCAGCATCTTGGAGGACCTATCCTGGGCCCAGCACATAGATGCAACCACGAAGGAGTGCCAACATCTCTACTTTCTTAGAGATGGTATGGAAACTCCAATGCACAGGAATGCAAGAGGCTACAGAGTGGTGGACTCAGCCAGTTCCGTCATGGGTACAGCTCTTCCCACCATCAAGGGCATCTACAAAAGGGGATGTCTCAGGAAGGCAACATTCATCATTAAGGGCCCCTGCCATCTGGGCCATGTCCTCTTCTAAGTGCTGCCATAAGGTGAGAAGTACAGGAGCCTGAAGACCCACACCTCAAGGTTCAACAACAGCTTCTTACCCACTGCCATCAGGTTCTTGAACCAACCTGAAACACCCTAACACTACCTCTTTTATATTTCTTTTTTTCTCTCTTAACTTGCATTAATGTTATGTTTATTTTATTTATTTCATTGTGAAAGTTATGTATAATTTATATTAATTTAAGTTTATGTTAGCTTATGTTTGTAGTGTACTGTGCTGCTGCTGCAAAAAGCTAATTTTCATGGCATTTATACCCTGGGCATGTATGCGCATGACAACAAACAATAGGACCATTATCAGGTAAGATTCAACACTGAGCTATGTAAAGAGACACAAGGTCAGGTGGCCCAAGGTTTGGCATTAGCTTTGAGGTGTGCCTCAGAGGAGGAGTGTGTGGTATGAAAGAAATTTAGGGAGCAGTTGTAAAATAATAATCGCTACAACTACCATATCCAACTTTTCACTATAAACTCCGCAAACTGTCACGGTTTTCTTTCAAAATGTAGACATGGGATAAAGAAGAATAACAATTTTTATAAATAAAACAGCACTCCAGGTTTCACACTGAAGGTTAACATTGCCAGCTTTCTGCCTGCAGAGTGGACAACAATAATAGCAGCCGTGAACTAACTGCCATTGGAAACATGCCCAGCAAAGGCAAATAATGAAATACTGGAATAACAAAGCCTAACTGTGCAACAAATGGTCCTTGTAGTTCTTCCAGACTGCAACACAGAAGGAAGCTATTTGACCTGTCATGTCCATGCCAACAGAATAATTCTATCAGTCCCATTACCCACCCCTCCTTACCCTCATACCTACAACTTATCCTCTCTCATATGCCCACCCACTTCCCTTTGATTGCTTTTGCCATTTACCTACAGTAAGGGGTAAATTATAGTAGCCAATTAACTCCCCAGCATGTCATTGGGATGTGAAGAGAAACTGGAGCACCCAGCAGAAACCCATCCAGTGACAGAGAGAATGTGCAACCTCTATATAGACAGTACCCAAGATCAGGATCACACCCAGATCAGTGGAGCTGTGAGGCAGCACTAACTGTGCTTGCATTAGCACTGCTGCTTCACAGCTCCAGAGACCAGACACTGATCCTCCCTCTGCTGCACTGCATGTGACTGTGTGGATTTCTGCTGGGTGCTTAGGCTTCTTCCCACATCCCAAAGACATGCTGATAGTTTAATTGGCTTCTGTGAATTACTCCTTAGTGGAAGTAAGTGGCAAAAGGATACAGAGGAGTCGATGGGCATGAGAGAGAATAAGGTGTAGGGCTACAGGGGAAGGAGGTGGGGTAATGGTACTGATGTGATTTTTCTTCTAGGAGGTGACATGGACCCAGTGGGTTGAATGGTCTGTTTCTGTGTAAAAGTAAGAAACAACTCTTAGCTTCCCTACGTAGTATGTAAGATGCGTGACCATCTTGATTATTTGAAATAGAAGTCAGAGTCAGCAACTCAGAAAGGACACTGAAATATGTTCAGTATGTTCACAGATGTTGAAATATTCTTTGTCTCATCTCCAAGTTGTATAGTACAAGAAGTCCCCGACTTACGAACGCCTGACTTACGAACACCCGTATATACGATCTGACCTTTGTGGTCTTAACGACCTTCAGTTCATAAGCGGGCCCAGCCCCCGATCCTACCACGGCGGTGGTACACCTTCTTTGGCCCAACCCCGGGCCAAGTGCGCATGTGTGGCTGGGGAACCCCAGGCCAAGTGTGCATGTGCGGCTGGGGCCATGTGCGGCTGCGATCCCCGGGCCAAGTGCTCATGCGTGGACACTGTTTGGAGTTACATACAAAATCAGGTTACGAACAGTCTCAAAAACGGAACTGATTTGTAACCCAGGGACTTCCTGTATACAATTTCTTTCACTGAGTTAACTCAAACAGCAACCTCCATTCCTCCTCAAATAAATGATGTAACTTCTCATAAAGCTGCCTTTTGATATATCTACTTTGCCCATGTTCACACTGGAAATATTTGTCCTGCTCCTTTGGGCCATCAGTTTAATGACCACAGCACTATGTGGGGGATCTAAAAGTTCAGTTTAAAATCTTATCCAAAAATGGCATTAACCTCAATACAAGCCCCTCAGTACTACACTGCAAAGTCTGCCCAATAAAATACTCAAGTCCCTACAACAGAGCTGGAAACTATGGACTTTTAAATTGCATACTACTACTGACCCTTGGAGTGATCTTAATTATCTTAATCATAGAAGGAACTATAATTCATCCCTGGCATCTTACTTCAAATAAATGATAGCTCTCATTAATATGCTTGATTAGATTCAGTTACACAATAACTATTTTACAGCTGCTTGTGTACTGTAACCTATAGGAACCTATAAAGGTGATAAAGAGGTGAAAACTATTTTTACAATTCCATCTTAAAAAGAATATTAGGCTGTTTTCTTCATCACAATGGCATAGAAGCAAGAGTGATGATGTCCTGTTAAATCAGGTCTTTGTTCCTTCCCTACTATTTACTGAGTGGACCTGGGCTTGGAGCTACAATTATGCGTAGAAGTAGCAATACTAAGGATATTAGATGAGTGGACATTTATGACCTACCCACCCAGTAGTAACAATAGTAGTCTAAAATGATTAAGGTAGGACTTGCACTGGGATCCTGGGGTTTGGTGAGGTGCACAGGGAAAGGGGAGGAGAAGGTCTGGAAGCGGTTTGGAGAGAAGCTGGAAGTCAACTAAATAATATGTAAACTTTTCCCAACCAGATCTTTGGTTCAAGATTTCTTGGATATCAGCAGCATCCAAAGTATCCTTCAGTATTTGTGGCCAGGACAATAGCTACAGAACTGCTGTCATGCACTTTGTTCTCTGTTCCACCACAAGGTGCTGGAGAGGTCAATCAGGCTGAGAGATACTCAACACTTTGGCCCCATTGTACCTGTCTGGCATCCTGTGTGGGAGATGGGGAAGGGAAGTAAACAATCAGCCCTATCATTTTGGTCAGTGGCTCAATAATGAATTGATTACTAATGGCTTACCTGTACAATAAGCTTTGTGAGGGGATCAGTAATAACTTTTAACAGATCTGGGGCATCTTCACCACTCTCGATATCAAATGACTTGACAATAATGCCAGTGAGATGGTATAGATAGCCAGAGGCCGCTTCAATTGGCAGCAGGATTAGCACCGAGAGCCAATTAAAGAAATCATGTACAGTTGCACCTGCAAAGGCTCTGGAAAGGAAGTTAATATGGTTAGCACATCCATAATCTTAATCATGCAAACGAGTTTGATAGTCAAACCATGACTCATCAGCCATATCCTTCCTGTGAACCCAGACCAAACAGCCTACAAATTCAGGTAAATGTGTATGAGTTGCATTTAAAATTTCTGTGTCAGCTCTTTGAAAGTACTACCCCTTTCATCTCACTGACCTTTTTCCAACTACCTTTATGAAACTATACATGAATCTGCTTCCATTGGGTTTTCAGGCAGTGTATTCTAAATCATAGCAATGTGTATTATTTTTCTTTCATGCTACTTCATTTACCCCATTTACCAATCCTTCTGCCAAGGGAAGGAGTTTCTCCTTACCTAGTCCATCAAAATCGTTTGTAGTTTGAAACACTGCTATCAGGTCTCTGCTCAAAGGAGAACTCCAACTTCTTTACATAACTGTGGGTTATTTCATCCTTGGTTTCATTCTGGTAAATCTCCACTGCACCCAGATCAGTATTTAGCAACCTCCTCAACTCATCCAGCCATCCTCCAAAGCCCAGGTAGATCCCAGGCCTCCCTGTACGCTCATTACAAATGCACCAGAAATTTCTACTTTCTCTCCTTCTTCCTTCAAAATCAATCACTTCACTTCTCTATGTAAATCTCACGTCCCCATTCTTACCAGTCTGTTTGGATCCATTGCACTTAAAATCATGGGAACTCCTCTTCTTGTCCCCAGTACAGAACAAAATGAGCCATACAACCGAATGGCTGACTGAAATAACAGAACTTCTACTTGTCTCTTCATAACTTTTGTCCACTCACTGTTAGCCCGGGACGTAAAAGGAACAGCTCAAACGGGGATCATGTACCTTCTGAATTCATTTCGGTCTCCGGACTGCATTAAGGCCACGATGGTGTTGGTCACTGAGGTACCGATGTTGGTTCCCATTATCACTGGGATAGCTGATTTCACTCCTAACACTGAAAAGAAAAAAAAAACAAAGTAAATAAGGGAAAGTAAGAGCAGGGAGTCACTGCCACACCTCCAAACGTGGAATTTTTGAACTGAAGCTCCAGTCTGGTGTGGTGGATTTGAGAACACGGTGTACTTACAGCCGGAGGACACCATGCTGACTACTATAGAAGACGAGGTGCTTGAGCTTTGAACCAGAACGGTGACTAAAATGCCAATCACCAGGCCAGCTACAGGGTTTGCCAGGACCGCATTATCTTTGAAAATATCTCCAGCGGTTTTACCTGCGGAACAGCAGACGATAAGGGACTTTAGACGAAAAACGAATGCCGCCTACTGTCGGAACTTTGGCCTGCCTTCAGACGCCTACCCAAATGCAGAAGAGAGAATGAACCTTTCAGCCCCGTGTGGACGAGTTATCCAATGCCCCGTTTGCACGGGGGACCCGAACTGCTTGCAAAGGCGGATCGTTCCACTCCTACCCTACACAGCAAACAAGGTTGTCCCTGCTCCTCACCTCTCATGAGGTATTTCCTCCCCTTGTCCTGGTTCGATGGATGGACAGAAAGTGTACAGAGAAAGCTCCCAACCCTACCCCCGAGGAGTTCAAACAATCTGCTGGAGGAACTCACACAAGGTGCTGGGGGGGAGCTCGGTGGGTCAGACAGCATCTACGGAGGGAAACGGACAGTCGACGTTTCGGGCCGAGCCCCTTCCTCTGGACGTTTCTCCACGAAACGTCGACTGTCCATTTCGCTCCACAGATGCTGCCTGACCCGCCGACTTCCTCCAGCATCTTGTGTGAGTTCCTCCAGGTTCCAGCATCCACGGAGGAACTCAGCGGGTCCAGCAGATTGCTGGTTGCCCGCAGCCTCCTGCACTTGCAGTCTCTTGTGACCCCCGTAAGTCTCACCTCCAACAAGCTGGAACGCCGAACTGAGGATGTCCAGAGAACAGACGAAGAAGTAGAGAAATCCAAAAAGTGAAGCAATCTTCAACACCGCGATCAGCACTCGAAACACCTTCATCCTGGTGCTGAGTTCTGCCAACAAGAATCATTGTTTAAAGGGTCTGACTAGTCAGGAGACAAGGGCGCGAAGGAGGATAAGGGGGCATTGGGGTAAGTGGCAGGTACCTGACCACTTGGTGCCGGTCGCCTCGAGTTTAGGTAGTGCCCAGGGATCCTCGGGCTCATTCTCCACCAGGGCGACGGTGGAAGAAGCAGGAAGCAGCGCCGATCCGTTCGTAGTGATCTTCCCGACCCCTGGAGGAGCAATTGTTGAAGAGGGTGAGATTAGGGCTGAAAGCAACAAGGAGCGGCCACAACCAGAAGAGCCGGAGCCTGGGCTCCGCCGGCGGAGACTCTACTCACCGTTCACTCTCGGCTTGGAGTCATCCCCGTGCTCAGTGGTTCCAGAGCTGCTCTGCGAGCCCTCCACTTCAGCCCGTGGGGCCATGGTCATCTGTAAGGAGCAGTGTTCAAATGGTTAGTTTGTTTCAGCACTGATCAGCAGACTACTGCAAGTTAACATGAGCCAGATTTTCCTCCCCATTTCTGCATTTTCTTTTCTCCCAGGGTTGGCAGGTTTCGGCTCGTAACCGCTGAGTAAATTGTTTGGAAAGGAAAGGCTATAATTATTTAAATAATAAGAAAAGTGAACTACAAAGACAGAAGGAAATTGAACACTGTTGAACAATAAAAAAAACTAAATTTAGAAGCAAATTCTAAGCAAACAATAAAAGCAATTTGCAATTAATAAATAATAGATGATTAAGTGTCAATTCACTGGCGTCTGCTCCAATCGTCTGCTCACCTATTCTAGCTGGTAGAAGATTAAAGAGAATCCTTCAGTGCTGATCATGAGAGGTTTACTTCGCACTCTCAACACCGTTTTTATACAGAATACAAGGGAGCGAATTGAATGTCGAAGAATCACGTGATGCACTCCCTGAAAAATTACCTTACTGACCCTTTGTAATATTTAACCTAACCAGCAAACTGTTATGTATAGCAACTATATTGCTTTGGAGATAGCGCTAGATCAGCTAACGCTTAAATTTCCTCAGCTCTTCAAGATAAGTATAATTTATTAACGAAAATATTGATTTATTCTCAGTTTCACAACCAGATAAATGATTTGCCCACCTGTTGCATGTAGCTCCAAAGTTAAAACTTCCATAGGTTATCTGTGTTGTAATTGTGTCAGATTGAGAACAGCAGAAATTTAAGGCACAAAGGTGGTTTGTCAAGTCCTGTCTATGACTGCCTAATTGCACTTCCCATTCCTCATCTATTGCCCTGCAGACGATGGTACAGCAAGTAGTCGTCCAGTTACTTTTCAAATGCTCTGAAGGTTTCTGTCTCCAGTAACCTTTCTCGCAGTGAGACACACAACATCCTCTAGGTGAAAACTTCTTTACTGACCTGCCCTCTGATCCTTGTTTCAACTATGCTCCCTAACTATTGACCTGTCTACTAACATCTTCTAACATCTGTTGCAGACGTCAGATCAGTCTTCCGGAGAGTGAACCCACAGAAAGCATCAAGCCCAGATGGTGTCCCCAGCCATGTCCTTAGATCCTGTGCAGATCAGCTGGCGGGGATATTTGCAGACATTTTTAACCTCTCCCTGTTTCAGTCTGAGGTTCCCACTGACTTTAAGAAAACCACGGTCATCCTGGTACCTAAGAAAAACAAGGTAACATACCGTAATGACTACCGCCTGGTGGCTCTGACGTCCACCATCATGAAGTACTTTGAGGTTGGTCATGGCACACATTAACTCCAGCCTCCCAGACAACCTCAACCCACTGTAATTTGCCTACTGCCGAGAAAGGTCCACGGTGGATGCCATCTCCTTGGCCTATACACTCATCTCTGGAGCATCTGGACAGTAAAGACACCTATGTAAGACTATTGCTTATTAACTACAGCTCCGCCTTCAATACTATAATTCCAAGCAAATTCATCTCCAAACTTCAAGACCTGGGACTCAACACCTCCCTTTCCAACTGGATCCTTGACTTCCTCACCAACAGACCACAATCAGTAACGATAGGCAGCAACACCTCTGCCATGATTATGCTCATCACTGGTGCCCCACAAGGCTGCGTCCTCAGCCCCCTGCCCTACTCCCTATACACTCACGACTGCATGGCCATATTCTGCTCTAACTCCATCTGCAAGTTTGCAGATGACACCACCGTAGTGGCAGAAAATCAAATATCAATGAGTCGGAATACAGGAAGGAGATAGAGGGCCCAGTGACATGGTGTCATGACAACAACCTTTCCTTCAATATCAGCAAAACAAAAGAGCTGGTCATTGACTTCAGGAAGGGGGGCAGTGCACATGCTCCTGTTTACATCAGTGGTGCTGAGGTCAGGAGGGTTGAAAGCTTCAAGTTCCTAGGAGTGAACATCACCAATAGTCTGTCCTGGTCCAACCATGTAGATGCCATACCCAAGAAAGCTCACCAGCACCTCTACTTCCTCAGGAGGCTAAAAAAATTTGGCATATCCCTGTCGACCCTCACCAATTTTTATAGATGCACCACAGAAAGCATCCTATCCAGATGCATCACAGCTTGGTATGCCCATGACCACAAGAAACTACAGAGAGTTGTGGACACAGCTCAGCACATCACGGAAACCAGCTTCCCCTCCATGGACTTTGTCTACACTTCTCGCTGCTTTGGTATAGCAGCCAACATAATCAAAGACCCCACCCACCCCGGATATTCTCTCTTCTCTCCCCTCCCATCAGGCAGAAGATACAAAAGCCTGAAAGCATGTACTACCAGGTTCAAGGACAGCTTCCATCCTGCTGTTGTAAGACTATTGAATGGTCCCCAAGTATGATAAGATGGACTCTTGACCTCACAGTCTGCCTCGTTATGGCCTTACACCTTATTTTGTGCCTGCACTGTGTGTTCTCTGTAACTGTAAAACTTCATTCTGCATTCCGTTATTGTTTTTCCTTGTACTACCTCAATGCACTGTTGTAATGAAATGATCTGTATAATGGCATACAAAACAAAGTTTTTCACTGCACCTCAGTACATGTGACAATAATAAAACTAATTTAATTTACCAAATTTAAGGAAAGTATATCCTTTCCATTCATCCTAACTTGGCTTCTCATAATTGTAAACCTTGATTAAGTCACCCTTTAGAAGGCTTTGTTCCAAAGCAATAATTGCAGCCTAGCTAAGCTTACTTCATGTCTAAAACTCTCTAGCCCTAGTAATATGGTTGTAAATCTCATCTGCAGTCTCTCCCATGCTATTATATCCTTCCTGTAATCTGATAGCCAGAACTGTAATCTGTACCCTAGTCATGGCTTCACTGATAATTTGTACAGTTCCAGTATGACCTCCTTACCCTTTTTGCTAGACTTGCCAATAAAATATCCTTTGTGCTTTGTTAATCACCTTATCTACCTGCCCTGCCACCTTCAAGTACACAGAGTCCAAGCTTGTTCTGGTCTTCTACACTTCTGTTCCCTACCATTTATTATGTATTTTCTCCTTCACACTCATTGGAGTGAGTTGCATTTGCTACTACACTAGTCCATTGACACCCTCCTGCAGTCTGCAGTTTTTTTGCCCACTATAAACCATACAATCAATTTTTGTCTGATCTGCAACATTCTTAATCAAGGCTCCTACTATTATGTCCAAATCATTAACATATACAAAATGCAAAGAGCATTCCAATTGCTAAAACACCCTTTAACCATTACCCTTTGCTCCTAGCCACTGAGCCAATTTGGATCTAAATTGCAACTTTTTCCTCGAATCATATGGGTATTAACTTTTCTGATCCGTTTGCTGTGTGGGAATTTACAACAACCTTCCTTAAATCCATGTAGACTCCACGCATTACCCTCTTTGGCCTTATTAGCTCCTCAAAAAATTCAATCAGACATAACGGCACAACATGGTGGGCCGAAGGGCCTTTTTTGTGCTGTATGGTTCTATGGTTCTATTGTTCTATGGTTTATAACCCTCCCTTGATTAATCTATACCTTTCTAAGTAATGACTTCATTATCCCTTGGAATATTTTTCAATAATTTACCGATCACTGATATTAGGTTGACCAGCCTGCAATTCTTAATTTATCCCTCCTTTCCTTTTTTAAATGTTGGTACCACATTAGCAGACTAGTCCTCCAGCACCAAAGATAAAAAGAAATGATGGTCAGAGCCCTGCTATTTCCTTTTTCGTTATTCGTGATTTTTACTCTAACTTGTTGATTTATCCACTTTTAAAAATGTTAAACTCTTTACTATTTCGTTCCTCTCTGTTGGTCACATTCAATAGCTCACACTCTTCCTTCTTAGCATCAATACCCCTTTCATTCTTTTGTAAAAACTGAAGCAAAGTATTCATCTAGAACTATACCCATGTCATTCTTTCCTATTTTTCACCTAATAAATTCTGTTCCTTCCTTTGAAATCCCTTTATATTTTTATGTTTTCCTCTATCTTACTTGCCAGAATGTTTTCAAATGCTCTTTTTGACTTCCCGGATTTCCTCATAGCTACATCCTTTGTGCTCTCTATATTCCTGCAGGCTTTCTGCAGTATTAAGTTCCTAGCAAAAAGCCTCACTGTTTTGCCTTGTATGCTTCTTGGCACTTGGGAGGCCCACCCATTTTCTGAGTAGAAATATATTTGCTCTGAGCCTTCATTATTTAGCTCCTGAATACCTTGCTGATCCCAATTTTCCTTCATGCACCTGCTTTCATTTCACTTATGATAATTGGTCATATTCAAATTTTGTTTTGGTCTATCTTTGGCTTTTCCATAACTTTGCTAAAGATACTGAATTGTTATCACTATCTCCAAAATACCCCCTAACTGATATTCTTTCCACCTGCCCAGCTTCACTACTTTCAACTGTCTAGAACTGCCCCCTCATTTTTTGGCCTTCCTATGTATTGACCATAAAGTTTCTTCTGAATGCATGTAAAAAACTCTGCACCCGTTGTTCCAGTGCACTATTTCTCACCAAGTGTTAGTATAGTGGAAATCCCTTAGTTATTACCAGCTTATTGTTTCTGAACTCATAGAAATTTGCCAACATATTTGCTCGTCCATCTCCCTCTATTGGTGGTTTGTAGTACACCTCCAACGACGAAATTGCCCCTTCTTTGTTCTTCAGTTCAACCCAATTTTTTGATATTTTTTGTTGACCAATCTGCTCAAAGTTGTAATTATTTCATAGTTACACCCTTCGCAATCTCTATATTCCTCTAGGCTTTCTGCAGTATTAAGCATTAGCAAAAAATTCCCATGGTGATTTTGGTTCCACCCTTTTGAGCTGTGATGCATCTGGCTCATAGGTTCTGGCTCCCCCAGAACTGGCTCCAATTTTCTTTCTAGGCAGCCCCTCGGGATTGAAGACGACTTGCTTCCATTCCAGTTTTGTGGGTTCTGAGGTGAATAATGAGACCAAAGTGGGAACCGCAGACTTTGCAACAGATGGAGCAGGAGATAGCCAAGAGTAGACAAATGGGTAATTTGTATGGTGGTGTGCTCCCTTTGTTGCTTATGCAGGGCTGCTATGCACACCCAATGCATGAACTTGAGGTCAAACCACCCTGAATGCTCCTTTTCTAGTATAAGCAGTCACGGGCCAGGGGTTCCCAGAGTGTGTGGGGATGTTGCACTTCTTCAAGGAAGCTTTGAGCACATCATTGAATATTTTTCTCTATCCACCTGGTAATCACCTCCTATGACAGAGCTCAGAATAGAGTGTTCTCGGAGTCTGGTTTTAGGCATGCAAATGACACAGCCAGCACAATGTAGCTGCCTGAGAGGAATTACAGCCTCAGTGCTGAGGATGTTAGCCTGGGAGAGGATGCTGACAATGCTGACATTGGTTTGCTTGTCATTCCAGTGGAAGATTTTGCAGTGTCAGCATTGGTGGTATTCTTCTGATGCCTTGAGGTGTCTGCTCTGGGTAGTCCAGGTCTCAGAAGCATATAGCAGGCCAGGAATCAATGCTGCCCAGTGGGCCTAATTAAAGTCTTTGACCATGTATGGTGACCCCAATCACTACATATGACCTTTATTGACATAACTAAAGCCTTTGACTCCGTCGGTCAGGAGGGACTATGGAACACTCCCCTCAAATTCAACTGCCTGCAGAAATTTGTCTCCACCTTAGGTCTGCTCCACACTGGCATGCAAGCCATGATACTAATCAAAGGGTCTACAACGGAACCACTCTCAGTGAAGACTAGTGTCAAACAAGGCTGTGTCATTGCCCAACTCTTTTCTCATCTTTCTCATTGCAATATCAGACCTCACCTTCAACAAAATTCCCATGTGAGTGGAGCTAACCTTTAGAACAAATAGGAAACTGTTCAACCTACTGGGACTACGTCCGTAAACAAAATCAACGGTTCACCCCTGGGTGCTCCAGTTTCCTCTCAATACCAAAGGTTTGTCGGCTACTATAAGTAACCATTTAGTGTAGGTTAAAGACAAAAAGGAACAAAAAAATGGGGCAACATGCAAAAAGTGCTGGAGGAACTCAGCAGGTCAGGCAGCATCCATGGAGGGGAATAAATAGTCAAAAATAAACGTTCTTCTACCTATCAGCTTATTACATCTCCCCCCCCCCCCACCCCACTCCCCCACCTTCCCCCTCTCACCTGGACTCACCTATTACCTGAACTCACCTATCCCCTGCCTGCATGTGCTCCTCCCCCTCCCCCCACCTTCTTATTCTGGCTTCTGCCCTCTTCCAGTCCTGAAGAAGGGTCTCGGCCCGAAATGTCGACTGTTTATTTCCCTCCATGGATGCTGCCTGACCTGCTGAGTTTGTCCAGCACTTTTTGTGTGTTGCTCCAGATTCCAGCTTCTGCAGAATTTCTTGTGTCAACAAAAAGTGGGAACTTGATGGGCACGAATGGGAGAGAATAAATTGTAGGGGCACGAGGAAAAATAAAGAGAGGGGTTTGTTCTCCTGGGAACCAGCATGGACTCAATGGACCCAACAGCCTCATTCTCTGTCATTATAAAATAAAACCACAATCCTTAGTTATTCACCCTTCTTATTTCCCCACTTCCACTCCAAAATGTTCCACCATTGCTCAGTGCAATCCTTGAGCTGGGCATTAAGGAGGTGAACACATCACTCTACAGCTGCAGAAATATCTGATTGCCTTTATAAATATTGAATCTTATTTTGCCATGGCTTTCCTGACCTTCCTTCTCATATCCAGAACCACCCATAGTGTCATCGACTTGGCACTGGCAACGTTCATTAGATAAGCTTCACAGTATTCAGAGAAAACACCACTTTGAGAGAAAGACGCACTTGGAGTTCTCCTGTCTTCTCTGTCTGTCCCTCCTGTCAACCTAATGGTTACCCATTTTCTCCCTGCCTACATACCACTGAGTTGTGATGTAGTCACCTTCTGAATATGCTATCCAAGTCACGCTCAGCCTTGTGAATGTGTGACAGTGATTTAAGGATTTAAAGATATCTTTATTAGTCACATGTACATGGAAACACACAGTGAAATGCATCTTTTGTGTAGAGTGTTCTTGGGGCAGCCCGCAAGTGTCGCCACGCTTCTGCGCCAACATAGCGTGCCCACAACTTCCTAACCCATACGTCTTTGGAATGTGGGAGGAAACTGGAGCACCCGGAGGAAACCCATGCAGTCACAGGGAGAACATACAAACTCCTTACAGACAGAGGCGGGAATTGAACCTGGGTCTCTGGCGCTGTAATAGCGTTATGCTAACCGCTACACTACCATGCCTGCCATGCCGGCTGCTGTTCAAGCTCTAAGGTGCTAATGACATCCAGAAACAGAGAAAGATGCAGCACTGAAGGTGACCATTTGGTACATTGTGTCCACATCAACCAATCCCAGTTCCCAGCTGCTGGCCATAGCTCTGCAGGTTATGGCACTTCCTCATGACTCTTCTTTGTTCTTCAGTTCAACCCAATTGGTTTGAGATTTTTTGTTGACCATTTCTCACAAATCATCCTGCTCACAGTTGTCACTATTTCATAGTTATACCCAATTGCTTATCCAAGTACTTCTTTAAATGTGGTGAGTGTGTAAGCTTTCATCACCCCTTCAGGCAATTAGTTCCAGACCCCCAATCTTCCTTCAGTAAAGTCACTTTATTCTCAACCCTCCTCTAATCATTCTGCTGATTAACTTAAGTCTTTGCCCGAGGGAAACAAAGGACTGCAGATCGAGTGAAACAAAGGACTGCACATTGAGGGAAACAAAGGACTGCAGATGCTGCCTTGTATCCACGTGGAACAAGATGGCGGTGTGGACACAGAGTGAGGAAGGTCACATGGCTGTGGAACTGAATCTTTGCCCCCCTGGTTACTGACCTCTCCGTTAAGAGAAGGTGGTCCCTTCCATTCACCTTGCCTACCCTCTCCTAATTTTTATAAACCTCAATTAAATGTCCCCTTTTTCTCTGATTCCAAGAAAACAACCACAGCCTAGGCAGTCTCTCCTCATAATTACAGTTCAGGCACCATCCTTTTAAAGCTTCTCAACACCCTCTACTGCTAATGCATCCTTCCTATGCCATGGTTACCAGCACTGTACAGAATCATCTAGTTGAGCCCAACTAGTATTTTATACAGTTCCAACTTGGCCTCCTTATTCTTGTACTCTATGCCTTCACCAGTGAAGACAAAGCTCCCATAACCACCTCATTCACCTGTCTTGTTCACTTCAGTGGTTTGTGGACATGCACTCCAACATCACTCTATACTCTATTATGCAACTGTGCAGAGAGTAGTGGACTCTGCCCAATACATCACAGGCACATCCCTCCCCACAATCAGTAGTACCTACAGGAAGTGCTGCCTTAAGAAGGCAACATCCATCATCAAAGATCCCTGCCATCCAGGCCATACCATCTGTTCACACCTACCATCGGGAAGGTACAGAAGCCTTAAGTCCCACACCACCAGGTTCAAGAACAGCTATTTCCCTTCAACCATTCAGTTCTTGAACCAACCAGCACAACCCTAATCATGACAGTTCAGCAACACTCTGACCACTTTGATCACTTTGCACTAAAATGGACTTTTTTTTGTTCTAATTGTGTTCTTTCTTGTAAAAATTGTGTATAATTTACGTTTATGTTTTTCTTGTGAATGCTGCTTATCTGATCCAAGTGCCTGTGATGCTGCTGCAAGTAAGTTTTTCATTGCACCTGTGCATACATGTACTTGTGCACATGACGATAAACACAACTTTGACTTTGAATTATTTGTCTTGTTGCACTTTCCCAATGCATTACCTCACAGTTCTCACGACTGAATATCATTTGCCATTTTGTGCCCACCTAACTTGTCCCTTGATAACTTCCTGTAACCTGGAACTTTCTTACAAGCTATCAACAACATTGCCAACTTTGGCATCATCTGCAAATTTCTTAATTGTAGATCCAACATTTAAATTCAAATAAGTTATACACACCAAGCATAGCAAAGGGTCTACCAGAACCCACCCTGCCCCCCCAGAACTACCAGTCACTGAAATTCCTGTTTCTCTTTGCTTTCTGCTAATCAGTCAAGTTTTAATCTATCATTCCAATTTCCCTTGGATCCCACGGGAGTTACTTACTCAATCAATCTGCCATGTCAGACTTTGCCAAACACCCAGCAAAAATATGTAGATATACTGAATCAAATACACTTTCCTTAATGACAATTCATGTTACGTTTGACCTTGTACCATATTGTCTGCCTGCAATGCAGTTCACTGTAGCTGTGACACTTTACACTGCATTCTGCTATTGTTTTTACCCTGTACTACCTCAATGCACTCTGTACTACCTCAATGAACTGTGTAATGGATTGATCTGTATGAACGGTACGCAAGACAAGTTTTTCACTGTACTTCGGCACAAGTGACAATAATAAACCAATACCAATACATTCTCAAATAAAGGCAAATAAGTGGTTCCTTAAGCAATCCATGCTGACTGTCCTTGACTAAACTGTGTCTCTCTTAGTGATGATTAATGATGTCCCTCAGAAATTTTGCCTATTATTGACATCAGGCTGATTGTTTTGTGGTTACTTGGTCTATCCCTTTGTTCCTTTTCAGACAACAGTACCACATTGGTAACCGGTGAATCCTCTGCCCTGGTAAAACTGAAGTCACTAGGCATCAAAGAGAAAGCACTCCATGGTTGGAGTCATACCTTGTATAAAGGCAGATAGTTGTGGTCAGCGGAGGTCAGTCAGCTCAGACCGGACATCATTGCAAGGGTTGCCCAGGGGAGTTATCCAGACCCAACCATCTTCAATTGTTTCATCAATTACTTTCCTTCTATCATTCGGTCAGATTGTACTTAGTATTCATTCCCTCCACCACCACTGCACAGTGTACCATCTACAAAATACACTGTAATTATTCAGCCAGGCTACTCTTAAAGCACCCCCTCTCCCAACCCCCCACCTCAAACTCTGTGGCTCTACGAACAAAGACAAGGGCAGAAGCTGCAGGAATCATCACCATCGGCAGTTTCCCTACATGTGGCGAACAATCCTGATTTGGTAGATTGCTGGTCCTTCCTCATTGCTGGGTTTACATCCTGGAACTCCCTGACCAATGGCACTGTGGGAGTACCTTCACAAGAAGGACTGTAGTGGTTCAAGAAGGTAGCTCACCACCACCTTCTCAAGGCAATTGGAAATGGGCAGCATATACTGACATTGTTGGCAACATCCAGATCTTATAAATGAGTTAAATAAGTATACACATTTCAGCCAAGTGCCCTCTGCTGCTGTTGGAGAAAATTGCTCAGAGATTGTGCTCAATGAACTAGTCCTATTTTGGTGCAAGTAGGTCCCAGAAGTGACTTTAAATTCCCACCTGCACAGTTGGCAGATCTGGATTATCACTGGCTTTTAGGAAAGCTACAGTTGATTCTAAGCTCTGCTGTCCACATTCTTTGCTCGTCAGGTCCTGCTCAGTCAACACCTTGTCCTTGCTAAACATAAATAAACTCTCAGTATCTAAAAATTAAAATTCTTATCCTCATATTCAAATCCTTTCACAGCCACACATTCACCATCCCCTTAACCTCCTCCATCTACAACCTGCGCCACCACCATCTATTCCTATCTCACCCTGAAACTCCAATCCTCTCACTCTAACCTCGTGCTTCTCCCACCCTTTCTTCATCTCAGTATTAGCTAACCATATGGTCACCTAGGCCTCACATTCTGGAAATCTCCACCTAAATCTGGCCACCTCTTTCTGCTCCTTCCATGGACATCATCAGAATCCATCCACATGACCAAACTTTTGTTCGTTCTCGATAATATGTTTCTTGCTTCTGTTTTTCACTTTCATCTGATTCTAGCTTTGGATAACATCTTCTAGCATTTCACATAACACTGCTAAATAAATGGCAGTTGTTGTTTGGCTGTTTTAAGAACTGAGCCTTACAAAGAAACTTAAGTATCAGTAGCAATGCCTCCTCAAATGCTTCATCATATGGATCATTAAATATTAAGTGCATTGTGAAATGAACAGTGTTGCATTGCAATAATACCTTAATCGTTTTACATGCAATACTTCATCTATAAATATTAACAGAACAGCCAAGTGTTGGTCGATATTTATGCATTTAATTGAATTATGAATGCGGTAAATGTAAATGACCGCTTAATGAACTCTCACACAGACATAAGCTTAATGCTCCATAAATTCATTGTCATTTACACTGTCAAATCATTCAAATTTATTTGTTCAGCACTGTACTAAAGCTGCTTCAACAATCAATTTTGAAGCAAACTGTCACAAACAATATGACAAAAAATGGCCATGATTATTCCACATGCACCATTTACTGCAGAATTTCCAACTGATACTATAGTCGCTGGATATTTAGGAAAATATGATACAAGTTGTGTTGAGTGACAGGTAGAACATATTTGCTTTGAACTACCTTTCACAGTTGAAATAACTAATCTAGCAACAGTTTTGAAGATTGCTACAGTTGACTAATGCCTCTGATGGACTTTCATACAGTTCATCATAGCCAGCAGTTTCTAGTTGTTATGTAATTGCCCTTTTTTTATAGCACCTGCGTTGCCAGCTTCAGGAATGATATCAGCTATGTCATTAACCTCACATTTTATCCAGTACATTAAAAAAAAGGTGTGCTTAGATGCAAGTTAGATTAAATATTATCAGTTCAGTAAGGCAATGGACAATGCAGAAAGGGTAGGAAGGAAGAACAGCTTCAAAGTAAGATGAAACAAAATGAATCAACCATTGGGTTTTTTTAATTTAAGTTTTAAATATAAATCGTTTTAAGTATGTTTCATACATAAAAGTAGCATCTTGTATAACTCAATAATTGTGCATTATTGTTACTCCAGGTGTTACAGACACAGTGAAATACAACAATAAGCATGTGTTGCATTTCTGTCTTTATGCTTTATATAACTGTAAAGCAAAGTCATTTTTACTAAAGGGCAAGTTGAAAACATTTTATTTAATCAATTGATGATTGTTTGCCAAACAAACTTGCCAGTTTAGTTGTTTCATGTCACATCTATGCATTTCAGTGAAATTCTTACAGGCAAAAGGAGCAATCAACAAAGTTTGTCACAATTTCTTGTTAAACTATCACAATTGTATTTTACTTGAATGATAGAAATTGGATCAGAGCTCAATTAAATAAACAGGTTGGAAAGTGTATAATTTATAAACCTAGCTAAGGATGAATAAGAAAATTTATAGCTATTTAAATTAATTGCCGCTATTCAGAATATGCTCTATGCCCAATGCATTTGCAAATGTGAACTGTCTAATGCTTTTCCATAATCCTGATCTAAAATCTGGCAGTGGAAAGGTATATTGCACTCAGTTCTTTTGAGTTTCTTTCTGTGGGCAAACCAATGATCCTTAATGGGACCACTGGAGGCTGCAAGCACCACACAATAGTTTTGTTGTTAATTTGCCTATTGTGGAGTCAGGAAGAGCAGAAGTGTATCACAAAAGTTGCTATTGGCCCACACTTGCTCTGTCACCATTGTAAATCTCACATCCTACAAGCAGATGCAGAGACTTCATTATAGTGTTGCTGTGTGCTGCACAATCTTGCAAACAAAGTACTTGGTCCACAGAGGATCTCCACTCTGCAGGTGTAAACACTGTTTAAGGGATAGAACACGTTGGGGTGCTCAATATTAATGGGTGGCTGTTCGCTATTGCTGCCAATGTAGCTAAGCACAAAGTAAATCACAATGTATTGATCAGATTGGCATGCAGTGGGTAGTAGGATGAATAGAGAGGCTAAGACTTCATGACCATTAAGTCCATGCTCAATCAGTGATGAGAAATCTTTTATGGAACTCCAAATGAGGTTGATTTTAAGCAATTGTACTAACTAACCACTTTGAGCTGCATGGATGGGAAGAACTGATGATATCTTAAGCAATAGAAGTACTAAATTTCATTCAGCTCAGAACAGTTGGGTGTTGTCAATGTATTACTGTGCTTTCCTGCACAAGCAATCACTTTTGACGAATGTTCCTATTCCAGTTGCTGTGTAGGTGTGGGGGTGGGGGTGGGGTGGGGATGAGAGGGCTCCTAGAGAATTGACAGCATTGGACAGATATTTACTTTCACTGTGCCACATAGAGGTGTATAATATCATGAGGGGCATAGATAGGGTGAATGCAGACAGCCTTTTTCCCAGGGAAAAGGAATTAAAAAATAGAGGGCATAGGTTTGAGGTGAGAGTGGAAAGATTTAAAAGGAACCTGAGGGGCAAGCTCTTCAAGCAGAGGGTGGTGCGTATATGGAATGAACTGCCAGACAAAGTGGTTGAGGGAGGTACAAGAATAACATTTAAAAGACAATTGGACAGGGACATGGATAGGAAAGGTTTAGAGGGACGTGGGCCAAATGCAGGCAAACGGGACCAGCTCAGGTGAGCATCTTCGTCAGCATGGACGAGTTGGGCTGAAGGACATGTTTCCTTGCTGTATTACTCTATGACTCCAACTTTGCTCATATTTCTCAGCTGTTTGCACAAATCTCTTTCATAAGGTTGCCACCATAAGTATTGCAAGAGCAGACCAAGCAACTCTCCAGATGGAAGACCAAGAATTAAGAATCCCCAGATAAGAATCTAACTCACATTGCAATCGTAATCATTGCCAAAATAACATGGCAACTATGACACAAGTCACAATCTTGTGCTACATTGCAGTGGGACCATCATTTTGAATGCAAAAGCAACCTTCACTATCTAGTGGGAATGTTCTCCTCAAGCACCTTGACATGAAATGAATTTCAGCAACCTTTCCAGATGATGCTACAGAGGGTACGCAGTAATGTCAGCAGTTGCCAAGCCTCTGTTGTTTATCTCTGCACACTGACGTACCCCGAAGGAGGGCATATCTGAACTTTGTTGATGCCTTAGGAGTCTTTTGTAACAAAGTGAAATACATGAACGGAGAATCATGACATCTGTCTATAAAGTTAAACCACTGACAACTTTTCTTGTTTGTTAATTTTTTAGTTGGGTTTCAATGTCCTGGCAATACATTACAGTGTCCCTTCTGTGACTTGGAATCACAGATGTCTGGCCCCTGTTTTCTTCAATCTTCACCTCAGAGCCAGCTCTCTGCAAAATCTGAGCAGGAAACTGGAGACCATGAGGCAGTGCCTGAGTGGTGGGTGGCACGGCTTGTCTCTGCTCCTGCAGAAAGCAGATTTGTTCATGCATGCTATATCTCTGGCTGAGTAAGAGCATGATTTGTTCATAACTGGCATCTGTCTGCTTATGCAGAAAAGTAATCTGCTCAAGGGCACCACCTCTCTGTTGATGAGGCACGGCTAGTCACCAACTGCTGATGTCCAGCATCCCTTTGCTCCTGCAGAATCGTGAGCTGCTCATAGTTGGCATCCACATATCTACTGAAAGAAGCAACCTACTCACTATGGCATCTCTCTGCTCAATGAAGACATCAATGGTGGCATGTTGCTCATTTTGAATAGCTTCAAGCTGTTCTTGTAAAACAAAGACTGGGCATCAGGGCAGAGACTACTAAGCAGAAGGACATCTTGTGGCCTCTTTCTGAATGAGTAGTTGTTGTTTGACGGGCTTGTTATTGAACATTCACAAAGAGGCATTCATGACCTCCAGACTAGAGCCATGGTCTCCTGGCTCCACATAACATCCCATGAGAGCACGGCAAAGGACTGCTCCCTGTTCTTTGCATTTGGAGAAGCAGGTCAGACAATACATTCACCATCTCATTGTGCATCTGCCTTAACCTCGTCATGACATTATCCCAGTCATGGATGTCGTCTGAGTCCTCCAAAGCAGTGTGGATGTGTGGATAGAAAATGCTGGAGATACTCAGCAGGTCAGGCCACATCTGCGGGAAGAGAAACAGAGTTAATGTTTCTGACAAAGGGTCTTCCACCTGAAAAATTAATTCTGTTTCTCTTCTGACAGATGCGGACTGACCTGCTGAGCATTTGCAGCGTTTCCTTTAGACTTTCAGTATCTGCAGAGTTTTGAATTTTTACTGACGTGTGGATGCCTGCTAATGTCTGGTGTATCATCCTCGACACACTCTCCTCTAACTTGTTCTGCACACCTGTCACACTGCCAACCTACGGTGATTGTTGTGGTGTCACCATTATCATCATTACCCTGCACCTACCCTTCTCCTCTCCTGTTTCTCCATGTCCTCATACTCTTCCTGCTCCATAAAATCATGCCCCTTTGAGGGAAAATTGGAAAGTTTTTCCTCATACCCTGCAAAGGCAAAACAGAAAAATTGCACTTATAAGATGTGCCCAAAGTTCGTTGATGATGATACAGCAGCACACATGCTAATGCAGGTGTCAATTCAGTGATCAGAATGAAACATTGTTAATGAACAAAAGAACAGAAAATGCTGGAAACACTCAGCAGGTCAGGCAACATCTGTGGAAAGAGAAACAGTTAATGTTTCAGGTCTGGGACCCTTTGTCAGTACAGTGTTATTATTGCTATTGAACATATCGGTCAGATGTTGCCCCTGTGAAGCAGTTTGAGTCTCTCCCCCCCTGAGGTGGTATGTTGGTAAAATTATGAACTTGATAGGGCTCCCCTAATCTGGATGGCCTCTTTCCTCCAGTCCAGATTCCAGTATCTGCAGTCTTCTGTATCTCAGTCTCTCTTCTCTCCCCACGATTTTAGCCTCAATGGAGGAGATGAAGGACAATGAGAGATACTTTCATAAATCCTACTGTTGGAGGCTTGCTTCTCTGTGGTAGCATGGAGAGGGTAGGATGAGGGAGTGGTCCACTAGTATGGCTAGAAGTTTGTGTTTGTATGTGTATTTGCTGGGATGAGTCCATCTGTAAAAGAGAGGAGCTCTTATTGGTGTGCAGCTCACCTTGAAATATCTTATGTGCTCATGAAAATTTTTGCAACATTGCTACATAGATGAGGATTCTCACTCCTGGAGGAGATGACACCAACTGCCTCCTAATAGGCACTTCTTATGCAGGGCCAGATGAGTTCCTTGGTCCCACTGGTGTTCTTTATGGGAGCTCGCTCCATGCAAATTATTTACAGTGTTTGCTCCATTGCAACAATGACTATAACATTGTAAATATCTCTTTCTTTCATAGTATCCATCACAAAGCAATGAGAAAAAAAGGTGAATGCAGAGAAAAAGATTTCGTAGGGAAAAGCATAATTGGAGGCTACCAAGATCATCAGCAGAAATCTAACAGGGAATTTGGACGAAGTTTCTTTAGACAAAAATGGTGGGAAATATGGAACTCACTGCCATAGGGAATGGGTGAAGGGAAGAGCACCCCCATGTGGACCCCACGTTCTGCCTGTTTGGGTTATGAAAATTCACTCTTATGGAATTTACACATCAGTACCGTAAAATCTGTGATACAGAATAAAATTTGCTCTTATGGAATTTGTGTGCAGAGAAAATAAATAAATAAACAAAATGCGAAAGAAACAACAAATTTTATCTATTTTTTCAACTCGCATTTCTTGACACAGACACAGATAATTGAGGGTTTTTTTAAACTGTGGTAGGTTCATTTTGCTGTCTAGCAGGTTTATTTACCAAGAGTTTTCCATATTATTTACCCTCAAAATGTCTGTAACAGGACCAACAAATTTAAGTGCAAGTTGTAAACCTGTTATTTGTAGTGAGTTATATCACTGTATTATCTTACCTATATTTGATATGTGTTTAAAATCGTATGTAAAATCTTCTTCACATTCCGCTTTAAAGCATGTTTTCTTTTACATTCCTGCATTTCTTACAATTCAGTGATGTTGTTGTCACCCACAATATTAAAGTAGGATAACTAACACTTAAACTTTAAGACTGGTGAGCACTGTCTGAAACACACACTGTTTTCTCCAAAAATAATCTGAGGAGATTGCAAGCACACCCTGTGTGGTTGATGCCAAAGTCCTAGGATTCTACACACAGTGCTTGTTTTATGGCCAGTCTGACAAGGTTAGAGGGCACAGGGTGCTGCGCGTCGTAGTGTCCACCTCCCTCCAAACATGTGCCTTGAGTGTCAGTGGAGACTATGCTGGAGATCACAGCTCCTCAATAGGCTGAAGTTACAATTTTAGAGTTGTAATAAGCCATTCACTGTGAATCTGAGTGTTGCTCTTGAAATGTAAAAAAGCTGCATGCAGTTCAGGAGCTGTGGAGCAGGTTTAGCCCATAACTGAATTAAAATCCAGGCCAGTCTCATCTGTTCCAATGATCTTGCTTCTACCTTTGTTTTGCAGAATTAGTACATTGCGATTTTGGGCAGCAATCTATAATGTATACTCAGACTTTGAACAAGATCAATAAGTAATACAGGTGATATAATTTGGACCGCTGTACCCTGCATATACTTGGTTTCTAGAAACTGGTTAATATGTACCTGCCATTGAACCAACCCCACTTTAATTGATCTCAGTCCCACCAGATCTATGTTGTAATTTCTCCAGCAGTGATAACAGAACAGTTCATCTGACAAATGGTGGTTTTATTCCCCACTGGCACCTAGTCTGACAACAACAAGAAAGGACAGTTATTTTTGTACAGCTGCAGAAGGCATTTTTATATCAAAGGAACCAGGGATGTTATTGCCAGGGAAATACTATAACAATCTCAATGTAAACGAATTTTACACATGATTTTTGCCTTCCCGCTCTCATCCCTTTTGCTTTGGTTCTGCCTAAACAAAATCATAGAATCACACAGCACTGAAATTGGCCCTTTTACCACAACCCATCCATGTTGACCAAGATGCCTGTCTAAGCTAATCCCATTTGCCTGCATTAGGCCTGTATCCCTCGACACCTTTCCTATCCAAGTGCCTATCCAATATGTTTTAAATGTTGTTACTGTGTCTGTCTCCAACATCTCCTCTGGCAGCTTGTTCCAGATAACCACCCCATCTGTGTGAAAAACTTACCCCTCAGATCTCCTTTAAATTTCTTCCATCTCACCTTAAACCCTCCAGTTCAATACTACCCTGCCCTGGATAAAGATTCCATCTACTCCAAATCTATGCCCTTCATAATTTTATAAGCCTCTATGCTTGCTAAATTTTCAATTTAGCAAGCATAGAGGGCAGGCACAGTAGTGTAGCAGTTAGCATAACGCTATTACAGCACCAGCAACATAGGTTCAATTTCGGCCACTATCTGTAATGAGTTTGTACGTTCTCCGTGTCTGCGTGGGTTTCCTCTGCCTGGTCTGGTTTCCTCCCACATTCCAAAGACGTATGGGTTAGGAAGTTGCGGGCATGCTATGTTGGCACCAGAAGCATGGTGACACTTGTGGGCTGCCCCCAGAACACTATGCAGAAGATGCATTTCATTGTATGTTTCAATGTACATGTGACTAATAAGATACCTTATCAAAAAGCTAGTTGCTTCTGCTGATCTGACTGAGCAGAGATTTCTGTTTTCACTTTCAGATTTCCAGTACTTGGGAAATTTTAGACTCTTCTACCTTATTGCCTAGTAGTGAAGATGAAAACCCCCTCCAAATAGAAACAGTATTAATCTGGATTGGGTTTGGAGCATTGAATGTAGAGTGGAGGGTTGGGCATGTGTGCTGCATACTATTTAAATGTGGTTCATTCATAGAGTCAAAGAGTCATACAACATAGAAACAGGTCATTTGGCTCACCACGTCCATGACAACCATCAAGCAGAAATCAATACTATTCCCTTTTACCAGCTCTTGGTGTGCACCCTTCTGTGTATTGCTGAGTCAATGGCTCATCTCAATACTTAGTAAATATTGTGATAGAGCCTCTGCTTCCACCCCTCCCATCAGGTGGTGAGTTCCAGATTCCCACCCTCTCAGTGAAGAGCTTCTTCCTTAGATCCCCTCTACACCTCCTGCCCCTTAACTTAAACCCATGTCCTCTGACACCTCTGCTATGGAGAAAAAGTTTGTCATCTACCCTGTCTATGCCCCTCATAATCTTGTATACCTCGATCATGTCACCTCTCGGCCTTCTCTACACCAAGGAAAACAAACCCAGCCAATGCAGGCTCTCCTACAATTGAAGCGCTCCATCCCAGGCAACATCCTAGTGAAGGGACCCACACCTGAAGTATTAACTGGTTCTCTTTCACAGATGCTGCCTGACCAGCTGAGTGTTTCCAGTATTCTGTTTTTAATTTTTTATTTCGAAAAAATATATACAAGAAATACAAAACAGTGCATGACTTTCTTTACATTCATAGTGTTGTCCAGCCTATACATTAATTTGTTGTCTATTCATTTGTAGTGTCTTCAAGTTAATAAATTCAATGTACAAAGCACCAATGCCACTCATGTAGCCTCTTTGAACAATATACCTTTGTGTTGGCAGCCCAAGATTCAGTGCACCCCTTTGCATGTACTCCTGCAGCCTGGGATATGCCAGGTAGCAGCACTTACTTACAGACGTCTCGTTGTACTGGAAGATCAGCAAGTTTCAGGCAGAAAAAAGTGTGTTTTTCACTGAGTTGTTGATATTCCAGCAGCAATTGATGTTTGTCTCTGTATGCATCCCTGGGAACAGCCATAGATAGAACATAACAGCACAGTACAGGCCCTTTGGCCCACAATGTTGTGCCGACATTTTATCCTGCTCCAAGATCTATCTAACCCTTCCATCACACATAGACACATGAATGATAGAGAAATAGGGGGCTAAGAGTCTCTTAAATGTCCCTAATGTATCTGCCCCCACAACCTCTGCTGACTGTGTTCCATGCACCCACCACTCTAAAAAAAAACTTACACCTGACATCCCCCTTATATATTCCTCCAATCACCTTAAAATTATGTCCCCTCGTGTAAGCCATTGTCACCCTAGGAAAAAGTCTCTGACTGCCCACTTGATCTATGCCACTTATCATCTTGTACACCTCTATCAAGTCACCTCTCATCCTCCTTCTCTCCAAAGAGAAAAGCCCGAGCTCACTCCACCTATCCTCATAAGATATGCTCTTCAATCCAGGCAACATCCTGGTAAATCTCCTCTGTACCCTCTAAAGCTTCCGCATCCTTCTCATAATGAGTCAACCAGAATTGAACACAATACTCCAAGTGAGGTACAATATCCTGTTGTAATCTACACCAACCTTCTACACTATCCACAACACCACCAACCTTTGTATCATCAGCAAACTTACTAACCCACCCTTCCACATCTTCATCCAAGTCATTTATAAAAATCACAAAGAGCAGAGGTCCCAGAACAGATCCCTGTGGAACACCACTGGTCACTGACCTCCAGGCAAAATACACTCCATCTACCACCACCCTCTTGTCTTCTATGGGCAAGCCAATTCTGAATCCACGCAGCCAAGTTTCCCTGAATCCCATGCCTCCTGACATTCTGAATAAGCCTTCCATGAGGAACCTTAACGAACACCTTACTAAAATCCATGTACACCACATCCACTGCTCTACCTTCAATGTGTTTTGTCACATCCTCAAAGAATTTAATCAGGCTCGTGAGGCAAGACCTGCCCCTCAAAAAGCCATGCTGACTGTCCCTAATCAGCTTATGCTTCTCCAAATGCTCATAAATCCTGTCTCTAAGAATCTTCTCCAGTATTTTGCCCACCACTGAAGTAAGACTCACTGGTCTGTAATTCCCAGGGTTATCCCTACTCTCTTTCTTAAACAAAAGAACAACATTTGCCACCCTCCAATCATCTGACACTACTCCTGTGGCCAGTGAGGATCCAAAAATCATTGCCAAAGGTGCAGCAATCTCTTCCCTCACTTCCTGTAATAACCTTGGATATATCCCATCCAGCCCTGGTGACTTATCTATCTAATGATTTTCAAAAGTTCCAGCATATCCTCTTTCCTCACGTCGACATGCCCTAGCATATCAGCCTGCCGTATGCCATCCTCACAAACATCAAGGTCTCTCTCACTGGTGAATACTGAAGCAAAGTATTCATTAAAGACCTCCCCTACCTCTTCCAACTCCAGGCACGTGTTTCATCTTTAATCCCTAAGCGGTCCTACACTCACTCTAGTCATCCTCCTATTCTCCACATGGGGTTTTCCTTGATCCTACTCGCCAAGGCCTTCTCATGCCCCCTTCTAGCTCTTAAGCTCCATTCTTAAGCTCCCTCCTGGCTACCTTGTAACTGTCCACAGTCCTGTCTGATGCATTCTTTCTAAACCTCAGGTAAGCTTCTTTCTTCCTCTTGACAAGATATTCTACATCTCTTGTCAACCACAGTTCCTTCATTCTACCACCCTTACCCTGCCTCAATGGGACAAACCTCTCCAGAACCCCATTCAAGTAATCCCGAAACAACCTCCACATTTCTGCTGTGCACTTCCCCAAGACATCTGTTCCCAATTTACGCTCCCAAGTTCCTGCCTAATAGCATCATAATTCCCCCTCCCCCAGTTAAATACTTTCCCATATTGTCTGCTCCTATCCCTCTCCAAGGCTATGGTAAAGGTCAAGGAGTTATGGTCACTATCTCCAAAATGCTCTCCCACTGAGAGATCTGAAACCTGATCAGGCTCATTGCCAAGTACCAGATCCAGTATGACCTCTCCTCTAGTTGGCCTGTCCACATACTGTGTCAAGAATCCTTCCTGTACACACCTAACAAACTCTATCCCATCTATCCTCTTTACACTAGGGAGGTGCCAATCAATATTAGGGATGTTGAACTCACCCATGACAACAAACCTGTTATTTTTGCACCTCTCCAAAATCTGCCTCCTGATCTGCTGCTATTGGGGGGGGGGGGCCTGTAGAATACTCCCAATAGAGTGATCGCTCCTTTCCTGTTTCTGACTTCCACCCACACTGACTCAGTGGACGATCCCTCCAGGACATCCTCCCTTTCTACAGCTGTGGTACTGTCCCTGATCAGCAAAGCCTCTCCCCTACCTCTTTTACCTCCGTCCCTGTCCCTTTTGAAACATCTAAACTCTGGAATATACAGCAGCCATACCTGCCTTTGTAACAGCCAAGTCTCTATAATGGCCACCACATCATAGTTCCACATACTTACCCATGCTTTAAGTTCATCAGCCTTGTTCCTGATACTTCTTGCATTAAAGTAGACAATTCAGCCAATCCAACTGACTATCCTTCCTCACAGTCTTTCTACACTCTGCATCTACTTGTACACTAAATGAACCAAACTCTGACCTATCACTCTGGTTCCCATCCCCCTGCCAAACTAGTTTAAACCCTCCCCAACAGCTCTGGCAAACCTGCCCACAAGAATATTGGTCCCCCTCCAGTTCAGGTGTAACCCTTCCCTTTTGTACAGGTCGTACCTTTCCCAGAAGAGATCCCAATGATCAACAAATCTGAAACCCTACCCCAATTTCTCAGCCACGCATTCATCTGCCAAATCAACCTATTCTTACCCTCATTGGTGCGTGGCACAGGCAGCACTCCAGAGATTACTATTCTTGAGGTCCTGCTTTTCAGCTTCCTACCTAGATCCCTATATTTCGTCTTCAGGTCCTCATCTCTTTTCCTACCTATGTCATTGGTACCAATATGTACCACAACCTTTGGCTGTTCACCCTCTCCCTTCAGAATGCTGTGGGCCTGATCCGAGACATCACTGGCCCTGGCACCAGGGAGGCAACATACCATCTGGCAGCCTCTCTCACATCCACAGAATCTCCTGTCTGCCCCCCTTACTATGGAATTGCCAATCACTACCACCCTCCTCTTCTCCCCCCCTTCCCTTCTGCACCATACAACCTGGCTCAGTGTCAGAGACCTGGACACTGCAGCTTTCCTCTGGTAGGTCATTCCCCTCCAACAGTATACAAAGCGGTATACCTGTTATTGAGGGGAACAGCCACAGGGGTACTCTGCACTACCTGCCCATTCTCAGTACTTCTCCTGACAGTCACCCAGCTACCTGCCTCCTGCAGCTTCAGAGTGACTGCCTCCCTGTAGCTCTTATCTATGTACTCTTCATTATTCCGTAGGAGCTGAAGGTCATCCAGCTGCAGCTCCAGTTCCCTAACACTGTCTGTAAGGAGCTGTACCTGGATGCACCTCATGCAGATGTAGTTATCAGGGAGACTGGATGTCTCCCAGAACTCCCACATCTCACAAGCTGAACACACCACTGACCCTGGATCCATTCTCACTACTCTGTCCTGGCACTAAAGGGAACACCAAAACAAAGAAAGAAAGAAAGAAACTTACCAGAGACTTACCTTTGCCTCTGCTCGCCAAAGGCCTCAATATCCCACTCTAACACTGGCCACTCCCAAAATGGCCACTCTGCTTATACCTGCCTTCCCTTTATTTGTTGCTGTTAATAAGCCAATCAACTGGTAACAATTCGCAAATATGCCTCATTTAGACTCTTGCAAGGTCAGGCATAGAGACTCACCTCTTTTCAAAGGTCCTGCTCCAGATCTTGCTCCAACTCCCGACTCTTCAAGGTGAAACTCACAAGCTCAGGCACAGAGATCAGACAGTCCTCTGTTATGCAGCTGCTCAGGACAAACCTCAACAAGAATCCTTGCCTCCTTTTCCAGACTTTGTTGGAAAACACACAGTCCACAAAGGGGTACTGTAGGCGATTGTCCTTCTCTGTTCTTCTTCTTATATGTGGCAACTAGAACTGCACACAGTACCCCTGCAGTGGCCTAACTAATGTTTTATAAAGTTGTATCATAGCCTCCCTGCTCTTATGTTCTATGTCCTGCCTAATGAAGGCAAGTATCTTCACCACCTTATCTACCTATGCTGCTACCTTAAGGGATTCTTAGACTTGTACTCTAAGATGCCTCTGTTCCTCAACACTTCCTTGTGATCTACCATTTATTGTGCATGTCCTACCCTTATTAGTCCACTTAAGATGCATCACTGCACACTTACCAGGATTAAATTTCATCTGCCATTGCTCTGTCCATTTTGCTAACTCATCAGTGTTGTCCTGTAGCCGAAGCTATCCTCCTCAGTGTCAACAATGCAACAAATTTTTGTGTCATCTGCGAACTTCCTAATCATACTTCTTATATTCACATTCAAATCATTAATGTATATAACAACACAGAGAGAGTCCCAGCACAGATCCCTGTGGTAACCATTGGTCATGGGCTTCCAATCACAAAAACAACCCTCCACCATCACCCTCTACTTCTTTATGACCAAACCAATTTTGGATCCAAGTTGCTAACCTGCCCTGGATCCAATGAGCTCCAGCCCAAGGGTTAACTTGACTCTCGGTGGACCTTAAGGGAGAATGGATCTATTTCTGGAATAAAACTCTGGTGATTTGTTTTCAGGTGATGGTGAGACAGTGGACTACTTTTTAATCCCCTTTGATCAGATGAGCAGAAATTTATTAGAACTAAATTTTGGGGAGAAAGAAGATGTTGTCTTCAGCCCCAATTCCATCAGCACCTGCTTCATCTCCCCTTGATAACTATCTGAGACTGAAACAGTTATGTTTCAGTTGAGTTTCAATGCACAGATTTGTACCATTATGAAGACAATGTATTTTCACCTCTGCAACTTTACCCAAATCTGCTCCTACCTCAGTTCACTGCTAAAATTCTCAAGCCTGTTTTTTTTACCAGACATGATTACTTCAAAGCACTTGTAGCTGATCTTCTACTTCCCATAAATAAGGTTATCCAAAGCTTTGCTGGCTGTGTCTTAACTTAGAATACATTCCTTTCACCTATCATCCTATGTTAACTGGCCTACATTAGCTTATGGTTATCTTTGAATTTCTCCATGGTTTTGTACCTCCTTATCTTTTAGTATCCTCCAACACCCCAAGAGCCTCTTGAACATCACAAAATTTAATTGCACCAACCAGCAGCTTGGTTTGAGCTGCTATGGTCCTAAGTCCCAGAATTCCCACACAAAATCCCTCCACCTTTCTACCTCAATCCTCCTGTAAGTTGTTTAGTATTAACAATTTTATCCAAACTTTTGGTCATCTCCTCTAATACTCCTAGAAACAGTATCAAATCTTGGTTTGACAATGCTTCTGTAAAATGCCTTGAGATGCTACTACACATTGTATTCATGAAAAATGTTACTTTACTGAGCATAGCACTCTAAAGCCATTCAAGAAGTGCTAAATCAGCACCTAAAATTCAAAACAGCATATAGTTATGGCTAGATTTTGTTGGTGAAATAATAGAATCATATGGCCTGCGATTCATTAAAATACTGCCATGCAAAAGCTGGTGTTCTAAGCACTATTTTCCAGAAGTGTTGTCTAGACATGAAAAAACTCTTCACAGCCCATTCAATAAGTTCCTGGTCTTTTGTCTCTCTCCAGATGCTCGAGCACTTTTGGCAATTGGTGCAAGTGCTTTGCCTTTTTAAATGTGCAAATCACTGCCAACTGGAGCCCAATTTGTATTATGATCAGAACCTCTTTGTTTTAGTATACAATAAACAACTTGGCAACAAACTATGGGAGGGTCTCTTTATTTTAATCTTACTCATGACGAGTGTAAGATCGGGCAGGGTGTATGGCAGATACAGGTTGAAAGTAAGGAAATCTTTCTGGCCCTGTTGCCTTGAACTTTCATTGGCACACAATCTGGTCTGCAGCAACAATGTCTGACAAAAACTGATCAAAGAAATGATCGTGGAAATGGGCTTTAGTCTAAATCCATATTTATATGGGATGTGGAAAGTTGAGCTCTTAATGAATGAAAGGGGCATCAATAACCTGTCAAAATGCACTTGTGAGTATGTGCAGGCATCGCAAATAACATCGCAAATCCTGCCCTGGTCTCACTTATAATTAAAGGACTCAAGTAATCCATACAGTTGGGCTGGGTTTCAATGTACAATTTAATTAACTTGCACCCTCTTTTCCATAATTTGCCCAAAACACAGAAAAAAGTCATATTACATAAATGTACTTAGTTATCAGTAACAATTGTATAACTGTTTTACAGTACTGCAATTGCAATCCAGTTTATAATCTGTTGGTTTTTTTGCCAAGCTTGACAACTATTCAAGCTCACAAAAGGCATAGAGACATGCACCATTGCACTAAA
Organism: Pristis pectinata; assembly: GCF_009764475.1. Classification (NCBI taxonomy): domain Eukaryota; kingdom Metazoa; phylum Chordata; class Chondrichthyes; order Rhinopristiformes; family Pristidae; genus Pristis; species Pristis pectinata. The sequence goes on from NC_067406.1 coordinate 75,356,131, forward strand.
TGTAGGTTCCACCAATTAAAGTTGAATGGCACTTGTACTTTCTCATCATCACAAGACTGTGGCCCATTATTGGGTTAGTTTTTATACCTTTCAGATAAAAAAAATCATCATTTGTAAACCTCACAAAGGTTATCAAATAAGAAGCCAATCTGTACACATCAAAAAGCTCTCTGGCTTGCTTGTATTCACATTGAGATGGCACAGTTTACTATAGGTAACATGGGATAGGAAGGGCAGTTAGTATTTCTTTCAGAGAAAAAGTCCCATTTGTTGAATAGACTGCCCATATTCTCTGAGTTCAGGTATTTAGTAAAAGCCATTAGGGTACAGTATTGGAGGTGATCCACAACCATACTACTCTACATAAGAACATGAGAAAGAGAGGCAGGAATGAGGAAGACATCCCAACCAGCCTGCTCTGCCATTCAACAAGGTCATGATTAACCGTATGCCTCTTATCCTTTTTCTTACTTGATCCTCTGGTGTCCCAACATCTCAGTCTCAGCCTTGAAAGTAACCAGTGACTGAGCATCCACAACTTCTTGAGGTCACTTTACTGTAAGGTGTTTAATGGGATTAGGTATAATGGTTGTTTTACACATTATTTGATTTTACTTTGAGTTACATTAAGAAACTATCACTACTTCCAGAAAACTGTAAAGGAACATTATTTATCCCAACCAGAAAATACTGCTAGTTTAATACTGCTAGTAGAAAATACTGCTACTGATAGCAAAGTATAACTACCTAACTTGTAAAATTACATCTGGTATGAAGTCAGAATTTAATTTGGACATTTATAAGATTTAGTTCTTAAGTGTGTCATTTTAATTAGTATTAAGGGGGTCACTATGAAAATATTGGTATTGGTTTATTATTGTCACTTGTACCGAGGTACAGTGAAAAACTTGTCTTGCATACCGATTGTACAGGTCAATTCATTACAGTGCAGTTACATTGGGTTAGTACAGAGTGCATTGATGTAGTACAGGTAAAAACAATAACAGTACACAGTGAAGTGTCACAGCTACAGAGAAAGTGCAGTGCAATAAGGGGCAAGGTCACAACAAGGTAGATCGTGAGGTCTGAGTCCATCTTCTCGTATAAGGGAACCGTTCAATAGTCTTATCACAGTTGGGTAGAAGCTGTCCTAAGTCTGGTGGTATGTGCCCTCAGGCTCTTGTATCTTCTACCTGATGGAAGAGAAGAGAGAATGACCCAGGTGGGCGGGGTCTTTGATTATGCTGGCTGCTTCACCAAGGCAGCGAGAGGTATAGACAGAGTCCAAGGAGGGGAGGCTGGTGTCCATGATGTGCTGGGCTGTGTCCACAACTCTCTGCAGTTTTTTGTGGTCCTGGGCAGAGCAGTTGCCATACCAAGCCATGATGCATCCAGATAGGATGCTTTCTACTAATGAACATTAACTTTTGTCATTCAGATTCCAAATGATGTTGCAGATTTTCAACATTTTCTGTATTTATTACAGTAAGCTGATGCACACAATCATCTGTGTTTAATATGACCACCTAGCACCAAAAGCTACTGGCTGGAAGAGTTTTGAGATCTATTTATGTTTTGATTTTTCATGAGTTGCAATAGAAACACTAAAACTTATACTCAAAATAATGGCTGGAGAAATACTAAATGACTAGGAATTACTGCATGTTTTCAATTCAGTGAAGTTTTTATTTTGGGGAAAGCAGTATTTACAAACCTTGCATTCTAATGGTACCATGTATACTGTTGCCTTGTGAATTGTGTAAAACACCTGGCATTAAACTGACATCCACCATCATGAAGTGCTTTGAGAGGCTGGTCATGGCACACATCAACTCCAGCCTCCTAGACAATCTCGACCCACTGCAATTCACCTATCGCCGAAACAGGTCTACAGCAGATGCCATCTCCCTGGCCCTACACTCAGCTCTGGAGCATCTGGACAGTAAAGACACCTACGTTAGACTATTGTTATTGACTACAGCTCCATATTCAATACTATAACTCCAAGCAAACTTGTCACCAAACTCTGAGACCTAGAACTCAACACCTCCCTCTGTAACTGGATCCTTGACTTTCTAACCAACAGACCGCAATCAGTGAGGATAGGCAACAATACCTCCGGCACGATTATTCTCAACACTGCGTCACAAGACTGCGTCCTCAGCCCTCTACTCTACTCCCCATACACTCATGACTGTGTGGCCAGATTCTGCTCTAACTCCATCTACAAGTTTGCAGATGATACCACTGTTGTAGGCCGTAACTCAAACAGCGATGAGTCGGAGTACAGGAAGGAGATAGAGAGCTTAGTGGAATGGTGTCACGACAACAACCTTTCCCTCAATGTCAACAAAAGAGCTGGTCATTGATTTCAGGAAAGGGGGCAGTGTACATGCACCTGTCTACATCAATGGGGCTGAGGTCGAGAGGGTTGAGAGCTTCAAGTTCCTGGGAGTGAACATCACCAACAGCCTGTCCTGGTCAAATCACGTAGATGCCACTGCCAAGAAAGCTCACCAGTGCCTCTACTTCCTCAGGAGGCTAAAGAAATTCGGTTTGTCCCCTTTGACACTCACCAACTTTTATAGATGCACCATAGAAAGCATCCTATCTGGATGCATCATGGCTTGGTACAGCAACTGCTCTGCCCAGGACCGCAAGAAACTGCAGAGAGTTGTGGACACAGCCCAGCGCATTACAGACACCAGCCTCCCCTCCTTGGACTCTGTCTTTACCTCTTGCTGTCTTGGTGAAGCAGCCAGCATAATCAAAGACCCCACCCACCCGGGTCATTCTCTCTTCTCTCCTCTTCCATCAGGTAGAAGATACAGGAGCCTGAGGGCACGTACCACCAGACAAGGACGGCTTCTAACCCACTGTGATGACTATTGAATGGTTCCCTTATACAATGAAATGGACTCTGACCTCATGATCTACCTTGTTGTGACCTCGCACCTTATTGCACTGCACTTTCTCTGTAGCTGTGACACTTTACTCTGTAACGTTATTGTTTTTACCTGTACTACATCAATGCACTCTGTACTAACCCAATATAACTACACTGTGTAATGAATTGACCTGTACGAACGGTATGCAAGACACGTTTTTCACTGTACCTCAGTACAAGTGACAATAATAAACCAATACCAATACCAATATCAATAATGCAAGAAACTTGAACTTGTGAAGACATACAAGTCCATCCCAGTTCGAAAGAGGTAGATGGCAATTTCCTTTTGTCATTAATTGTCATAAACATTTTAACCCTCCAGATAAGTTATTTGCTGATGTGATGGTATTGTTAGCATAACAACCACATTATAAAACACATAAGATTGTTTTATTGTTTATTATTGCTTTTGTTATTTCTTTTACATGGCTATATGATATAAAGCTGACTTATAGAAGCAGAATTTGGTTATAATGACAGTCAATACTTGACATCATCACAGTGTAAACTGACACCAAAGCCTGAAGATACTGTGACATACCTGAGGATTCCTGCACCACTGTCAGCGGCACCAGCTTGCATTCTTCTTTACCAGTTATCTGTTGCATTTCACTGGCTCCATTACAATGAGCCATAATAACTGGACTGCAGCAACTAATGATCTGCTGGAGGAACTCAGTGAGTCGAGCAATATCAGTGGGAGAAAAGGAATTGTGGACACTTCGGGTTGAAACCCTGCATAAGGACCAGGCATCAGAACTGCATCCAGCCCCAGATCTTGTGTACTCACATACTTAAAAGTGGATGCCCCTGAATTCCTGGTCTCATATTTTGATGGCAATATGTGCTAAGATGTTTTGACTTTTAAGGATCTGCATGCTTTATTTCAAAGCAACTGACACTGTATCTGGAATTAAAAATCTAAAACGCAAGAATCGCTAATAAAACCCCTAAATGTCTAAATCTAAAGATTTAGAAAAATTGCTGTTATACAATACATGGCCATCAACACCCAAGGGATCACAATTAACCAGAAGTCTTCACTTGAGAGAGCACTGTTCCAGTATTTACATATGCATTCAGCACAGTATTAGTGACTTGATGAGAATTTCAACTTGCTATGCATGATTTTCCCTGTAAAAACCATTGAAAATATCAAGGCTTGCATTTTTTATTCTTTCATGGGATAGGGGCAAGTTCAGTGATAAAGCCTGTATTTGTTGCCCCTCCATAATTTCCCTTGAGAAAATGCTGAACATCTAACTTCTTGAACCACTGGAGCATATATGGCCATGGTGCTTCTTCAGCGCAATTAGGTAAGGGCATCACTGCCCTTTGTCTCAGATTCTGACTGATTTTCCATATTTTCTGCTTTTATTGAAACAAACTGATATCATTTCAGTATATTCCCAAGCTTAAGCCAGTTTGGGAAACCACATATAATGATTTTTGTATCAATTGTCTTTATCTTTCTCAGTGGTAGAGGTCCCGGGTTTGGGAGTTGCTGTTGAAAAAGCCTTGGCAAATTTCTAAGCTGCATGCTCTGGAGCCAGATTAATTGCCAAGCTTAAGAAGATGCAATAGTTAAAAGTTAATTAGTGACACAGACTCTGCACTATACGTCACTATACTGCAGGGTATCTCTGCAAGACTCTAAGAACTTTATCTCTATTGTTGCAACTGCCAGCATGGCTCCTGTTATATGAACAATTTCTTCTGGTGTGAGGATACACGTGTTTAGTGAATTCTCTTGTCCACAAGTAATCACCTTTTAGTCCGATGGAGTGGCTCATAAATGATGGGTATAACAGACTCACTCATGGTTACTCCCTGGCTATCAGGCATTTACCATTGTGATGTTCCATGCATGTTTACAGACTGGCTGAACCATGAGGGAGTGATATCCCTTGAGGTTCTTCTGCAGCTCAGGATTTTGGCTTGGCATTTTCAATGTGATATGGGTACAGTCAGTGACTCCTTGCACCATCAGGAAGCCCAATAACCTAATGATTCCCTGTACTCACACTACTGGCAGCTCCACCCAGAAGAAGGCAATGAATCTGGCTCTCCCTGAGCAAAGAACTCCCATTATCTTTCCAAATTCTCCACTCCAGAGGGCTGAGGAGGCCCTGTCATTGTTTATTCAACGAAAAAGAGATCGATAGATCTCTGGATGTTAAGGGAATCAAGCAATATGAGCATGGTGCAGGCAAAGGGCGTGGTGATGGAAGAACAGCCATGATCTTGATGAAACAACAGAGCAAGTTTGAAGGGCCAAAGTGTCCTCATCCTACTCCTATTTCTTATTTTCTTGTGATTCTTCTTATAGTGTCCCGAGTATCATTCTAGAAAGAGCCAGATAAATGGAAATGCATAGTAACCATGGCCTTTACTTTCATCAGCAAGGCTATTCAGGCCCTGACAATGTTTGCAGCATATGGGAGAGTTTCCTACTTATTGGACAAGTAGTCTCCTCAAGTATTGCATCTCAGTCAGATGGATGTAGGAGAACTGTTCATTGAAACTTTTGTGGATAGGTCATTCTGCTGAGAACCATTCTCCCTGTTCTTCTGGCAGGTAGCACTGTTCCTATCCTCATTCTCCCTCTCATCCTGAAAGCCCAGATATATTACCACCAAAGCTGCCATGCCTGGCAGTAGCTGACTCTCTAGACCCCTCAAACTCCGACCAACAATCAAAATTCAGCCAATCTGCACAACCAACAGTCTTCCCGATTAATCAGCAGCAAACTTGCAAGTAATTCACAATGCCTTTGAAAAGCACCTATGGGGATGTTATTCCTGCTACGTATTCCTGGGTCCTGTGTGTGTGCTTTGATGATCATTTTGTAAGCACCAGCATTCATTCAATGCTGCATGAGGGTTGATGTCTCGATTTTCCATCTCTGCATACATCTGGAAACCACAAGCTGTGCATTGACCGCCCCCGTGGAATATGATGGAGGTGCAATTCATATTAAAAATGTGTAAGGCTCATGAAATTTAAGCCAAATTAGCATCCAAAGCACCAAACAATGGGTGACATGTCCCAGTCACTGTCTCTTCAAGCAGAGACCTTTGACCCTGCTGTAATTCTATTAACTATTACTTTCTTATCTAAAATATGAAGCAAGTAGAAGAGTGTTCAACATCAGACAGAAATTCCTTGTGAGAGAGTTTACTGTAAAGAGAGAGAATTTGGTTAATCTATCCATGTTTTACAATACACAGCTTTTACAATACACATTGTAAAACTCGAGTTTTACAATACACAATCAGGGCAGGGCTGAGCAAAGGGAAGAATGGTGTGCAAGAAAGGTACTGCAGCCCAAAGGATACATCAATCCATGCTAACAATTAAGAGGAAAGGAATGTTTAATGTTTCAGAGACCCTGCCCCTGATTATTGGTGGGAAATAGTAGCCTACTTGATGACTTCTGGTGAAATCACTTAACTTTAACCTATGCTGTATCCACATCTAATGTGTAATGTAGTTTAATTCATAAACTACAACCTTTCTGGCTTTTGCTTTTGGGATCTTCTCCTTCTTCCAGATAACAATACCACTCCATCTTGCCACAGTGCCTATTACATCAAGTTAATGTTATCATCATTTGAAGCTTGCTATCCTGCTTTTTCCATCTGGTGCTTTTGGTGTACCTATGATTGCACTGCAGCTGCAGTTTCTTTCTTAATGCTAAAGAATGGTTCATTTTTATTTCACAGTGTACCAAAGAATATCATGCAGTAGCAGTAAGCTGATTTTAGTGGTGTGCTATTGCTAAACAAAGTGAGATTGATTGCATAACTCCCATCAATCATGTTTGCTGTCAGTGACTAAGATTGATTTTATGCACATAGTCTATATAAAACTATTCCCTCCATTTACTGCAACTTTCTATGGTAATTATTTTGGTTTTATTGGCAGGAGTTGCCAGCGATTGGGGTTTGATTCCCGCCGCTGTCTGTAAGGAGTCTGTACGTTCTCCCGTGTCTGCGCAGGTTTCCTCCGGGTGCTCCAGTTTCCTCCCACATTGCAAAGACGTACGGGTAGGTTAATTTGGGTGTAAAATGGGCGGTGCGGACTCGTTGGGCCGGAAGGGCCTGTTACCACGCTGTAAATAAAATTTAAAATTTAAATTTAAAACTGCAAAAATGTCTTTGTTCATTTCTGGGCAGACTATGAATTTACTTAGATACATGGGTAATGAAAATTCCCTTGTAACAAAGGGAAGGAACTAAGTTCTTTGGTGTGTTATGAAATAAAATGCACTATTCTTTCACTTATTAAGAAAGAACTACAACTGTAGAGCAATATATTCTTGCAGTAGCTAAACTCAACCAGCTGCATGGCTAATAGAGAAACAGAAATATTTTGTACTTGCTGTGCTGATCTTTAATGCAAATAATGACTTGACTCTTTCATCGAAATTCTGGAAGTTCTAGGAAGAATTGCAACCATTTACCTCCAGTGTTTTGCAGAGATTTGGGATTTCTACTTGAACAAGGAAGTCTTAAATGCCTGCACAGTTGATCACCAATGATCTAGAGCAAAAACAAAAAATGCTGGAAGTACTCAGCAGGTCAGGCTGCCTTTCTAAAGAAGGGTCTCCGATCTGTAACATTGACTCACAGATGCAGCCTGACCTGCTGAGCATTTCCAGCATTTCTGTTTTTGTTTTAGATTTCCAGCATCTGCAGTTGTTTTTTGTGATTACAGTGATCCACTGATTCTACTGATGCAGTGGCAGAGTGCAAACATCTGCAGATAACTGAACTTGGAAGCTGGAAATAATAGGTCCATTCATTCAAATGGAAATAAATAAATAAATGACTTGAAGGAAGAAGGTTATGTACAAGGTTATGTATTACTTGTTAATTAATAAGCTAATTTAAATACACATTATAGTTGTTAAAATTTTCATAATAGTATTTTAAGTGTTTTCTTTGATTTTTAAAAATCTTTAAAATGTTTTAAACATTTATGGTATCTTTATTTTTTATAGATTTTGGATGTTTGTGAAGTCAGGGACAGAGCAATTCTATCAGCAAAGGTTTCCATTTATGATGGGAAAGCATTTGCTCTGGGCAGGGCTTTGCCAGTTAGCTTGGAGCTACTTTATCCGTGATGTTCAGTTAAGAGTCTGTGCAGGAAGGAGGAAGTGCAAGTGGACAGCCAGTCTTAAGAAGAATCAAGCTACAGTTCTTATGAATTATTTGTTTTACTTTGTTCACTGTTCGCAGGAAGTATCTGTTTGACCATCTATTTTTGCAGATACGTTATTAAATATCTTTGTATGTGTGATGTATGACAAGCAAATTTAAATAACCAACTTTTTATATTTAAAAAAAAGCAACCAATTGAAACCCAGGTTTGAATGAATCCCACAAAATATTATTATTTGTATTGATTACCTTGACCTTCCCTTCAGACACAACCAAACTAATTAAAGTATTCCATACATTGAGATGGGATATAATCAAAGCATGCAGACAATAACAAGCTGGTTGCAGGAGCGTTTGATTCATTGTGTGTATTACTTGGGAATTCCAAAGAATAAGTTCTTGCCATCTGGAGACCAATCACTGTAGGAATTAATATGGAATTTGTCTTGACATGCTGAGGTTATCTTGATTAAACCAATCTGGACAATGATAACTGGAAAATAGCCTGAACATAGTCAGGCATTGGTTCAGAGCAGTTTTACGTGTGGTTGATCAAAGATTAAAAATTGAAGCACATTTAAAATGCTTACTTTAACACTATGTATGCAAAGGAAGATTGATTATTAGTTTCTTGAAAAAGTTTACAAAGGCGGGACATTTGAAACATTATCAGAAAATGCTGGAAATACACTTCAAGCTTTCCATCAGAGAGGTAAGCTTGTGTTTTCATTGTTTTTCCCTTGGTGATAATGGACAGATTTTTAAAATTATTTTCTAATTGGAGTTTAGGGAAGGAGTTGTCATTTTTTTCATGTTACAGTGAAATAGATGACAATGGAAGAACATTATAAAAATCAATGCAACATTATTGTCAATTATCTTATCCTGAAAATGTTATTATCAGATTATCTCACAGTGCGATGGATCATCTTGCCAAACAAAAACATAATCATAAAATCTGGAATCAAAGTAAATGACCAAAACAACAAAATCAGGAGTTAACTAGTCATGGCAAATTATGTCAGGCTTATTTTCTGGTAGTTAATGAATTGTCAAATGTTATTCAACTTTCAATGATTGACTCAGAGTTAACAATTTCTTGCAGATGTTCCTGTATGTCAAAAGCCTTACTGCCCATGACATTTGATCATAACAAATAAAATGGGCGGAAACAAGCCGTAAATTAAAGCTTACCGGGTTAACTGGATGTGAGGAAAAAATTGCTATTGAGCAATCATATCTCTGCTATCATGGTTTAAGGGTTCACTTGAAGCCTTGAAATGATTATGGTTTGTAGTGATTCCCAAGCAATTTACAATGCAATATTAAACAAAAAACAGATGAATCTTTCATAATTTAGAGATAAAAGTACAATTTTAGTTTAAAAAATGATCAATAAATGTTATTGGGTACCCTAGAAGTGGACTTTCTGGAATTAGATGGAAGTCTGTTTGTGTGATGTGTTCACACATAGAGGGCATGGAGCATGCATGGCAATGTCAAACAACCTGAAACACAAATATTTACTGTGCAGACCAGGCATTCAAATGACCTGGGCCCAACAGACTGAAACAGGCCTTAACTAAAGGATTGAGACCTGCTTTTGTATTATTTAAAGAGATCATGATTTACTTAACCTGCTTTCGGAGAATCTATCTACAATGAAGTATGTTCTTCTTCAGATGTTGTTAGTGATGGCTCCTACACCCTGATCTCCATTGTCAGTATCCTTGCTACCTTCCACCCCACCAACCTCATTCTCCTCCTTAGCCCCCTACCCAAGCTCCCCATACACATAATATATTCCCAGACCAATACCCTTACCAATCCACACTCCCAATTGTTCTGCCCTGCAAGCAAAACATTTTACTACAGTTCTTCCAAATTCCTCTAAGATAGTGAATCATGTAATACCCAGTTCTTTGGGTCCCAGCATCTTCTTTGGTATTCCTACTTGCCTTAATAGTAATTGTCAGCACATATTTGGAATTTGGGGTAAATTCAAATTAAATCTGATTTTATCCTTATTCATATTGGCCTTATCTAGCAATGGCTGTTAGATAGTAATCAAGAACAATATTTTCTATGATCATTTACGTCAGCAAAATTGGAACTTTGGGGTCAAATTTCCAATCCATTAATGTTTTATCTGAAGCCAAATCTATTAAATATGTAGCAAATTTGATGTTTAAGGATAAAAATTTTGTTACAATTGGTATTTATTGATTTGGTTCAACAGCTGGTGCACAAGATAAGAGATCATGGTATCAGAGTTACACAGCATAGAAACAGAACCTTTGACCCACCACATCAGGGAGGAGGTACAGGAGCCTGAAGATCCACACTCAACAATTTAGAAATAGCTTCTCCCCCTCCACCATCACATTTCTGAACAGTCCATGAACCCATGAACACTACCTCGTTATTCCTTTTATTTTGCAATACTTATTTATTTTTGTAATTTATAGATTTTTATGTCTTTGCACTCCACTGCTGCCTCAAAATGACAAATTTCACGTCATATGTCAGTGATAATAAATCTGGTTCTGAACTATAATGCCCATCCATACAAATCCTGTTTGCCTGCATTAATTCCACATCCCTCTATGTTCTGCTCATTCAGGTACCTGTCCGGGCGCCTCTTAAATGTTGTTGCTAACTGGAATCTTTGAATTGTATCATTCTTGTAATTGTATAATAGAGGTGATAACATGTATTGAAGATTGCTTGTTGCATAGAAGACAGAGAGTCAGAATAAGCAAGACTTTTCCAGATTGGAAGTAGGTAACTAAAGGAGTGCCCTGAGCATCAGTTGTGGCCTTCAATTACTTATTAACTATATTAATGACCTGGAGGAGGATGCTGAGTGAAATGTACCCAAATTTGCCAATGACATGAAAACTGGTGGGAAGGCATTTTGCAATGAGGATATTTGAATTCTGCAACAGGATATAGATAGGTTGAGCGAGTGGGCGAAAACTCAACAAATCAAGTTTAACGTAGGAAAATGTTATATACTTTGGTAAGAGGAATCTCAAGGCAGATTATTATGTAAATGAAGAAAGATTGCTCATGAGCAATATATGGATCCTATTGCTTAGAGAGATCCATATGTTCTTGCGCACAAATCAGAAAAAGTTAGTAGGCAAGTGCAGGAAGTGATTAGTGAGGCAAATGGCATATTGGCCTTTATTGGAGTTTAGAAACAGCGTTGTATTGTTGCAGGTGTACAGGGTGTTGGCAAGGCCACACTTGGAGTACGGTGCACAATTTTGCTCCTCTTATTTAAGAAGAAATATATTGGCATTGGAAGCAGTTGAAAAGAAATTCATTAGGCTCATTCCTGGAATGGGAGGATTGTCATGAACGGCTAAAGAAATAAGATTTATATTCCTTGGAGTTAATAGGAATGAGGGTGATCTTATTGAAACATGTAAGATTTTTTGGGATCATGACAGGGTAGATGTCGAGATATTTCCACTAGTGGGAGAATCTCAAGTGAGGTGACATGGCCACAGGATTGATGAGGGAGAAACAGTCATTTAAAATTTAGGTGCATCGAAACTTCTTGCAGAGGGGGTGAATCTCTGGAATTCTCCAACCTGGATTGTTGTGAAGGCTAGATCACTGGAGGTACTTAAAGAGGAAGTAGTTTTTTTTAAAAATATCATTGGATTGAGGGATATGGGGAACTGACACAGACGAGGAGATGAAGCCTGGGGCAGATCAGCCATGAATGAATGGCAGGGCAAGCTCGAGGGGCTAAGTAGCCTACTGGTCCTATTACGTTCTTACAGATCCTGAAATTGATTGAGACTTCCACTTCAGAGAGACTTGTAAAAAAAAATCTTATGTTCAGGTCTTTGAGGAAAGGAAATTCCAGAAATATGTATCTCTGTTATATGGCACAAAACCTAAGCAGATTATACGATGAACTACATGTTCCTAGTATTCTGTGTGTGTTTTCTTGTATTAAAAAATTGTAAGGCTCTTTTCTTTATTTGGCATACTACCTTAATAGTTGGCCCTCCAACTCCATATGATTCAATAGTGGCTATTTCAAGTTATTAAGATCCAGAACTGATAAAACTATGCACAGAAAAGAATGAAGGAACTATACAACAACATTATTGGTATTCATGGCAGTCTTACTGAAGATTTCCTGCCTTCTTCCTCCCAAGATCATAAGATAATTGCAGAGAGCTATTGCTGCTTAAACTCTTGATATTTTTCACATCCATATTTCATAATACCCTTCTGACCCAGGTGCTTGTGCCACAAGGAAGTTCTTTCACCAGCCTAATATCCGCCAAAATTTAATGGGAAAAATAACAAAGAAAATTCTTCACCTTAATTCAGCAATTGGGTTATTATATAACCCTCATCTTCTTGGGAATGGTTCAGTATAAAACTACACTACACTTTTATTTAGGAAACAATGGGATAAGCAGATAGCAACAGCAACATGAATTATTTTTACATCAGTTATTGCAATGGAAAAATGATAGTTTACAGCTACAGTGTCAAACAAACTGAATAATATTCTTGAATTGTTTTATTCATTCTCAGGTTGTGGGCATCACTAACAAGGCCAGGATTTAATCACCATTCATATTTGCCCTTAAGAATGTGGTGATGAGCTGCCTTTTTGAATTGATGAAGGTGCAATAGATCATGAATTTGAGAGATGGTGTTGAAGAAGCTTTGTCAAATTGTTGCAATGAATCTTATAAATGTTGCACACTATTTAAGGTGATGGATTAGATGCTTATGAACTGAACTCTGTAGTCCTCTCTCAAGGTTTGCGAAAGTTGCACTCGACCTTATAAACAGAGAGCATCCCATCACTTTACTGACTTTTAGATGATAAAAATGCATTTGTGGATTCAAGAAGTGAGTACCAAGATTCTGGCCTCCTCTTGTAATTACAATATTCATGTGGCTAATCTAATCGTGTTTACGGCCAAAGATAAGCCAAGAATATTGGTATTGGATGATAAGTTAATGAAAATTTTAGTGGGATGGTTGCATACTCCTTTACTGAGATGGATATTGGAATGTACTTTTGTTTTATGAGTGCTGCTTGCGACATATCAGTCCAAGACTGAACATGGTTTTGCTGCATACAATCATGTACTGCTTTATTATCTGAGGAGTTACAAATGGAACTGAACACTGTACAATTTTCAGTGAGTGTCATCCCTTCTGATTTTACATTGGTTGGAAGATTATTACAGAAACAGCTGAAGATAGTCCGTCCTGGGATACTTCCCTGAGGAATTCCCACAGTGATGTCCCAGATGACTGACCTCCAATATGCACAAACAACATCCTTTATGCTAATCCTTTTCCCCCTAATTCACTCTTCCTTTCATGTTATTAGGGCTTCTTGAATACCCCAACTATTGCATGATGTCTAGGCTAGTGACCCTCAACTTTGTTCCATTTAGAATTCAGCTCTTTTCTTCATGTTTGAATGAAGGATGCAATGAAGTCAGGAGCTGTGAAACCCAAAGTGAAACTCAGTGAGAAAGTTATTGGTGAGTTAGTGCTGTTTGAAAGCACTTCTGACAAGAGTTCCATCAATTTACTGGTGATTGGGAGTGGCCTATGGGTTAATAGCTGGCTGGATTAAGTACCTCCTGGCTTTTTTTTAGACAATACATAACTGGTACGTTTTCCGCAAAAGAAATAGAAGTGGAACCAGACCATTCACTCCCTCACACCTGCTCCTCCATACAATAAGGTATTAGCTGAGCTTTTATCTCAGTGCCACTTCCCTGCACTAACCCACTAATAAGCTGAGATGGTTCAACCACTTTGCAATTCTGGCTAAAGGTGGTTATGAGTGCTTCACTCTGCCTTGTCATTCATGTGCTAGCATTGCTAACTTTAAGACTGGGGATATTGTTAATGGACACCCCCTCTTCTCTGGCTAGCTGTTTAATTCTGCAACAGTATTCACATCTGGATGTCAAGACTGGACAGCTTTGATCTGACCTCTTGTTATGGGATTACTTAGCCCTGTTCACAATGGGCCACTTTTGTAGTCAAGCATGCAAGTAATTGCAACATGTAGCTTCTCCAGATTAGCAACTAATGGTGAGTTTAGCAATTTATTTTAAAGCAATCCTAGTTCAATGAGGCATGGAACAGAAAATGGTAAGAACAGCACCTGCTTTGGTCTTTTCAACATCTCACTGAACTTGGGCTTGTCCCTTAGCTTAATGGCATTCTAGAGGGAGGAATGTACTGAATATTTTGATTGTGGAGAAGTTAGTTCAGCTTTTGCTGATGGCATTACGACTCTACAAATTCTCATTTTTGGTCTGTTCTGAATCTATTATCATCTAGTATAACGACAGTGTCACACAGCAGGATGGATGGTGTCCTCAGTGGGCAGTTGGGACTCAATCCCACCAATGTTGTCAGGAATGAATATGTCTTGGTCAGATAGATTAGTGAGAATGAGTTCAGACAGGTTTTTCCCTTATGTTGATTCACTCACCAACTACTTCAGGGCTGTGACATAGCATCGTTCTGGAATCAGTCACCTCAGTCAGTAAAGGTGATACTGAACTACGTGGTGGTGGTGGATGAGGTAGCTTTACACTTAGACCTGGGACTCAACACCTCCCTTTGCAACTGGATCCTTGACTTCCTGACCAACAGACCGCAATCAGTAAGGATAAGCAGCAACACCTTCACCATGATTATTCTCAACACTGGTGCCCCGTAAGGCTGTGTCCTCAACCCCCTACTGTACTCCCTATATACTCATGACTGCGTGGACAGAATTTGCTCTAACTCCATCTACTAGTTTGTGGATGAGACCACCACTGTGGGCCGAATCTCAAATTATGATGAGAGTACAGGAAGGAGATAGAGAGCCTAGTGGCATGGTGCCATGCCAACAACCTTTCCTTCAATGTCAGAAAAATGAAAGAGCTGGTCATTGACTTCAGGAAGGGGGGCGGTACACACACTTCTGATTACATCAATGGCGCTGGAGGTCGAGAGGGTTGAGAGCTTCAAATTCCAAGGAATGAATATCACCAATAGCTTGTCCTGGTCCAACCACATAGATGCCATGGCTAAGAAAGCTCACCAGTACCTCTACTTCCTCAGGAGGCTGAAGAAATTTGGCATGTCCCTTCTGATCCTCACTAATTTTTATAGATGCACCATAAAAAGCATCCTATCCCAATGCATCATGGCTTGGTATGGCAACTGCTCTGCCCAAGACTGCAAGAAACTGCAGAGAGTTGTGGGCACAGCTAAGCACATCATAGAAACCAACCTCCCTGCCATGGATTCTGACTGCACTTCTTGCTGCCTCATTAAAATCGAAGTCAAAAGCCAAAGTCAGATTTATTGTCATATGCAGAAGTACATGTATGCACCAGTGCAATGAAAAACTTATTTGCAACAGCATCACAGACACATGGCAGCATATAAGCAGCATTCACAAGAAAAACAAGAATTAAACATAAACTAAACACAATTTTTACAAGAAAGAACACAATTAAAAAACAGAAGTCCATTTTAGTGCAAAATGATCAAAGTGGTAATAGTGTTGCTAAACTGTAGTGATTAGGGTCTTGACAGTTGGTTCAAGAACCAAATGGTTGAAGGGAAGTAGCTGTTCTTGAATCTGGTGGTGCGGGACATCAGGCTTTTGTACCTCCTGCCCAGTGGTAGCTATGATAAAGTGGCATGGCCCGGATGGTTGAGAGCTTTGATGATGGATATTGCCTAAAGCAGCCAACATAACCAAAGACCACTCCCACCTCTCTTCTCCTCCCCCCCATCGGACAGAAGATACAAAAGCCTGAAACATACCAACAGGCTCAAGGACAGTTTCTATCCCACTGTTATAAGACTATTGAACGGTCCCCTAGTATGATAAGATGAACTCTTGACCTCACAATCTACCTCATTATAGCCTTGCACCTTATTGTCTGCCTGCACTGCACCTTCTCTGTAACTGTAACACTTTATTCTGCATTCTATTATTATTTTCTATTGTAATACCTCAATGCACTGATGTGATGAAATTATCTGTATGGATGGCACGATCGGTACATGTGACAATAATAAACCAATTTACCAATTTACCTTCTGTACCTGTATTGTCCTAGGTACTTCTTTGAAGTCATGTTCAACAGTAGGTGGTAATCAACAGGAAATTTCCTACCCTTGTTCAATCCCAAGCCATGAGACTTCATGAGGTCTGAGGATTTTCAGTGCTAATCTTTCCCAAGTACTAAGCCACCACCTTGAATGGATCTGTTCTGCCAAGGGTAGAACACTTACCAGGGATGGTACTAGAGTAGTCAAAGATACCGGATGATGTGATTCTGTGAGTATGTTTATGTCAGTCTGTTGCTTGACTCATCAGTGCTCCTTCAATTTTGACACAGCTTAATCATGGATTTTACATGGTTGCCTGAACTGGGTATACCACCCACTGCCTGTGCCAATGCAAAGTGGTCTTTCAGTCTTTCTTAAACTTTGCCATGCCACTTTGATACAACTGAGTGGCCTACCAAACCGTTTAGGCAGAGGCAGGTGGAACTTCCATCAGAAGACAGTTGAGAGACAACCATCTGCAGTGCAATTAACTTCCACACAGGTAACACTAGTTAAGGATATCGGATTGCCATTCCATAAGGAGATTAGCAAACCAATGGATTTTTATGACAATCTAGGAGTTTCATGGTCAACACTGCAAGTTGTTTTATTCCAGTTTCAATTATTCACTGAATTTAAAATCCCTAAGCAGGCACAGGTGAACTTGATCTCATGTTCTGAATCTTTAGTTTGGGCCATGTCAATCCACTAACATAATCCCTATACTACCATTCCACTTATTCCAATTATTTTTCTTTTCTCACTTTCTGAGCAAACATAATGCATGATCTGGCTATTAGTTAGCTAATTCAATATGTTTTACGTTTCTATATTTTAATTTCACTCTGCATCCTGTAACTAATCCCACGACCACCAACTCACAAACGTGTAATGTCAGTTTCAGATAGAAGATGCCAGCTCTCAGTTTGAAAGCAAATGTAATCTTTGGACAGTTTATCTTTATGGTAGCCTACAATGTGAGAGAAATAACCAAAACTTACCTGATGAGGTGGACAGTCTTTGTGGCTGCTTGTTCTTTGAACAGTACACCTCATGATATTCCACAAAGCACATTGGTTGAAATATTAAACCGTAAGATAAGTACAAAAGAATACAGGGAAGGTGATTTTAAATTTGTCTTGCACAAGGGTTAAATGTTTCTTGGATACTTATCAGCAGAACAATTCGGGAAGTGCTATAATGAAAATCGTTCAGACCCTGCTTCAGACAGAAATGCTGCAAATACTCAGAAAGCACCTGTAAATAGAGAAACAAAGTTAACATTTCAGGTCTATGACCTTTCATTCAAACTATAAAAAGTCTGGAAATGTGTGTTTTAAATTGCAGAGAAGTGGGAGGGGCAGCGAGAACAAAGGGGGGGGGGGGTGCCTGTGTTATCTTGGAAACCAAGAGAGACTGAATGACTCAAATGGTGTCAATGCTGTCTGAGAGAATGGTGAAGGTTTGTTAATTGCACCAATCTGTCTGTTAGAAATCAAATATAAGAAGATGAATAAGGACAGGGGAGAAATTTAAAAAATATCAGAACTGTGATACAAAAGAGTGCAGTTACCAGAAATCTGAAATAATGCTGGAAATATTCAGCAGGTCAGGCATCATCTTTGGAGAGAGAAAAACTGAACTAATGTTACAGGTTGATGAGGGCAGTGCCGTTGATGTTATCAACTCAGGCTTCAGTAAGGTTGTCGACTCGGGATCACAGACTTCTGGGGTATATTGACAAATCAGATCCAAACTTGGCTTGTTAATAGGAAGAAGAGGATTTTTTTTTAATTAGGAGACCGTGACCAGTGGTGTGTCACAGGGATTTGTACTGAGACACTAACTGTTACATACATTAACAACTTGGAAGTGAATATAGGATGTATGAATAGTAAGTAAGTAGATGAAATGAAAACTGGAGGTGTTGTTGATAGTAAGAAAGATTGTCTTAGGCTACAGGATGATATTAACGAGAAGGCAAGATGGGTCGATCAATGGCAGGTGGACTTTAATTCACATTAGTGCAAGGTGATGCATTTTGGGAGGGCTAATAAGGGCTGGACATACACAATGAGTAGCAGAACCACAGGTTACACCTGATAGGGCACAAAGGTGATTCACCAGGATGTTGCCTGGGATGGAGCACTTCAAACATGAGGAGAAACTGGATATGCTGGGTTTGTTTTCCTTGGTGCGGAGTTGTATAAAATTATGACAGGCATTGTTATGATGGATAGAAAGAAACTTGATTGAGGTACAAAATTATGAGGGGCATCAACAGAATTTTATTTTCCCGACAGCGGAGGTTTTGGGCAGCACAATGGTGCAGCTGATAAAGCTGCTGCCTCGCAGTTAAGTGACCTGGGTTCAATTCTGATCTCATGCTGTATGTGGAATTTGTATGTTGTCCCTGTGACTATGTGGGTTCTTCCAGGTGCTCTGGTTTCCTCCAACATTCCAAAAATGTGAGAGTCAGTAAGTTAATTGGCCGCTGTAAGTTGCCTCTAGTGTGTGAGTGAGTGGTAGAATCTGGGGATGAGTGGGGGGGTGGGGGGGAGGGAAAGAAGTTAATAGGAATGTGGAGAAAATAAAATGAGATTAATGTAAATTCATGTTTGTTGGTTGTAGAGGGCTCAATGGACTGAAGGGCCTGTTTCTGTGCTGTATGAGTATATGATTATTGATGTCTAAAACCAGAGGACATAAGTTTTAAATAAAGAGCAAGAGGTTTACAGGGGATCTGTGGAAGAATATTTTCATGCAGAGGGTGGTTGGAATCTGGAATCATATCCGTGAAAGGATGATGAAGGTGGAGATTCTCACAACATTTAAGAAGTACCTAGACGATCACTTGATTCACCGAGGTGTATAAGGCTATAGACAAGTGCTCCGAAATGGGATTAATATAGATGGGTGCTTGATGGACTGCATGGTGGGCTAAAGGGTCTGTGTTATGATGCTGTGACTCTATCACTTATGTTCTGGTAAATTACAACCAATGAATTCTCTGTAGCCATTTCCTTGAAGACTCTGAGATGTTGGCTATGTCCAGGGGATTTACTGGGCTTCAGCTCCATTAGTTTGCCAAGCACTTTTCTGAAGTGATAGAGATTGTTTTAAGTTCTCCTTTCCCATTATTATCCATTATATTTGAGGTGTTTAGCATCTTCTATTGTGAAGACCAGTCCAAAATAATGATTCAGAATTTCTGATATTCCTCTATTTTTCATTATTAATTACCCAGTCAAATCCTCCAAGGGATTGATATTTACTTTAGCTACTTCCTTTTTATATAACTGTAGAAGCTCTTATATTATTAGCTTACTCTCATATCTATTTTCTTCCTCATAATTTTAGTTATTTTTCTTTCATTAAATGGTGATTTTGTTATAATTTACTGAAAAATCTTGAAACATTAATATTTTTGTAGGCTTATAATACTTAGGAAGTGTGTACACAGTATTCTAAATGTTTCAAACTCATAAATTAGAAGATATAATTTTATACAGCAAATGGCCTTCATGAAGTGTACTATTTTACATTAATAGAATGTTCATATTTTTTTGGTTGGTCACCGAGACAATATAACAGTACCTAGCTTGAGAACTCCTGTAGCGACTCACCATCCGAGCAAGCGAACCGGCTCGGCAGTCAGGTCGCGCGTCGTCGGAGCGGCGAGGCCCAAGATGGCGTTGGGCCTTCATCTTCCCCGAGCGACGGGGAGAACCCGCGCACGGGAAAAGTTTGATGACGTAGCGCATACGTCATTTCTGTTTTCGGTGGGCGGGAACCATTCCTCTTAAATGGCCCATGCAAGGCGGGAAAATAAATCAGTTTTGTTCTGCAATTCTGGCAACGAGTTCACCAAGCTCCTAGCCGAGTTCCTATCGGTTTTGGCACCTCAGTTTACAAATTCGATGCCCAAACATGGGGTGCGGCATCACATCATTACCACAGGGCCACCCCTTCATGCCCGAGCACGACGACTACCTCCAGACAAGCTCCGCCTGGCAAAGGAAGAGTTCCGCTGCATGGAGGAGCTGGGCATCGTTCGTAGGTCAGACAGCCCCTGGGCCTCCCCCCTGCACATGGTCCCCAAAGCCACCAGCGGGTGGAGGCCCTGCAGCGACTATCGCAGGCTGAATGACGTCACCACCCCGGACCACTACCCCGTCCCTCACATCCAGGACTTCGTGGCGAACCTACATGGGGCCCACATCTTCTCCAAGGTGGACCTTGTCCGGGGATACCACCAAATCCTGGTCCACCCGGACGACGTCCCCAAAACTGTGCTCATCACTCCATTTGGCCTCTTCGAATTCCTTCGAATGCCGTTCGGCCTTAAGAACGCCGCACAGTCCTTCCAGCAGCTGATGGACGCAGTAGGCCGCGACCTGGACTTCGTGTTCATTTATTTAGATGACATACTAATCACCAGCCGTGACAGCCAAGAACACCTTTCCCACCTCTGCCAACTGTACTCCTGTCTCAGTGATTTCAGCTTCACTATCAACCCGGCCAAGTGCCAATTCGGACTTGACTCTATTGATTTCCTCGGCCACAGAATCACCAGCGAAGGAGCAACACCCCTACCCGCCAAGGTAGACGCTATCCACCATTTTGCCCGTCCCAACATGGTCAAAGGCCTGCAAGAATTCCTGGGGATGGTCAACTTTTACCATCGGTTCATCCCTGCAGCAGCCCGTATCATGCGCCCTTTGTTCTCACTGATGTCTGGCAAGGGCAAGGACATCGCCTGGAACGACGAGGCCGCGGCTGCCTTCATTAAGGCCAAGGACGCCTTGACGCCGCGATGCTGGTACACCCTAGGACAGACGTCCCAACCACCCTCACGGTGGATGCATCCAACACCGCGGTTGGTGGAGTACTGGAACAACTAATCGAAGGCCGTTGGCAACCCTTGGCGTTTTTCAGCAGGCACCTCAGACCACCCGAACTGAAATACAGCGCTTTTGATCAGGAACTTCTAGCGCTGTACCTGGCGGTCCGGCATTTCCGGTACTTTTTAGAAGGCAGGCCTTTCATCGCTTTCACTGACCATAAGCCTTTGTCTTTCACCTTCTCCAAGATCTCCGATCTCTGGTCAGCTCGTCAGCAGTGACATTTGTCCTACATTTCCGAATTCACAACGGATATCCAACATGTCTCTGGGAAGGACAATGTCATTGCTGACGCGCTCTCCAGACTGACCATCCGCAGCCTGTCCCTGGGTGTGGACTACATGGCCCTGGCTGACGCACAGCAAGCCAGCGATGAGCTGCCTAGCTACAGAACTGCAGTCTCGGGCCTGCAGCTCCAAGATTTCTTAATCAGTCCAGGTCAGCAGACCCTCCTTTGCGACGTTGCAACAGGTCATCCCCACCCTATAGTCCCTGCAGCCTGGCGGAAACACGTTTTCGACTCGGTACACGGGTTGGCTCACCCCTCCATCAGATCAACTGTCCAACTGGTCACCAGCAAGTTCGTCTGGCACGGCCTGTGCAAACAGGTCAGTGAGTGGGCCAGGACTTGTCCGCACTGCCACACATCAAAAATCCAATGACACACCAAGGTCCCACCACAGCAGCTCGAGCCTACCCGTAGAAGGTTCGACCACATCCACGTCGACCTCGTTGGTCCCCTGCCAGTTTCAAGAGGAGCCCGGTACCTCCTTACCATCATGGACCAGTTCATGAGGTGGCCAGAGGCAACCCCTCTATCCGACATCACGACTGATTCCTGTGCCCGGGCGCTGCGTACATCTTGGATCTCGCGTTTTGGTGTTCTGGCCCACATCACTTCAGACAGGGGCGCCCAGTTTACTTCCAGCCTATGGTCTGCGTTAGCAAACATGCTAGGGACGCAGCTGCACACCACCACGGCCTACCACCCTCAATCAAACGGGTTGGTTCAATGTTTCCACCGCCATCTGAAATCAGCCCCGATGGCCTGCCTGAAAGGTCATAACTGGGTCGACGAACTGCCTTGGGTCCTGCTCGGCATACGCACTGCCCCCAAGGAAGATCTCCACGCATCGTCAGCTGAACTCGTGCACGGTGCGCCCCTGGTCGTCCCAGGGGAGTTCATACCCGCCCTTCGGGGGCAAGAGGAACAACCTGCGGCAGTCCTGGAAAGAGTGGGTGAGGGGCTCGGCAGCTTGGCACCGATTCCCACTTTGTGGCATGGTCAAGCTCCATCCTGTGAGCCCAAGGAACTACGAGACTGTAAGTTTGTTTTCGTTCACAGGGACACACCCCGGGCACCGTTGCAACGACCATACGAGGGGCTGTTCCGGGTCATCAGGAATAATGGGTCCACCTTTATTTTGGACATTGGGGGCAAGGAAGAAGTCCTCACTACGGACTGCCTCAAACCGGCCCATTTAGATCTACAACAACCGGTCGAGGTCCCAACACCGCGACGCAGAGGCCAAACTCCTAAGCAATGGCTAGCACAGCTCGCAAACCGTGGGGACTGTATTGCCAGTTCTGGGGGGGGGGGGGGGGGGGGGGGGGTGGTGTGTAGCAAGCGAACCGGCTCAGTGGTCGGGTCACGCGTCGTTGGAGCGGCGAGGCCCAAGATGGTGCTGGGCCTTTGTCTTCCCCTAGCGACGGGGAGAACCTGCGCGCAGGAAAAGTTTGATGATGTAGCACATACGTCATTTCCATTTTCAGTGGGCGGGAACCGTTCCTCTTAAAAGGCCCACGCAAGGCGGGAAAATAGATCAGTTTTGTTCTGAAACTCATCAACTAGTGTCTTACTTTCGCATCGCGGTAGCAGCCGCTACAGTCCAATATTAAATAGACATTGGAGATTTCAAAATGCATGTGCATCTTTCAAAGTTTTTTTCTAAATAAGAAGTCCAAGGAAGGCAATGCCTCCCTCCCTTTAAACTTACAAAACTTCACCATCCATACTCTGCTTGTTTAAGAATGTAACAAATATAAGAGCCTAACAGATTACCTACAAACAGATCATGCTCGGTAAAATTTCAAAAAATTGTTTCCCTTAAGGTTGTGTAAATTGACAATGTTTTGTTAAAATCACCCTAAAGTAGCTGATTGTTAAACCTGAGGTAGAACAGGTGATATGCCAAATCTATGCAGATTTTAAATTCCATTGAATGCATGAAAATTAGGAAGGATGTAGAGTGGGTGGCTTATCCTGTTTTCCTCAAGCTCAAAATCATATTGTTCTTTAAAAAGTGTTTCACTTGACACTTAATGCTTTCACTTATATCCAGCCAAATGGTTATTAGTGCTGATATCTGACTCTACTGATCTTTCCGAGATGAATTAACTCCTGCCTGAGCAAGGATATGGAGCTGCTGCAATTTGCCTACCGCCACAACAGGTCTACAGCAGACGCAGTCTCACTGGCTCTCCACTCTGCTTTGGAGCACCGAGACAACAGCAAAACATATGCCAGGCTGCTGTTTATCGATTACAGCTCGGCATTCAACACCATCATCCCCTCAGTACTAAGCAACAAGCTTCAAAACCTAGGCTTCTGTACCTCCCTCTGCAACTGGATCCTCGACTTCCTTATCGGGGACCACAGTCAGTGCGGATCGGTAGTAACACCTCCTCCTCACTGACAATCAACACAGGCACACCTCAAGGATGCATGCTTAGCCCACTGCTCTACTCTCTCTACACTCATGACTGTGTGACTAGGCACAGCTCAAACGCTATCTATAAATTCACAGATGACACCACTGTTGTTGGCAGAACCTAAGATGGTGATGAGTACTCTCATCTGGCACTGTGACTGAAATCTCGAGAACAGGATAGTTAGTACCCAGAGAAAGAAGGATATTCATGCCTGTCATGTAACAACAGAGGTCCAGCTTTGTCCTGTTCAGAAAATGCCAGACAAATCCAGTCCAGCACATTACTGCTTGTGAGTCTACTCTCAATCATCAGCAAAGTGATGGAATGAGTCATTGACAAGCAATACTTACAATAATTTGCTCACTGATGCCCAGTTTGATTTCACCAGGATCACCCAGCAACACACCTCATCATCTGGCAGGGGGATGGAAACCAGGATGTTAGGTTACAAGATGCTAAGGTAAAGGGCGGAGTTTATAGAAACAAGTCCAATGAGGATGGCAAGAAGGACAGGCAAGTGAGAAGTCAGGATAATTTGCTGAATAATAGAAGTACAACAAGTCAAGATGTTAGGATACAGAATGTTAGGATAGGGGATGAGGTATATAGGAACATGTCTAAGGTAGTATGTAGTGAAGATGGTAAGAAGGATAGACAGGTGGAAAGCCAGGATAACCTGCTGAACAATAGAAGTACAACAAAATTAATAGCAGATACCGGACTAAACGTACTGTATTTAAATGCACGTAGCATTAGGAATAAAGTAGATGACCTAGTGGCACAACTACAGGTTAATAAATACGACATTGTGGCAATCACCGAGTCATGGCTTTATGATGGATGTGATTGGGAACTGAATGTCCAGGGGTACACAGTGTATAGGAAGGATAGGCGGGTAGGCAGAGGGGCAAAGGAAATTACAATGGTATGAGAGAGGAGTTGGCCCTATTTGATTGGAAGAGTAAGCTGGCTGGAGGGACGGCAGAGGAGAAATGGAAGGAATTTCTACAGGAAATAAGGAAATTGCAGGATAGATATATTCCAAGAAAAAAGGTTTTTAATGGAAAAAAGGCACAAATGTGGATAACGAGAGAGGTGAAGGCTAAAATAAAAGCAAAAGGGGCGGCGTACAAAGAAGCAAAAATTAGTGGGAAAGCAGAAGACTGGGAAGCTTTTAAAAACCTGCAGAGAGAAACTAAGAAGGTCATTAGGAAAGAAAAGATGAATTATGAAAGGAAGTTGGCGGATAATATTCGAAAGGATACTAAGAGTTTTTTTAAATACATAAGGTGTAAAAGAGAGACACGGGTTGATATAGGACCAATTGATAACGATGCAGGAGATATTATAATGGACGATAAAGAGATGGCAGAGGAATTGAATGAGTATTTTGCATCGGTCTTCACCGTGGAGGACATCAGCAATGTGCCGGTTAGTCAGGAGTCTCACGAAATGGAATTGAGTTCAGTTAAGATTACTAGGGAGAAGGTGCTAGGAAAACTAAATGGACTAAAGACTGATAAGTCTCCCGGACCGGATGAGGTGCATCCCCGGGTTCTGAAGGAGGTGGCTTTAGAGATAGTGGAGGCATTGGCGATTATTTTCCAGAAATCGATAGATTCCGGCGTGGTTCCGGAGGACTGGAGGGTTGCAAATGTAGTTCCGTTGTATAAGAAAGGTGGGAGGCAGCATAAAGGAAATTACAGACCTATTAGTCTGACGTCAGTGGTGGGAAAGTTATTGGAATCTATCCTCAAAGACGGGGTTACGGAATACCTAAAGGCGCAGGGCAGGATAGGTCCTAGCCAACATGGTTTTGTGAAGGGAAGATCCTGCCTGACCAACCTATTGGAGTTTTTTGAAGAGATCACAGGTAAGGTGGATAAGGGAGAGGCGGTAGATGTTGTGTATTTAGATTTTCAAAAGGCCTTTGATAAGGTGCCTCACAAGAGACTGATTAATAAGATGAGAGGTCATGGAATTACGGGTAGGATAACAGAATGGGTGGAGCATTGGCTGGTAGACAGGAAGCAAAGAGTGGAAATAAAAGGATCTCGTTCTGGTTGGTTACCGGTTACTAGTGGTGTGCCGCAGGGGTCGGTGTTGGGACTGCTCCTTTTTACCTTGTACATTAATGATTTGGATGATGGAATAAATGGTTTCGTGGCTAAGTTTGCGGATGACACCAAGATAGGGGGAGGAGTAGGGAGTATTGAAGAGATAGGAAGGTTGCAGAGGGACCTAGACAGTTTAGGAGAATGGGCAAGGAAATGGCAGATGAGATTCAATGTAGGGAAATGTGCAGTTGTACACTTTGGAAGCAGAAATAAGCGGGCAGATTATTATCTAGGAGGAGAGAAAATCCAAAGCATGGAAGTACAAAGGGACTTGGGGGTACTCGTGCAGGATACCTTAAAGGTTAACCACCAGGTCGGATCGGTGGTAAAGAAAGCGAATGCTATGTTGGCATTCATTTCGAGAGGTATAGTGTATAAAAGTAAGGAAGTGTTGATGAGGCTCTATGGGGCACTAGTGAGGCCTCATTTGGAATATTGTGCGCCGTTTTGGGCCCCACATCTTAGGAAGGATGTGCTGACGTTGGAGAGGGTTCAGAGGAGATTTACGAGGATGATTCCAGAAATGAAAGGGCTTACGTATGAGGAGCGTTTGTCAGCTCTTGGACTGTACTCGCTGGAGAACAGAAGAATGAGAGGGGACCTCATAGCGACATTTAAAATATTGATAGGAAAGGACAGAGTAAATGTGGCTAGGTTGTTTCCCTTGGTGGGTGAGTCCAGGACCAGAGGGCACAATCTTAGAATTAGAGGGTACAGTTTCAAAACAGAGATGAGGAAAAATTTCTTTAGCCAGAGGGTGGTGAATTTGTGGAACTCCTTGCCACGTACAGCAGTGGAAGCCAGATCAGTGGGGGCGTTCAAGGAGGAGATAGATAGATATCTAAATAGTCAGGATATCAAGGGATATGGGGATAAGGCCGGTAATTGGGATTAGAATAGTTTTTTTTCATCTTCTTCCCCAATTCCCCATTTCTCATTTCTATGTCCCTTTCCTTGGAGCAGACTCGATGGGCCGAATGGCCTGCTTCTGCTCCCTTGTCTTGTGATCTTGTGATAATATTAGTCCAGATGTGACCACGGAAGTGAAAGTGAATACTCGATGACTGAATGCGGCAACTAGGAGCCCTGGTAAAACTGAAGTCAATGACTATAAGGGGAAAAACACTCCAGTGATTGGAGTCAAACCTCGCATGAAGGAAGACAGGTGTGGTTGTTCAAGGCCCATCATCCCAACCCCAGAACATTATCAAAGGGGTTGCTCAGGGCTGTGCTCTAAGGTGAATCATCTTCAGTTGCCTCTTCCATTCTTCCATTATAAGGTTAGAAATGGAGATGTTTGTTGATGGTTGCATGGTGTCCAATTCTGTTTGCAACTGCCCAGCAAATGAAGTAATCCATGCCTGCAGTGCAGCAGGACCTAGACAACATTCAGACCTGGGTTATAATGGCAAGTAGCATTCATAATCTATAAGTGTCAGACAATGATCTTCTCCAACAAGACAAAGTCTAACCACTTAGCCACGACATTCAATGGTCTTGTTGTCACCAGATTCCCCATTATTAACATCTTGGGGATCACCACTGAGCAGAAATTCAACCAGACCAGCCATATACATAGTGTGGCAAAAGGAGCAGGTCTGTGGTTTGTGATTCATCTCCTGACAGAACTAACCCTTTCCACCATCTCTAAGGCACAAATCAGGAGTGTGCTAGGGTATTCCCAATTCACTTGAATGACTGCAGTGGCAAACGCTCTCAAGAAGCTAGATTTCATCCAGAACTAAGTTGCATGCTTGATTGGCAATTCAGGAAGACGGCACATCACCATCTTCTCAGGGGTAATTAGGAATAGGCAATGGATGTTGGACTTGGTAGTGATGCCCTCATCCCAAAACACTTAAAACAAAGTCCACTGAAGAAGATTGGATACAGAATTTATTCGATTTCTGTCAGATTATAGAGGACAGCAATTTAAAACAGGAATTTCACCATATTTTTCCTGACCCTTTAAATTATGACACTGGGGGATCTGCAAACGAATCTTCCATCTGTTGTCTGCTATTTAAGGAGAATATGATCTGGAGCTTCTGTGCTCCTCCAGGGATTTCTGCTATTATGCCCTTGACAGATTTCTGCATGATTTAAAAATTAATTCCCTTGATCCGCAATAAAGCCAGGACCTTATGCTAGGTGACTGATCCTAGAAAGAATTACTCACCTTTCATCAGGTGTACATAGCTTCTTTCCAAGTTAAAGATATTTTACAAAGCTGGTCCAGGAGTGGGCCAGCTTGATCTCACAGTGGCATGACAATAGGCTGTTCTGCCTTGGGATGGATGGAGCCGGGTAAATGACATATCCTTAAGATTTGGGGTGGGAAGTCTTGGGATTAGACAGGGATTCTCTTCCAAATGCATTCCCAGGAATTTTCAGAACAGGAAGTGGAAAGGCAAGTTGATGGGTAACATTTCAAGTCAGCTCCCTTGGGGTATGTGATTGTCCCTATCTTATCCTTTACCTGTTGTATCCAAATCAACCATGGTCTGGATTATACAAGATAGACGAGTTGTGTTACTGCTTTAGCTGCATGGAAACAATCTGGTGAAAGGATTGATGTGAGTGGTTAATGTTATGAGCAGTTTGATAAGGCTATTGAGGAAAATTATTTTCATTCATCAGTCACTAAGGAAGAGGGAGCATCAATTAAAGATCATCACCAAGACGAGGAACGGAGGGATAAGGTTAGAAGAAATTTTTTCACTGTTCCTTTGCCTCAGCATTATTTCTTTTTCATGCAGCTGTAATGTGACTAAGATAAAGTTTCTACAAGACAATTTATAAATCGAAAATGTTGTTGATAGATCTTAGAATTGCCTACCAGAAATATTGATGGAAGCAAATGTCTTTAAGAAGTAAGATGATAAATATCTGGAAAAAACAATTAAAGTTACAGAGAAAATACTGAGAAATGTGACTAAATGACTTGCACTTACGTGGAGTTGGTGATGGGTTAAGCAATGCCTGCTGTGCTTTAAATTCACACTGATTAAATCAGATAGCCCAGTAGTTCATACTGAGCAAGTGATGTTTACAAGGTTATTGCCTGGACTTGGAAATTTCTTCCTCAGAGGGTGGTGGAAGCAGAGTCTTTGAATATTTTTAAGACAAGGCAGAGTTAAATCGATTCTTGATAATTAAAGGGGTGAAAGGTTACTGAAAGTAGATGGGAATGCGGAGTTGAGGTTGCAATCAGACTAGTCATGATCTTATAAATGGCAGAGCAGGCTTGAAGAGCTGAGTGGCCTCCACATGTCATAACTTGTATAATCATATGTATAGATGAATGTTGGCTATACAGAGACTGTATGTTGAATATATTGTCCAGCTTAGACTGCATAGAAAGTAGGGAGTGGGCGAACAGAACTGAATAATACTTGCTTCTATTAATCAAGAGTTTGACCTTTGTGTTTAAAGGTAATACACAAGAATGACCTTTCAAGCCAGAGTGGAAAGGTAATAAAACTTATTAAACTGAGTTATCTGTTAAAGCTACTGATGATAAACTGCTCATCGGGACAAAATCACATCTTGTGACTTGCAGCCAACAAAAGCTGAACATATCTCTTAGAGTAGAACTATCAGAATATTGACTTTAAATGTTCCACTTTTTCTTTGAGGGCTTGAGTTTTGTATATAATTTTATAAAGTACTGCCCACATTTTAAACACAATTTTTAATTCCAATCTGTTTTTCTGTTTAATTTTCACTTGCCTGTCTTCTGCTGAATCCTTGCTGATCTCACAGTTTCTCGAAACTAAAGTGGCAGATTGTCATGACTTGGAACAAAGTTCATGGCTATCTGTTGCTTAGCATTGGAGAAGCAGAGATCAGCTTGCAAGAAATTTCACAGCATTATGTGTTGGTTGTGATGAAGTGAAGAGTGGTTACCTTGACAAAATGCTAAGACCAGCATTATGTAGTAAAGTGTCCCAGTGCTTACAAATGTTTCAATTTTAAAGTGCAGAGTGAGATTCCACACAGCCCAAGTACAGCTTAAACCTACACATCTTCAATTAAGAGCACCACATAGTAAATTATGCTGAGATTCAGAGCATGATTATCACAATTACATTCCCCCTGACATAGTAAGATAATGACGAGTAATAACTCTAATATATTGCAAATCACCAATCAATAATAATTGATAACATTAAGATTTCAAAAGGTCAAAGATGCTGAAATGATTCATGCAACCATAAACACGATATACATATAACCGCATACTGCTGTCAAATGATGCAATAGGTTAATGTCTGAACCACTTTAAAAATGAAATATTGTAAAACAATAATGAAATCAATAGCAATTGTCAGGCTACAGCTGAGAGTTCAGAAGCATACTTTCTCATGATTGTAAACAGAAAATCCTTTTTTTCAGGGTTGCACACTTAAACTACCTTTGCGAACAGTTTTTAAGTTAAGGCACTACCACTCTCTGTTAAGTAAAGCCTTCAGGACTTTAGTCAGGCCCATATTTATTCGCTACCCAAAATTTGTTAATGTCTTAGGCATTATTGGATAAATTTCTCTGAGCATGAAGGCACTTGTGATGGAAAGTAAGGTAGTTCTGCTTATATCTTGGGCAGAATGGTGCAGGTCATGAAATACAACATTTTAATTCACTGCAGAACATAAAATTAGTACACCTGGTAAATGCAGCTGATATAATCATGATCAAAATTTAACAACAGTCCTTTTAGAGGCAGCCTGCATAGCATGTGTAGCCCTTTGGGGACTTGCCTTCGTTTAACATAAGTTGTGGGTTCTCCTCTTCAATACATGACGATGTGAGTTGAGCAGTGGTGCAGGAGGGAGGGTTTTAGATTCCTGGGGCATTGGAACCGGTTCTAGGGGAGGTGGGACTAGTACAAACCAGACAGTCTACACCTAGGCAGGACTGGGATCAATGTCGTAGGGGGATTATTTGCTAGTAATGTTGGGGAGGGTACTAATATGGAAGGGTGATAGGAATCCATGCAGAAAAACAGAGGGAAGCAAAGCAGAGACCAGAGCAAATGTTAGAAAAGAGAAAAGTAAGAGTGGAGTACTGACTGAAAAGTCAAATGCAAAGGACACAAAGGATACTAGATTCTAAAAAGACAATGAGTGTAAGGGCATTTTATCTGAATGCCCGTAGTATTT
Source organism: Pristis pectinata (assembly GCF_009764475.1). Lineage (NCBI taxonomy): Eukaryota > Metazoa > Chordata > Chondrichthyes > Rhinopristiformes > Pristidae > Pristis > Pristis pectinata. The sequence continues at coordinate 75,387,274 of NC_067406.1, forward strand.
GAAACAAGGTCATTGAACTTGTGGCACAAATTAGTACAAAGGGGTATGATTTAGTGGCCATAACAGAAACGTGGTTGCAGGGTGGAGATGAGTGGGAATTAAATATCCAAGGCTATCAGGTAATATGGAAGGATCAGCAAGAAGATAAGGGAGGTGGGGTTGCACTCTTAATTAAGGATGAGATCAGGGTGATAGTGAGAGACGATATAAGATCTAAGGAGCAGAATGTTGAGTTTATCTGGGTAGAGATTAGGAACAGTAAAGGGAAAAAAATCACTGGTGGGAGTTGTCTATAGGCCACCGAATAATAACACTGCAATGGCACAGGCAATAAACCAAGAAATATTTGATGCATGTAAGAATGGAACGGCAGTTGGCATGGGGGACTTTAACTTCCTCATAGATTGGGCAAATCAAGTTGATCGAGACTGTCTTGAGGAGGACTTCACAGAATGCATCCATGATAGCTTTCTTGAACAGCATGTTAGTGAACCTACAAGGGAAATTGCTATCTTAGATTTGGTTCTGTGTAATGAGATGGGTAAAATTAATGACCTTGTAGTTAGGGATCCTCTTGGAAAGAGTGAACATAATATGATTGAATTTCTCATACAAATGGAGGGTGCAATAGTTCTATCTAAAACCAGCATATTATGGCTAAACAAGGGACACTACAATGGGATGAGGGAGGAGTTGGCTAACATAGACTGGAAACACAGGATATATGGTGGGACAGTTGAGGAACAATGGAAGACTTTCAAAGAGATTTATTACGGTGGTCAACAAAGGTAGATTCCAGTTAAAAGCAAGGACAGTAAGGGTGGGGAGAGCCAGCCTTGGATAACTAAGTAAATAAAAGAAGACATCAAGCTCAAAGCTCATGCATACAAAGTCACCAAGAGTAGTGGGAAACTGGAAAATTGGAAAAACTTTGAAAAGCAACAAAGAACCAGTAAGCAAGCAATAAGGAAAGGGAAGATAGATTATGAAAGTAAACTAGCATAAAATATAAAAACAGATAGTAAAAGTTTTTATAATTATATAAAGTGGAAAATGGTGGCTAAAGTGAACGTAGGTCCCTTGGAAGATGAGAAGGGGGAATCAATATTGGGTAATGTGGAAATGGCTGAGGTCTTGAATGACTATTTTGTGTTGGTCTTCATGGTGGGGGACACGTCCAACATGCCAAAGAAAGATGTTATGGATGTGACGGGAGGTGAGGACCTCGAGACAATTGCTGTCACTAAAGAGGTAGTGATACGCAAATTAGTGGGCCTAAAGGTAGACAAGTCCCCTGGTCCTGATGGGATGCATCCCAGGGTACTGCAAGAAATGGTGGAAATTATAGTAGAAGCATTTGTGATAATTTAGTAAAATTCTCTGGACTCTGGGCAGGTCCTGGCTTATTGGAAGACAGCAAATGTCATGCTACTGTTTAAAAAAGGATGTAGGCAAAGGCAGGTAACTATTGGCCGGTTAGCTTAAAGTCTGTAATTGGGAAAATGCTTGAAGCTATCATTAAGGAAGAAATAGCGAGATATCTGGATAGAAGTGGTTCCATCAGGCAGACACAGCATGGATTAAGGAAGGGCAGGTCCTGTTTGACAAACTTACTGGAGTTCTTTGAGGATATAATGAGCGCAGTGGATAGAGGGGAACGGGTGGATGTTCTATATGTGGATTTCCAGAAGGCATTCAATAAGGTGCCACATAAAAGACTTATCCATGAGATAAGAATGCATGGAATTGGGGGTAATATATTAGCATGTATAGAGGATTGGTTAAGCAATAGAAGGCATAGAGTTGGGGTAAATGGGTGTTTCTCTGGTTGGCAATCAGTGGTAAGTGGGGTGCTGCGGCGGTCGGTGCTGGGTCCGAAACTGTTCACGATATACATTAACGATTTGAAAGAAGGGACCGAGTGTGTATTTAAGTTTGCTGATGACACTAAATTGATTAGAGAAGCAAATTGTGCAGAGGATGAAGAGAGTCTGCAGAGAGATATTGATAGGTTAAGTGTGTGGGCAAAGATCTGGCAGGTAGAGTACAATGTTGGTAAATCTGAGGCCATCCACTCTGGAAGGAAAAATAGATCAGATTATTATTTAAATGCTGAAAGGTTGCGAATGCTATTGTGCAGAGGGTCTTTGGAGTGCTTGCGCATGAATCGCAAAAGGTTAGTTTTCAGGTGCAACAGATTATCGTTAAGGTAATGCTGCAACTGTACAGGGTACTGGTGAGGCTGCACCTGGGGTACTGCGTGCAGTTCTAATCTCCTTACTTGAGGAAAGATATATGGGCTTTGGAGGTGGTGCAGAGGAGGTTCACCAAATTGATTCCGGAGGGGGTTAGCCTATGAGGAGAGAATGAGTTGCCTGGGACTATACTCGCTGGAATTCAGAAGAATGAGAGAGGATCTTATAGAAACATATAAAACTATGAAAGGGATTAGACAAGATTTCTTTATTTGTCACATGTACGTTGAAATACACAGTGAAATACTTCTTTGCGTCGAATATTCTGGGGGGCAGCCTGCAAGTGTCACCACGCTTCCGGCACCAAGATAGCATGCCCACAACTCCTAACCCGCATGTCTTTGGAATGTAGGAGGAAACTGGAGCACCCAGAGGAAACCCACGCAGTCACAGGAAGAACGTACAAACTCCTTACAGACAGCGGCTGGAATTGAACCTGGGTCACCGGCGCTGTAATAGCGTTATGCTAACCGCTACACTACCAGGAAAGTTGTTCCCACTGGTAGGTGAGACTAGAATTAGGGGACATGGTCTAAAGATTTGGGGGAGTACATTTATGACGGTGATGAGGAGGAACTGCTTTTCCCAGAGGGTGGTTAATCTGTGGAATTCTCTGCCCAGGGAAGCAGTAGAGGCTACCTCACTAAATATATTTAAGACACAGTTAGACAGATTTTTGCATAGTGGGGGAATTATGGGAAAAGGCAGGTAGGTGGAGCTGAGTCCGCGGTCAGATCAGCCATGATCTTATTGAATGGTGGAGCAGGCTCAATGATCCAGATGGCCTACTCCTGCTCCTATTTCTTATGTTCTTATGGCCTTCTAATTCAAATAGAAAGGCATGCAAATTATAGAAATCCAAATTGCGCAACATCAGAAATGATGGGAGAAGTAAGGATGTGTGGCAGGGAAGAGAATAGAAAATATACAGGAGACATGACTTGATTTTAAAAATGGGGTACCTCTTAGTTGATCTTCTTATTGAGTGCAATTTTATCCTATGTGCCTTTCATTTCCCACTCCTCCCGCTCCTATTCTGCCTCCAACCTTTGGACTTGCATTCAAGTGGCATTAATGTGAATCCCATGGGAAAACTCCATGTCAGAAGATTGGCAGAATTCCTCTGTTTGACACTGCTGAAAGGTAGTTTGCAGAATATTTTCAGTTACAGATCCAGGAAGAAAAATATATTGTTTCAATAGACATTGATGTTTTAACATTAAAGTTTGTAGTCTGCACTGACTATTCATGTTCAAAGGAACTCATCCAAAAGTCTTAGAAAGCAAATAAGTACTGCAACTAGATTAAATGCAACAAGCTGTGTGTAATATCAAGAAGTTATCTGAAGACAAAAGAATTTTAACATTTTTAAATATCTTAATTTCTTACTATAATTCATTAAAGTTTTTAATCCCTGTGATGGCAGCACTGGAGATCATGATATCTTTTGCTATTTCTAATCATGAGGAAGTTCAACATTTTAAGCTTCCAAGCTCTAACTTACGTCATGACAGTCAGTTGATATCGCTCCATTATTGTTTTATAATATTAAATGTAAATATTAAATGTAATAAATTCCTTTGAAGGCTTTTGAAAATTTCTGTCTTTATTGAAGGGAATACTTTTCAAAGGTTAGCTGTCTGGCATGAGAGTCCAGATGTTTAGTCTCATTATTCAGATTAAAATAATTAGATTTTTATTAGCTTTCTGTTGTAATTGCATCATTGGCTCAAGCAAGTCTTCACCAGTTCCATTTCAAACTTTTTGCAAATGAGTATAGATGCATGTACTTAAAGGTTATAATGCAGGCAGAAACTTCATAAAAATGCAAATGGAATGCTTGGTTTGATATCTAGAATATAAAACCTTTGAGATTATGTATAAGACCTTGGTTAGTTGGAGTGCCCTTACAATCCCCTCCCCTGGATCAAAGCATATAAGGATGTGAAAGGATATAAAAGCAATACTACATTGAATAACAAGCAAATTCCATGGATGTATATTTACAGTTGCCAAGAGAAACTTCTGAGACAGAACGTGGTTGGAATTCTTTGCTTTTATCTGTTGTTTATGAAAATTTAATATGAACTTTTATAAACTTAAATACTGGGATATGCCATTCCCTCTTTGAGGGTAGGAAGTGGGGTTAAGATTTCCCTTTATGAAAGTGAGTGGAGCATTTAACTTTGATTGGGATACATAAGTGAACTGGCCTTTCACTGTGCAGGTTCAAGGATCCTATGGCTTCGCCTTGTTTTGATTTCTTATGTGCCATACACCCAACTAATTTTTCTTTCCATTTGTCAACAATAATTTGTTGGATTTGTCAAAAATAATGCTATGAGAATTCAGTCTCCATTTATCCACTGAACCTCTGAATACCTCAATGTTGTAAATGAAGTCATCCCATATTGCAAACAAAGTAAAACCAATGTTAAGAATGCAAAAAATAGAGGACAGAGAGGTCAGCCTCACATAAAGAAAGATTATGATTGATCTTCTACCTCGAAACCCACATGATGCCAATGTTCTTTCACACCCATTGTGTCCAAGAATCTATTGATTTAAACCTTGAATATATTCAGAGAGCAATCAGAACCCCCCCAGAGCAGATAATTCCAAGTGTTCACAATCCTCTGTGAAGAAATTTCAGTTCACCTTGGTCTCAAATGCCTGATCCTTTATTTTGACAATGTGCCCCATGATCCTTGAACTCTCTGGCCAAGGCAACCAACTTCTTAGCATCCAACCAGCCAAGTCCTTTCAGAACGTTATATTTTTGGTCTTGCCATCTTTTCCTGTGACTATAAACTGACTCCACTCTATTTACCCTGAAGGATAATCCTAGAAATTTGTTGGAGGATAGATTAGTGACTTCTTACAAGCCTCTTTGAACATAGTAATTCACTGTCATGATGGCAATAGTCTCAGCTTCCAAGGTAACAAGCAGACATTCATGAGCATAGGAAAGTCTTAAGCATCCACTGCTGATGAAACAATGGAAATCAAGACACTGGCCATCAGGGAAGGACTTGTGTTTAGATCCACAAATGCACTGAAGGAATTGACCATCAGATCTACAAAGGAAAATTGGTGCTCCCAAACTCTGACAAGTCTGTACAAGATTGATTCTTCTTGCATTTCATTGTTCACATGTATCAGCCTTCTCCTGAAGGTTGCCCCATAAAAGCCTATATATGAATGTAGAACCTCTGAGCAACCTCAGCTTCTGGCTGGCTGAGATCTGTGCTGTTTTTTCTCATGTTCTGGGTGCAGGGTGATTCTGAGCATTGGCTCTTCATGTCCAGATGCTATATAATTTTGACTATATGTCAGCAACTGAGCTACTGTCTGAAAATGTTAAATTACGTTACAATTTCTTTTCATCTTCACTCCCCATTTGCTCTTCAACTTGGCTCAGTTTACACAACAGATACCATTGTAGACCTGAAAGACATTGTATCACTGATGCAACAGGATCTGTGTTGTTGGATTCAAATGAGTAAGACATAAGACTGTAACAATCCTGGGGCTAAGTTTTAGGGAGGCAATTACTTTCATCATTTCCTACTCTCTCTGTTTACTGAAATTCAAGAAATATCCAGGTTAACCTCTGTCATGAGAGAGGGTTTGTGATCAGGAAGCCTCTTTTCTCATTATGCATTGTTTTTTCTTCCAATTACAAAAAGCATTTTTAAATGCTATAAGGCAGAGGAATGTGTGCAGGCCCTGGAATGTCTGGACGTGATTGTCAAAGTCAGAGTTTATTGTCATACACACAAGTACATGTGTGCACAGATGCAATGAAAAACTTTTTTGCAGCAGCATCACAGGCACATAGTATCATATAAGCATAAATTAAACTTAAATTATACAGAATTTTTACAAGAAAAAATACACATTTAGAATTTTTTTAAGCTGTATTAAGTATTTAAACTGTGTATTAAATAGATCAGTTGTATTTCAGTAGCTTATCACTTACATTCTTTCCAATGAGCTTTGTAATGACAAAAAAGAACATAAGAATTAGGAGCTGGAGTAGGCCACTCAGCCTTTCAAGTTTGTTCCAATATTCATTAAGATCACTGCAGATTTCTAACCACAGCTACATTTTCCTCATACCCTTGATTCCCTTAATATCACAAACCTATCAATCTCTCTTTTGAATTAACTCAGTGACTGAAGTTCTACATCCTACTGGGATAAAGAATTCCAAAGATTCTCCACCCTCTCCCTTGTAAAATATATCACTAATTTTATATCATATAGTGTTCTAATGTACTGGTGATCTACTACAGAATAGTGAATGCACTACCCTGATCATTTTTTTACAAAAAGCAACAAGTAATTTATCAATTTTTACAGGAGCAACAGCGATAAACCTTGTCTCACAATGGTTTTCAGAGAGTTCCTGATCTATGAGATTTGTCTACTTACTTATTACAAGATATCAATGACTCTCTCTGAGCAAATTTTAGGTGAGTTTGCAGCACCAAAGATTAATTTTCTCAGTGTTTTCCTGAAACAACTCACTTGGAACCTTGTTTGCCTCTGTGCATACTGAGAAAAGGACATTTCATAAAAGCCACAGTGGCAAAAGATTACACAGAGGCCTTAATTAAAACATTTAATCAGTGGGTTTAGGCCCCTGGGGACTCTAAGATGAGGAATAGAACATGTGGTGCTGCTGAATCCAAATTGGAGGTCTTTTGAGTCATACAATTTTAATTATTTTATATTTAAAACTATGGTAATTTTTAAAATGTTAATGAGTATGTTAATTTCCTTTTGCATCTATTAGCTATGATTAATTGAATGCCCTAGCTTCAACCAACTTGAATGATCTCTAGCCCTCCAGTTTGTCATACTCCCTGTACTCTTTGTGTATTAAATTAGTTAATAGCTATCAATCTCAGGTTTAATATTAACTCAGTGATTGGTCAGGATCTGTAATTCACAACCAAAAAGGCTGTGAAGAGCCATGGGGAAAGAGCAATGGAATGGGATTTATGGGATTGCTCTTTTGAGAGCTGGCATGGATTTGATGAGCTGATTGGCCTCCTTCCGTGCTGTAATAATTTATGATTCTACATGTTTATGAGAGGTTCACAAAGTCAATATGCCTGTCTATAATGTGTATGTGTACATACTGTAACTCAGAGCTGTACCATTGACACTGTAATCTTAACATTAACTCCAAGTTAATAAATTAACAAATTTATTTAACAAATCAATAATTTTCTCTAATTAACTGCATCACTGGCACCATTTACAGTTAAAGATCTATTTTCATTATAAACTTCCTGACTTAATTAGGAGCACAAGTAAAATATTAACAAAATCTACTTGCTATTGTTTATACAAGTGCTGCATATCCAAAATAGTGCTATATTATGTAATGTTCAATTGTATTTCACTCTTTAAATATTTTCCTTCAAAATTTTAATTGAATATTTAAGCACAAATTAATCATTAATGTGATCCAGCAAACAGAACACTATGAAGTCCAAGAAATGTATATCAAGCATTCAATATTGTTTTGCCTGCTAAATTACTAGATTTAACAGTGACAGTGACCTTGGGGTGCCCCAGTAATTGTGAAATGTTGTATGTCCCATGATGGAAGTAGTGTCACCAAAAGGGAGAAAAATTTCTTTTTTTGGAGGAAATTGATTTCTCCCATTAGTAGCCTCCAAACCAATGTCAATGACCTTGAGAACAAAAAGCTGCAAATGCTGGAAATCCAAAACAAAAATAAAGAATGCTGGAAGCACCCAGCAGATCAGGCAGCGTCACTGGAGACTGAAACAGAGCTGATACTTTAGGTCAAGGACCTTTCATCACACTTGAAGAGTGAAAAGACAAGCATGTTTTAAGTTGCACAAAGTGCAAGGTGGAGCTAACAGAGGGAACGTTTGTAATAGGGTGCAGACCAAAGTGGCTACAATAGGACTGAAAATTGGATAAGTCTTGCAAAAGCAAACAGGTTAGCAATTCTCCATTTTAGCATGACTGCTGCAGGTGAAAATCAGCTCCATTACTGCTGGAAAACACTTTGCAGAATAGAATAGTATTTGGTGGTTACACATATTTTGTCAAGGATTATCAGTTGCTTGCAGTAAAATTAAGAAGTTTGGAAGCAAATTTGTCAAGGAAAACTACTTCTTTTCCACAGCAGCCTTCACAATCCAAGAGTATCCCAAGCATTCAATGAAGTATGTTCAAACTGTTGCAAAGCTGAAAATGCAGCAGCCAGTTTACACCTAGCAAGATCCCACAAAGCATGCAATAATGATCAGATCATCTTTTTCCTGATGAAGAAAGCTGAGAGATAAATGTTGGCCAGGGAAATCCTTTATGCGCTTCTTCAAAATAATGCCAAAGTGACTTGTTCCCGTTCACTGAAAAGGGAAACCCAAGTGAACTACCAGCAATGTGCAGCAGTGCTGGCAGCTAACCAGATAAGATATATATGGTGAGAGAGGCATAGAGCATGAGAAAACATGAGAGCTTGCAGAGAAATGTCATGAACAGCTGTTTTTATCCATTTTACCAGGTGTACTACAGGAGAATGCCTGTAGAAATTCCAAGCCAAAGATTCTGCCCAAAGCACAAGACTGACCATAATTGGAGCACATTGTGCAATTCTAGTTTTCCATATAACAACAAGGACATCCCTGGCAACCTAAGTCAGTGCTGAAAAAAGCTAATGAATTGTTACCTTGCTTAAGGCATCTGAGCTCTAAGGAGAGGTTTAATGCAAATTTGCATTGATACAGTATATCTTAAATTTTTAAATTTTTTTTAAATTTTAAATTTTATTTACAGCGTGGCAACAGGCCCTTCTGGCCCAACGAGTCTGCGCCACCCATTTTTAAACCCATATTAACCTACCTGTACATCTTTGGAATGTGGGAGGAAACCGGAGCACCCAGAGGAAACCCACGCAGACACAGGAGAACGTACAAACTCCTTACAGACAGCGATGGGAATCGACGCTATTACTGTGCTAACCATGCTGCCCCTTTAAAAACAACAAATTATTCTCATGAAGTGACATTAATCAAAATCTGACACTAATCTACAGCAGGAAATGTCATGTTAGATAAGCAAACGGTAGTCATATAGGTAGATTTTGCTTAAAGCAGGAGAGTGAGGTGGACAGATGGATAACTGCAAAAAGTGAATTCCAGAATTTAGATCAAGGCAGATGTGAGCATGGCTACTGATGGTGGAGGTCAGAAGCAAAGGGGTGCAGAGATCTTGAAGGCTTTTAGACCTGGTAGAGAGTACAGAGATATGGAGAAGTGAAATCATGGAAGGTTTTTATAGAAGGAAGAGATTTGCCAGACCAGGAGCTGATGTAGGCAGGAAGCACAGAGGTGAAGGATCAACAGAACTTAGTGCGAGTTAAAATATGGGCAGCAAAATTTTGAATGAGCACACAAATTTATGCAGAATGAAAATTGGAAGGCTGGCCAGAGAACAATGCAATAGTTGCCAAGAGCTAATAATGGCACAGGTGAGTGTTTCAGCTGGAGATGAGCTGAGGCAAGAATGTAGTTGAATGATGTTATGGAAACAGAAGCGAATAACCTTGTTGATAGGCTGGATAGGTGACTGGAAGCTCATTCCAGGGTTAAGCACAGCACTGAGATTACAAATAGTCCAGTTCGGTTTCGCTCATTTGACCAGGAGGGATAGAAATGATGCAAAAAATGGAATTTGTGCCAGAGAATGAAGACCTTGGCTTTAGTCTTCCTAATATTTAATCAGAGGAAATTTGTGTTCAGATGTGTGACAAAATAGAGATAGTGGAGAATTTGACAAAAGTGGTGATAATACAGAACTACATAGAGAATGTTTTGGGAAGTGAAGCACAGCATGTGGATGAGAAATAATGGAGCCTTGAGGGATTCCAGAAGAAATAGTTTGGAAGTGGGAAGAGAACTCTCAGCAGATTATTAATCGGGTTGGTGAGAAGAGACCTGGTAAAGACAGTACCACTCAGCTGAATGATGGAGGAGTGGCTCTGGTACTGGCTGCTGACAGGTCAAGAAGGGATTGTTTACTCTGGTCACAGTCATTTTAACAGTTATTTACTACTTTGATAAGGGTCATTTCAGATAAAGGCAAAACCCTGATTAAAGTAAATTATATCTGGAATTAGGGGAGATATGAGTACATATTTTTGAAACAACATCTTCAAGGACTTGGAAGAAAAGGGAATGGTGGAGATGGGGCTCCAGTCCACAATAACAGAAAGGTTAAGGGTGGATATTTTTTGAAGGGCGTGCTGACGTGAAGGGTAGGGGCTCGGTGCCAGAGAGAGAGAGTCCCTCAACAACAAACCAGGAAGGGAAGTTGGTTGGTAAGTAGTAAGAATTGAGTCGAGGGAATGGGAGTTGAGTCTCATGAACAGTGATTTCCAAGTAGATGCAATAGAAGACCAGAAGAAACCTAAAGTAAGATGCAAGGTAAGAGCTAGGACAGAAGAAAACATAAAAGAAAGTTTGGCCTGATAGGGGGGTAGACAAGGAGCAGAGGCAGATGAAAAGTTGGTCTCGATCTTTTATAAAGAGAGATCAATCAGCTCTTTTCACTTTTTATTGGAGGTTAAACTGAATGGGTTGGGGTGGTGGGGAGAACTAACAGGAATTTAAGCAGATTGTTTATAATGAAGAAAATGACCCAGAGATTATCTTTGCTTTCCAAGATTATCATGGAATAGTGGACAGTGCTGGCAGAGAGCAGTAATATCCTGATAAATAACTCACTCAATCTCCACAACAGGTGTTCAATTCTGAGTTCCTTGGACTTAAGGGAATTGGGACATGGGCCAAACCCAGAGGGAATGGCCAATAATGAAAGAGCCTTAATGGAGTCAAGGATATCAAAGGTGGAAATGAGAGCATGATTGAGCACTGTGATAACTGCAGAGTTGAAACGAAGAATGAAAGCTCATAAGTGGTCAGTTAAGAGCTTGAAGCCGAAGTTGTAAGTAACTTGAAGGAGAGTTTTTCCAAGGTGAATACAGAAAGAAGTAGGGTTGGGTTAGGAAAAGTTTTAAGAATCTGGGACTGTTTAGTCTGGAAAAAAGAAGCCTTGGAGAAAGATATCATTCAAAATTTAGAGGAAATGGTGAAACTGAACCTGGATATGAAGAATGTTTTAAATTGCCACGTACTCTAGAGTAAGGAATGCAACTTCAAGGTTCGATGTGGGATTGTTTAGATCAACTATCTTACATAGAAGGTGGTGAAAACATGGATTGGATCCCACAAGGATGTAATAAAAACAAATAGTACAGAGTAATTTAAGGGAAAATTGGATATATTTTTTGAATGAGTGGCTGATCTCAGATTTTGGAACTGGCCGAATGAACTTCCCCATTTTCCTATGTTGACATTTGACAAAGCCGAGAAACAATTTGATATTGAACACAAAATATTGTCCTAACAGCATTCCAAGCTGCACTGAGAAATCAATATCTGTTTAGCTGAGGCATAGTGTAGGTTTTCATCCCTTTTCTGTGCTAACGTAAAGTAGGGATACTGGTAAGATTGTGTTACTTAAGAGAAAATTACGCAGAACGCTATCCAGTGAAATGATGTAAAGATCCATCTGTATCCTTGAGGTGAAGGATTGAGCTCTCCTGTGATGTCATGAGTGGTATTGATATCAAAAACTGTTATTAATGTAATATTAATAATTGACAGTAGGTTTAAGAGACTAAAAAAAATCAATACTCATCACCCAGGAGTCAAACATATACGGTATATCCCAAAAAGGAAGAAATTTTGCTCCTTATGTTTGTCTTCATTGTGCAGCAAACTCAGCGAAGATGTTACAAGGTGTCAGTTCAAAACAAATACTGTTGCCTGTGACTTAAAGGTAGATTTAATATGTTACCCAATGGTATGAGTAACAAGCCTTCTGGAGTACAGATGCTCCATAGCAAGCATATTTTAGGAGAGCAGATAGAATGTCAAAAGAATAAAGATAAGGTCGAGGCATTTCTGGTTATAATTATGACATATCGTACATTAATATTAGAACTTGAACTCAATTAATAGTAGTTGTAAATGTACTTTTATATTTCTGAGACTCACCTATTCAGTTTCAGAGTTCTGCACAGTAGGCTGGAACGACTAATTCCCTTCACATCAGCAGAAATGCCGCACCCATTTTTAATCTTTAGGCATTATGCCAGAGTTCTTAGTAAACCTTTACTAGAAAAGTTTCACCTTCCACAAAGAATATTAACTAGTTTGCTTCAACAGTATAATATAGATTCATGAACCCAGAAAGGTAATTCCCTTGCTTCAAATAATCTGACAACCCCTGTCATGGAAGAAAAAAGATTCCTTTTGATTTGTTTTTACGCTATCAAGTGATTAGAAAGTTGTTCAGATTTAACCTCACAAAACAAGTTTGGATTTCAGTTAAGCTGTCTTAATTATGCATTTAAGTGGAACTGTTGTCAGTGACTTCACGAATTACTGATGTGCCTGATTTACATTTCTGGCTGTTGTGTTATCTACATCAGTATCACTTTTGGCCAATAGGTCAGTATGTCTGAAATATTGGAATGGAGTGTATTTTTTGTCAGAATAAAGTTTAATTATGAGATGGATAAATTGTAAAAAGCTTTCGTCAGGTTAATACAATACAGGTACAGTCAGAGGTAATCAAAAATCTGAACTGGAAGCTAGAAAAAAGGCAATGTAAAATGCAAGTCATTGTTCAGTAGACGAAAAGGCGGGGAGGGATGTTCACAACATAAAGAGTGTCTGCAAAATGTAATTAAATGCAAAATGAAAGGTTGACTGTAACTGAAAAGCTCATGTTTTACCAATTCTCTCCCACTCCCCTCCCCTACACGTCCCTACCTCTACATTCACTGTCACCACACCTGCTGACACAATTCTGCAAAATTTCCATGATTAATTTGCAATAAAAAAATTTAACAGTTCAACAAAATAAATGCTTTTATCACTCAGATTAGTGGTCACTCCTAATTCTAATATAAATCATTCCAAAATAAAACCAGACAATGCTGGAAATACTCTACAGGACTGATGAGAAGTCATTAACCTGAAACATTAACTCTGTTGCTCTATCCATGCATCCTGCCTGATCTGCTGAGCATTTATAGCATTCCTGTTTTTATTTCATATTTCCAGCATCTGCAGTTTTTTTGCCTTTCTGTTACAATCCTTATTGCTAATTGCTAAAAGTTAATGGTGCATAAGAAATCCAGTTTCACCACTGAATCTCTTAATGTATATTGGAACATCATGTCCTCCTATCAAAAAAGTTGGTATAAAATTACACAAATATTGACAGGCCTAAAAATAATAAATAGGAAGAACTTATTTCCCTTAACAGAGAGGTCAAAAAGCTTGAAAATATACCAGTAAATTTACTCATAGTACACTGGTTCCAAGGATTAACTTTATTTTGAACATACACTTTGGATACTCCTGGAAGAGATGCAAACAACCACCTTTGTTTTTACTGTTCCTCTTTCTTTTGACCTTTCCCAACATGTCTACAAATGTGGCATTGTGTGTGTGATAGCCTTTCAAAATATAATCCTTTTAGTTAATAATTTGTATTGACGTCCTATAGTTTTTGACCCCTCTGCTACAGGAAACAAGTCCTTCCTATTTAATTTACCTCGGCCTATCATGATTTAAACACCTCAATTAAGTTTCTCAGCCATTTTGTTCCAAATATAAAATCCCATTCCACCCAAGTAATTGAGCCCGAAGCTGAATATTTCATTCCTGGGTGAAGTTTGAATGGATACTTGACTTGCTTAGTGAAGCAAAATACCCACCCATGCCTTGGGTGCCTGGAATGTTATCTGCATATTTTCCTGGCCAAACCTTGGGAATTTTTGTCAACTAAATCCAAGCTAAATTTTTTGAGATATAATGAAGCTGTTGGTAATATTTTTCATTTAATCTTAGAACATTCAGTAAAACAGGTAGCATCATCCTGGCATAGATAAGCACAAAATCTATTCTGGAAATGTTGCATATGCACAATTCATAAAGTTTCTCCTTGGGTGACTTTTGCTGTTTATGACCCTATTCTTTTACCTTATCTAATTCAACATGCTATCTGTTGCCAAAACATATCAACAAACTACAAAAAAGTATTTAAATACTCTTATCAAGATCATAAATAAAAATCACAGGCAATAAAAGGAGTCAGCAGAAGGCCCTGGGAATTTCTGTACGTCACCAGGCCCTAATTTGATCACTTTCTATTGATGTAATTGCAGCATTCTCCTGATCTTTTCTGCTATTCACCCAATTAGTATACTCATTCGTTTGCAGGACTTCATTAAAATATATCTGGAAATGAAAATAGATGATACTCACTGTATTCCTTCAGCCGCAGTTGCCATAACGTAATTAAGTAAGACTGATTTTCATTGCTCTCTGGATTGTGGCTCACTATCCTGTTCCCTGATACACCCAGTCCCCACTCCTGAATCGAAATGGTTCTGAATATGGGCAACTCAAGTACTGAGTGCTTTGGGTGGACAACTTATTAAAATAATCAAATTGAGGTCTTAAAAAAAACACAAATGGCTGCCAATTATGAGTGGGATTAATTTTATGACCTCTCTCTGCCATCTGCCTGAATTCACTAACCTTTGTTCATCCAGCAAGGGCATCCGGTGAAGCACAACATTCTTTGACCATTTGGAATTCAGAAATATTCTCCCTTTACAGAAACCAAAGTATAGCATTTCATGAGAGTTTTGATTGCTTTAACAAACATGGGTAGAAACTGCTGATAATTTATCTTGAGAACTCTGAACCAGCCTTATTTATCATTTTAAAGGTTCTGCTTCTTCTCCCTATCAGATAACCAGATGGCAACACAATACTTCCTCCTCTTATGAAGGGTCTTCAGCCTGAAACATGAACTGGTTTCTCTTTCCACAGAATCTGCCTGACTGGCTGAGTTCGTCTAGCATTTCTGTTTATGTTTCATATTCTAGCATCTGCAGTTTTGTTTTCTCTAATGCCTCCTCAGTTAGAATAACAGGCACTAAAAAGATCAGCACTATGAAGCCACAAATTGCATCTTAGCAGACTAATAAGAGGCCATACAGAGGAAAACAATAACACTCCAAATGTTTGGATTTTCACCATTCATACATCTCTTCACCTTGACTGCCAAACATAAACAGATTCAGCACCATGCCACCAGAGCAGGGGTCACCAAAAGATGAGAGCAAGGATGAGAATAACTTGGAAGGGGAAAAAGAACAGTTACTTGCTGACCATATGGGTGACCATAGAATTGCATAATATGGATCAATAAGATGTATAGAAATAGATGGTCAGGGACAGGTAGCAGAAACTAACATTTATTAATGTATATTTAGCAATCACATCCAAAGGAAAGGTTATTTTATGGTTCAGTGAACTTGAGGATGCAAAATGATATTTTACAACAAAAAATTCATACGATTTCCAAACCCATCCCCCTGCCACTCACCCATCACTGTATCCGATTCCCCATTTCTTTCTCCATTCTCTCCCATTCCATCAATATGTCATGAACTTCAATGAAGAAGTACAGATAGGAAATGAACTGTAACAGAAAAATCATGCAAATGTGTTTAGGCATGGGAAAAAGGAAATATTTATTTTTGCAAAGAATATAACTGTCAATAAATTATACCCATGAATTTGAAGTATTTTTTAAAATGTACCTACAAGTATGCGAAGAGAGCTAAGAGTATACTAGGTTCGATCAAAATATTCAATGAACTAATATGCATGGAACAACTTTTTCATTTATAAATAGGTTTGTCATTTTTGTTATGCATGATTCACAAAAGTACATAGGATTACATAGTATTTATGGGGCAGATATAGGCCATTTGACCAACCCATCTACGCCAGCATTTTGATCAGCTTGAGTCTCCTCCTGTCTTTCCTCAGTGGAACCTGTCAGCACAATTATGTATTCCTTTCTCTCTCAAATGCTTATCAAGCCTCTGCTTAAACACATCTGTACAGGTGACCCCTATGTTATGTTCCTAGAAAAGCATCCTATTGCGATTTTCTGTAATGCAAAACCGTATTTCCCATTGAATCCCATGCTATGTGGAGATGTGTTCCTATGGGATTTTTTTCTCTCAAGGATAATGTTGAGCTGCTGGTTCATGGCAGGGGGCCACTTGAGAGATTTGCTTTGGAAATTGACAAGGCAATCTCTTAAGTGGCCAGCAGCTGCACATGGAGACACAGGTGACTGCAGGTATTTATTACCTTCCAGCCTTCAGTCAGTAAAAGGTGTGAGTTGAAACATCACTATGAAATGCAATGCAAGTTTTCATGTATTTATTCTTCCACATCAGAATTAATGAAAAATGAGGTAATTGCATTCTTTTTATTGTGGAGTATCAGCAATAGAAATGCATGTATAGAAAATTGTGCAGTCTTGAGGCATTTGGTCTTCTTAATATTATTGCACATGGCTCTGTGGAACCAAGGGGCTTTTTATATGGACTTCTAAAACAGACTATGAGCTGAAAGAAATGAACTGTGAACTGTCGTTCATAAAACATAAATTCAAAATGAGTAGCAAGTGTGGTTCTACCAAATCCAGAGTCTTTTCTAAAGACTTTGGAAATGTTAACGCTGAAACCATTACTAGAGTGCAACCTATTCATTACTTTTACAAAGTGCTGATAACCCAGAACTCTTCCTGCCCATCCAGCTTTGTGTGACAATGAGCAAAGCATCAAAGAGGATGACTATCCCTTGAAAGGACAATTGTATACAGTACTCCTGTACAATGTGTTTCATCGGCCCTGACACAAGTGAAAACAGAGGGCTGAACGCTGATGCAGCACGTGAAAGGAAATGAAGTAACCATTTTGCAGGCTTCCCGCATCAGCAGACTTCAAGATACACTAAATGTAGATTGGGCAATCATCCAGTTCATGTACAGTTTTGGTCACCCTGTTATAAGAAAGACCTGGTTAAACTGGAAAAAGTGCAGAAAAGATTTAGGAGGATATTGCCAGGACTAGAGAGCCGGAGTTATAGGGAGAGGATGGTCAGGCTAGGTCTCTATTTCTTGGAACGTAGGAGAATGAGGGGTGACACTATAAAAAGTGTTTAAAATTATGAGAGGCAAAGATGAGATGGATGGTAACAGTTTTTTTCCCCAGGGCAGGGGAGTCCAAAACTAGGGGGAAGAGGTTTAGGGTGAGAGAGAAAAGATTTAAAAGGGACCTGATGGCCAACTTTTTCAGACAGAGGGTGGTGAGTATATGGAATGAGCTGCCAGAGGAAGTGGTCGAGGCAGGTACAATAGTATCATTTAAAAAGCACTAAGAGAGGTACATGGAGGGGCGGGGCTTAGAGGGATATGGCCGAATGTAGGAAATTGGAGTTATCTGGGTGGGCACTGCGGTTGGCATGGACTGCCTGTGCCAAAGGGCCTGTATCCGTACTGTATTGCTCTATGGCCCTATGACTAATTCACTATTACAGGAATGTTCTGTGAGCCTTGACTAGTTATACCCCACCAGGAAGGGTTCATGTCAACTAACTACAATGGGCCCCTAATTTACCCGTCCTTGTAATTGCAAGTGCCACTAGAAATTGGCCTTGCCAGTTCATAATGAACCAGGTATACACCCACACCACTTACTGACATCACATGTTTGGAGCAGACAGGATATTGGCCACTCCAGATATATAGGCTGCCGCCAATAATAATTACAGGCAGTCAGCGAACTACTGAGCATGCAGACAGCATTTAATGCTGGAAACAAACAGGCTTTGCATCTGGGATTAGTGAAAGGACAAAGTTCCAATGCCTTGATGTCACAGGAGGGATAGCCTAGCCTAGAAAATCCACTGCAACAAAAAACAGAAGTGCAGGCAGCAAGACTTGTGTGTTCTGGATTGTGTAAGAACCGCATGAAATTGGTGCTGCCAGCTCATCATAACAAGTTAGGCATGCAGCCAGCATCACCTGCATTACACGTTGGCAAAATGCCTGTTTGGCAGAAAATAGGAAATCAGGCTTCCTCTTAAAGCTGCCAGCACTCATAGAACAATAGTACATTCAAGCTGTATGCAACCAGGAAAGGCTTTGGAAGGGAAAATTGATTGCACCCACGCCCCAGATCCTAGCTGGTGATCCTGGTCTAAGCAGTGTTCAGGAGTTCTGGCTCTTATATGCCTGAAAGAATAAGCCAGGATTGATAAAATCTCTGGTTTTGTTCTGCATTGTGTTTCCCTGATACGTACTGTATCTTTTCTGTAGATTGTTTTCTTGCCTTTGTGTTTAAACAGTGGCTTTGTACTTAATTTCCAATTTTCCCCCTTTTCCTTATTATTGGTAACCATTTTTTTAAATATTTTACCCATTTGCTTACTTGTCAAATTACTTTGGGTGGTATTTCCAGAGAATAAATGAATGAGGGGTGATACTTAAAGATGAAACTAGGAAGACAAAGAGGGGACATGAAATATCACTGATGGACAAGATTAAAGAACATTCCAAAGCATTTATCAAGTACATTAGCAGCAAAAGGGCAACTGGAGAATGAGTAGGGCCTATTAGGGACAAAAGTGGAAATCTGTGCATGGTACCAGAGGGCATAGGTGAAGTCTTAAATGAATACTTTTCATCTGTATTACAAAGAAAAAGGATTTTGTGGTTGGAATATTCAGGGAGTGGGGTGGTGAAATTCTAAAATATGTTTTCATGAAAAAGGAGGATATATTAGATGACTTGGAAAGCTTAAAGGTGGATAAATTCCCAGGGCCTGATAAAACGTTTCAAAAGCTGCTATGGGAAACGAGGGAGGATTTTGCTGGACTCTGATAAAGATTTTGACTGCAGGTGAAATCCAGGATGACAAGAGGTCAGCAAGTGCGGTACAATATTAAAAAGGGCATGAGAGGTAAGCCCACTAATTATAGTTGGTAAACCTACTAATTATAGTCCTGTGTATCTAACATCAGTGGTACGGCAATTATTGGAAAAAAAATCTGAAGTTCAAGCAGGAAAGACAGGACTTAATCCAAATAGTTAGTATGGCTTTGTTAAGAGGAGATCATGTCTGGCCAATTTCATTGAGATTTTTGAATGAATGACTGGACCTTAGGGAGTATTGAGAAACAAAGGGACTTGGTGCACAAATCCAAGGATCCCTAAAGATGACCACACAGGTAGGTAAGGCAGTGAAGAAGGACACTTGCACTCTTTAGCTAGGGCGCAGAATATAAGAGCAGTGAGGTTATGGTTCAACTTTATCACACATTGGCTAAGCCACAGCTGGAGTCGCATGTAGTTTTGGTCACCACACTACAGCAAGGAAGTGTTAGGATAGGATGCAGAGAAGGTTTCATCAGGATGTTGCCTGCGATGGACATTTTAGTTTTTAGGCTAGACTGGAAAGACTGGGTTTGTTTCCCTGGGAGTAAAGGAGGCTGAGGCAGTGATCTGAGAGTGCCATACAAAATTATGAGGTGCAGAGATAGGGTTGATATTTAATCTTTTATCTTCAGTTTGGTCCCCTCATCAAATATTTGCACTTTCTCGCAGACATCATTGTCTGGAAACTATTGCCTGCCATTTTTTGTAATTAAAATAATACTGCCGCCAACTGCACATTGTGAAAGACACATAAAAATTGAAATCTTCAATGTGCAGATAACCAACCAGCACCATCAGGTTTCCCTGCGCATCATCAGACTGAAACTGGCATTGCTGATTTCAGTTTGGAGTTCCCTTTGATGTGTTACAATTTGTCAACATCTGGCATAGCAGGAATGACCTTTGCAGCCACCGCAACAGGGACATACCATAATACAAGCAATATTCTGGTTAAGAACAGTGCCTGAAGGAGGCAATTGCTTTGTACAAGGGGCCAAGGACTCCCTCCAGGGCTGGAACCAGGCACCAGGGAAGGAGTTTGCTGGTGATAAGTCTGTACGGACACATGCAATCTCTAAGTGTCTGCACATTGGGGAAGCCTGCAATGCAGGCAAATGCTCATGCCCACTCTGCCTGCTTCTGTGGGCTGAAAGCAAAGCAGTTGATGTTTCTTTTCTCTCAGTATGGAGCTTGGGCGACCTCCCTAATCCGGCATCAATCAGTAGTAACAGCCTGGAATGATCCCGAGACAGGAAAGCTGAAAGTGACTATATGATCCTGACCTCCATGGCAAAGCTGCAAATACAAATGTGAAAGCGCAGGATCTTGAGTAGGGCAAAGAATGCAGTTCGAGTACTGGCCTTTTAAATAGGATGGTTTCAGGGAAACCTGGTTGCTAGCAAATGGAAACTATCATTCTTTCTGACTGGTGAACTTGAAAATCTCATTGCGAGTGAATTTTGTATGCTGCATGTTGTACTGTTGATATTATTTTACCTTGTTTTAAACCAGAAATATAGAGTTAGGAAGAAGGAAAATCCCACCAAAAAATGAGGAAATCGAATCTTCCGGCAGGTATTGAGAACGTACTCCAGAACCATGTGACTAAGCACAGCTCAATGCCATCTTCCAATTCACCGATGACACTAATGTTGTTGGATGAATCACAGGCGATGAGTCAGCCTACCGGAGCAGTTTAGGACACCTGGTTGGAATGGTGCCACAACAACAACCTCTTGCTCAATATCAACAAAACTAAAGAGCTGACTGTTGTCTTCAGGAAGGGGAAGGAGGGTGAACATGCGCCAGTCTACAATTGGGGATCAGTGGTGGAGAGAGTCAGCAGCTTTAAATTTCTGGCGTTAACATAGCAGATGGACCCTGTTCTGGGCTCAGCATATTGATGCAATCATAAGGAAAGGGCACCAGTGTCTTTGCTTTCTTAGGAGGTTAAGGAGGTTCAGCTTGTCACCGAACACTCTAACAAACTTCCATAGATGCACTGTTGAAAATATCCCAACTGGTTGCATTCATGGCCTGGTACGGCAATTCCAATGCACAGGAACATAAGAAGCTGCAGAGAGTAGTGGACTTTGCCCAATACATCATGGGCACATCCCTCCCACCCTTGGTAGTATCTACAGGAGGCACTGCCTCAAGAAGACAACATTCATCATCAAAGGTCCCCGCCATCCGGCCCATGCCATCTTTTCACAGCTATCATCGGGCAGGAGGTACAGAAGCCTGAAGTCCCACACCACCAGGTTCAAGAACAGCTATTTCCCTTCAATCATTCAGTTCTTGAACCAACCGGCAAAACCCTAATCACCACTAGTTTAGCAATACTATGACCACTCTGATCACTTTGCACTAAAATGGACTTTTGTTCTGGTTGCTTTTTCACTTGTAAAAATTGTGTGTAGTTTATGTTTTTCTTGTGAATGCTGCTTATATGATGCTATGTACCCGTGACGTTGCTGCAAGCAAGTTTTTCATTGCACCTGTGGATATGACAATAAACTCGATTTTGACTTTGAAACGTGCGCTAGCTTGCTTTGTTCTGGTTCAAACCAAACAAGCACATGGTCTTTGTTTCTAACCCCATTTTCATCCCTTAGTAAAGCACTTAGCTACCTATTTTTGTGAACAGCCCTGAACATAAATCTGAACTATTGCTGTAACCTTACGAATAACCTTTGTTGTTTTCTGTTACAAACCAGAAGACTGTGTAATGGTGTTGTAGTCCAACATATAGTGAGGAATTGATTACATCTTTCCCAAGCCAGTGAGCATTTTTTTTTTGTTGGTGTGAATTTGAACTGTGAAATGATCCTCAAACCAGGGCAATTTCCATTCAGAGGTGGTGACAGGAACCAACCATAGAGAATAAAACTGGGTTAAAGCGGCAGGAGTAGATGCAACATGAGCTCCACAGTTGATTCATTCCAGCAAAATCCTTGCTCAGGAGTGAACACAGAGCTGCAGGAAAGTGGGGGGGGGGGGAAGGAAGATTAATGACCGGTCACCTTGGACGCATACTCCGGGAAAAATCGGCGGGAAGGTTGTTCGATGGCGAGACGCTCACCACGTTTCTCCCGCCACTCGACCCGCCAGGCGCCAACACCATGGTGACTCCTCGCTGCCCCCCCACAGGACGGCCGTTTGTGGGCCGGCAGTGCGCAGGCGCGGTCCTCGCTGGGTCCGTCCTGCGGCTCAAGCTCTCGCGATGCCACCGCCATCCGTGCGCATGCGCGGGAGCCTCCACTTGGAGTTTGAAGCGTCTGGCGGCGAGCGGCGGGACTTCAAGGTAACGAGGGGGGGGGCGGTGGCGGAGGGGGAGCAGGATGGCGCTCTCTCGGGGGACGGGGGCGGCGGCGGTGGTAATAACAGGGTCCCGGAGGTCGTAGACCGCAGACCGCACGCAGCTGCCTGCGAACCTGAGCCCGGCCGCTGTGACCCTGGTCCATTCCCCCCCCAGGCCGCAGCTGCTTTCATCGGACCCGCAGTGGGAGCCCCCGTCCGGTCATCCTTGGGGTCCACGCCCGAGGGAAACTATGGCAACTGGCCCTGGAGTAAGAAATGGCCCGACTGTTACTGGTCCTGATGGAAGTCCACATCCGTGTTATAGCGAGTAGCACCTGAACAGCTCTATACTTGGTCATGTACCGGGAAATGCACCCCAACAGCTCAATGCTGTTTCTCTGGTGATAGATTGCAACTCATGGTTTCGTCCCTGACCTCTACTAATCCCAATTTTAATTGCTCTGCCATGTAACTATACAGATTGGGAGCAGGAGTAGGCCTCTCGGCCCTCGAACCTGTTCTGCAGTTTAATAAGCCCATGGCTGATGTGATTGTAATTCTACATTCCTCTCTACTTGTAATCTTTCACTCCCACTTTTCCTATCTGCTTCGGCCTTAAGAATATTCAAAGACTCTGCTTTCACCATCCTTTGAGGAAGAATTGAAATTGAGGCCCTCTGAGAGGAAAAAGGAATTGCCTCACTGCTTTAAATGGGTAACTTGTTTTTAAATGATAACCCCTAATTTGACATTCTCCCACAATAGTAAACAACCTTTCAATATCCACCCTGTCAAGAACCTTCAGGATTTTATATGTTTCAATCGTTCCTAAATTCCTGAACTCCAGCAGATGCAAACTTTAGCAGATGATAAACCACCCATTACAGGTATTAGTCTTGTAAACTTCTGAACTGCTTTGAATATGTAAAGTCCTTCCATAAATATGGAGAACAATACTGTACATGATGCTCCAAATGTGTTTGCACCAGTGTCTTATATAACTGAAGTATAATCTCTCTACTTTATGATTAAATTCACAGAATAAACAACGGCATTCTGCAGACTTTCATTCTGAGCAGCCTTTTGCAATTTCAGCATGAAGACACCTGAATGCCTTTGCATATCAGAGCTCTGTAATCTCTCAACATTTAGATGATATGCTTTTTATTTTTTTGCTGCCAAAATGGACAATTTCATTTTTTCCCACTTCATATTCCATTTGCCAGATCTTTGCCCACTCACTTTATCCACACGTCTTTGTTGCCATGGGCAGTAGTCAATTCTGTTGCCGGGGTACTCTCTGGAATTCATCCAAAAACCTTTTCTTCTGTCCATGGAAGACAGTCAAGACCTCCTCATTTCATGAAGCAGTTGTTCATCTGCCCTAAATTCTGTCAACTGTGGAGCAATGAACAGCATTCTTCTTGACTTGGAAGTGTGCAGGTTTCAGTCCTACTCCAGAAAGGATCGTAAAAATATAGGCTGAAATTCTAGAGCAGGACTGAGGAATTACTTCACATTTTGTGCTGCTATTGCCAGATAAGAGATGTTAAATTGAGCACTGGCCTGTTCTTTCATATTAATGTAAAAGATCCTGTGCATTACTGAGAAAAAGCAGGAGATTTTTTTTCTGGTGATTGTTCATTAGAAAGCAGATTACCCAGTCCATTGCATTGCGATTTTTGGGAGAATGCCTGCCATGTTACCTGTCTTGTAGCGGAAACTACACGCTCCCTGTCCCCATACACTGCCTGGTGTCAGATTTTGTTTGCTAGTGTTTCTGTGAAGTGCCTTCAGGCACTTTGTTACATAAAAGACTTTCTATAGATACAAGTTGTTGGTACTAAAATGAATTACTTCCCATTTCTTCATGTCAAATTCCACATGCCAGGTGTCTGGCTATTTCACCAAATTATTGGTGTATTATTGAAGTCTGTTGCTATTCCCTTTGCTGTGAAGTATGAGTTTTGTGACATTTACATGCTTTGTAGTAATGCTAGAGACATCCAAGTCCAGGTCATTAAAGTATTTCAAAGAGGAGTGGTCCCAGGAACAGTCTGGAAAAGCAAATATTCACCACTATATTTCCTGGCCCTTTACTTATTTTGTAAGCATGCAGCCACTATTTCTTGCTTTCCTATATACTTAGAGTGCAGTGTTATAAATGGTGTCTTGGATTATATTCCATTTCAGTTCTCAATCTCTGAGAATAGCAATACTGATTGTTGAATGGACTTGAAGAACTGTTGGTTCTTATCTGTAACAACTACTGAGGCATTCTGCTTCTGAGCATTGTGGGAAAAACAGTTTAACCTTCACTTTTACTAATATTAGGCACTTTAAATAATTATGGTTGCCCTTGTCTCTAAGTGTAAAGATCTTTGCATTCCTTGTACCCTGGGGCAGAGTCCCCCTCTTCAACAGTCGGATGCTGTAGGAATGCTGCGTGGCTCTGCTTTGAGGAGTTCAAACAGAATGGCATTGTCAAGCAGATTGTCCATTACCAAAAGTGTCGATAGCTTTACTTCGCTCCTCCACGGCAGGTTTGGTGTCTAGTTCTTCCATGAAAGGCATGCTCACTATTTTGTCTAATCCTCCTTGGCAATGATACTTTCCCTGGAGTACAATTTAGTGTTCCACCCATCTCTCCATCTGATTATTATGACTGATGAAGACCTCCCCTGTCTTCTTTTCAATGGAGCTGTTTACTTTGCTGAAGAACTTATTGCCTTTTTGTTTATATTTTTTGAGCACCTGGCATTCTTTGTGTCAGAAGGCAACTGGATGCTCTGATGGAATTGTAACTCTTTGTCACTGGCACACTGCCTAGCCGTCTGTTGGACTCTGAGCAGCTCTTCAGGCATTCAGTGTTTTCTCATTCAGGTCTCTCATGTAATTGATAAAGGCACACTGCTTAATTTCAGTTAGGGTTCCATTACATGACATTGCCTCAAATTAGTCAACATTTTTTCTATACTTGTTTCCCCATGTATTGAGAACATTTTTGCCATAATCTCAAATTGAGCAGGGTGGTTATTCAAGCTGCTGAAGAGAACTTGGCTGCCTGCCAAAGCTGGTCACCACGATTTACTCCTTTCATGAGGGGTAAGGTAGGTTAATGACAGACCAATGTTAGCCCCCTTCTAGATCTACAGCGGTGTCAGATTAGGGTTAAACTCTGGCATGTTTTTCTCTCTGCTGCTACCATATGTCTTCAGTTCATCTGCAGGTGGTAGATTAATGCCTGACTTTGATTTGGTACTTTGAGGTGTGTAGCAATAAATAGATGTGCGCAAACATTTTTATCTCATTTAGCTTTTCATCGCTGTTAATTGATGCACTTACTATAGGCTGAAGACTAAAATTTCTGACCTGCATTAGCATGGAGTTACCCATCCTAATGGATGGCATGTCGACAAACTTGGAAGGTATCATTATGAAAGACACACATTATCATAATTTTAGTGTGTCATTGAATACTCTTCACATTTTTGATGTTTACAGTTTTGAGCAGAGTCTAATCTTTTGCTTGAGTGTTGACTTGCTGTTTTTGTTCTTGACAGGAACTTAATTATGCCAGCATTTCGACAAGTTGGAGAAAAGCAACTTCCCAATGAAATACTTTACATGGTGTGGTCCCCTAAGCGGGACCTCATTGCACTTGCTAACAAAACTGGAGAGGTATGATCTTTTGTGTTATTCTTTTACCAAAAAATTGATTCATGATTATGGGATGAGTATAACTATGCTTTGAAATACATTGTCAATGTTTAAATTAATCAAACACAAACCTAAATCATAAAAGAAGTAATCGTTGTGTTGATGTCACCATTTGTAATATGGTGAAACAGCAATTATAATTCACAATTGCCCACATCACTCTCAGGTAAGTTGCATGATTTGCTGCTTTTTAACAATGGGACTGTTGTACTGTACATAGTGCACTCAGTGTATTACTTCACCACTGTGGAACTGTACTAAAACTACAATCTTTTGATTGATGCTCAATTCAAGGAACTTGGCAATTTGGAAAGTGCTTCTCATTTTGAAGCCCCAAATCAATGACTGATTGTTTCCTCTTGCACAACTTGTCATTAGTGGCTTGAACATGTAAAAGGTACCAACCACAAATATAAAGTTACAGAAACTAACATAATGAGAAACCACATATTTCCTTAAATCTTTTTATTGGCATTGGTTTATTATTGTCACATGTACTGAGATACAGTGAAAAGCTTTTATTTGCATGCCATCTAGACAGATCATGCCATATGTAAGTATGTGGAGGTAGTAAGAAAAACAGAATGCAGAATATAGTGTTGCAGTTGCAGAGAAAGTCCATTGCAGGTAGACAAATAAATTGCATGGGCCACGACGAGGTAGATTGGCAGATCAAGAGTTCACCTTTTAGCATATGAGAGGTTGGCTCAAGAGTCTGATAACAGCGGGAGAGAGGCTGACCTTGACTCCAGTGGTACATGCTCTGAAGCTTTTGTATCTTCTGCCCGACAGGAGAGGGGAGAAGAGAGAATGACCAGGGTGGGAGAGGTCCTTGATTATGTTGGCTGCTTTCCTGAGGCAGTGGGAATTGTAGTCAGAGTCAATGGAGAGGAGGCTGGTTTGTGTCGGGAACTGGGCTGTGTTCACAACTCTCTGCAATTTCTTGCAGTCTTGGGCGGAGCAGTTGCCATACCAAGCTGTGATCATCGGGGACATGCTGAATTTCCTTAACCTTCTGAGGAAGTAGAGGTGTTGGTGTGCTTTCTTGGCTGTAGTCTCCAGGACAAATTGTTGGTGATATTTACACGTAGGAACTTGAAGCTCTCAACCATCTCCACGTCAGCACCATTGATACAGACAGTATTGGTACTCCCACTCACTTCCTGAAGTCAATGACCAGCTCCTTCATTTTGCTGACATTGAGGGAAAGGTGGTTGTCTTGACACTATACCACTAGACTCTCTATCTCCTTCCTGTACTCTGTCTCATCATTGTTTGAGATCTGGCCCACTACGGTGGTGTGATCTGCAAACTTGTATGTGGAGTTAGAGCAGAATTTAGCTACGCAGTCATGAGTGTATAGGGAGTACAGTAAGGAGCTGAGGATGCAGCCTTGCAGGGCACTGGTGTTGAGGGTAATCATGGAGGAGGCTGATTGTGGTTTGTTGGTCAGGAAGTCAAGGATCCAGTTGCAGAGGGGCTTGCAGAGTCCTAGGTCTAGGAGTTAGGAGATGAGTTTGTTTGGAATTATGGTGTTGAAGGTGGAGCTATGGTCAATAAATAGGAGTCTGACATAGGTGTCTATGTTATCCAAATGTCCCAGGGATGAGTGTAGGGCCAGTGAGATGGTGTCTGCCGTGGACCTGCTTAAGTGGTAGGCAAGTTGCAGTGGGTCGAGGTTGTCTGGGAGGCTGGAATTGATGTGCACCATGAAGCACTTCATAATGATGGATGTCAGAGTCACTAGGCAATAGTCATTAAGGCATGTTACCTTATTTTCCTTTGGCACTGGGATGATAGTGGTCTTCTTAAAGCAAGTGGGAACCTTAGATTAGAGAAAGGTTAAAGATGTCTGTGAGTACTCCTGCCAGCTGTTCTGTGCAGGATCTGAGGACACAGCTGGGGACTTCATCTGGGCCACTTGCTTTCCGCAGGTTCACTCTCGGGAAGGCTGATCTGATGTTGTTTATGAATTAAATGCACTGTTGTTGAAATTTTGTTGGCTTTTCCAGAAATTAACAAATTCTATATATAAAGGCATTTGATCATTGTTTGTTTCACTATCAATGCTAGACATTATAAAGTAGGATGAGCATGATATTCTTTGTTAAGGCAGAAAAGCATTTGTTTTTTTTATATAAGCTTCAGTTGAAAAAATTTCAGGTATTGAGCTGCATGTCTTATGAGCTAATGGTCAATGGCTTATGTTGGGATTCTGAGACAAATAATTTGCAACAATTTTAATGCATAACATTTCAATGATTATTAAATGCAGAGAGCACAGCGGTTATAATGGTGGGATTAGCAACTAATTTTTGTTGCAATTTTCCAGACAATGTGATATTTATGTAAAACTGGAAGACAAATAACGCAATATAGACCATCCCCTTGTAGTGAACGGGTTCCATTTTTACAGATGTCCTTAACTCGATTTTGTCCATAAGTCAGAAAATACACAAAAATGAAATAGCTAGATATGTGATTTTACCACATCTAGTAAAACCATACCTCCACAGCATTGGACTGAATGACTCCAAAACACACAACACTGATAGGAAAGAACAATTGCTGAAAGTAGAGGGACGGGAAGCTAGTTTGGCCACTCGTGAGAACGAATGTATGTTCGTATGTTGGACTTTTGAATTTAATAATAATATGAGAGCTTGTTTGTGTCATAAGTCATGTTTGTAACCCAGGCCAGCCTGTAAATGATCCAGAGGTAGTATGGTGATTGTAGACCAAGTATACAGAGGAAGTACTTCTACAGTTTTCTTTGGAGTACAGTTTGTAATTTCCTTTTGAGGTTCATTTATTACCATGAACCACAGAAGGGTTACATGAATTTTGGTTTCATTTCAACAAGGTTAATTAAAAAGACAACTTGGAGTTTGAGGGAAAAATTGAGAAGACAAATACACTTAGTCTTCTCAAATCAACCATAGTTGTATACCAGTAATCCTGATGAGAATTAGATCTTTTTTGAATGTCAATTCTTGCTTGGATGCGTATAGTTTCAGCAACTCACAAGAAGCTTAATCCCAGGACGAATCCACATGCTTGATTGGTACTGCATCCTCCATCCTAAACATCAGTGTACCTTAGTAGCTGTGTGTGCCATCTACAACATATGCTAGTTTCTTGCTATTTCACCAGTGTCTCCTAAATCTGCATCCTCTATCAAGGACAAGAATAGAGAGTTTGGGCACATTACAAGCTTCAGGTTCATCTCAAGTCACCACATTATGCTGATTTGGAAATAAATCCCCACGTCCAGGTTATGAAACTCTTTACTTAACAGCACTGTTGGAGATCCTTCACCCAGAAGGTCTGTAGCATTTAGGAATTCAGTTTGCCAACATCTTCTAAAGGGCAATTAGAATGGGCATTAAATGCTGACTTTGCCAACCAGGATCTCATTCTGGAAATTAATAATTATGAAAAAGGAAAAATGCAGAGATTCAATAATGTATTGAAATAGTAAACCATTTTCATCACAACTGGATGGATTTCATAGCCTGTGGTGTCAGTAGTTCATGTAAATGTGATACTAAATTTCATTAATTGAATATAGAATAGTATAGCTGAACCTAAATTCCCAGCAAAACCTGAAAAATAATTTTCCATACTTGTGATTTGTAGTATCTGAATTGATTGTGATATGTTTGTTATTTTTATGCTAGAATTATAAAAAAAACATTAATATAAACTTGGTCTCTTGGGAAGCGTAATTAAATAATGAATGATTTACATTTTCCTTTTCAGCTGAAATAACCACAATGTGCAAGTGCTAATGATAGTTGTGTTTGCATCATTTTCCTTCTTCTTTTATAAGAATTTTTCATGCTGTTCAATTTAACTTGGAAGGAACTAAACTTGTATAAATAACTCTTGTTGCATTAGTCAAGAAAGTGAGTGTCATCAACGTAAATGGTAAAATTTTAGATGTTAAGCCAGACAATGGTCAGACTGTATCCGTGATGAAAAAGTGAGCGTTAATAATCTGCTGATTGGTAGATCTTGTGAAAGATGATTGAGAAGAAATTTGAGTACAAAAAGCTATGCAGGATCTTGTATATTATTTTAAGACGAGATAATGATGAATCTCATTAAAATGCTAATTTAGCTGCAATGAGTTCTACATCCATTTCTGGTCACTGAGGTATTGGAAGAATGACAAGGCTCTGAAAGGGTGCTGAAAGATCTACTAGAATGGTCTTGAGATGAAGGATTTCAATTCTGAGGATAGACAAGAGAACTTAAGATTGTTCTTCTTGGAGCAGAGAAGGTTGAGAAATGACATAATAGAAAGATTAGAGATAATGAAGGATCTAGGCTCCGTATGAATGTAAAAGAAATATTCCTGTTGGAGGAAGGATGAAGAACTGAAGGATATAGATTTACAACTGAAAGGCATAATATTTAGCACACAAGCTACATTCAACCAGTGCAGTGTTTCTATCTGATCTGTCTCTTGAAGGTTCTAGTGTTCATTGGTTAGGTGCTGCAATGTTGATTGGATCATTCCAATAAAACACCTTCCTTATAACCAATCAAGAAGAGGCTTGAGTATTATAGAACTATGGTGCACAGTATACAGGTGCCAGGAGATACTGCAAGATCATATTTCCCATCTGTTGATTAAGCAAGCTTTTAATCTGATTCATCAGAGAGATTTCGAGTATTTTGAACAGTCTTAAGGAAGAGATTGAAGTCTTTGACAAATAAGAAGTGCTCTAGACAATGAAGAGAGAGGAAGCAGCTGGTGCCACTGGGGGTAGAAAAAGGAAACTGCCATGGGAGCACTAGAGACAGCAGAGGACAAGGAAACAATAAGATAGAGCCAAGGCACTCCTGGGTTATATCCTGAATATTCTGTAATTACAAATACTCTGTTCCTTGCCCAAATTACTATCTTATACAAAACTAAACTTCCTTTTCTTTGCATCACTATCATTATAGTGCATGAAGTATTATTAAGGCAGCTACTAGCTAATCTGTAAACACAGAGTACTATGGAATTTTGTTTAATTTCCAGGTTTGCTTCATCGTTTAGCTCACATTTCTCAACGGGTGTGGAGCTTGGCACCCAACGAAACACAGGAAAGAAATAACATCGTTAGCATGGAGGCCAGATGGAAAGGTTAAAAAAAACCTCGACTTTCAAGATATTTGGTTTTTAAATTATGCCTGTTGGTGATAAATTCTTTTTTTCTTCTAGTTTTAGCCTTTAGTCTTGCAGATACTCAACGAGTTGTTCTGTGTGATGTGGAAAAGGCAGAGATCTTACATTTTTTCACTTTGGAAAACGTGGTTACCTGCATGTACTGGGCTGAGGTGATGGATCAAAAAAGGTAATCACGAATTTAAACTGAATCTACATTGCAGTTATAGAAATGACCGCATTGATGGAGGCCATTCAGCCTATTATATCTACAACGACTCGCCTAATCTCATTTCCACATTTCAGTATTTGATCTGTAGGCTAATAGGTTATGCCACTTCCAGCACAAATCCAGGTACTTAAATCTGGTGAGTGCTTCTGCCTTCATTGCTAATTATGCAAGGTGTTTCACAGGGGTGTGGATTCTTTGCTTTTTTGTTTTTGTACAATTAAATCCAATTTCATTGGTTTTGTGCCATCCAGAAGTAAAATGTAGGAGTAATACGGGTCCCATCTTGTGATGTTTGCTGTTAGATGAGAATTTTATCTGTGGTGTTTGAAATTGTCCTCTAACTTGGAGGGTGAACTGATTGGGATGTGCCTTTAACCAAAGAAAATGAAGGAATGAGAAATAAACAGAGGAATAACAGAAAAGGGGGAATGAACTAAAGTCAAATCAGGTTCAGGGAGAGAAAGATTTGATAAAGAAAAAGAGGCAAGGAAATTTTCTTAACATATCCACATTTAAAATGTTTTAAACTACAGATTTACCTCATGCAGGAATGTGACTGAGCCGTTTAAATTACTTTCTTTCTGGTTAGATTAGTATTTCGTTAACAGTTATCACATTGCCAAAATTAATTTCTTAATTAGCAACCATGTTCTCTATGTGAGAATAGTGTTCAATTTTTTTTAAAGAAAATGAGGAATTTATGGGTGAAATGTCACTCGCACAAAAATGGAATATCATAAACTGGCCGATAGGTTCTCACAATCTAATTCACAATATTTCTGGATATCTCTCAAGTTGGAATTTCTTGCCAATTAGTGTATCATTGGCATATCGTTATTGTTCCAGCAAGATTTGTCTTTCCAGATCCAAAAGGGTACTTCTAGATTGCCAGGATTCTTTTAAATGTGTATTGCTAATTGATTGAAA
This sequence comes from Pristis pectinata, assembly GCF_009764475.1. Lineage (NCBI taxonomy): Eukaryota > Metazoa > Chordata > Chondrichthyes > Rhinopristiformes > Pristidae > Pristis > Pristis pectinata. Next base: position 75,419,810 of record NC_067406.1, read on the forward strand.
GATTACACTATATCGTGAAAGTACTCTTCTAATCTTTTTGTTAAACATGTATTTCAATTATTAGTCATGCTAAAATAAAAATTGGAATAAAGTAAAGGCCATTTAGTCCATTGATATTTATCCCTGCATTGTTCTAAATTTCTTTGCTTGAAATCCCCATTATTTTAAACAATCCCTAAGCTCTATCTTGTAGATGGAAGGAAGTGAGTAGAATTATGTCAGGAACAATTTTTTTGTGCCGCTATGTACCGTGATGTTAGACCCAATCTTTTTTGTATGAATGGGTTTATACATAAATGCTGAGAAAACTGCCCTACAGTGGTAACATGCTTGATCCATTACTGCATTGTCAGGGTGTGTGATGATGGTGTATGTATTTTTTTATATATTTTCAGTGCAGCAGTATTCCATGTGTCGTTATGAAGGTTTGATACAAAATTACTTGGTCTTCTGGGCAGATATGCAGTGTGAAGTCCAATAAAACCTTTGGGGATTTTGTGTTTCACGTCTTTCATGACAAAAGATGAATTTGCTGAAGATACGACTATTTCAGATTATTCAGCGGTGGCACGGTAGCGTAGCAGTTAGTGTAACACTATACAGTGCCAGCGATCAGTGGTTCAATTCCTGCCACTATCTGTAAGAAGTTTGTACGTTCTCCACATGACTGCGTGGGTTTTCTCTGGGTGTTCCGGTTTCCTCCCACATTCCAAAGACGTACAGGTTAGTAGGTTAACATGGATGTAGTTGGGCAGGAAGGGCCTGCTATGTGCTGCATAAATAGTTTTAAAAATGTTTTAATTATCAGTTAAAAATGTAATAATTTTGACCCTTCTTTCCAGTGCCACTTCTTCAATCAGTTTAATAGATGAGGAAGGAAGCCTTTTTCTGCCCAAGTTACCTGCACTGCCAAAGAGGTAAATTTAATGATAAATGTCTAAACTATAATTAAGTCAATTAAATGGCATCACCTTGCTAGTGTGTGAACAGTTAGGCAAACTTCTTTGTTGGGACAGGTCTGCTATCTCATTATCATTTAGTTGAGTAAAAACTGATGTACTTGAAATGCTTTAAAAGATTGCATGTAAAACTGATACAAGTAAATCCACAATCATATCATGTTATCCACTTTGCAGCCCTGACCTATTTTACTAGCCACCTACCTGTTTACATATATTTTCATGTTTAGTAATATTTGCAAATGTTGAAAGAGAAAATAGGTCCAAATAGTACCACTGCAGAACACTCATATATACTTCCCACCTGTGTGAAGAACAATCACCGGTGTGCATTCTGCCACTTAACAAATTTTGTATGTGTTTCCTCTGCCTTTTTTATCCCAGGGGTTTCAATTTTGCTTGTAAGCCAGGGACATCACTAGAGGCTTTTTGAAAGCTCAGATACACAACGTGAACAGCAATACTTTCAGCCACTGTTATTTCATCAAACAGTTGAATAAAATTTATCAAATAAGATATGTCATTCTGAAAGGCTGCTAAATGATAATAATAGGCATAAACTGCTTTTCAAATTGGAAGTACAAACCTTTTTTTAAAGTTGGTGCCTGATATTAAAATGGGGAACTTGAATTGGGAAATGAATAGTTTCCTTATCTACTTTTGGATATAATTTAAATTAACCCTTTATTTAAATACTGGCATACATTTTTATTGTTATTTAAGGATTGTTGTAATTGTAAATTTATTTTAAGAATTGGAAATAGTGCATTTAATGTACTTTCTTTCCTAATGCCTATGCACTTTTTATCTTGATCAGTTACAGTACCTCTGCAAAGATATTCAGGTATGTCCCGATTTGTGAGATCTGTAATTTTGAAAGTTAGCTTAAGTTGTTTTCCTGGATACTAAGGAACATTTTCTCTCTCTGTTTAGTGAAGAAAAATCAGATGAAGTAACAAAGCTTTTGGTGACAAAAGGTATTTTTCCCATTCTAATTTTTTTTTGGAGGTTCTTGATTAATGTGTGCAGGTTGACAGGTAAAAAGAATGTGACCAAACTTAAAAGTATTTCATTGTTGAGCACATAACAACAAAATGGCATTCTCAGAAATTATGTATTCTTAAGCTGCATTTCCTTCATTTTATTTGTTAGAGCCACCCTTCCCAGTAGTTCATACTGTCTGAACTGCCCCTCCCTCTTCCTCCTCATCCAGATGATGGTGACCAATAGATATGCCAAGAGTCTGAGGCTCAAGGCCCTCCTTGGCATAATGCTGATGTAGTTAAAGATATAGAAACTTCTAATTTATAGCTGAGACACGGCACTATATCCAATATTCTTAGCTGTTGGTGTCCCAGCTATAAACTGCTCACTTGCAGAGAAATAAGTGGTGCTGGAAAAGTTGCATGTACAGTCACTGCATATTGCATGCATTTGCAATGATGCAAAGTCTCGCTACCTACATGAAACATCAAAGACGTCAATCAAACGAATTCACTAAACGCTTGTATGCTGACAGTGACCATGAATAGAATGGGTGAAACCTTATGAAAATCACAAAAATTGAAGGTTTGAAAATCTAAACTAAAAAGTGAAAATGCTGGAAACAGTTGGGAAAACAGACAACAACTGTGGAACTAGAAATGGAGTTAATGCTTCAGGTCAAAGACTCTTCATCAGACTGACAGATCTGCCAAGAATCTGAGGCTCAAGGTTTAGCTTGGTTTGATGCAGATGCTGCAGTTCCGAAGCAGTTACCTCTAATGCGACAGCTAAGAACATTGGATATTTTGTCATGTGTCCCAGTTGCAAGCTATGGACTTACAGAGAAATAAGGATCTGACAAAAATCATCAACCTGAAATGTTAACTCTGCTCCCCTTTCTTCAGATGCTGCCTGTCATGAGTACTTCCAGTGTTCTGTCTTTTTATTTCAGTTGAACCCCTGTTTTTGGGCATTCAGTATTCCATTAATCTCCAGCAAAGTATCCTCCACCTCTAGTGGAGGACTGCTACCAGGACATCCAGAGAAATGGAAGTGATTCCACTTCCCATCCGGATGCTTCTTTTCTTCCCCCGCCCCACCCTACCACACTACCACATGCTTCCTCATCTTCTGTTGGACAAGTCAGCCCCTGCAGTTGGAGATGAAGCAGCCTTTGGCAGAGCCTTCAAGGGCTGCAGAGCCTAGATGACGTTGGCCAATAGTATCACAGAATAATTTGAGGATGCTCCATATCCTATTGTTCCCGCTGGTCCAATCCTCACTGTTGTGCAATGTCTTTAAGTAACCAGCTGCCCATAACCATTCTGGAGATCCTGGTTGATGCATTCTGAAGGGCACTCCCAGAATTTTACAGGTGTCTAAAGTTCACATCAATAATTTGTTCAGTGGCCTATCTAGTGGTAACAAGGCAATCATTACTCCTGTGCCTCATTCTTTGGGTTTCTGTGAGGTGTTGTTAAACATGTTTTAAAGTTAAGTTGGTTCTTTGTTTCCAAGGAGCCATCCGGTAACTCTGCTTCTATATTTGAAGATATTTTACAGCTTGAGCAGTTGTATGATGAAAGAATCATGACATCTGCCTGGATGGCCATAGAATGGAAGACCAAGAAGTTGCTGAGCATCCCTGGGCATCAATGGGTATCTTAATTCCCAGTGATGTTTGTAGTGGTGACTTAAACCTATGGTAAATCAGTCAGAATTGTATATCTAGCATCTGTTCTTTCTTATGGGCTTCATCACAAGCAAAGTTGACATAAATGCTGCTCCTGACAAGGAAATAATCAGTCATCTTAAACACTGGTGCTGCCAACTGTGAGATTCTACGGATATCTCTGGCTGAGCACTGGAAGGATCCTGGGGTAAAGAAGCTGAGTTGGTAGTTTCATTGACAACCACTTGCTTGCAGTTCTTGTTGCAGGTAGTCGCAAATGTCCCCCAGCAGCAGGAGGAAAGCCCTGAGCCTTCTAATATGGCAGGTGTTCCAGAATTTTTGAGAAGCTTATTCTTCTGCTGCTGCCTTTTCCTATGCACAGCTGCAGAACTCTGAGCAGAAGGCAGTAGTCATTCTTGGTTCTCAGTTGAGATGCAAAGTGATGCCACGTAGGTGGCACACACGCTGATATTGATAAATCAGAGTTTCAAACTGCAGATCAAAACTGTGAACATCCAAAGTGAATAAAGTAACCTGTCATCACAAGTACTATGAATAAACCCTTTCGGATAAGCAACTTGGAAAACAGCAGTGAGTGCTGATTACTTATCGGCAGATTTCCCTGTCAATTAGCTCTTTTCCTGTTGATTTCACAGGGGAGTCTCACTAAGTCCAGGAAACCAAAGTTAATTTGTAGAACTCAGGCAAGAATTGCGATAGTTGATATTAATGGAGCTTCCTGACAGCAAGTTAATTTCCCTGGTTGTAACCCTGCATACAAATCCATGTGCTCTTCCACGTTAAAATTCAAACATTTTTATAATGATAACTGAACAGCCTAGGGCTATTCATAAATTAGTAGAATCGATCTTCAGAGACCCTCTTTCACATTTCTTAAAATTAAAAATGGTTAGATTCTTCCACAAGTTAGAAAGATTTCACATGGTTATGAAATGTGATGAATTTCATGTTTTGAATAAATCTGATGCATTTTAAAAAATTTTGTTCTTTTCTCACTAGGCTAAATACCCTTGTTCTAGGGGGAGATTCTGGATTCATTGAATTATATGCATACGGAATGTACAAGATTGCAACAGTAACACAAGTATGACAGGTTTTGCATTTAAATAATTTTATGAAATTAGTGGAGCCACGTCTTTTGTGATCCTAAATACTGCCTGATTGGTCAGGTGCAAGGCACAACACCAGAACAGATCAGGGTGTTATTATTATTTTGGGATCTTGTTGCACTTGGAATTGTGGATGGAAATTCTTCCAATGCTTTAGGGACTTTTGACGGAGTTCTTTCAGTGGCCATTAAACCTCCAGCTTCAATTACTGACCTACACTGTCTACCCAGAAAAGAAATGATTTGACTATTGAAAATCAAAAAAGTTACAGATGCTGGAAATCAGAAACAAAAAGAGAAATTGACAGAAACACTGAGCAGGTCAGGTAAGAGAAACAGAGTTAACTTTTCAGGTTGAACATTCTTCATTAGAACTTCTGGTAAAGGGTCTTCAACCTGAAATATCAACAATGTTTCTCTTTCCTCAGATGCTGCATTACTTGTCCATTGTCTGCCCCCATCTGCCCTACCTTTTAAAATCTATTTTATAATTGCTTCCTAAAATCTGTACCCCTTATCAAAACAAGAGAAGAATGAGGTGAGAAGGCAGAACCTGTCATCACCCACTATATATCATCAACGTGGCAGACTGTCTGTGCTTTGTGAGTCATGGCTTCTTCCAACTGTTTTTTGCCCACAAATGTAAGCATTTCCTAGGCATGAGTGACAGGGAAGAGCCATGTAGCATCTTAGTGGCTTTTATAAGGTGATAGTAGTAATATTACTTCAAGTGAATTAAAGGTTCAATATTAATTTAGCATCTTCTTGCAATAATTGTTTGAATTTCCTGACGTTTTCATATTTTTTGCCAGCATCACTTTTGACAACTTGTAAGTTCTTACTTTCACCTGTGCTTTAACAAGCTGTAATTTCACCTTGCTGCACTACAATTTTGCAAATGAGCTTTTTGCTAGGTATCTGTAACTGATCCCTCAGTTACCATGACTATTCTAATGCACTGCTGGCCAGCCTCTCCCATTCTCTCCTTTGTATCATTCAGGCCACCTGCTGGCTGTATCCTAGCTCAAGCAACATCCTGTTTACCCATCACTCATGCCTGCTGACCTACACCTGTTCTTGGTTAAGAATTTAAAATTCTCATTCTTGTTTTTTGATCTTCCCATGACCCTCCCTTCTATCAACCCCTATAGCCTGACAGTTCTCCAAAGGATTCCTGTCACAGTATGTTGACAGGCCGACTAGAGGGAATGCCATATTAGATCTAGTATTAGGTAATGAACCGGATCAGGTGACAGATCTCTCAGTGGGTGAGCATTTGGGGGACAGCGACCACTGCTCCCTAACCTTTAGCATTGTCATGGACAAGGATAGGAGCAAAGAGGACGGGAAGATATTTAATTGGGGAAAGGCAAATTATGAAGTTATAAGGCTAGAACTTGAGAGTGTAAATTGAGATGACATTTTTGGAGGGAAATGTACTATGGAGATGTGGTCGATGTTCAGGGATCTCTTGCAGGATGTTAGGGATAAATTTGTCCCAGTGAGGCAGAGAAAGAATGGCAGGGTGAAGGAACCATGGGTGATGTGAGGTGGAACAACTAGTTAGGAAGAAGAAGGCAGCACACATAAGGTGTAAGCAGCAGGGATCAGATAGGGCTCGTGAGGAATATAGAGTAGCAAGGAAGGAACTTAAGGGGCTAAGGAGAGCAAGAAGGGGGCATGAAAAGGCTTTGGTGAGTAGGGTTAAGGAGAATCCTAAGGTTTTTTTCTCGTACGTGAAGGGCAGAAGGATGACGAGAGTAAAGGTAGGTCCGATTAGAGGCAAAGGTGGGAAGATGTGCCTGGAAGCTGTGGAAGTGGATGAGGTTCTCAATGAATATCCCTCTTCCGTATTCACCAAGGAGAAGGGTCTTGATGTCGCTGAGAGTGTTGGTAAGGTTAAAGTTCTAGAGCATGTAGATATCAAGAGAAAGGATGTGTTGGAGCTGTTAGAAAATATTAGGACAGATAATTCCCCGGGACCTGACGGAATATTCCCCAGGCTGCTTCGTGAGGCGAGGGAGGAGATTGCTGAACCATTGGCTAGGATCTTTGCGTCCTCGTTGTCCACGGAAATGGTACCGGAGGATTGGAGGGTGGCAAGTGTTGTCCCCTTATTCAAAAAAGGTAGTAGGGATAGTCCAGGGAATTGCAGACCAGTGAGCCTTATGTCTGTGGTGGGCAAGCTGTTAGAAAGGATTCTAAGAGATAGGATCTATGAGCATTTAGAGAATCATGGACTGATTAGGGACAGCCAGCATGGCTTTGTGAAGGGAAGATCTTACCTCACAAGCCTGATAGGGTTCTTTGAGGAGGTGACCAGGAAGATTGATGTGGTCTACATGGATTTTAGTAAGGCGTTTGACAAGATTCCACATGGTAGGCTTCTTCAGAAGGTCAGAGGGCAAGGGATCCAGGGAGGCTTGGCCGTGTGGATTCAGAATTGGCTTGCCTGTAGAAAGCAGATGGTTGTGGTGGAGGGAGTGCATTCAGATTGGAGGGCTGTGGCTCGTGGTGTCCCACAGGGATCAGTTCTGGGACCTCTACTTTTTGTGATATTTATTAATGACGGATGAGGGGGTGGAAGGGTGGGTTAGCAAGTTTGAAGACGACACAAAGGTCGGTGGTGTTGTGGATAGTGTGGAGGGCTGTCGAAGCTGACAGAGGGATATTGATAGGATGCAGAGCTGGGCTGAGAAGTGGCAGATGGAATTCAATCCAGAGAAGTGTGAGGTGGTACACTTTGGAAGGACTAACTCCAAGGCAGAGTACAAGGTTAATAGCAGGATTGTGGGGAGTGTGGAGGAGCAGAGGGATCTGGGGGGGGTTCATATCCACAGATCACTGAAAGTTTTCTCACAGGTAGATAGGGTAGTTAAGAAAGCTTATGGGATATCAGCTTTCATAAATCATGGGATCAAGTTTAAGACCCGTGAGGTAATAATGCAGCTCTACAAAACTCTGGTTAGACCACACTTAGAGTACTGTGTCCAGTTCTGGTCGCCTCATTATAGGAAGGATGTGGAAGCATTGGAGGGGGTTCAGAGGAGATTTACCAGGATGCTGCCCGGATTAGGGAGTATGGATTATGAGGAGAGACTAAAGGAGCTAGGGCTTTACTCATTGGAGAGGAGGATGAGGGGAGACATGATAGAGGTATACAAAATATTAAGAGGAATAGATAGAGTAGACAGCCAGCGCCTCTTTCCCAGGGTGCCAATGCTCAATACAAGAGGGCATGGCTGTAAGGTAATGAGTGGGAAGTTCAAGGGAGATAGCAGAAGGAGGTTTTTCACCCAGTGAGTGGTTGGTGCATGGAATGCGCTGCCTGGGGTAGTGGTGGAGGCTGATACGTTGGTCAAGTTCAAGAGATTGTTAGATAAGCATATGGAGGAATTTAAAATAGAGGGATATGCGGGAGGAAGGGGTTAGATAGTCTGAGGCATGGTTTAAAGGTTGGCACAACATGGTGGGCTGAAGAGCCTGTATTGTGCTGTATTGTTCCATGGTTCTATGTACTTGCAGTCGTGTAATTCTAGCTCTTGATCGTTACTGAATTTAATCATTCCATTCTCGGTAGCTGTGCCTTCAGCTGACATAGCCCTATGTTCTGGAATTTTCTCCATCTATTTGTTACCTCCTTTAAGATGCTCTTTAAAATTTACCTCACTCAGCAAGCTTTTTGCATCCATCATCATGTCTCCTTGAGTAGCACATCGTCGAATTTTGTTTTCAGTATTCAGATATACAGAATAATTGGCTTCTAGATGGCTAAGGGTCTCCCCCAAAATATACATTTGTTGTACATCAAATAGCTATGCGCACTGCTTATGTGTCAGTACAGTGAGATGTAAACAGCCATAAGGATTATTTTCTCCAAGCATCCATGAAACAGCACATGACAGATTTGCTTCAATACAGTTTTGCAAAAATATCTGACAGCTACATCAACATGCAGTGAGACCAAAGCAACCAGGAGCAGCAAGTGAGAAAGGACATCAAACCACATCAAGGAAATCAATGCTATGTACAGGAAACTCTCTGCAATTACCCCTATTCATTATTACCCAATCCAAATTAGCATCGACAACAATTACATGGGTAATCTCATTCATGTTACCTACTGATGTATTTCAACTGTTATGGATCTTATTTCTTTTGAATGCTGAAACATTATCCAACAGTATACCAAGAACACTTTCAGAGGAAGGTATTGAAATAAATCATGTAGCTGTGTTTGAGACAACAAGTAGTTCCATGGGAAAGGAAGAAATTGGGGACTGTAGCAAGCGTGTAGGTTATGGGATTTGAATTAGTTAAAAATGGCCTGAATATTTTCCATGCTTTTTGAGAGAACAGTTTGCATCTTTATTTAAAAGATGAATAGTGAAAGATATTAATGCGTTACACTTAAACATGATTTGATTTCCTCCTGCAGATTGCCGGCCGATGTTTGGGTCTTTGCTTATCCAGTGATTTCAAAGCATTGTCCGTAATTACAGAGGTTCAACTATCCAAAGAACCAGAGCCAATTATCAGCTATTTTCAGGTAAGATTTCCTGACCTTCGATCAAAAGTGTATTTTCTTATCTACGGATTAGGGTTGTATGATTAATATTACAAATATTCCTAATAAGTCCTAATAGTTTGACAAGTGAGGTAAAAATTCCCTCTGACCTTGCAGTAAAAAACCATTATACCTACAGTTTTTTTTGTTTATAAAATTCGTTAATCTGTTAGAGCTTGCAATACATTAGAATTATTTATATAAACAACAGTTATGAGCATTGAGAGGAATTCAGCAAATTAACTTAAGCAAAACTAGTAACAATTTTGAAACAAAATGTTGGCTTTATAATAAATGTTCTTGTCATTTGTTTATACAGTTAGATACCACCTTGCTGTCAGATTGTTTGCCTGAGGTAACTCGGATGGCCCGGAAGTTCACTCATATTTCAACACTCCTCCAGGTACAGTCCAAAGTTGCAAACTTGAACTATATGAGATCAACACTGAAGATTAATTATTCCTTATATTTGACGTCTTTGTGTCCCCATTTTTTAGTGTTTGATGCCTTAACTTGGAGTTTTTTTTTAACTGCCAACCATCTGTCACTTACATATAGCATTGGCTTCTGGCTGGTTCACTGGGCCCATCAGTCAGATAACCAGGAACCAAGAAAAATCAATATTCACTTTCCATTACTAAGACACCTAACCAAGGACAATGAAAAACATCAAAGTAGAAAACAAGTAAATTGTAAACCTTAACACCTCTAGCCCATAAACCCACCGATTGTTGCTTCTTCCTTATTACATTGCCAGTCCTTCCTTCTTAAGGAAGTTCCCAACAGAATGCAGAATAGTGATGCAAACGAGGAAGCGTTGCATCCATAAGTATGTTTCTCATTGAAAAAATGTTGACAATTTAATTTGATATAATTAATTAAGTAACGGGCATCAGCATTCCTGAAGCCTTGGGTTTGTTGAAGTGGAAGTCTGGAAGCTCTGGTGACAGTTGGAGTAACTCATTTCATTGTCTTAATGAGCTTCTATCCTTTAGTCAGGCTAATCTTTCATCCATCATTTGAGAAAGGCATTTTTCTCAACATTTTTCTTCATATTAATCACATGTATGGGATCCAGCCAAGCACATAGTGATGAAGTAGAGTGTTTTGTTTGCAATAGTCTACATCAGGAATGTGAGGGAGAAAATTCTGCATTGTTTCCTTTTAAAGACTTAACTCTTTCTGTTGTAGATAGCTAGCAATGTATCCTCCAAGTACTGTCTACTTGAGAAATTGGCTCTAGCAGAGCTTGTTGCCATGTGCATTACCAGCACTAATCATTGAGAACATGAAGTCTTGGGGTTGCATTTGAAAAATTAAATGACTCGTCTTCATTAATATGCTAGGATAAATTTTCATTGTCCAAGTTGAAACCTTTTTTCAGCCAGTCTGGATAATTTTTGAAAAGTAGATCACAGCCTCAGTTTTCTGATTGGAGCGATTGAAGTAATGGAGGTTGCTATTAACAAACCCAACAATATTATGGAAAAATTAAGATATACAAATATGATTACTGTTATAAAGTTAATAATGCTAAACATGAAAAGAGAAAAGGTAAAAGGGAAAACCACACTGCTTACAACTTCATTTTAGAAGTATGAAGTTTATTATACTGGAAAACTTCTAATGGACCAATAGATAAATCCATTATTTGTGTTGTATTGAATCTTACAAAGCAGAAAGCTCTACCTTCAGTTCCTAGTCAAAAAAATCAGTGCTGCTGGTCTCATTGCACCTGTCCCAAAGAGGGGAAGTAAACCGTGAGCCAAGATTAATCCCACATCAAAATGCTGCAGATATTGGAAACTTGAAATCAATTAAAAATATTCTGGAAATATTCTGCAGGTCAGACAGCATCTGTGAAAGTAGAAACCTAATTAATATTTTGGGTCAATAAGCTTTCATCAAATTAAATCAGGATTACTGCTCGAGATAAATAATTCATTGAATCTTTGTGAAAACTTCAATGGATTGGAGCTCTCCCATTATTACAGTGTTTGTTTTATGTACATTGTTAAAATTAATGTATAAGGAATGGTTATAGAGGCATACAGTGCAGTAACAGGCCCTTTGGTCCACCATGTCCTTGCCAACCATCAATTACCCATTTACACTAATCCCATTTAGCAACACTTGATCTGTAACCTTGTCTGCCTTGGCAATTCACTTCTCGTATGTTGTGAGAGTACCTTCCACCACACATTCAGGCAGTCCGTTCCAGATTCCAGGCACCCTCTGGGTGAAAACATTCTTCCTCTGATTCCTTCTAAATTTTTTCCCCTTTACCCTAAACCTATTTCATCTAGTTTATGATACCTCAGTTATGGGGAAAAGTTTCCTACTCTCTCTGTACCCCTCATAATTTTCTATACCTCAATTAGGTCACCCCTCAGCCTCCTCTGCTCCAAGGAAAACAAACCTGGCAAATTCAATCTCTCCTCGTGTGTGAAATGTTTCATTAAAAAACAATGTTTTATATAACTGTACCATAACTCTGCTCTTATATTACATGCTGTGACTAATCAAGGCTGGTGTCCTATGTGCCTGCTTATCAACATGTTCCTGCAACCTTCAGTCATTCTTAGATTTGTACACTAGGACACCTCTGTTCCTCAGTACTCACTAGGGTCCTACTATTCATTGTTTGTCCTTATTAGTCCTCCCAAAATGCATTGATTAGCAATTACAAGGATGAAGTTGCTCTGTTCATTTTACTATCTGATCAATATCTTCCTGTAACTTCATTATCAACTGCCCCTCCAATTTTTGTGTCATCTGCAAACTTACTAATGAAACCATCTACATTCATATCCAAACTGTTAATATATATGACAAACAGCAAGGATCCCAGCACTAATTTATGTGGTACACTACAGTTCACAGGCTTCCAGTCACAAAAACAACCCTCCACCATCACCCTCTGCTTCCTATCACCTAGACAATTTTGGATCCAATTTGCAACTTGCCTTGGATTCCAGGGGCTCTAACCTTTTGGATCTGTTTCCAGCGTGAGACCTTATTAAATGTCTGACTGAAGTCGATGTTGACCACATCAAATGCCGTGCTTTCATTAATAAATGTTGTTACTTCTTAGGAAAAAAACAACAAATTGGTCAGATAGGATCTCCCCTAAACAAAGCTATGCTGACTACCTGATAAATCCCTACCTTTCCAAGTATAAATTAACCCTTTGGACTTTTTCCCATACTTCCTGACCATTGACAATAGATTCATGGGCCTGTGGTTACCAAGCTTTTCCCTGCTACTCTTCTTGAATAAAGCTACTGTCACCTGTGGTCAGTGAAGATTTAAAAAATCTCTGTCAGGACTCCAGCAGTTTCCTCCATTGGTTCCCTTAGTAGCCTGGGATACATTTCAACAGGTCCTGGTGATTTATCCATTAGCAAGCCTTCCTGCAAGGATGTTAGTCCTATTGTGGTTCTGGTGTAACCCATCCAGCTTGTATAGGGCTCACCTTCCCCAAGTAACAGAGATACTGACAGATTCAGGATGTTACCTGTTAGATTCAAGTAGATTCATCACTGTAATATTAGTATATGTTCTGTACTACAGAATTAAAATACCTATAAATATTGCCAATATAGGGAATACTAATGCTGGTGATGTACATGTTAAGCGTTAAACACAAAATACACAATGTAATTATGTTTTAGGGGCCTGCTATTTCTTAAAAACTGTAAGCTTAACTGACATTTTAATGAAAGCAAAGAGTTGAAACAACCTACTGAAATGCAAACTGCAACGTAGACTGTAATTTCAACACTGACCCAACAGCTAGGTGATGTCATTGTGAATAAAAGTTTGAGCTAGCTTTTGCTCAATGTCAGTAAATTTCAGTCATATCTCTGAATGGACTTTTGGCAAGTACGTCAAAGAGCAGTGTTTAAAAACAATGCAGTAACACAATGGATGGTCTTCACCAGCTCCTGGGCATTTGAATCTGGTATTGTTAATCTTGGTTACTTTACTATTCTTCTTTATTTTTCATTACTTTTATTTTAAATCACTAGTACCAAAAACTGTCATTGGCCTGCATGTGTGAAGCCTGGGAAGATATTTTAATGCAAATGGACTTAAGGCTGACAAAGTTTGTGCAGGTCAGTACTGAAATAAATAATTCTATTTCAGCTGTGTGATGTAATAAATAATAATACAAAAATACCCTGGAACAAACTATTTGGTATTGTTAGTCTGTAATGCAATACATGTTTAAGATGTGTGACCCACGTGTGCTTAAAATTGGAAAGGAGGTTGCAATTAAATGATCACAGGAAGATCCACCTGCAGTAGAGGGGAATTGTGCAGAAGCTAAATGGCCCAACTGTGTGAACACCAAGAGTCAGATCTATGTGGCCTTTTCACAGGGTCTTCATTTTTGCCATATGTATGTGACCAGGAAGAATGTTGTTTAGCCTGGATTACATGTTCAGTACAATTCAGTCAGTGAAGAGGACTATGGCCCATATAAGTAATATACATTAGATATTCTAGGTATTTGAAACTACGATATCCAGAACCTTATTCCACCATGTAGCCCATCATCAGTAATAGAGCTGGTTCAGGTTGGTGTTTACCATTCATCTCCAATTCTTTAGCATTTAAATCAGTGAAAGTCCCAATGGCCAACCAAGAGGATGGAACTTACAGGAAATGGGTTTTAGAACATAGAACACTACAGCACAGTACAGGCCCTTTGGCCCACAATGTTGTGCCGACGTTTTATCCTGCTCTAAGATCTATCTAACCCTTCCCTCCCTTATAGCTCCCTATTTTTGTATCATTCATGTGTCAATCTAAGAGTCTCTTAAATGTCCCTAATGCATCTGCCCCCACAACCTCTGCAGGCAGTGCATTCCACACACCCACCACTCTCTGTGTAAAAAAAACTTACCCCTGACATCCCCCTTATACCTTCCTCCAATCACCTTAAAATTATGTCCCCTCATGTTAGCCATTGTCGCACTGGGAAAAAGTCTCTGACTGTCCACTCGATCTATGCCTCTTATCATCCTGTACACCTCTATCAAGTCCCTTCTCATCCTCCTCCTCTCCAAAGAGAAAAGCCCTAGCTCGCTCAACTGGGTTTTCTCTGTTGCCTGAGTGTGGGCCCCCGATAGTCTCCAAAGTCCATATCATTTTCACAGTGTGGTTTCAGCTGAGAAACTCTGCTAATTGAGTGGATTCATCCACAGTAGGAAAGGGAGAGATTCCTCATCAACTCCATGATTCCTGATATCTGATTTTAACATCCTTTTTAATTCAATCTTCATGTGTGTGTTGCTCCAAGACCAGCCAAAATATTACAACTATGGTATTTCTTAAAAAATAAGCAAATCTTCTACTTTTCTGAGATCTTTCTAAACAAAAATCCTTAATGATTAAACATCATTTTTTTTTTAAAGAAAGCTTTTTGTTTGTCCATATCAGAGAGCAGTTGAGTGTTTCATTAGTTCGATTCCATTATAGTAGTTCTTGAAACATTGTGTGACTGATGACTTATCCTGAATGTCAGTTTTTTTTGGAGAAGCTGGAGGACAAACTCAAAGTGATGCCAGTGATATGATGGATCAAAAAAGCAAGTACACTGTAATAAATGAAAGGCCTACATACTAAAAACAGCTGAGGAAGATGCAACTATAACTTCTTGATCTTATGTGATGAGGCTATTAGCTGTCAAATAACACAATACATTATATTAAGGGTGCATCTTGTCACTAATCTCATTAATACATCCTCTCCTGCGTTGGAACACAGGTTTACACCAAATCTGACCTCTATTTTGATAATCTTAGAACTAGCTGGTAGTATTTACAGATAACCAATATTGCCACATTCTGTATAAATGAGCAGGGTGGAGAGTTAATGCGAGATTCTTAGACAAAATAAAATTATTTATTTCATTTGACTATGATAGTAATTTCATTATTAAGATAAGGTCTTAATGCTTAGCTAACTTGAACAACCAGACAGTATTAGGAAAGGTAGTTCCTTGGAGACTGAAACCTCTGAAGAGTGTTAAGTGTTATTCCATCTTCCTCAGATTAGCTAGTCATATGCAATGCCGCAACTGAATTGCATTAGCTGAAACTAAGCAGAGAAATCCTAAATTATTTGAAATAATTATGCTTTAACCAAGTCAGAGAGCAGGTAGGCCTTTCATCCCAGTGGTCCAGAATTTCTTGGCAACAGCAAATACCAATGCTCACCATTCCTTTACCTGCTACATTTGCACTCCAGAACAGATCTTCCAGTGATAACTTCCTGAATTTAAGCTACCACTGCCCTGGTCATAAAGCTCACAGAAATGCTTCGGCAGTCAGGAAAGCTACACCTTCAGGCTGAAACATGTTTCTGACATTGGCTGTTAGTCAAAAACTAGTCAAAATATTAAACATTAATTATAAATGTTATTGAACTGTTTTCTTTAAAATTAAAAGCACCTAAACTAAATTAAATATATTTAAACTAACCTAATGAATTCAAGAAGTTTAAAATGCCCAACTATTGCCTTTCTGTCTCGCAGCCATTCCTTTCTTGCTGGCCAAGTTTTCCACGCTTATCCCACTCTTTGCTCATAACTCTAATGTACTACATGGAAATTAATTTTGCTATTTCCATTGCCATGGAATAGCTTATATTGCAATGTTAGTCCCAGGTGTGAGATTACTTGCTATAGAATCTTCAATTGTAATTATTTTTCTGTTTAGGAAAAAAATACTCAAACTTCAGTGCAGGAAGAATTCATGCAGCTGCTGATGTGGGGTAAAGCTAGGTAAGTTTGTTAAGTCACTTGAACATTGTAACAAGAATCTGTTTAAAATAACACATGAATGTTCACAATAATTTATCTGGCAGTCACATTAATGTTCATGTTAGTTAATGACAAACCATTTCAATACCGTTTGAATATCTTTAAAAATTGGCATGTAGCATGCAGATTCTGTCTGTTTCCATTTGATTTGCAGTGCCTCAAATTTGGCATGTTTACTCCCATAATGGTTGGTTGTCAGGGCTGCTGTCAAACTTCAAATGATTGTCTTCATTGCTTTTTAGCTCCATTTATTTGTAACTTATGCAAACTTTTTTCAATCCAAGTCTCTCCAGATCTCCTTACTTTCATCTGCAACCCTGCCACCAACTTTAAGGTGTTTTGAAATATTAATTCTAACTTTGATTCTTCTTCTTTTACTTTTAGTGCCTTCTTTTTAAGCTCCTATTTAATCATTTCATTATATTTTATCAGGCCAGCTGCTGTTGATGCTGATTTTATTTAATTCATTTTCAAGAAACCTATTCTGAGATTAAAAATCAATTTTATTTAACAGCCTAGGGATGATGTTTACTTCCCCCTGAAGTTCAAATTAATTTCAGGGGCTACCTGCCAAAGTTAAGTTTGATTAACTAATTTAAATGGTTTTCCTTTCTTACAATAACTTACCATAACTTTTAGTAGTCAATCTACCAAAGGCTCATTTTATTTAATTTTGGATACATGTTTCATTGATTTTATTTAGACTTCTAAATAAGAGATTATAGTGATTTTAGTTTTTATTTTATTTAGTAAATTAATATAGGTGAGAACATTATTTGGAACCAAGTGCCATTCTTTTGCTTTCCCTGCCTTAATCTTCCATTCGTTAGCTTCCATTGTCTATAATAGATCTCTTTTTTTATGTGGTTGCTTTCATCCTCCTTTTCAAATTTCTTTTACGTAATTCCACTGCCTCTACTTATGTATTAAGTTCCACCTGTTTTAACTCTGCTTGATTTTTTCTGGTTCTACACATTCAACATCTTTTGCTCCTCCACATACATCCTTCTATTACTGTTCTTTGTGAAATCTTTTTTTTCTTGATTAGTGGTGGAGTCAAAAATTGACAAGTAATCAACATTTCTACATTATCTAGCTGTGACTAATACAATTTTTCTTGTTTGTAGTCCAGAGTTGCAGTCTTTGCTTATGAACCAGCTAACAGTTAAAGTGAGTATATTATATAAATTAAGAATGAAATAAAAATCTTAACATCTAGTAGTGATCTTGAATATAATAAAAGTGACTTTGGTAAAGATTATATTTCTTCACTTTGATACTATCTTTTGTGATATGTACCATTGATGGCTTCTATTTTGCATGTGAACATTTTGCTTTGTTTAAAACAGGGTTTAAAGAAGCTTGGCCAATCCATTGAATCGTCTTACTCTAGTATCCAGAAACTAGTTATTAGTCACTTACAAAGGTAGAGTATCATTCTTTTAAATTGAGGAAGTGTTTATTATTAAATTACATTTCCAAGCTTTTATGCTGAACAATAGCTGTAAGATATGATTTGTCTTAACCTAAATGGTTTGAATCTAGCTGTTGCATTTTAAAATATTTTCAATATTTCATTTTTATGGTTGTGAACTAAACAAGTATGGATTTTCCATTGTTCTTGCTTTAGGCTCATCTCTTTTAGGGCAATAATGTCATTTACTAGAAGGATGCACTATTGATGCCATACAAATTCCCAGAATTATACACATGATGAACATGAGCTTTTTAGCCTCCACCAGGAAGCAATTCCTGAATTGCTAAGTGAATAGAAGTTTTAAAATCAGTGGGGGTTTTCCACTACTTCTGGTATCTGGCATTTGCTATCCAAATTAAATTAACTGCAAGCACTGAAGTGGAATACAGCTGCAAAATGCAATCTAGGTATTTGGCTCTTACAACAATCAGACCTCTCGGTTGGACAAATACAAACTTAGTTATTTCAGTCATGGTATGATGGCTGTCACCTTTTAATAACAATGAAAGGTAATATACATTTAGTTTGTGCAAAACTACCAACTGGAACAAATTAAGATTTAAAATGAAAGCAGTATTGTTCCTTCAAATAGTACATTTGAACCCAACCCAGCCCCTCCACCCAACTCAACAGATGTCAAGTTAATAACAAGTTGAAAAAATAAAATGAGATCTGTAATGAATCTGTGAAGCATAGCTGCTCTGGCACTACTGAGTGTGGCTTTACTTGGCCAGTGAAAATGTTGCAGTCATTCATTGAAATGACATAATTGGCATCCATGCAAATGGATTGATCATCCCATTATATGGGAAGACTTAACAGCAGAAGGAATTCGTGACAATTAGGAAGAGAGAGCCATTTTGAATTTATTTCTCACTGCCAAAATTTTTAAAAATTGCTTTTGTGGAGTGTTAATTATGTGGGTAACACAAGAAAGGAGGGTTTATTTCCCATCCCTGGTTAATTATGGGACTGGAGTCACAAAGTCAAACCAGATAAGGATGATCAATTCAGCTCCTAAAAAGGCTTTGTGTGTCAGTTGAGTTTTTACAACAATCTGGTAGCTTTCATGGCTGATACTGTCCGCAAAGTACAAGAATTATGGAAATCTGCCTCACAGTTTGCCAAGGTGAGAGTAAATTTAAGATGAGATATAAGATATTTATTTATTAGTCACATGTACATCGAAACACAGTGAAATGCATCTTTTTGCGTTACTGAGAATATGCTGGGGGCAGCCTGCATGTGTCGCCATTCTTCCGGTGCCAGCATAGCGTGCCCACAACTCCTAACCTGTACTTCTTTAGAATGTGGGAGGAAACCAGAGCACCTGGAGGAAACCCACACAGACACACGGGGAGAATGTACAAACTCCTTACAGACAGTGGTGGGAATTGAACACGGGTCGCTGGCGCTGTAATAGTGTTACGCTAACCACTACACTGCTGTGCCGCCACATTTACCACTCACTGCTGCTAGTCCAGTGCCGAACATTGCAATTCCTTACTACACAAATTGGCATCCACCTTGGTTCAAAATTACATCATTGTGTCAAATTTACAGAAAGCAATTTGCGCACTTTAAGCTTTCATGAATACCAATATGTTCTGAGGTAAATCTCTGATCTTCAAAATAGTTAAATTGGATTTTTTTCACCTGAGAAAGAGGATGGTTTAAGATCTCATCTGTAATTTGGAACCTCCAATATTATAGCATTGCATAAAAGGCCAGTGTGAAGTCTTAAATTTTTTTATTGGGACTTGATCCCATAAACTTTTCAATAAAAGACAAGAGTGCTCCGAGCTAACCCATAGCGGACACTAATTTCAAGATTGTAAAGGCTGCATAATAAATTCCACTTAAAAGGTGAAATATGAAGCTGCTGATGTAACTCAAACTGAATGGTGATTCTTAAATAATGATTGCATGGCATACATAAAATTTCATGCAGTTGGAAATAACAAGTTTTCAGCATCATAACTTTATCTTTTCAATTGCATCTTACTTTATTGGGCATACTTTCAGGATGAAATATCAAGTTATGATGTGACTTTTTTCTTTTATCTTAAGCTGTTTTTCTTATCTTTCTGTCTTACCTTCACACACAGTGGATCAGAGGCTCTTCTGTACCATTTAAATGAGCTAAAGGGGATGGCTATGTGGAAGCAGAAATACCAACCTTTAGGGTTAGATGTGCCAGCAATAGAAGGTACATTCTAAATATTTCTAAGTTCATAAATGCATAACATTAATGACTATTAAGAAACTAGACATTGTTATTCTCAGTATACAGAATTTTGTTGTTTAAAATGGGTATTCTTGATAATTCAGGTAAGTTTTTAAAATATATAGCCAAGCATAATGCAAAATGGCGTCAACCTTTTTTGAAAGTATGCACTTCTAAGGCCGAACAAGTAAGAAGGACGAGGGCAGTAGAAGCATGGGAACACCACTACCTGGAAGTTGCCCTCCAAGTCGCACACCATTCTGACTTGGAAATAGTTTGCTGCTGCTTCACCGTCGCTGGGCAAAAATCCTGGAACACTCTCCCCAACTGCATTGTGGGTATACCCACACTTTAAGGAGTGCAGCCTTTCAAAAAGGCAGCTCTCTACCACCTTCTCAAGAGCAACTAGTGATGGGCAATTAAATGGTGGCTCAACCTGTGAAGCTCATATTCCTTGAATGAATACTTAAGGAAAAAAACATCCTGGTTCATTATGATGCCTTTTCTAATGATGGATCATGCTGTTGTCATACCCATTTTACCCTGTGCTTGCAAGACATGCACATTGTACAGCAGACATGCCAGACCTGTCTGTGCAGAATACTCCACATCCAAATTCTGTCCCAAACAAACCTCCCCAGCATTTATACATTGCTGAAAGAATTACAGATCCAGTGGGCAGGACATGTCTGATGACAGGATACCAAAAGCAGCTACTTTATGGAGAGCTGACTGAGGGCAAACGATCACATGGTGGGTAGAAAAGATTCCTGTATCCCCAGAACATCCCTGAAGGGCTTCAACATTGACACATACCTCTGGGAACAACAGGCATTGGATCGTTTTGTTTGGCATACCTACATGAAAAGCAGTGCTCGCTCATATGAGGAATCTAGAATGGAGGAAGCAAAGAGGAATAGAAAATCTCAAAAATCGAGAACCATTGATGCTACAGTATCCCTACATCTGTGTCACCTGGGTGAAGGGAACTTTCAACCCCAGATTTGTCTAATCAGCCATCTTCGTACACATCAAAACACTACAGACTAGATGTCATGATCTCTTTTGAGGATGAGTGACGAACAACAGCAGATTCCCACCAATGTCCAACCTTATTGGAGCTAGTGCTGATTTATTCTGGGCTTATAATTAGGTATTATTTTCTAACAAAAACCATTTTTAGCTGATGAGACACTCCAGCAATAAGCTCATTGACATTTTTCAGTGATTTTTGTTTGATTATCATGGGCAGCACATATTAGACTAAAATATCCAGCGGTATTGATAGACCAATTATAATCCCCTAGTAATTAATAGTAAGGCAAAGAAGCTTACAGTTAAGGAATCTGCAACTCAGAATTCTGCGTTTACCACTTTTTGCCGTGGCATATTGGAAAGTCACCAGATCATCATAAGATTAAATTTTGATGTCCTAATGATCAATAAATGTTTTTTTTTAATTTTTTTAAAATTTTTATTTACAGCGTGGTACTTAAATAAATCACTTGTTCTCTTTCAAAGATGCCATAAATGCTGTGGGCACATTCATACTGAAAGCAAATGAGTTGTTACAGTAAGTACAAATTTAAAGCTATAGGGTAAGATGTATTTGATTTTGTTTATGTGCAGAAGTTGATTCATTGACAGAAATTGAAGTGTAATTCAGCAGACAACATTAGACCCACAGAGCTCTGATATGGGCACTAGTTTCATATGGAATTGCTGCCAGTCTATCCTCTTAAAATTGACATGTCCTTGACTTGCGTGACTGCTCACTGCAATGTGGAGGTGGGGAATGTGCTGGAGATTGGATGCTGGTGCGACTCACCCAATGCTCTGACATTGAACTTGTCCAGTGATTGTTCTGGTTTGTTCAGAGCTGTGGGGCTGATTGCACTTTGCATCTGGCCTCTGGCTTTTACTCCTTTCGATTCAGGGGATGGCGGGGGCTCATTGAAGCATCGCCGCCACTCCTGGCCCAATCTGCCTCGTGGAAGGGCAGGTGTGCAATGGAGCCCATGGTTGTTGAAGAAAGTAAGTGTGGCTTGTGGGGTCAGTATGGGGGCCAAGTTTGGCTGGTAGATCGGATTAAGCATGGATTTAGCATATTGATTTATCTGTAACAACAGTTAATGATATATGAAAAATGTCTGCCTTTGCAAAGATAGCAACCCACATTTGAAATCTGTAGCTTGGGATGTGATAAATTTTCAGTTATGTATTGCACAGTAAAGAATTATACCTCTGCAATAGAAATATATGTATGTAAATACTCTTATTACTCCCATAAGTGTAGATATTCAATAGCTTTGACCTATTAAAAGTTGCCCCGACATGCCACTGAGAAATTCTGACATTCAGAGTGAAGGCATTGATTCCTTCTCTATCACAATTAAATGTAGTCCCTTATGATATAGATGGATGTATTTTTGAGAGGTTTAACTTGCATGAAAAATATCTTTGAATTAAATACCTACGTTAATTTAGTGTCAGTGGAAAATGAACGTCTCAAGCTGTTTGTTACAGATTTTTGCATGGGAACTTGAAGCAATCAGGAAAATCCATTTTGTTGCAGCACCCTCTACAGGGTGAATGGGCCAAGCATCGGTGCAGCTCCTTAACCAGTCAGATGAAAAAACAAGAGGCATACAGAATCTGAACCAGGGCATATCAATTGAAACAGTTCAACTCTAAGTCATGTACAAATAGGGAAAAAAAGAGTGGAAGAAAGATGGGATTAAAAGGATAAGAAAGAAAAAGAACATTTTCTAATTTGTTTTAAGTATCTAATAACTTTAATCTGAAGGATGAAATTCTATATTTGTATGTTTTTCATTGACAGTCTGTTTGACAGTAATAAAGACATTGCTCATTTTTTTAAAAAAAAGGACTAGAATGAACAACCCTCACATTTCCTATTGTGATCAGTTCGTATCTAACAAGTACCTTAAATTCATGCTCCTACCATGTTTGTAATGCAGAGTCTCTGAACAAGGTATTGGTATAGTAAAGCTTCCAGCTAAGCAGAGCAACTTGGAAAACAACTCCCTGATTTCAGCAGTTAACTGTCCATGTACATACACCTGAATATGGTATTTTTATTTAATACTGATGGCTTCGCAGTTACCTGCATCACAAGACACATGCCATTAAAATGTAAGAAATAGTCACAAAAGGCATTTGCTGTCCGATACAAGAGATGTTTGGTTAAAGTTTTACTCCTTCATTATCCATGCCACTTTTACTTTGTTAATAATATCTCCGAATATCAGAGACATTTAAAATTCTACAGGAAACCTCTGACCCAAGGCAAAATTTTACCCATTGCTTTGCCTGTCAAAGGCTGCCAGGGGCAGGGCCCAAGCACTATGCCACTTGAAGTTCGGTTGCTGCTGAGGTCTCACTGCCAATACAGTGATATAATGTCAATAACTAGGAGGCTCCACCCATTAAACCAAATGTGAATTCTGAACAAAACCGGAATGAATCCTTTGTAATATTTCACTGAGATGATCCATTCTCCATTACCAACACATTTAAACAGTTTATAAAATCACTTGAGATTTTACCTGAATGAACCTATTGTTCTGCAATCACATCTGCACACCCCTATCTACCCACCGAAAAGACTGTATTTTATTCAATAGAAGTACTGAAAATGTTTGAAGCTCTCTGTCTTCATCACAACTGTCTGTGCTGGGTTGTGGTACACGAAGGAAAATATTGTGTCTTGAATACAGCTATGAAGAAAAAATTTGATTTTAATAATAAAATGATGTGTTCTATTTCAGGGTTATAGACAGTAGTATGAAAAGCTTCAAGGCATTTTTCCGATGGCTATATGCAGGTGAAGGAAATTTAATTCTATTAAACATATTCTTGGTCCTATCTCTGTTCGATTTTGAATATTGTTTCATTTCAAGAAGGTAGCTTAGGTCCGATTAACAAGACGAAATGAAATGTGATTGTTAGACAGAAGAGTCTAATTCACCGTTATTAACAGTACTTTGGACAAAGTCAAGCATGGTATTTGAATTATGAGGGTTATTTAAGCAGATCTGTACCAGATAAAGATACGGTTAATGCTGAATATGAAAACAGAAATTGACAGAAGTTGGCTATAGAGTTGCTTTTAAAACTGATTTTGTGCAATTCCATTATTGTTTAAATATCCACAGTGCAATATTGCTGATGTTGGAAATATGAAATAAAACAAAGTGCTGGAAATACTCATGCCAAGTTGAGTCTATGGAGAGAGAGCCAGTTTATGTTTCAGGTGATGACCTTTCTTCAGAACTTTCTAATGAATCCTTATTGACTTAGAACATTAGCTCTTTATCTCTCTCCACAGCTGCTGTGTGCTCTGTGGAGTTCTTCCAGCGTTTTAAATATCCATTTAACTATCATTAATCTGAAAAAACTAATTTGAGTCATCATTAACCATATAAAAGGATATTAGTTGCATGTCACTAGAAACTTATGAAAAATAGTAGCATGTAGAATAGTAGGCAAATATTTGCCATGTCAGGGAATTGGTTAGGAGGTAGAAGTAGCAATAATAGATATGCACATTAATTGCCATGATATGAGTAATAGCATCGACCAGGATTCTGTAATAAGGGCTGCATCTTTCAGCACATTTACAAGTAGTTAGATGAATAATTTTACAAACCACATGTCCAAGTTTTGTGTTGACACTTGTAGTACAGTGAGTAGATGGGAGCAGACAGTTGCAAAGGGACATTTCATGGATTAAGTGATTTGGCAACCCTGAGGTGATGAAATTCATTGTAGGGGAGTGCTTAGTAATAAACTCAGTCCAAAGACAGGATACACCAGAATATTTTCTAAAGGGTAGGAAACTAGTAAGCATCTAATCATAGATTATGTCACACATTGACCTAGAGGTCAAGTGAAATCTTTAACTATCTTTTAAAAACCTGTTGAAGTGAGTTCAATTGAATATTTCAAAATTAACATTGGTAAATTTTTGTTAGAAAAGATGATTAAGAAGGGTGGGGTCAAGAAGGGTAAATGGAGTAGTTATAGATCTGCCATAAATGAATGACTAAATGGCCTGCTGTGCTCCTAAAAATGAACATGAACAGTAAACGAGCTGTAAATCAATTGATTTCCAAGGGGGAAAGATAACTATTAATAACTAACCATAGATCAATGAAGAAATGTTTTGTGTTCTGTTGTATGTTCCTTTAATGCTTTTTAAAAATTGTTGTTTAGGTATGGGGGAGCCACCTTTATTGCTCAGCTCCAACTTCCCTACTGAGATTGTTGCAGCATCACATCTCCCCAGTGGTCCAAAGTTACTCCAAGCACTGAAGTGTTTTCTGATTGTCCCCTGTTTACTCACCTCTGTTCACTATATCTCCTTGGTGACACATTTGATTAAATCCTGTCTCGTTGTCAAGGGCTGTCACTCTCACTTCACTTGTGGGATTCACCTCTTGTAAACACTATGCACTGAGTTCCTTGGGACTACTTTTTCCAAGAAGAACATTAAATTTAATACAATAATGTTGATTGTATACCAAATCAGTTAAAAATGTTAAAAAGGTATAAGAAATCCACATTTAGTTAAAAAAACTAATTACTTATAATTATTTAAGAAAAAATTTCTGTGCATTCTTGATTTGCTTATGAGTTACACATTTTTACATTAATAACTTCTATTAGCTTTGACTTTTCACATGTCTGGTTATTAACAGCTGGCTAAACTGTTTACTTCAAGAGGCAGTATTTGTAATTGTCTTCCATAATATGAAAATAAAAAAAACTGGAAATCTGAAATAAAAGCAAAAAATGATGGAAGCACCATTCTGATGAAGGTCTCTGACCAGAAATCTTAACTGTTTTTCTTTCCTCAGATACTGTCTGACCTGCTGAATGTTTCCAGCATTTTCTGTTTTTATCGTCTTTCATAATAATCTGAGATGGGTGCATTTAGTCATTTTAATGAAAAAGGACATGCCAATGGTAATCCCTTATTTTGTTTTTCAGCAATGCTGAGAATGTCTGATGACCATGTTTTGCCAGAGCTCAATAAGGTAAATTGCAGTGGTTCATTTAGAGCTTCAGAATTGTATTGGCCCTTTGATTAATAGCAAAAACTAAGACAACTTGCATTATGTACTCCAGTTAACGTAATAGTTTCTGGATTCAGTTTTATCTGCGCAATTGAGGAACTTGAACTAATAGAATCAGAAATTAAATGTGAAAGTATTATGTTCCAAAGGACATAATAATATTTTACATTGAGAACAGAATGAGGATGGTTCTTTATCCAATGCTGACAGTGAAATCAATATAGTTTCACTTTAAACAAATATAAAGGCATACAGAATAAACTGTAGAGCTGCGTACATGCAACCTTAGGGTGATTAATCATGGAGGCAAGTTTAGTGTGAGGCAGGGCTGTAAGAAGATAAATATCACACATCATTATCGTATCTCAATGGACCCAAAATCAAAACTATTCCTTCTATTGGCCAGATATTAAAACACTCACACAAGTTCAGGTGCAATTCACTAAAAAAATATACTTTTACCTTAAAATAATCTTTTAAAATATAATTATTAATGTAAATATGAAGTTTTAGCTTAGTTAAAAATATAGAGTGGTAAATCTTGCCTTTTGTTGGCCTTTCAGTCTCCTGGCTTCCCAAATTTGGCATGGCCAGAATTGATGTGTAACAAGAACTTGGTCTAGTGCTGCGAATGCAAGTTAATGCTGGAGCATTGAGCTCTGTGGTACAACCCAGACATCCCAGGATCTGCATTCAGTGACTTGGAACCAACAGTGCTTTCACTGAGGGCTGTGTCAACACTGGAGGGCTAAGGTTCTGTCAAGTGTGCTAGTGAGTGCTGGCCGTAATGGCACATCTGCCAAAACTTCAGTAGATTGGCCCCAAAACTAACTAACTATAAGGTTTTACTGGTAATTGACCAGATGTTGCTTCTACATATTTAGCCAAGCCTCCACTAATCTGAAATAAAAAGAGTAGAAATTTGAAACCAAGTCAAAATATGAGAAGCATACAACAGGTCAACCTGTTAAAAGGCAATTTAAAATTTCAACTGTTACACTTCATCAGAACATAGTTGTAATGTAATTTGTTGCTTCCAAGCGTGTCTTCATTGCCTTGTGAACTTCACTAAGTTATACTAATCTCTGTTTTTGGAAGAAAGTGTCTGGGTTTAGTAGCATTCTGTTTCATTAGTAGCTGAGACCATTACTCAGTAACAAGTATTATTAATCACCAATTTCTGTAGCTAACTACACTTTGTAACTGGAATCAATACAGATCGAACTGAAATTCAACCTCCTTCAAACTTGTAAATTTTCAGTGTACCAAGTAATACAGAGGAAGGAAAGTCAGCCAAGAGTTCAGATCAGCCTTGATCCAGTTGAATGTCAGAGCAGATGCGGGGGACTAAGTGACATATTCTGGTTCTAAACGTTCCTACAACATAGACTTAAAGTACATCTGTGTGAATCAAACTAATTGATTTAGGACTATCCTATTATTTTTTTTATTATAAATCAGTGAAAGCATAATGTTGAAAAGTAGGTTAAAATTAAGCAACAAACGATCTGCTAGAGGAACTCAGCAGATCAAGCAGCATCTGTGGGGGAGGGGAGAAAGAATTATTGACGTTTCAGGTTGAAACCCTGCATCAGGACTATGCATGGTTTTGACCTGAAACATCGATAATTCTTTTCTGCCACAGATGTTGCTCGACCTGCTGAGTTCCTCCAGCAGATTGTTTGTTGCTCCAGATTCCAACATCTGCAGCCTCTGGTATCTCAAGGTTAAAAATGAAACTGTTATTTGTCAGAATGGTGAAATTATTTATTAAATCAGATGGAAACTTTGGTGTATATCAGTCCACTGATAATTTCATTTCAAAATACAGATGACACATAGAGATGTATCCTTTGTTGCTGATTTCCTGTCTGAGCACTTCAAAGAGGTAAGTTTTCAATATTAATTATTCCTTTTTCAGTTTTCATATACGCCTTGCAATTAACATTATCCATTGGAAAGAAGGGAAAGCTCCAAATGCTGCAAGGACTTATATTTATGTCATACCTTCAACATTTCACAGGAGCATAATA
Source organism: Pristis pectinata (assembly GCF_009764475.1). Lineage (NCBI taxonomy): Eukaryota > Metazoa > Chordata > Chondrichthyes > Rhinopristiformes > Pristidae > Pristis > Pristis pectinata. The sequence goes on from NC_067406.1 coordinate 75,447,791, forward strand.
AAAAAAATTGAGATTGGTCCAAAGAAATGTGTGTTGGACAGATGAACAAAAGCTTGACCAATGGAGCAGGTTTTAAGGAGAGTGTTAAAGAGAAGAAAGATGCCAAAACTCAGAGATTTTAGGAGAGATTTCCAGGGTTTTAGGCCAAAGGCATGTGAAAGCACAGCTGACATGGTGATGCAATTAATAATTGTGTTTGCATAGGAAGCCAGAACTAGAAGAGCATCGAGATTTTGGAAGATTATAGAGCTGAAAAATGTTACAGAGAGGTACAAGGCGAAATAGAAGGAAACTGAAAATGAAAAAAAAATGAATTCTGGAATTGAAACAGTATTGGACAGGGTGCTAATGTAGGTTAGCGAGCACTGAGGTGATATGTGAATGGCGTGCTGAGAGTTAAAATACGGGATGCAGAGTTTTGCAATGAGCACAAGTTTAAGGAAGGCGGATAATTGGAAGAGGATTTTGGAATAGTGAAGGCTGAAGGTAACAAAGGCATGGTGGGGTTTCAGCATCAGTTGGGCTGGCACAGGGCTGGTGTCATACAATGTTGACAAACGGGGAAGGAGGCATTCTCGGAGTTTACATGAATATATGGTCTGAACTCATTTTAATGTGCAAGACCTAGGTTGAGAACAATCTGGTTTAACCTCTGATAATTATCAGAAGAGGGACTAAATCAGTGGCAAAGTAACAGAGTTTAGCGCCTAGCCCAAAGACTAGGGCTTCGGTCATTCCAATATCAACTAAAGCAATATACAGTTCCTCCAGCAGATTGTTTGTTGCTCCAGATTCCACCATCTGCAGTCTCAAGCGTCTCCTGTCCTGCTGAATATTTTCACCATCTTATGTTTTTATTTCGTAATGCTTAGTTGAAAGAAATGTCCATGTGTTGCCTGGATCCAAGCCAGTTGTCTGACAATCTACTGATAATGGTATAATACTGCATGCCCATTTCAGGAAATAGTTGTCATCATTTTCCTTACAAAAAAGCTCGATCCTTTCAGATAAGAAAGAAAGCTTTTGAAGTTAATATAATCCCTTTCAGGTGGATTGTGGGAATCATTTTAAGTATTATTGCCCTGGTTGGCAATTGAAGCTAATGATGCACAACAGCTATCTGTAATAGTCAGTTCCACAGCCCATTTATGTCCTTGTTGGTAGGATTCTAATTGTGAATACTGAACAAGCAGAGAGTTATGGAGAACCTATTGAATGGTTTTCCCTTTCACCTGAATGATGTTCAGCCTCATGATCCAACTGGATTTTAGTATTGCTTGTAGTGTAGTGCTGACTAGACATGTTCTGTTTAATTTGTATATTACATGGATAAAATAGAGTCATACAGTAGAAAACAGATCCTTTAGCCCACTGAATATACCAACCCTCAAGCATCCAGTTACACTAATCCAACACTGATCCTATTTTATTCTCCCCACATTCCCACCAACTCGTCCCCAGATTTTACCACTCACCTATACGCCAGCGGCAAGTTACAGTGGCCAATTAACCTACCAACCTGCATTCTTTGGAGTGTGAGAGATAACTGAAGCACTTGGAGATCCGGGTTAAAACTAGTTTGCTGGAAGCTGTGAGGCAACGGCTCTACTAACTGTACCATTGTGCCCTGTCGCCACAAATCTGAAGGCAAAATTTAGAATTAGAAGTGGAGTTGAGTCAACTTAAAAAAAAACAAGAACCTGAATCTCTGAAAGGTCACTTATTTGTCTTCCTTGCATAAATAATAGCAAATCCTAATTCTGAATAAGAGATTGATGAGCTGTTGAGGAATGAGGAAATTCATATCTATTAGCTATCTTCAACAAGTGCAGTTCCAATTATCTAGATACATTTAGCTATTGAATAAGACTAATCAGATGCATATATAATTGAATGCAAATGAAACTTGTTTTGGGTAAAAGTAGTAATTAGAATATAATGTATTCAATCACTCTGCAACTGGATCCTTGACTTCCTGACCAAAGCACAACAATCAGTGAGGATAGGCAGCAACACCTCAGCCACGATTATCCTCAACACTAGTGCCCCACATGACTGCGTGGCCAGATTTTGCTCTAACTCCATCTACAAGTTTGTATATGATACCACCCTAGTGGGCCGAATCTCAAATAACAATGAGTCAGAGAGATAGGGAGCCTAGTGGCATGGTGTCATGACAACAACCTTTCCCTCAATGTCATCAAAACAAAAGAGCTGGTCATTGACTTCAGGAAGGGCGTTAGTGCACACGTTCCTGTTTACATCGACAGTGCTGAGGTTGAGAGGGTTGAAAGCTTCAAATTCCTAGGAGTGAACATCACCAATAGCCTGTCCTGGTCCAACCACGTAGACACCATGGCCAAGAATGTGCACCAATGCCTCTACTTCTTCAGGAGACTAAAGAAATTTGGCATGTCCCCTTTGACCCTCACCAATTTTTATCAATGAACCATAGAAAGCATCCTATCCAGATGCATCACAGCTTGGTATGGCAGCTGCTCTGCCTGGGAGCGCAAGAAACTGCAGAGAGTTGTGGACACAGCTCAGCACATGACGGAAACCAACCTCCCCTCCGTGGATTCTGTCCACGCTTCTCGCTGCTTCAGTAAAGCAGCCAACATAATCAAAGACCCCACCCACTCTGGACATCCTCTCCTCTTTCTCCCCCCCACTCCCCACCTCCAATCAGGCAGAAGATACAAAAACCTGAAAGCATGTACCACCTGGCTCAAGAACAGCTACTCTCCCACTGTTATAAGACCATTGAACAGTTCCTTAATATAATAAGATAGACACTTGACCCCCACAGTCTACCTCGTTATGACCTTGCATCTTATTGTCTGCCTGCACTGCACTTTCTCTGTAACTTAGTCTGCATTCTGTTATTGTTTTCCCTTGTACTACCTCAATGCACTGTTGTAATGAAATGATCTGTATGGATGGCAAGCAAAACAAAGTTTTTCACTGTACCTCGGTACACGTGACAATAATAAACCAATTTACCAATTTATGTATACCATAGTTTTCTTCTTGCTCTCTTAAGAAATTGTCACCTAATGTGATGGTTTTCAATCATGGTTTCTTTCTCAATTATTGTAGGCACCAGAGCTTTACGATCAAAAGGGTCAATACTTTAATGTGGAGAGAGTTGGTCAGGTACGCCATTTTCGTATTTTTTCTCTGGCTTGATACTGCTTGTTGAAACATTGAAGAATTTTAAATGTACATCAATTGTGTATCAAGTATCTTGCTTTGCATTTTCAACTTGAAAACAATGTATTTTTTTTAATAAATATTAATTATGTCTGAGATAAAAGACTGTTATTTCTCAGAATTATTGTAGTTGACCCTTGCAGAAGTTTTAATGTCAAGTGTTCTTGAAATTGACATCCTTGCTGTTGAATTGTGATTTTGGTTAACATTCAAAGAATAAATATTATTTGCATGTGTGTGTGTATATATATATATATCCTCTCCCAAGAAGTATATCAAAATTAAATTAAAATTGTTTAACTATGCAAAAGTGAAATTTGTTTTGCAGTATTTAAAAGATGAGGATGATGACTTAGTAACTCCTCCAGAGACTGAAGGAAATCCATGGTTTTCCTTCTTGCAGAACAGTGTTCATCTTAAAGGTACAAATATTACTTAGCCAATCTATTTCAAAGTTTGTAATAAAATAGGTACTGTGCTTGCTGGGTTTTGGTAAAATCTATACCAGACTATGATGTTGTTGATGCTTTTCTCTATCAGCAATCTGAGTAGCCTGAAACAAGTTACAATTGGCTTTTTCCTAATTCTAAACAATATTGCCACAGTGATAAGAGTGAGATGCGTTGCTGTGGCAGAATAAAGGGATTCCTATGCTATCTGATACAAGACTATTTGACTTTGTTATTGGTTGTCTGAAATAGAATATGTTCTGTTATCCAACATTAATGTTCTTCACCTTGATAAACACAAAATATTCTTTTTAAATATGGTTGTTTTAAATTGTTAATATGTTGTTCATTAGTTCCTGCTAAAAATTTAATTTTTCTACTAGAAATTAATTTTTCTTATGTTTACCATTACTGACAAGATTCATCATGCTGTACCTTCAGCACCCAATAACCAGCTAAGTGACGATGCAACTTGCAAGGCACAATGATTAAAATCTCTGTTTTTGCACTGTATGCTCTGATCTTGCATTGCCACATACCTTTTTTGTACTTTTCAACAAGTAAACCAAAAAGCTCTTTAGTGGAATACACCTATTTGTTCTTCATGTATTTTCTGTAGGTTCCACACAAGATAAATGAAGACCATAATACCATTTTGGCACAAGATATTTTAATTTCACTATTGTTCCCTAAAACGTCAAAATGTTGGATAAGATTCACTCTTCTGATATGGGGCTTTCTCACTTTATAATTCTGCATCATTGAACAACCTGACATAAGTTTAGAAAATAAGGTTTCTCATTAGAATACTCCAGTCTGGAGTAGAACCAGATCCTTCCAACAAGAGGGATACCCACAACAGGGAATCTCTGACAGTCCTTCCCCCACAAAATTTCCGTCAGTTTCCTGGTCAAGGAGGGGCTTGTCTGGCAATCAACTGGAAGAAGCAGATCTAGCCATTGGTATCAATTTTCTGCCAATGTGACATCCCATTATTACCTTGTGAGTGATAATAGCAGCATAATAATTATTTTAAATTTTTAATTTCAGACAGCCCTTTGCTTTTTCCATATTTTCCGAAGAAATCACTACATTTTGTTAAGAGGCTAGTGGAAGGACAGATTGATAGTTGTCTACAAAAACCAGCTGTAAGTATTCTATCATGAAATCCACTCTGTCCTAATGAAATTATGCTAAACATGGTGTCAGCTTTTTTCCTTAAATCATTTTGTGTCTTTCACAGGAAGTCATTGGAAATTCTGTGCGTCAGGTTCTCTACGTGCCACTATATAAGCTACATCCGAGGTAAAATGATTACGACCATAACCATACTTAATAACAATATAATTATTTAAATTGAAACAATGCCCCTACTATGCACTTGATTCTAAACATAACCAGCTACCATTTTACTTGAATACTTTTGATTCTTTGTATTAATAAAGTAGTATATTGATGTGTTTCTACTTACTTTCAGTGACAGTGTTGTGCCCAGATTTTCATTACCATCATTGTAAGTTCACTGTTCAATTGTTACTGAGATATGTTTTTTTTCTGTGGCTTTAGTTTTTGTCCAATTTTCTGGAAACTAAATTGAAATCTGCATACATCTTTTTTTCTTCATAGTTGGAATGATAAGTCTTCAAATTTCCAATATGTAGTATTCACAATGCATGGCACTGAATCTCCCAGGATCTACATAATGCGAAGACCTACAGACCTTTCAAGGTAAACAAAAACAGCTGCAATGAGTGATAATCTCTAGCCTTGTGATTCTGCATTGTCATTCGTTTCTGAGCTTCCGTGGAAATTGTATCAGAATCTTTTACATTTTAATCCTAAAATTTGCAGTAACTGTACATGAATAAATTCATAAATGTGGACTACATATCTGTTATTTAAGAGATATTTAGCTCCTGTTTGTGAGTTGCATAGGTATTTATAGTATATTTTGTGTTTGATTCCCAATGACTGGCAGGCACATTTGCAGATGAAGGTTTATTTTAAAAAGATATAGAAAATGCTTAGCTTCAGCTGCTTCAGGATCCTTAGATTAACCAGTCACTTTGCATGGTGACCTTAAGTAATGGTAAAACATAATTAATTATTGCCCTGTAACAACTGTACACTGTAATTCATTCAGAGTAACAGTAGGTGCTCTTTAGACCACTGTGTACTAAATGTTTGCTGCAATGGAGTGGTGGGTCAACCAGATCCTATAGTCACACTTATTTGGGTTGGATGCAGTGGTCTTTTTCTCTGGGCTTCTGCACCAAGTCCAATAGCAACATCTGGATGGTGACTAGACTACAACTGCCATGGTGTGGAGTAGTACCTCTGAAAAACCCCTTACAGAAGGCAAAGTTGGGGCCAGAACATTGTCTTCTATCAAAGCTGTAAGTGAATTTAACTATTGCAAAATATCTGACATTCAGAAGTTTAATTACTTGCTTCAGTTTTAATGGTTTAAAAATAATTTTTATAGAGTTAACTAAAACACTGAGGAAATAATTAAAAATATTGAAATCTGAACCACACTCCTTCAAAGTATTTCTAAGGCAGACTTGGGTTTTACTTGCCATTCTTTGCCCAATTTTAATTGCCCTCAAGAAATGGTGGGAGTCTGAACCAAAAGTTTACAGTAGATTAGATACACACATTGTTGGAAAAGTGCCTGTGTTCCAGCAGTACTGGAACAATTTGGTTAGAGACAGGGCTAGCGCTATAGCTCTGATGTTGTCAGTCTCATAGCTTTTCCTGCATTAAGTACTGTTGGCTAATTCTAAATATAATGCAGTAAATTTAAATTAGCTTTTAGCTGAAGATAGCTGGAAATGCATCAGCCTTGATCTTGGCACTCCATAGTTTCTGCCATCATTGAAGATGGGTATGTTCTTGAAGCCACCTCTGCACGTTAGCTCCTAAATTTCCTATTATCATTCATGACAGTATGTGGCAGAACTGCAGAGTTTGATCTGATGAGGTGGCTGTGGGATCACATCTCTCTAGTCCATTCTGTTTTGAATATGATGAATGAGTTTGTTGTTGGAACATAGAACAGTACACCAGTGTAACATGCCTTTTGGCCCACAATGTTGTGCAAAACTAATTAAGCTAATGATGCCTAATTAAACTAATCCTTCTGCCTGCATATGGTCTATATTCCTCCATATTCATGAGCTTCTTAATCTCTTCTATCATATCTGCCTCCACCACCACCATCCTTGGCAGTACATTCCAGGCACCCAGCACTCTGTGTACAAAAAAACCCTCTCATCTTAAATTCATCCCCTCTTGTATTAGGCGGAAGGGCCCTGGGAAAATGATACCAACTGTCTATTCTATCTTTGCCTCTCGTAATTTTATAAACTTCTATCAGGTCTCTTCTCAGCCTTCACCGCTCCAGAGAAAACAACCCTATTTGTTATTGATCATATCTCGTTCTCGAGTAAGACCATGACATCTAGTCTGTGGTGTCATTATGTGTATGGAGATGGTTGATTAGACCAATTTGGCATTTAAAGTTTCTTTCACACCAGTGAATCTTGATTTTCAAGATTCTCGTTGCTTCCTTCACTTTAGCTTCCTCATTTGAGCGAGCGCTACTTTTTATGTGGGCATGCCAAACAGGATGATCCAATGCTTATTGTTCCCAGTGGTATGTGCCAATGATGAAACTCTTCAGGGATGTTCTAAAGGAGTGAGTCACTCTTTCTGTCCACCATGTGATTGTTTGCCCTCAGTCAGCTCTCCATAAAGTAGCTGCTTTGGTATTCTGTCATCAGCCATTCTTCTGACATGTCCTACCCACCTGATCCGTGATCCTTTCAACAATTTGTAAATGCTGGGGAGGCTTGTTTGGGACAGAATCTGTGTGTCTGGAATCTTGTCTTTGCCACTTGATGTGAAGTATTCTGCGCAGACAGGTCTTGTGGAAATGGTTAAGCTGTTTGGTGTATCTGCTGTAAAATGTTCACATCTTGCAAGCATAGAATAATGTGGGTATGGCAACAGCACAATACATCTTCAGCATGGTCTTCAGGCTGCTTCCTCTTCATTCCCACACTACTACTCAATCTTCCAAAAGCAGAGTTGACTTTTGCTATCCTGTTGTTGATTCTGTGATCAATGTTGACTGAAAGAAATGTTTCTTAGATTGTGGCTTTGTCAGGCTGGTCCGTGAGACAGCTTTGCCAGTTTAGATGTCAGTTCTCTGATGTTGTTGAGGAAGACTTTGCAAGGTTGATTGGACTGGGAGTAGCATGGTTGTGTCCTAAACAAGTGCCCATCTGGTTTTATTCATCAAATTTGTCAGCCTAAATTTGCCCAAAGATGTCTGTTCTTAAAATTAGAAAACTTCCTCCTGTTGCAAAAGATGCATTTCTGCAAGTGAGCTGAAAGGCATGCACTTGTGTTATACCTGGCCAAGGAATAATAATTGCTAGCACGGACTCGCTGTAGGCCACAACATTTTATTTTAATTAGAAAATATCTTGTAAACATATTCATTTACTGCAATCATTAAGGTGATCAGACTGGTTTGGATTTTAGCTGTCATTTAATTGAACATGTCATATTAATGACAGATGTAGTTACTGGAATTTGAACATTGTATTAAATATTGATTAGAATAAATATTTAAAGTTTTAGTGATCACCAAGATGAAACCTTTAAATTTGCCCATTTGTGATCTCTTCTTGCAGATCTGTTTCCAACTGCCTGATTGCTGTGGAGTTTGGAGATTCTTTGTGCAGCAGCAGAACTGAGAGCAACAAGGAAAGGTGACCTTCTGTTTTTGTTTCAGTTTGGTCACTTTGGAAATAGAACCTCAAATGCACACCATGTGAACTTTGAGTATCAAGGCATCTATTTCAATTTTGGTATCAGCTTCTGAGTGGGTATGCTCAGTAAAATAGGAGTAGGCCTATCAGCCCTTGAATCTGCTCCACCACTAAATAAGAATTAGGCCAAATCGAGTCTCCAGCCATAAGTAAAACACGAGTTGAGTGACAAAACACTGGCACATCTGTAACCCTGCTCCTTCAGTGAACTCCAGTTGGAGTCTGGGCAGAATCTAGCATGTTGTGATTCCCCTGGGGAATCCATCTCTTATCTTGTCCCAGCCAGACCTGTGGATTCTCAACCTGCAGATTAGGGCAAAGAAAGTAAGTTCAGTTATTTTTAATGAAAAACATTTACAAAAAAGTTACATTATTATTCTTTTTTTTTGTAATAATTTAAAGTAAAAGTCAAGTTACAAGAGGTCAGAGATCTTAGTCAGGACAAAGAATGCAGTTTGAGTATTGGCCCTTTAAATAGCATGGTTTCAAAGGAAACTGAATAAATAAAAATTTGTTGTTTTTGACCAATGAAGTTAAAAGTACCACTGGGGACGAATTTACGTATTTCACTACTTGCTATCATTTGGGGAGAAGGTTACTCTGGAGAAAGGGGCTAGGGCAAACAAAAAAAATCACATCAAGCCAGTAGTTGACTAACAGACGCTAAGACACTCAGAAATGGGTGCAATATTTCCTACCTCTGGGTTAGACTGATATTTGTCTGCATAACTTTTTTATACTAGAGATGTGCAAAGGAATTTATTGACTTGTATTTCTGCACTAAAATACCCGTCTCTGATACTTTGGGGGCATCTGGAGAATATGAAAAGTATATAAATGGGATATTAAAAATATAATAGCACATCCACTATCTGAACTTAATTATTGACCACTTTTATTGGAGACCTATTTTCTATATTAGGTACCTTTGCAAAATGCACTTGGAAATTATAAGTAACCATTCACTTAAAAATCAAAAAGAAGTGCATGGCCAAAATATTGAGTCTTCATTTGTCTGTTATACATAAATTAACCTTATTTTTCAAAAAGTTCATTCATTTTGTTGCTTGTTTCCTTATTCAGGATACTACCAGATGGACTTTAAATAACTCTTGAGTATTCTATAAATTTAGAGACTTCACAATCTTAATTTCTACTTTATGTATATCACTTGACTTGTCTTGGGGAATGATATGGTTGGATTTAAGAGTTCTGCAAACTTGCTTTGTTTGCTTTCTTTTAGCCAGTTCAGCTTTTTGGATGTTGGTTTTTATGATGATGAAATGCTGACAGTTCTACTGAAAGGACACATAGACAAAGAAGAAAAATGTCGGATCTTGGCACAGTTACCGTTGTCATCGATTTACAGCGTAGAGGAAACTGAAAAAGAGTTGAGCTTTGATTCTGGTAAAAGGTAATGCAGAAATGATGTTAAATATCAAGCTTGGTATTCAGTTATTATATTGCCCTAAATTATTTAAAATCTTGTCTCTATGTCAGTGTACAATAGTCTTGGGATCCAAATAAAAATACAACAATTCAGGAAAGGAGGTAAATCTATTAAACAATTTGGCCATGCTTGCTTGTAGCTTCCATCAAACCTTACTAATTCCCAGTGGCAGACACTTTCCCAATAGTTTATTGATTACGTGTCATTTGTCATTGTCATGGAACAGGACAGCACAGGAACAGGCTCTTCGGCCCACAATGTTGTACCAAACTAATTAAATTAGTAGTTAAATGCCCAACTAATCCCTTCTGCCTATACAGTCCATATCTTTCCATTCCCCGCACATTCAGGTGCCTGTCTAAGAGCCTCTTGAACGCCCCTATCGTATTTGCCTCCACCACCACCACCACCCCTGGCAGTGCACTCCAGGCACCACCACTCTGTGATTATATATAAAAAAAATTGCCCCGCACATCTCCTTTGAACTTACCCCCTATCACCTTAAATGTATGCCCTCTGGTATTAGATGTTTCAACCCTAGGGAAAAGAAACTGGCTGTTTACTCTCTCTGTGCCTCTCATAATCTTATAAACCTCTATCAGGTCTCCCCTCGGCCTCCGCGGCTCCAGAGAAAACAACCCAAGTTTGTCCAACCTCTCCTTATAACACATGCCCTCTAATCCAGTTAGCATCCTGGTAAATCTCTTCTGCACCCTCTCCAAAGCCTCAACTCCTTCCTATAATGGGGCGAACAGAGTTGAATGCAAAACTTCAGATGCGGCCTAACTGGAGTTTTATAAAGCTTGCACCATAACTTCCTGACTTATGAACTCAATGCCTCGACTCAAAGCATGCATATGCTGCCTTCACCACCCCATCAACCTGTGTAGCCACTTTCAGGGAGCTATGAACTTGGACCTCAAGATCTTTCTGCTTGTCAACACTGTTAAGGGTCTTGCCCTTAACAGTGTACTGACTCTTTACATTTGATCTTCCAAGGTGCAACACTTCACATTTGGCCGGGTTAAACTCCATCTGCCATTTCTCCGCTGACATCTGCAACTGATCTATATCCCGCTGTATCCTTTGCCAGTCTTTTACACTATCCACAACACCACCAATGTTCGTATCATCTGCAAACTTACTAACCCACCCATGTACATTTTCATCCAGCTCATTTATATGCATCACAAACAGCAGAGGTCCCAGTAAGGATCCCTGTAGAACACCACTAGTCACAGAAGTCCAGCCAGAATAAGTCCCATCGACCACTACCCTCTGTCTTCTATGGGCAAGCCAATTTACCATGATCCCATGCATCTTAATCTTCTGGAATGAGCTTCCCATGAGGGACCTTATCAAACACTTCACTAAAATCCGTGTAGACAACATCCACAGCTCTATCTTCATCAATCGCCCTCTTCGCCTTGAAAAACTCAATCAAGTTAGTAAGACACTACTTGCCCCGACAAAGGCCATGCTGACTGTCCCTAATCAGGCCATGGTTTTCCAAATGCTCATAAATCCTATCCCTCAGAATCCTCTCCAGTAATTTCCCTACCACTGACGTGAGACTCACTGGTCTATCGTTTCCAGGATTATCCTTGTTTTCCTCCTTGAATAATAGAACAACATTAGCTACTCACCAGTCCTCTGGGACCTTGCCTGGTCAAGGCCCCAGCAATCTCATCTCTTGCCTATTGCAATAACCTGGGGTATATCCCATCAGGCCCTGGGGATTTATCCACCTTAATATTCTGTAAGAGACCCCACACTACCTCCTCCTTTATCTCAAAATGCCCTGGCAAATTAGCATGCTCTGCTCTGATATCCCTATCCTCCACGCCCTTCTCCTTGGTAAATACTGATGCAATGTTCTCATTTAGGACCTCACCCACATCCTCCACTTCCAAGCACATGTTCTCTCTTTTATCCTTGAATAGTCCTACCCGCTCCCTAGTTATCCTCTTGCTCTTGTATGTAGAGAATGCCTTGGGATTCTCTTTAATCCTACTGGCCAAGGACTTTTCTTGGCCCCTCCTGGCTTTCCTAATTCCATTCTTGAGTTTTTGTCTGGCTTCTTTATAAGGGCTCTGTTTGATCTAGGCTTCCTAAGCCTTACATACGTTTCCTTTTCCTTCTTGACTAAATTCACCGCCTCTTGACATCCAAGGTTCCCTGACCTTGCCGTCCTTCCTTCTTACTGGAACATACCTGTTCTGTAGTCTGTACAGTTGGTCTTTAAACACCCTCCACATGTCAGATATGGACTTGGCCAGAAACAGCTGTCCCCAGTTAACTCTCCCTAATTCCTGCCTAATGCTCACGTAATTTAATACTCTCCTGCAAGGCCCATCCTTATCCTTATCTATGGCTATATTAAAACTTGAGGAGTCGTGATCACTGTTCCCTAACTGTTCTCCAACTGAATGGTCAGTCACCTGGCCAGGCTCATTACCCAACACCAAGTCCAGTGTGGCCCCTCCTGTTATTGGACTATCCCCATGTTGATATAAGAAACCCTCCTGGATGCACCTAACAAATTCTGCCCCATCTAAACCTCTTGAACTAAGGAGGTCCCAGTTTATATTAGGGAAGTTGAAGTCCCCCACTACAAACAACCCTGTTGTTTTTACACCTTTCCCTAATCTGCCTGCATATCTGTTCCTCAGTGTCCCAATGGCTATTGGGGGGGGGTGGAGTCTGTAGTATAATCCCATCAGTGATCGCACCTTTCTTATTTTTGAGTTCTACCCATATTGATTCAGTGGATGAGCCCTCCATTATGTCCCCTCTGAGTGTAGCTGTGATGTTGTCCCTGAATAATAGCACCTTCTTCTCTATCTTTTCTAAAGCATTGAAATCCTGGAACACCTATTTCTGCCCCTCTCTCAACCAAGTCTCTGTTATGGCTACAACATCATAGTTCCGTGTGCTGATCCATGTTCTAAGATTTATCACTCTTACCCATAATACTCCTAGCATTAAAATGCACACACCTCAACTCATCCGTCCCACTGTGTCGATTACTTTGCTCCTGCCTGTTCTCAGTGGTCATGACATCTACCTTGCTCTCAATCCCTCCAATGTCTGACCTGGTGCACTGGTTCCCATCCTCCTGCCAAACTAGTTTAAACCCTCTCGAGTAGCACGAGCACCTCCCGGCCAGGATATTGGTTCCCTGCAGTTGAGGTGCAACCCAATTCTTCTCACATAAAAATCCACTGAAGTAATGCATCCTTCTTTTAACAGGTTTAATGGTGATATAATAGGACCTGAAATCAGAAAGACTCCCAGGATCTCCATAATGCCCTCTCCTACGTCACTCAATGTTGTGTTCATCAAGAAAACAGGCTTATTTTGTTACTACATAGCTTGGAATTGTCTTTAAAAACCAAATGCAGCATTACTGAAGAACAATTATTACATAAAATAAGTCTCTTGTTCCAACTGAATTCTTGAAGGAAATAGCAGCTATTGTAGATGAAATGCAGTGAATGAAATCTCAACACAGCCATAATCTGAAGAGGAGCAGTAATAAATTAATGTCAGGCAACAGGAAGGAAAGAGTTGAATACTCTGAGGGACGAACTTCAGAAGCAGTGAGAGTAAGTAGGGTAAGAACAAGGGACAATGTTTGATCATGATATACAACAGTTGACAGTGGCAGCAGAAACAGCAACCAATTTCATGGCTCGTGTTTAAGGGTAATTAGTTTAATCTTAAATGGAGTTGCCATGCATTAAGTGTACAAACAAATATTCTTTTGCACTGAAAAGACCATGTTCTCTTTTAATTTAAGAGGGTAATTTCAGGCATGTAAGTTTTCTGCCAGCACTACTGTGCTTAAAACATTGAAATGTGCCCAAAAAATCTTGCATATAAACAGCATGTTATTATTTCTGACTTAAAGGATTCTTTTTATTCTTAACATTGGTGTTAAATTACCCCAGAGTAACTCTGAAGTGGTGAAACTGCAACATATTGCATACATTTTAATTTATACATGGTTAAACCTGGGTTATCTTAATATTTTTCACTAGTTTCAAATGATACATGCAACTGATTTAAAAACAGTATAATATAAATCCTTATGAAAAGCCTTTAAGGAGCTACAGTCCCTTGAATTTTCCCCATTTTAAAGTGATAATATGTGTAACTTGTAATGAGAATTGTGGATGGCCATGTTGAAGAAAAGGATTAACTTCTGTTATGGTTCAATTGCATAGAATTCCTGTACCGACAATCCTCATCCTTTTAAATACTTTGTTGTTTGTATTACTGAATAACACAAAAATTTGATAATGAATAAGCTTGCTGTTTCTACATATATTTTATTGAAGTGAAAATAATAGTGTTCCATTTTGAGTTTAGTTAGGCAATCGCTGCTGACTTCTACTTTTCCAAAAAAAAAGTGTGCCCACAATGATCTAAAAGTATTTGTGGTATGAAATATTCATCTTTCCCAGCAGCAGCTGGTATCAGGCATTGGCTGCAGGAGATCTTTGACTTCCAACAATAATGATATTATGAAGTAAGCTTAGCAGCCAGGCAGCAAACCGGGGTTCACAAAGATTTTTTTTAAATAACTTGGATTAAAACATTTAAAAGAGCTAAAAAAACAGATTTTGACATCCACATTGTGAGTGGCATTTTGCTTAGGATTAGTGAAATTGATAAACAATAATTATGGAATAGAGACACAAGAAATTCTGCAGATGCTGGAATCTGGAGCAATACACAAAAAGTGCTGCAGGAACTCAGCAGGTCGGGCAGCATCCATGGAGGGAAATCAACAGTCGACGTTTCGGGCCGATACCCTTCCATCAGGATAGGAAAGGAAGAGGGCAGTAGCCATTTAAAGACTGTTAAACCACATTCAATAAAGCATAACATTTTCAAGGTTTTTATAGTGATAATAGTTTGTAAACAGTTGTTCATGCCAAATTCACTGATATCTGCTAATTTACATCAAAGAAGTTTGTAATGATGGATCATGGAGGAACAGGAAATCACCAACAGCAACCTTCAGCACTTTTAAGTGGGCTTGATATCAAATTTTGTCTGCATTAAACTCCTGATAGTCTCATTATTATTCACTTCACAAATTTATTCCAATCTTTTTCTATTCCCTTCTCTCCATACTCTGAAACAAGTCATGTTAATTCTATGGACGGAAATAAACAGTCATAATAAACAGACCTGATCATGCGTCCTGATGAAGGGTCTTAACCTGAAACGTCAACTGTTTATTCCACAGATGCTGCCTGACCTGCTGAGTTCCTCCAGCATTTTGTGTGAGTCGCTTCACATTCCAGCATCTGCAGAATCTCTTGCGTCTCATGTTAATTCTATTAATCAAAACAAATCAGTCCTAATTAGTATTTGAGATGCTGTGTCCAGTTTTAGAGTGAAGTTCAATATGGAATTTTGGTTTTATTTACAGACTAGATGAACAGACTAACCATATTCCTGTTCGGACAGTAACTGTTGAAAATCAATCACGGACTTTAGAGAATATGAAGGCACAGTATATTGCTGTAAATGGTATTCGTAAGGTTTCCTGTGTGGTAAGTGGCTCTTGAATAATGCATGGCCATTGGCCTGAAATATTAACTCCATTTCTCTCTTCACAGATACTGCCTGAGTAGCTGAATGTTTCCAATATTTATGTTTTATTTCATTTTTCCAGCATCTGCAGTTTTTTTTTCCATTTTATTAGGAAATTCAGTTGCACCCTTAAAAATCTGGAACATGGAAGCTGATTGCTCCTTTCTCTGAAACCACCTACAATATTCTGAATCTGAACCCTTCTAGTACTGACCTTTCGTGCCTCTCAAATTTAATGTAGCAGCATGTTTTCAGCTCCCAAGGTTCAAAACTCTAGAATTCCTTCCATATATCTCTCTGCATGCCTACCTCTTGTGCGTTCAAACACTTTAAAATCCATAACCTTGACCTAGTTTTGGGTAATGTGGCATGGTGTCACATTCATGTTTATATCAAGGAGCCTGGGATCTTTGCTGTGTAAATATAGTTTTGTTCTTTGACAAGGAATGTTTATGAATTAAGTTATAAATTTCCTATTGTTTTCTTTGTCCATCCCAGATGAGCTCAAAGGTTTTTATATTTCACCTTACCGGAAGACCAAAGGGTCTTTGTGAGGGACTGAGGCTACAGTGATCTTGCCAAATGATTCAGAAAGGTCGATGATTAATTATGTGTGCTCTAACTGAAGAATTTGTGCTGTTCCAGTTTCTATTGGACGATTAGACTATACCTTTTAAGACAAACAATTAGTAAGGCTGAGAAACTGTGAAATTATAAGAACAAAAGGCAAAATATTTGATCAAGCTGAAGAAAAAAAAATTGAGAGGGAAATTAAGTGGTTCACAGAACAAAATCATTGGTAAAGATGAACAATTTAAAATAATCACTTTGCTTCTGTATCAGCTAGGACGTTAGGTCGGGTGGACATGACATTCAGAGGAGAAAAGATACAATCATATTTAAAATAATATGAGGATGAACTTCCCAGTGGTGATAGATTACATCAATAGAAGGTAGAGAAATGATAGCAGAGGCAATATTTAATAATACATTTAAAAAGGGGCATAGTGCCAGGTGAGTAGCTAGTGGGCCATGCATGTATTTAAGACAGGAACTTGAACATAGATCCAGAGAACAATAGACCAGTTGCCTTAACAGCAGTGGAAGGAGAAACAAATTCTAATAGAAAAATATCTAGAAAGCAGAAATGTATTAATACTCAACATGAAGACTAAAATGACCATTCTTATTTAGTTCTTTGAAAAGGTAGGAATAAGATGAGGGTATTGCTGTAGATGTAACATCCAGATTTCCAAAAGATCTACAATAATTTCCCACATTATAAACTAACAAGTAAGGTCAAAGCATATCTAGTAAGGGACCTGCAGCAGAATAACAAGTTGGCTGGAAAAGCAAAAACTCCAAGAACTGGAATAAAAACAAAATGCTGTGAATATTCAGCAGAGAAAGAAAAACTAGATTATTGTTTCAGGTTCATGATCTTTCATCAGAACTAAATTACAAAGGAAGCACGTTTTAAGTTTGGAGGGAAAGGGAGTGCTAGAGAGAAACAAGGAAACGTCTGTGATTAGGTGTGGACCAGAAGAATTGAAATGATACTGCTGGTACTGGCTGAGAAAGGAGAGCAGAAAGCTACGAGTCACAGCTGATCTGTCTATAGAATTTGTAAATAGGAATTAGTGAATGAGAATAAAGGAGAGAGAAAAAAGGTACTGCGCTGGAATTGTAAGATACAGACCTGTACAGTTGCTGGAAATACTGCACAGTGAGGAAAAGCTGAGTCAATATTACAGGTTGATGTTTTTAAGAACTGGCCAGTTCTGATGGATACTAGAAAAGTGGGTTATCTGAAATCATTTAATTTAGTGTTGAGTCCTAAGAGTTGTAATGTGCCTGGTCAGAAGATTCCTTAAGCTCTTGCTGGGCGTAGTTACAGTGGAGTAGAGAGATGAAAAATTAAAGTTATAAGCAACTGGAAACTCAAGATCCCCAGGTAGATGTTTTTTTTTAAAAGGCAGTACAGCACAGGAACAGGCTCTTTGGCCCAGAGTGTCTGTGGTGAACATGATGCCAAATTAAACTAATCCCTTCTGCTCACACATGATCCATGTCCCTCCATATTCATGTGCCTTTCTAAAAGACTCTTAAATTCTACTATCGTGTGTGTTTCCACTACCACCCCTGGCAGTGTGTTCCAAGTACCTAGCACTCTCTCTGTAACAAAAAACACGTGACATGCACATCTCCTTTAAACTTTCCCCCTCTCACCTTAAAGCTATGCCCTCTAATATTTGACATTTCTACCCTGGGAAAAAGATTCTGACGGTCTACCCTATCTATGCTTCTCATCATTTTGTGAACCTCCCTCAGGTCCATTGTCAGTCTCTGACACTCCAGAGGAAACAAACCAAGTTTGTCCAATATCTCTTTGTATCTAGTACCCTCTAATCCAGGCAGCATCCTGCTAAAACACACAAACCCACTGGAAGAACACAGCAGGTCAGGCAGCATCTATGGAGGGAGATGGACAGTCAATGTTTTGGGTCAAGACCCTTCATCTGCACACAATACTCCAAGTGCAGCCTAACCAACATTTCGTACTGCTGCAACACAACTTGCTGACTCTCATACTCAAAGCCCCAACCGATGTAGGCAAGCAAACCATACACCTTCTTTATCACTATCTACTTGTGTTGCCACTTTCGGGGAACTATGGACTTGGACCCAAAGATCCCTCTGTACACCAGTGCTGTTTAGGGTCTGCCGTTAACTGTAATACTTTCCCCTTACGTTTGACCTCCCAAGGTGCAGCACCTCACACTTCCCTGGATTAAATTCCATCTGCCATTTCTCCAGCCATATCTGTAACTGATCAATATCCTGCTATATCCTTTGACAACCTTCTTCACTGATTGCAACTCCACCAATTTTTGTGTAGTCTGCAAACTTACGAACCAACCTATTTACATTTTCGCGCAAGTCATTTATATATTCTCTGTATATGTTACAAACAAGAGGTCCCAGTACTGATCACGAGGAACACCACTGTCATAGACCTCCACCCAAAATAACACCCTTCCACCACTACCCTCTCTTTGCTGAACAAGCCATTCTGAATCCAAACTACCAAGTCACCATTGATCCAATACATCTTAATCTTCTGGATCAGGCTACCATCAAATGCCTTACTAAAGTCCATGTAGACAACATCCACTGCCCTACCCTCAACAATCATCTTGCCACCTCATCAAAAAGCTCAGTCAAGTTTGTAAGACATGACAAAGCCATGCTAACTATTCCCATGCTTTTCCAAATGTGTGTACCTGTAAATTCTATCCCTAAGAATCCTCTCCTTTAACTTCCCTACCACTGATGTGAGGCTTACTCACCCATAATTTCCTGGATTATCCCTATTTCCCATCTTAAACAAAGGAACATTGGTTATTCTACAGTCCTCCGGAACCTTGCCTGTGGCTAGAGAGGATACAAAGATCTTCAAGGCCCAGCAATCTCTTGCCTCTCTCAATAACCTGGGATAGATCCCATCAGGCTCTGGGGACTTATCCAGCTTAATGCTCGAGACTCAACACCACCTCCTTGATCTCAAAATGCTCTAGCACATTAGTATACCCCACACTGACCTCACTATCCTCCATGTCCTTCTCCTTGGTGAATACTGATACAAAGTAGTTATTTAGTACTTCAAATATAAATTCCCTCCTTTATCCTCGAGTGGAACCACCCTGTCAAGAGTGTGCAAATTCTACACAGACAACACTCAAGGTCTGGATCAAAACCAGGTCACTGGAGTTGTGCAGCACTAAGTGCTGCACCACTGCATCCCCTAAGTGTAAATAAAACCTAGCCTTTCCCTAATTTGGTAGCTGAGTACAGAGACCACACTTTGGTAATGCTGAGAAATAATTATCCTCACGTTTTTAAAATGTATGTATAAAATGCCTTGGAATTCTCTTTAACCCTACTTGCCATGAACATTTCATGGACCCTTTTGGCCCTCCTTTCCCTGCTTGAGTTCTTTCCTGCTTTCTTTATTTTCCTCTAAGGCCCTGTCCAGTTTCAGCTTCCTAAACTGTATACATGCATCCTTTTCCTTTTTGTCTAAATTTACAACCTCTTTCGCCATCCAAGGTTCCCTTGCCTTGCCGTCCTCATCTTTCCTCCTTACTAGAACATACCCCAGTCCTGAACTGATCAGCTGGTCTTTAAACAACTCCCACTTGTCAGATGTCAGTTGCAAACATATTATTTTCTTCCTCTCCATTACTGTCCAAGTCCATTTTTACTTAACAATTTATTCCTGATCAAATTCTTTTATATCCCATCAGGAAAAGTAAGTTATGGCAGTATATATGCCAAGTCACAGTCATATCTACACACAAATTTTCACATTTTTAATTTTTCCTTATGATGTAGGAGGCAGCCATTTGGCCCATCGAGTCTATGCCAGTTGTTTGAGCATTCCCATCAGTCCTATTCCCCCATTACCTATTCTATCCCATGTGCCCGCCAATCACTGCTGGACCTACACTAGGGGTGAGTCATAGGAGCCATTTAACCTCCTATGGGAGGAAACCAGGTCACCCAGGGGAAACCCACTTAGTCTCAAGAGAACATACAAATTCCACACAGACAGCACTCAAGGTCAGGATCAAAACCAGGTCACTGGAGCTGTATGGCAGCAGCACTAACTGCTACACCACTGCATCCCCTCACTTAAGTCCAAAGTGTAAATAAAAACCAAGCTTTTCCCAAATTTTAATAGATGAAAATAGAGACCACTATTTTGGTAATGCTCAGAAATAGTTGTACTTGATTGTATTTCAGTAACTTACAGAAAATTGCACATTGTCACTGGCACAGAAAGAGATAAGGAATGAGGCTATGCTTGTCTCTTATAGACCCAAGGCCACTTGCAATACTTGCCAGACTTCAGAGGCTGGCCAAAGCAGCTGTTTTGCAAAGAGTTTTAAACAAGTCACTTAACTCTTGAAGTACCTAAGTAAAACAAAACCCATGTCCTTTAATGTGGAAGACAGGAGGTGGTACGAGTGGACCAAAACATCTGTTTCCCATAAGGTGCAAACTAGAACTTAGAACAGTACAACACAGGAACAGGTCCACAATGTCTGTACTGACCATGACGCCAATTCCATCTGCCTGTACATGGTCTATGTTCCTCCATTCCCTGCTTATTCCCGTGCCTATCTAAAAGCCTCTTAAACACCACTATCGTATCTGCTTTTCCACTACCACCCCTGGCAGCACGTTCCAGGCACCCACCACTCTCCGTATAAACACCTTTAAACATTCCCCCTCCCTCTAGTATTTGACAGTTTCACCCCGGGAAAAAGATTCTCTCTACCCTATCTATTGCCTCTCATAAATTTATATACTTCTATAAGTTTGCCCCTCAGCCCCTGACACTCCAGGGAAAACAATTCAAGTTTGTCCAACCTCTCCATATAGCTAATACCCTGTAATTCAGGCAACATCTTACTGAACCTGCTCTGCACCCTCTCCAAAGCCTCCACATCCTTCCTGTAATGTGGCAACCAGAACTGCACACAATACTCCAAACGTGAGCTGCAACATGACTTCCTGACCATTATACTCAACACCCCAACAGAAGGCAAGTATGCCGTACAGCTTCTTTACCACCTTAACTACTTATGTTGCCACTTTCAGGGAGCTATAACTTGCACCCCAAGATCCCTCTGTACATCAGTACTCCTAAGTGTCCTGCGATTTACTGTATCGTTGATGTATTGTTAGAATGTCATGGGGCAACATACAAGGCAGGTAATGTTTCTCCATGGCACAGCAGAGAGTAAGCTGCTGGGTAGGGTTGATCCTCGAAATGTGGTGCCTGTAAATTGGAGGATAACATAGAGGATCACAGCAGAAAATGTACCAGTACCCTGGTCATCATTACTCCGCTGAATGCTGATCCATTATAGCACTCACTCACTTTACTGGGAACCCGATGCAAAACCCTTCCACCCCACAGCTGCCTGCTGCTGTGCCAGGAACATTGATCGAAACCCTGCCCTCTGCTGGTACTCTCACAGCACCTCCTCCATGCTGAGAGACTGCCCGGATCTGACAGTCTCATTCTTCACCTCCTTTTGGATGTGATGGAAGCTGCTGTCTCCCCCTTTCTTTATTTGGCTTCACATCTCTCCACAGCCCGGAGATTGCTCAACAAAACAAGCCCAAGTCATAGCCACAGCAAACAGGTGCTACTGGCACTTATTGTGTTGGCCGGGTTGTAACCCTGAGCCCCACACCTCAGTGCCAAGGGGCTGCACCAACCCACACCAAACCTCACACTGAGTCTTAGGTAATTTATTTCTATAAGAGCATCAATGGAAGGCAGAGATTCATGCCCATTCCCTGCCACCACAATGCATAGCGAAGGGAGGGCAGGGTTCATACCAGTTATTGACACAGCAGCACAGTCAGTAATGCAATCTACATTTATATTGCTATAATGGCTGTTTTTAATCACTGATTCCATTAGCACCCTCATTGCTGGGAATGCATCCTGATCATTCTACTGTATTTAACTGGGAGGAATGAAATGAAGAGAATTTCATTATATTTGACATTTTATCTTTTTTGAGCACAAAGCTGTAATGAATGCTAAGATCTCTGTACTTTTTAAGATTCAATTAATGCCAGAGTTGTGGTCATATGAAATCCATGACAAGAAGTATTCAGATCAGATTTACATTCAGAATTAAATTGTGAGGATCTTCACTGAAATTTTTAAATGCGTAATGATTGTAGTAGGAGACTTTACATGGGGTCAGGCTTTAAGTCACTGTTCTTAGAAAACAAGAGCAAAATCCAAAGGTTCTAAGTATAATTGGAACCGAATCACTTATGATGTAAAATTGTTGTTTCTTTCCAGCTTAATGTTTCCAAGTTTATTGTAAATGTATATTAAACAAAATGCTGCAGTGAAACATACATTTGTAATTTTAGCATTATATTATCATCAATTCTTTAAATTCAATGATTTAGGTTTTACTGCGGCAGGATATCTCATGTTTTTAATTAGATTCAAAGCTTTGACCCCCCTCCCCCCCGTGACACCCGACTGCTCAAGTAAAGAACATAAGTTCAGTTTTTTTGCCCATGTACTCTCAAGTACAGAAAAAGAATAAAGAAACAGAAATGAGGACCACATTAGGAAAGAGAAAAGCAGTAAGAAACTAAAATTTAAAATTCAATGTATTTAAAACTTCACTGAGAATTATAAGAACATAAGAAGTAGGAGCAGGATTAGGCCATCTGGCCCATTGAGCCTGCTCTACCATTCAATAAGATCATGGTTGAGGACTCATATCCATCTGCCTGCCTTTTCCCCATAACCCTTAATTCCCCCACTATGCAAAATCTACCTAACTGTGTATTAAATATATTTAATGAGGTAGCCTCTAACGCTTCCCTGGGCAGAGAATTCCACAGATTCACTACTCTCTGGGAAAAGCAATTTCTCCTCATCTCTGTCCTAGATCTATTCCTGCGAATCTTGAGGCTATGTCCACTCGTTCCAGTCTCACCTACAGGTGGAAACAATCTTCCTGCCTCTATCTTATCTATCCCTTTCATAATTTTATATGTTTCTATAAGATCCCCTCTCGTTCTTCTGAATTCCAGCAAGTATAGTCCCAGGCGACTCAACCTCTCTTTATGGGCTAACCCCCCTTATCTCCGAAATCAACCTGGTGAACCTCCTCTGTACCACCTCCAAAGCCAGTATATCCTTCCTCAAGTAAGGAGACCAGATCTGCATGCGGTACTCCAAGTGTGGCCTCACCAGTACCCTGTACAGTTGCAGCATAACCTCCCTGCTCTTATATTCAATCCCTCTCACAATGAAGGCCAACATTCCATTTGCCTTCTTTATAACCTGTTGCACCTGCAAACCAACCTTTTGTAATTCATGCACAAGCACTTCCAAGTCCATCTGCATAACAGCATGTTGCAATCATTCACTATTTAAATAATCTGATATATTTTTCCTTCCAAAGGGGATAACCTCACATTTACCAACACTACTCCATCTGCCAGACCCTCGCCCACTCACTTTATCTCTCTGCAGACTCTCCACATCCTCTGCACAATTTGCTTGTTCACTCAATTTAGTGTTATCAGCAAACTTAGATACGCTACACTCAGTCCCCTCTTCCAAATCGTTAATGTATATTGTGAACAGTTGCAGGCCCAGTACTGACCCCTGATGCACCCCGGTCACTGATTGCCAACCGAGAAACACCCATTTATCCCAACTCTCTGCCTTCTATTGCTTAACCGATCCTCTATCCATGCTAATACATTTACCCCCAACTCCATGCATCCTTATCTTATGGATGTCTTTTATGCAGCGCCTTATCGAATGCCTTCTGGAAATCCAAATATAGAACATCCACCTGTTCCCCTCTATCCACTGCGCTCATTATATCCTCAAAGAACTCCAGTAAGTTTGTCAAACAGGACCTGTGCTTCCTGAGTCCATGCTGTGTCTGCCTGATGGAACCACTTCTATCTAGATGTCTCGCTATTTCTTCCTTAATGATAGCTTCAAGCATTTTCCCAGCCACAGACATTAAGCTAACTGGCCTACAGTTACCTGCCTTTTGCCTACATCCTTTTTTTTAAAGCAGTGGCTTGACATTCGCTGTCTTCCAATCTACTGGGACCTGTCCAGAGAATTTGGTAAATTATCACAAATGCCTCTACTGTGACTTCCGCCATTTCTTTCAGTACCCTGCGATGCATCCCATCAGGACCAGGGGACTTGTCTACCTTTAGGCCCACTAGTTTGCTCATCACTACCTCTTTAGTGACAGCGATTGTATCAAGGTCCTTACCTCTCATCGCACCCATAACATCTCTCTTTGGCATGTTAGACGTGTCCTCCACCGTGAAGACTGACACAAAATAGTTGTTCAAGGCCTTGGCCATTTCCACATTACCCAATATTAATTCCCCTTTCTCATCTTCCAAGGGAACTATATTCACTTTAGCCACGCTTTTCTGCTTAATATAATAATATCTTTTACCATCTGTTTTTATATTCTATCTTGCCTTTCCTTATTGCTTGCTTACTGGTTCTTTGTTGCTTTTTAAATTTTTCCCAGTCTTCCAGTTTCCCATTACTTTTGGTGACTTTGTATGCATGAGCTTTTAGCTTGATGCCTTCTTTTATTTACTTAGTTATCCAAGGCTGGCTCTCCCCACCCTTACTGTCTTTGCTTTTATCTGGAATATACTTATGTTGAGCACAGTCAAAAATCTATTTGAAAATCTTCCACTGTTCCTCAACTGTCCCACCACACTACCTGTGTTTCCAATCTACACTGGCCAACTCCTCCCTCATACCATTGTAGTCTCCCTTGTTTAGGCATAATACACTGGTTTTCAATCGATGGTTATAGATTATGGTTATAGATTAATTAGATTATGATTGGAGAAACAAAGGACTGCAGGTTCTGGAACCTAGAGGAACTCAGCAGGCCAGGCAGCATCTGTGGAGAAATTGGTTAATTGGTGAATAAGGTTAATTTGTTATGGTTATTTCCTAGTGCTGAAGGTTCATGGTGGCAAACTAACAGTAATGTCTTTAAAAAGCCTCCAATTACTAGTCTGAACTTTCTGTGGGTCGTCACATTGTGTAGATCCCACAAATCATCAACTTCGTGTGATTGAATCTATTTCAATAGTGAGGCACTGAAATTCTAATTCTGAACACTCTGCATTGCCATCCATCCTGAAGAACTTGTATAATTTACAACTTGTATAATTTAAATAACATTGTTTGCATTAGCCTCTCCAATATTCTTATGGCAAATTCTGGCTTAATGGTCCTCAACTGACAAGGTTGTGTTTTCCAAACCTTTAAAGCATATAGTCAGACTATACCCATTTAGTGTGTGAACAAACGTTTTTAAAGCAAATAAGTACATAATTTTCTGAACCAGATTACAAACCATGACTGTGTAGATTAACTAACCCACGTTTATCATTCCGCAGCTCAGTTCAAACCTACGACATGTGCGTGTTTTCGAAATGGATGTAGAAGATGACGGAGAGGTGGATGAAGAGGAAGAAGAACCGGAGTCTCAGGATGTCAGTGGGACAAAGGAAGATATGGAAGAGACAGTGAATGTTCAAGATAATTCTGAGACCAGTGATGCTGCTGGGGTGAAGAACCCTGTGTTGCCTGAAGATGATGCTTCCAGCCTAGAATCCGTGCCTGGAACCTGGAGTTAGTTTATTTAATGAAAATTACTGCCCAAATTCAAGCAGTGAAAAAGACTGCCTGCACTTGTACTGTATTCTAGTTAGTTATTTTTACTTGTTGAGGTCACTCATGCACTGTGTCAGACCACTGGTGTAAATTGCTGCAAGTGCTGTTTGTACATATTTGGTTATTGTATGTATCATGAAACTCAAGCACTGGTGTAACAGTGGAATCAGTACAGCTCCATATCTTGGATTTACTGATTCCACCACAAGTGTTAAGGTGAAAATAAAAGTACTATGCAAAGTAAGTTTGCATTGATTGTGTCTGGCACCCACTGGCAGGCATGGTAGTGTAGCTGTGGGAGTTTTTTTTGAGTGTGCTTGGTGTAACAAGATGAAGCCTGTTCACTAAATTTGAAGTTAGCACAGTAGGGGTGGTGAATGGGGGAGGGGGTTGTGTGAGTTGTTCTGAAGCTCTCCTGTACTCGAGCTGGGAGTGTGTGAGACTGACACTATTCCATAAAAAGGCAAGGTTTCCCTCTAATATCCTTCACCTTAGAGAAAAAGTGAAATCCTAAAAATGGTGCAGGCCACTCTGATTAATTCTTATTTTTAGAAATAATACAAACTGATGTAATGTCCATATTTCAGCATTATAAATTAATATTTTTCTGCAGTATTTTGTTTGATAATTTAGAGATAATTAAAATGAACACCTCTGGTTGATTTATATATTCATAACCTTGTAAATATTTTGTAATTTATGAGGATACTTCTAAGCGATAAGTTCATTATCCCATGCAATATTCCATATTTAGTTCTTTTTTTAGTAATAGCAATCACATGAGTGAAACTTGGTAAGCCCCTGCCAGGGATTTTACTTTACATCTATAATATCAAATTAGTTCATCTTTGCACTGCATGTGTCTTATGAAGTCAGAATTGACATCACACTTTCTTAAATGTGGCAGTGGAAGTCATAATTGGAAAAATCTACGTTTATAGTGAACTCATTCAAATGCATGTGCAAATGACTGTGCACTCGAGGCTACAATTGAAGTCAAGTGTGCAAATCTGTCTTATGGGGAGTATATTGGAAAGTGTTCAGCATCAATTGGCATGAGAAGGTGCTGTTCACAACACAGGAAAGGTTAAGAAAATGTATTATATATTTCAATGTACTAAAGGTCAAATACTAAAATATTTCTCCCACTGGTTCTAAGATTAGCAACAATACAACAACTAAGAACTTCTTCTAAGATGAAAAACTTCCCTTCATACAAGAATATAAAATGCTATCGAGAAAAGAACAACTGTGCACAGCCACATTTGAAGGCTGCCCTGCTGGATCCTAGTCTTGCTATGTTGATGTGCAGGATGACTCATTTACCTGCTTTGTCACAATATGTACTAAAACTTTATATTAGAGATAACAGATGCCCTAAAAGAATGCTTCCAGCCATCTGCTTCTGTTTGTGCAAAGCCTTGTAACAAATGCAACTAATCCACATATGCAATTTAAATGGGAAATTGTTTTAGATTTTAATTCAGATTTTCCCTTTCCAAATCTGATTATACACATGTTAAAAAATTAAATTGATATTTAAACAGTGAAACTAAATTGAAATATGTACAAAATGTTATACATGATGCTATTAGCATTCCTAAATTTGATTAGATAACATTCAAAACACAAACCTTCATCATCACAAAAGATTAGCTTCCTTCGGCTGCATTGGGACTAATGCACATAGAGAAAACAAGTTAGAAGACAATTAAACCCAAATCATCTTTGTCTAATTCTTTATCTAATTAGTTTTGTTTATATTTTTCCCCATTAAATAAATTAGTGCTTTGCTGCTTAACCAAGAGAGGAAACAACTACTTAATAACTCAGTGTGAAGTAAAGAACAATCAGTTATCAAATCCTGGAGTAGGATTCCAAACTCTCAAACTGAAGATCACTGAGGAAGTCATAGAAAGAAGATAGCACAGCTAACAAGAAACAAAAGGCATAGAAGTGTCTTTCTGATTGGCAAGATATAACAAGTGGCTTGCCACCGGAATGTGCTGAGGCTTCAATATTTAACAATTTAGATACACACCAGATGAAGGTACTGAAGGTATGGTTACTAAATTAGCTGATTACACAAACATAGATGTGGAACTAAGATGTGAAGACACAAACATTATGCGACAAAATGTTACAAAGGAATATAGGTAGATCAATGATCTGGCAAAAGGAGCATAATAAGGAATAATTATAACAAAATAACATAGTGACTGTGTTTGACCAATACTTGCTTGGATATAATATTTACAGACCTCTTTCCCCTGCAAAAACCATAAAATGTCCTGGGAGAACTGAATAAAAAACAGATAAAACCCAGGCTAAATTTGACGACAAATCTGCAAATTCTTTCTCTAACCCATCTCGGCAAATGAAACTAGCTCAAGCGATTATTGCTGAATCTCCTGCCTTTGCATACAAGTGGTGTTTGCCCAAGCCAGAACTGGCTCAACTTATGCTTTAAAGGAGTTTAGAGAGTCAGCACCAGCCCCCATTTGTCCCCGAGGTTCATCTCTCTCTGGAAGCAAAACTTCCTGTTGTCTAACCTAGACCAGGATTAACAAAATTTAAAATTGTGAACCTGATCCTCTGAGTTATTTAGAGCAAACCATTTAGAACACAACATCATACAAGCCTCAATCAGATTATCTCTAAATCTTTGGTTTTCTAGTGTAGCGTCCCACATCTTTTCATCATCTTGATAACCAAGATTCTTTACAGTGGAAATTATTCCAGTAGTATGTGCTGTACTTGATTGTCCCTTAAATGCATCACAACACTGTGTGTGCTGTAGCTATAAGTGCTGCCATATTACTCAGTTATTTGAGGGATGGGCTAAGTTCCCAGATTTGTTTCTATTTCCACCTTTTTAATGCCATTCCCTGAACAGTTATGTGCATGGAGCATTCACCCTGCCTGTGTAATTACAAAACACTTTTCTAAATTAAACAACACTTACCTTTCATGAGCCAAATCATCTTGTGGAAGCCATCAAGAATTATCCATGTCCCATTCTCAATCCAGGCTAGAGGCTCCAGTCTCATGGAGAAGCCTCTTGCATACTATTTTCTTTTACAGATATCTGGAAACTTAAGTGGGAGGTGTCAACTGTGCTTTTGCATCAACTTTATGATCTCCTTTTGAAAAATATCAGATTTAGAATCTGTGATCTTTTTAATGTGTTGGTTTAGGATTTATTGAACATATTACCTATTGCTGATGTCATTACTTCTTTTCAATGTGGAACAACATTGAAGTGTGCTGTGAGCCATGGGCTAGGGGTTCACATCGCAACAAACCAAATGCAATATATATTTTTGGCACATGATTCAAATTTTAAAGCTGCTCTAGCTCACCAGCATTTATTGGATACTAGATATTCTATGTTTGTAATAAAATGCTTTCTGAAATCATCTTTGAAATTGTTCTGTGTGTCCTTAAATTGATGTAATGTACTGATTGAGGCCACTTGCCATGTCATGGTTCTGTCTGTCTGCATGATGCAGAATGAACACTGCAAGTAGTTACTGGAATGAAAGCTGAAAAAAATGTAAAAGCAAAGACTGGCCACTACCCAAAAGTATCACAAACATCACAAATCAGAGAGATGTTGGGCCACTTAATTATAAGAACAGATGGCAGCCAACTTGCATAGCTGTTATCAAAAACTTCTGAAATGAAAGAAAATGAGTGTTGTTGGTAATACTGCCTGAACGCATCCCACATTTCTTGGACTTCTAGAAGGTCAACAGCTGAGCTTCAAACAGTATAGCTTTGTTCTTAAGGAGCAGATTTTAGTGAAAGAGATTCACTTATCAAGTTATGCAGCCTCAGCCACATCTGCTGAACACCTAATTTAATATGTTCCTGGTAGAGTGTTCATATACACATCTGCTGGTTTTGTAGGTCAGGATTAAGATGTCTGTTACAGTTAACAGCTCTTAGCATTTCACTGTGATACAAAATATAGCCAAGTAAAAGGTTAAAGTTGAGTCAAAACTGATAAAGCTATGGCTATAATTCAGGAAAGAACTGGGTAAATCTTGTTGTTACAAAACTGGTCTACAGTTCTAACCAGTAATCAGAAAAGGCAGAGTGACAGGAACATGGGTTCTGCTCTTGTTTTCTATACAGTTGCCTGTTTTTCAAATGTTGCATCAGTGGATGCCTTAGTAACACATTCAATACAATGTCCGCAAGAATTGAATGAATCCATTACAAAAGATGTGTCTATCCTGAACCTCAGTGGCCTCAGGCTTAGAAGAAGCTACTCTGACTGCCTGAGGCACTACAACCAACTACAGGTAAGAAGCCGAAGTTGGGTAATCTTAAATTGAAGAACAGGATTAATTTTCTTTATGTAAGTCTTGGGCATTTTGGGTTAATGTATACTTCTTTTGCAAATTTCAGTTATGGAAACAAAGTGACATTGGAATTTAGTTCTCCAAAGTTAAGACAGCAAGAGGATTTTTATTACAACCAAGTGAAATAAGTATTTTTTTGATCAAAATATTCACCAGTTGTTGAATTATTGCTTAGAGTTTAAAAAGTCACCAATAATATTAATGTATTTGGAAAATGGTCCATCTTCCAGAATTGTGTGGCTTGTTTTGAGTTCTGCTTGAATGTGGATTATGACTATTATAAAGTTTAAACTATAACAACTTTTGCAATCCAAATATGAGAAAATGACATCAGAATCAACATAAAATCCTCTATGTCAAAGCCTCAATGTAGGTGCCAAAAAGTATAGTTCTATAATGTGGCATTACTTTATAACAAAAATCATGTTCATGTGAGATTATTTTGCCTGTTAGTTTAATGGATGTAGTAACCAATTTTAAAGAAACAGTATAATAGCCTTGGAAAAATAAGAACCAAAAGAATCTATACAACAGCTCTGTACTAAATTATGTTGTCATCAATTTTCCAGAGGATAGGATTTGAGGCTTCAAAAGGAAGATATTTTTATCCACCTCCTTTCAGAATAATTCCTACGATGCACAGGTTTATAAAGATCAGGTCAGAAGATACATACTTATGAAGTTTCATGCTTATTGAAGAATCACTGAAATAATAGTCAATGTAGCAGGAGAAGAGGTTAGAAGTTCAGGCATACGAGACCCATTCACCTTAGAGGAAGGCAAATTTTGCACAAATTGCAGTCAGCATCGAGACTTCAGGGCAAGTCCGGCCTCTGTATCTATTACAGCATTCATTGTCCCGAAGTATAGTAATGATGATGTACAACATTGTGCTAGAGCAGTTTGTTGTAGAGATCAGAAATGAAATAATACTTTCCACATCATAACACAAGTTAACAACTGTTCACCATTATAATTATTGATTGCTAATGTTCAAATGTAGAGTTTGAAATATTCATCAGATTTATACTCAACATCAAATAAACTGTTCTGTTTTGTTCAGGTCCTACTTCTGAACACTTCCAACTTAGATACTTTGGATGATACAACATTTTCAAACATATCTAGTATTAAAGAGCTATATCTACAAGACAACAGGTTAATAGAGTTTCCATCCAAACCAATGGTTCCTCTCACTCAGCTCCAAGTCCTAGTTATCAATAACAATTATATCAAGGAGATTAAGTCAGGTACGTCTCCATTGCCTCTCTACACTGACAAGAATTTATATCCTGTTTATGGGATGTTACCGATAGAAAATAATATTGTAATTACTTCTATAATTGATTAAAATAAAATTGTTGGAGGCTGCTGTGAAATATTGCACTTTGGTGAAATAAACCTTATCACAATTTCATCTCAACAAATTAATCTTCTGCTACTGAGTTCTTAGCTACAAATAAGCATGTTTATAAAAGTGAATTTATTTGCTTCAAAAGAGAAGACATAATTACTGACCAGTTTACATGGCTTCAGCACATCCTCAAGCACTTAATAGCTAAATAAGTACTTTAATGTGTAGACACTGTTTAAGTGTGAATGAGTTTAAAAGGGCCGTGGTACCTACAAATATTAATAAAACCAAATTACATGGTTTGATTATGGGTCCCATATATTTCCAGATACATCTGGACAAACTTTAAGACAGGGAGCAGCCTCTGGTTCTCAGATTCTGGGAGAAGTATGACTTGTATTGAAACATCTCCCGTCAAATTTGCACCTTTAGGTCAAGTCCTAGTGCATGTTGACCTTTACTTGTAGCCAATGCTGCAACAGATTTGGTGCTGGAAAGGCCAACTGGTTTGTAATCCTTCAAAACACACTCAAAAACTACAAATGTCAAACAGCAGTTCACGGCAACAAATGATCAACGCACAATAAGAAATCTGATGGGTTTTTGATAGGATGTCACACTGAGAAATCAGTTGGTCAGATAATGATTAAATTTATAGGACTTACACGAAATGATGTTAATTAATACTTTCTTCAACAGAAGTCATTGTTAAATATTCCCCATTATGTGGCCAATATATCATAAAAAAGGGAATTTTCTTTTGGTATTTTAAATACCAAATAAAAATTAAAATATAATAATTTTAACCTTGTCCAATTGATGTAAACATGAAAATTCACCCCACTGCAATTAAAAATGTTATGCATGGATGTTAAAATAATATTATTACAATTAACCTTTGCTTCTGAACAGATGCTTTTCAGGACTTGAAGGAGCTCAGACAGCTTCACTTGGGGCCCCAGGTGCAGTTTCAAAGCTTTGAATATCAAGCCCTGCTCCCTTTGAAAAACGTTAAGGTAAGAGTAAAGCTTCATGGGGGAATAATGAGTTGAAGAATGTGACGGTGGTTACAGATGAATCTTCCTTGCTCGTTGATCCATAACACGTAATTTCAATAGTCCTATCACTACCAGGAGTTCAAGATCACTCAGAAGAGAATGGGTTTGTCAAGAGTAACCTTTGTGTTGCTAGCTATTATCACGTTAACATTTTGTGATCTGCAGTCTGCAGCACAAATTTCAAGAAAGCAATTTCATAATACAGTGACACTACATTTGAATTTCTAATTAGCCCAAACAAATCACATCTTTGCATTTGAATGAAACTGAAACAGCACACAATAAAAAGTTCAAACTCCACCCTACAATGTGATACAGAGGATGGAAGATGAGAGAATTCAACTTTCATTTGACCAAACCCGAATTAATTCCATATTAGCAAAGGATTAGCTCCATAATCATGGGGTAGCAAGGGAGCATTTATACTGAACATAATACTTTATGACTTCCTAAGTTTATTATCAAACTAAATTATAAAGGGATTAATGCAAGGGCAATATTTGATTCTCCCTCTCCACCACCCACTTAACTCTTCTTCCCCTACCACAACTCTGCCAGAGCCATTTAACCATAGACTAGACAAAAAAAACCTCAAAGTTGCAAAGTGTTTTCCTGGACAGAATGTCTGAGTATTGAATGCTTCACTTTGACCAGTTCACACCACAGAGTCAAAGTCAAAGTCGCGTTTATTGTCATTTGCACAAGTATATGTATGCTACAATGAAAAACTTACTTTCAGCAGCATCACAGGCACATAGCATCATTCACAAGAAAAACAAATTATACACAATTTTTTACAAGAAAGAACACAATCAGAACAAAAAAAGTACATTTTAGTGCAAAGTGATCACAGAGTTGCTAAACTGTGGTGATTAGGGTTGTGCTGGTTGGTTCAAGAACCGAATGGTTGAAGGGAAGCAGCTGTTCTTGAAACTAGTGGTGTGGGACTTCAGGCTTCTGTACCTCCTGCCTGATGGCAGCTGCAAAAAGATGGCATGGCCTGGATGGCGAGGATCTTTGATGATAGATGTTGCCTTCTTGAGGTAGCATCTCCTGCAGATACCACCAGTGGTGGGGAGGGATGTGCCCGTGACGTATTGAGCAGAGTCCACAGCTTCTTACATTCCTGCACATTCGAATTGCCGTACCAGATCATGATGCAACCAGTCAGGATACTTTCAACAGTGCATCTGTAGCAGTTAGTTAAAGTGTTCAATGATAAGCCGAGCTTCCTTAACCTTCTAAGAAAATAAAGATGCTGGAGCACCTTCCTTATGCTTGCATCAATGTGCTGGGCCCAGACAGGTCATCCGATATGTTAACGCCAAGGAATTTAAAGGTGCTGACTCCCTCCACTGCCGATCCCCCAATGTACACTGGCACATGTTCGCCCTCCTTCCCCTTCCTGAAGTCAACAATCAGCTCTTCAGGTTTGCTGACGCTGAGCGAGAGGTTGTTGTTGCGGCACCACTCGACCAGGTGTCCTATCTCACTCTGGTAAGCTGACTCATCGCCACCTGTGATTCGTCCAACAACAGTAGTGTCATCAGCGAATTTGAAGATGGCATTGGAGCTGTGCTTAGCCACACAGTCAATGTGTGTATAGAGAGTAGAGCAGGGGGCTAAGCATACAGCCTTGAGGTGCACCTGTGTTGATGATCAGCGAGGAGGAGATGCTGTTACCAATCCTCACTGATTGAAGTCTGCTGATGAGGAAGTTGAGTATCCATTTGCAGAGGGAGGTACAGAGGCCCACGTCCTGAAGCTTGATGGTGAGTTTGGATGGGATGATGGTGTTGGGATGTTTGGATGGACTGTAGTCGATGAACAGCAGCCTGACTAATGAGTTCCTGTTGTCCACATGGTCTAGACCAGAGTGAAGAACCAGAGAAATCACATCTACTGTTGACCTGTTGTGGCAGTAGGCAAACTGGAGAAGATCCAGATCATCTCTGAGGCAGGAGTTGATTCACGCCATAACCAACCTCTTCAAGCACTTCATTGCAGTTGATATAAACGCTACCAGGCGGTAGTCATTGAGGCAGGTCACCACGCTTTTCTTGGACATCTTAGATGCCTTTTTGAAGTAGGTGGGAACCTCAGACTGCAGAAGCCAGAGGTTGAATATGTCCGTAAATACTCCAGCCAGTTGGTCCACACAGGTCTTTAGTACTCGGCCAGGTATGCTGTCTGGACCAGATGCCTTTTGTGGAATCACCCTCTTGAAGGATGTCATAGGCCCTTTCATTGGATGTCATTGGACAGCATAGGCCCTTTGGCCCACCGTGTCAATGCCATCCATCATGCCTATCTATACTAATCCCACTTGCCTGCATTAAATCCACATCTCTCTATGCCTTGTTCATTCAAGTACCTGTCCAGATGTCTCTTAAAATGTTGTTACTGTTCTTGTCTCTATACCTCCTCTGGGAGCTCATTCCAGATACCAACTAGGCTGTGTGAAAAATTTACTCCTCAGATCCCCTTTAAACCTCCTCCCTCTCACCTTAAACCAATGTCCTCTAGTTTCAGACATTCCTACCATGGGAAATAGATACTGGCTATCTATGCCTCTCAGAATCTTATATACCTCTGTCATATCAGCTCTCAGCCTCCTTCGCTCCAGGGAACGGGGTCCAGGCTGTTCAATGTGTAAATAAAAGTAGTAGTTCATCAGCCCAGAATGAGACTCTAGCACAAAGGCAGCAATAGCTCCACAACACAACAAAGAGTGACTGACATGGCAGTAATCATATATTGTTCAACTGCAGTTAATGTGTGACAGAAGTGAAGGAATCACTCGTGATTTTGCCATTCTTTCCAGTGGAGATACTGGTCTGTTTTATCAGTTCAGATGAACTCTCAGATGTTCTAAAATGCACATTCTAACCGAATGCTGCAAAACTGCTGCTAATGTAACTAATAATCCAGCAAATTGAAAATACCAGTGTAAATTCAGCACTTCTGTTACTCAGGTCAAACTGACCACAAACATTCTACTCAGACTGTCATAAAAGTCCAGTTTTAACCAGTTCCACCTTCCAAGGTCTCAGAAACTTTACAATCACAGAGAGTTGTAAATACCTCATAAATCTGATGGGCCGACATCTGTTGGTTCTGTTCATCACCAACCACAAACCACACACACAGTTGTTGTCAGGCAGACATACACATAAAAACAAAGGAAGGCAAAGACACCAGGAATTTTCTTGGAAGAGATGGTAAGCATTTTGAGCCAAGAAGCCTCGATGTGAATATCTCCATTGATACAGTGCTCTAAAAGACATTGACTAATGATAAACTCTTTCCTGCAGGTACTGGTTCTCAGGGGCCTCAACCTCACATTCGTACCTGTCATTAATCAAATGCGGCTGCTTCAGGATCTGGACTTATCTGATAATAAGATTGATAGAGTATTATCACAGTACTTTTATAATCTCACCAAACTCCAGACACTGCAATTGGCAGGTAACACAGACACAAGCTAGTGTCTTATGTTTCTTATAAAATTGTTCAAGGTACTTTAGTAGGGGCAGGCACAGTAGTGTAAATGGGCAGGCACGGTAGTGTAGCAGTTAGCATAATGCTTTACAGCACCAGCGACCCGGGTCCAAATCTGGCCACTGTCTATAAGGAGTTTGTACGTTCTCCCCGTGTCTATGTGGGTTTCCTCCAAGTGCTCTGGTTTCCTCCCACATTCCAAAGGCGTAAAGGTTAGGAAGTTTTGGGCATGCTACGTTGGCGCCGGAAACGTGGTGACACTTGCGGGCTGTGCCAGAACACTATGCAAAAAAAATGTATTTCACTGTGTCTTTCGATGTTCATGTGACTAATAAAGATCTTAGTCTTTAGTGCTTCTAACATAGCAATTCATTGACACCACAGATTAACATTTCTTCCAAAGGGATAATTCTGATATATAGTCTGTCTTTAGATTGACATATAAAAAAAATTACAAAGAAAAAACAGAAAGCACTGGAGGTGCATAATAGGCCCAAGATGTGTAAGTTTTCATTGGAATTAAGGGAAACAAGAATTTTTATAGAACCTTTTTTGCTGCAGCTGAAGTCTCTTATCAATGTGACACATGACGTTTTTCCATTTCCTGTTCCGCTGCTCTCCCCCTCTCCATTCACCGTACTTCTGTCCCATCAGACTTGAACCCACCATACGTGCCACTAACTGCACAATCGCACCATATCTTCTCCTCACCTCCTTATGTCCCAGATGAGCTATTCCCTCCAGAATACTTTATTCATACTTCAAGCTGCCCTTGCCCTTTCACTTTCCAGTGTAGCTACCACTGGAACCATATTCACCTCTTGCCACAGCACTGTCCAGTTATTCAGCAAATGCACACAGGAGTCACGTTTAACTGTTACCACTGGGCAGGAAACCGACATGGCTTGTTGACCACCAATTTCACATCAGCAACATTTTATTTTCCATTCATTCCTTCACCAACTCATGTTCTGTTCTCTCACTGACCTCCAAACAGAAGCAATCCAAACATTGGCAACAGAGATTAAAATTATAACCTGGAAAACCACAGGCTGGATGCACAGTTGTCAAGCTGAGCTTTTGGTTAATGGGAGGGTTAAGGAGGAAAACCTCTCCCAAGGTTCTTGTCCAATCCACTAACTTCCCATTTCAATACTTAATGACACATTATTTCTCTTCACCTTTTCCTGTGTTTGTAAAATGAGGAGAGATTAGTGAAATAGAACCAGAGTCTTTAAGAATTGATAAGTGGTTTATCATTGTAAGATGTACCAAGATACAGTTAAAAATTTATGTTTACATGTCATCCTGACAGATCATTCCATACACAAGTACCTCAAGGTAGTACAAAAGGGAAAATAAAAATAGAATGCAGAACACAGTGTTACAGAGGAAGTGCAGTGCAGGTAGACAAATAAATGCAGGGGCCATGGCAAGGTAGACTGAGAGATTTACCTTGAGAAAAGATCTCATTGAAATGTAGAAAATTCTAGTAGGTTTTGACTGGCTGGATGCAGGGAGGATTTGGCCGCTGGCTGCAAGTGGGGAGGTATAAAACCGGAGTTCCAGTCTCAGGTTATGGAGTAAATCATTTAGGATTGGAATGAAGAGAAATTTCTTCACTCAGAAGGTGATGAAACTGTGGAATTCACCACCACAGAAGACCGTGCAGGTCAAGTTGCTGAATATATCAAAGAAGGAGATAGATAAATTTCTGGACACAAATGGCATCACAGGGTTTGGGGGGTGGGGGTGGGGAAGAGCAGGACCATGGCATCCAGGGGATCAGCCAATGATTTGTATTGAATGGTGGAGTAGGCTTGAAGAGCCAAAAGACCTACTGCTGCTCCTATTTTTTGTTTCCAACTTTCCTCATAAGATACTCGGTAATGTTTTACCAGAAAAATGTAGGGATTGTTATATAACCTTAACAAGTGGGAATACAGAGGAAATGTCACTTGTCTGATGAGCTTTTGCAATGCTTTGATTGATGGTAGAGTTTTGTAACCAGTCCAATGTTTGCTAAATTTACAAACCAAATTATGCAAGCTATTTGCTTAAATATATTACGCCATTTAATCTTTGATCATCTTGCAAACAAGCTTTTACATTTGCACAACTAATATTTGCAGTTAACCACGCATAATATTTACATGATTCAATGTTACTGTTTGCCTCAGTTTAATACATGAAACCCTTCTATACCTTCCATGTATATCTTGAGTTTATTCACTTCAAAACTATGAATTGTTTTTGCAGGGTCTAGATTACATTTATCAGCAAATCAGCCTTCAGTTCTCAGAAGAACCTAAGGCTGTTGGATTTATCTGGGAATGGTCTTGTCACCCTTTTCAAAGAAACACTCAGTCCCATGATTCAGTCAGCAGGCGGTGCTGTGGTCGTTCAATTGGCTCAGAACCCATTTCACTGCGATGCCAGCATGTGCCCGATGAAGAGGTGGTTGGATACTATAAAGGTACGAGCCTGGTTCTTGTTACTGTAAAGAACATTTCAATTTCAAGCCATCTTTTCTCCCCCCAAAAATAATAAGGTGCTAAAAGTTTTCCAGCATGCTAAAAACTGCCTTCCCCCACTTGTTAACAGCTTCACTCCTACTCCAACCTATTCCTCTGAAGTTCAAGCATAACCTGCACACGTGAAGGAGGTGAGACGGAAGGGTGAGTCAGGTGATGGTGGACCTGTCACCTGCCAGCCTCTGCCTTACCCTTCCCTCTCACCTCTTTATACTGGTCATCTCCCCTCTGCACTCTCAGTCCTGATGCAGGGTCTCGACCCAAAAACATTGACCATCCTCTGCCTCCACAGATGCTGCCTGACCCCACTGAATTCCTCCAGCTGTTTGATTTTTTTTGCTCCAGATTGCAGCATCTACAGTCCATTGCATCTCCGTGCATACTGTACATTAATTAAACTCAGTTCTTAAATACAATCACTCTTTAAACCCTCTTGAACTGTTTCAGGTGACTTAACTACATTGCTACAACTGGAGAAACCACACTTAGTCAACTGCTTACAGTTTGGTCTATTTAGAAGGAATATATTTACATTGCAGGCAGTTCAGAACGCTCACTAGATTGGTTTCTTGGGATAAAGGGGTTGTCTTATGAGGAAAAATTGAAGTTAGACCTATACTCATTCATGTTCAGAAAAATAAGAGGTTGATTATATCGACTCCTATTTCTTTTATTTTTATGAAACTATTTACACACCTCCACATAAACACAGCAAGCCTCAGCCACAGGTTTCAGAATCCTTTGCTTTAACCTCCATGGGAACCTACTTACACCCTCACCAGCCCAGCATTATTTCCTATCAGCTGCCCTCTCTCTCAAGCCCAAACACCGGACTCAACATCAAAGACCGGCTAGATTGCCGAACAAAGGTTTATCGGTATCTGCGTTAGTGTAAACATGTTACAGGATCAGAACGTTTTACAGAGTGCAAGGATGACAGCAAATGTGGGGGAAACTGGCGATGAGAATTCAAATGCTAAATGATCTTTTATACGTACCCTTTTAAAGCAAATGTTCATTACTATTTCAGTGTTATAGTGAACTTAGTATATTTCAAACCTTGAGGGTACTGGTCCTGGACTCCCTGGGACAGACAGCCAACTTGATTGGAGCAGTCAGCCAGGGGTGATTCCATTTTCTCTTGCTCAGCATCCCACTGTATCAATTTATTCAGATCAATGACTTAACTTTCAAGCTGATTGAGGAGGTGCAGAGGACAGACAGTACAATGCTGAGAATGAGTGAGCAAACAGGGATAACAAAGAAAGTATGCTGGAAACAAAAAGAGGCACTCTCATAATTTTAATTGGATAATGAACTAAAGTATTTCCCTGAGCAGGGCAATGTAAAGTTCACTGGAAACTTACATTGTGTATTTTCCAGATTTAACACAGGGTGTAATCTTTGATTCTTGTCCTTCACAGTTGCCCGTACAGCTGGACATGATGTGTAACAGCCCTGAGAGCCTCAGAGGACACTGGATGACTCAACTACCACTCACAAATTTTAATTGTGTAAAAGAGCCTATTTTCACACTTCTACCCAAAGCTTCACACATCAACAAAACTGCTATAGCACACTCATTTCTTGGGAAAGGTAACATTCAGAAGTTATTCAGTATTCTAGTTATTAAATCGTGGAATTTTATTTTATCAAAATATCAGTTTTTACTTCAATTGATGATTTTCTTTTTGCATTTTACCAGGAATCACTGGCATCATAATAGTTGCTGCAGCTGCAACTTCCCTTCTCCTCATCTCCATATCATACTTGGCATCAGCAAAATTAATTCATTGGTCATTTCTCAGGAAACACTGTACTCGTCACAGTGCAGAATCCACTCAGCAAGGGAAAGAGGAGGCTGCCACAAACAGCATTCGTCCATACGGCACAACTCTAATCTACCATCACAAAAATAAGACGCATGATCCCAGTCCTTAGTAGATTTTCACTCTTGTTCATACACCTTCATCCAATAGAATGAATGAAGATTTGGAAAAGGAAAAGCTTTCTTTACATACCCCTATTGGCAAAAACATCCAGTTGCTTTTTTCCAGTGCAAAGAATGAAGAAGTATGTACCCTTTTCACCTACCAACAGATCGACCAATTAACCAGAAAGTCCTTCCCATTGACTTCTTCTGGTCCAAAACTTAAAGGAACAATTTAAATTGAAGAACTTTCAAGCTTGATGTACAGATTTTATATTTGTTTTCAATATATTTTTTACACTGAAGTGCCTTCAGCAATCAGGCTTTTGACATTTGAAACAGAAAACTAGAAATACTTAGCATCTGTGGAGAAACAGTGTTATAGTTCTAGGTCATGACCATTTATCAGTTCTCCTTGCACTGATGTTGCCTGACCTGCTCAGTATTTCTGTTTTTGTTTCAGATTTCCAACATCTGCAGATTTTATTTTGCTTGTTGGCACCTGAATTGCCTAAATTATTCTTCCAAGGCTGTGCTTTGACAGTGTAGGTTGCATCCTTAGGATTCATAACCAAAGATATTCTTATTATGTTTAGTGGTCATCTATAACAGCTGGGGAATTTCTTACTCGATCCAAATTAAATGGACTTCCAACCCATTAAACTAAGCTGGGATGAAAGGTGATGAAGTGATGTGGAAAATAATCAACCTGCAAAAAGGTAAAGATTGTACCAAATATTAGTAATCTTACTTCTTCAATAATCTTCCAATGCTGCAATAGTTTCAACATGTATCCCATTCCTACTCATGGGATCTATGTTCTTAGAGACCCCACATTTTTCCATACAACAATCACTATAATTAAAAGTACTTCATTATATGTAAAGTGAATCAAGACATTTCCCAAGCACAATAACATAAAAGTCTGCATTTAATACGTGGGATCTTTATCTGAGAAGTGAATGTTAGTCAGGACATGGGAAGAGCTCCTTACTCTTCTTCAAAATGACCCAGCAAGTATCTAATGTCCACCTAAATATGTTGTTTTGTCCAGAAGATTGTACTTCCAATTAAGCCCAGCTAACTTTAACTAGTAACATAAATGCAAAAGGCCTGTGCTGAGGGCCTGTTTGATGAAAACAATATGTTGAAAACTGTCTGATGAAAACTAATGGAAGAACCACTTATTTTATTTTAAATTAGTCTATTTCTCCTTTGTAATTATAAAGGATTAAAAGCTCGGAAGAAATCTAAGGAACAAAGCAACATATTCAAATCCACAGGATAAATTTTGTTAGAAAGCACTATCTTCTATTTGCAATTTAAAATATCTATTATGCTGAGTGAGATACTTACATTCCATTTACTTTAAAGAAGCAAAGCTTTTGATGTAATTCCTTTGATATTTTTCAACAGAGTTATTTTGCATAAACCTGAAACAATTCTGTACTGGGTCAAATATTCCAACATTAATTAAATGGAAAACAAAACATGAGAGCAAGTTTGTGTTTCTCCTCC
The DNA here is from genome assembly GCF_009764475.1 of Pristis pectinata. Classification (NCBI taxonomy): domain Eukaryota; kingdom Metazoa; phylum Chordata; class Chondrichthyes; order Rhinopristiformes; family Pristidae; genus Pristis; species Pristis pectinata. The sequence continues at coordinate 75,489,919 of NC_067406.1, forward strand.
AAAGTCAGAGTTTCACAAAACTCAAATTGATTGAGCAGACCTATTACCATCAATATTCATGAATATTTAGACTCTCTATCTAATGGGGATTATGTGACAAGGTCCAAAACTATTTAAACTGCTTTACTTACAAGAAAGCAAAATTAAAAAGAGAATTAGAATTTATGTTTTATTGACAACTCCCTATAAAGAAAAGATCATACTTTAAAGAACTTTTCATTTAAATTACATTTAAAACAGTACATTTAGAAAAATATGCTTCAAATTTGAATTGGGCATTTCAAAACAATTGTGTTAATAAAGTGAAAATGTACATTCAGATATTTCACAATTCTGATGCATTTACTCAGGTTTTTACACTCATGGATGAACACAATAAATGAAGATGGTTTTGTATCTTTGGTAGAATTTCCAAAATCAGTTAAATTATTTCAATGCAAGTGTTCTCAGGCATGCTTTCAGACTGGTAGAGACATCATTATTCTGTATGTCATTGTGAGTAAACAAGGCGTGATCATTCAGAAGCACTGCAGGGAAAACTAGTGATGGAAGAGTTGTACAAAGATGTACTTCACCAACTTTCTCAGTGAATTAAAGATCCTCTAAGGCTTACTGTTCTTGCGAAGGCTGAAACTGGACTGTGTACATCCAGGAAAGCCTCATTATTTAGCAGTGCACACAGTCAGTCACCGACATCACTGTTTATTCTTTCTCTTCTGCTTTCTTTTTGATTTCACAGTTATCCGTTTGAAAGTTTTCTTCTTTCCCATACTCCTTTCTTGGCCTTGTTGCTTGGATTTGTTTGCGGTACCCTCTTCATTCATTTCCAAAGATTTTCGTTTACGTGGCTTTGACTTGTCACTGAATTCAAGAGGGAATAAATCACAAATTATTAAAGCCCTGCCTAATTTGAGATATGAACTTCAAAATGAATGCAAAGGTAAGCAAAAGTGTGGAAAAGTAACATCTACTTTAATTGTGAAGTGACTGAGGGGGTAAGCTAGGACTCACCTGAAGTGGGTCAGGGGTCACCAGGAGCAGGGTGCATTTGACCTTTCAAAATGCAGGGTCAACAGATCAGGTTACTTGATCCATTAAGGCCTTTTATTATGCAAATTGCAGAACCCTCAAAATCATAACTTAGGTAAGGCCCTCCAAACTGCCCAAGTATTAATAGTGCCCACAATTTAGATCACTGATGTCAGACAAAAAGAAAACATTAACCATCAGAAGGAACAAGCAGGCAGGTAAACCACTGCTTGCCTGCTCAGTCCTGCAGGGCAACCTGGAGGTGATTAGAAGGATTGAACAAGAAAATACAGAGAAGAATACACAGGGCATAAAAGGATCACTGTAGCAGTTTTCACATGTACAAATTCATTGAATTCAAAGATTCAACCCCGACAGAAGGAATGTGAGACAGACCCAGCTGAGAAATTTTCACAAGGGAGAATAAGTAAAGGAGTAGGGTGGACTATTAATTAAGATCACAATTACCCTTAGAAAAGCAAGTGTTCCATTCAACCGAAGTTGTAATATTGATGATTTTAATTTACATTGCCCATCATTAAACAGTCAGAAATATTGAGCTTTATTTTATAGAGATCTGCAGAAGTAATGGAGTTGTAATAAGAAGGGAATTCAATCATACTTGGGTAAGTTAAAGAAAATCTGACAGTAGAATGCCTGGGAATTGGTGAATACAACTAGTTATACAGACAAAGAAAAGATTGAGAAAAGAAAAAAAGATGTGAATTGTTTTTAACTTAACATTAGGGTGTCAAACTGCAAATTTGCTTGTTTCAGTAAGATGAAAGGATACCAATCCTGAAAATGACAATAAAGCAGAGAGCTGAGAAATTTGATTAGTCTTTGAAGTTAGAAAAACATTTGATGGAGTGAGTAGGTATGGACTACTGTATTGGGGAGTCAATGATGCGGTGTATTCAAGTTAAAATGGAATGGACCATGATGGAAGTTAGAAGAGGTGACTGTATATAACAGGCTTTCAGAGCATGGAATGGTTTGAACAAAGGATGGCTGATTTGGATTGCTAAAGCAAGGGGCTCTTACAGACCCAGCAACCTAGAAATTCAATCATCTCTCTTTTATGCACCAGGTATCTGATTGAAAGCATAGAATTAATCACTAAACATCGTCAGCATTTTTGAGTCTGTGCACTGCACAATGGAAATCTGAACCACACTTTCATGTGCATGATGTACTTCTGAACAGAGGCCATTGACGAGCAGCAGTAATATCAATCAGAATGCATAATGTTTGATGTCACTGTTGTAACAAAAGCATACAAGTGCACTGGAAAACAGCTAGAGCCTCCACCAGGAAGGCAAGGATTACACAGGAGGAAAAGGGTCTGTTGGAGCTTGAAGGAAAGTCCCTTCCATGCAGCTTATTGGGAGTTCACCATGGAAGACAATGATGAATTCTTCTCCAATGCACTGAGAAACTAGATGTACAGTGCATTTGAAAACCCTTCCTTTAACCCGTGTCATTTTAACATACACTTCTGTACTTGCAACAAGTTCTGGCCCAAACTGTAAATTTTTATATTTACTTAACTGCATCTCATGATTTCAAAACTGATCCCTGCTTGTAAGTTTCAGTATATTCAATAGAAATAATTTGAAGGCTTGTTCTTGCTGTAAATTTTTATATTTCTTTAAACTGTCAGTGAGAGTTTTTTTGAATATGGGATGAATAGATACAATTTACATACTTTTCTATTAACAATAGAAGGAGATATACCAATAAACATTTCTATGGGTAGAGGTAAAAGCAAACTTTTGTTTTCAATGGCCAAAGTTACTTAATAAGCAAGGAATATAGAAAATAATACTGAACCATTCAAATGCTTTATAAACGTTTGTATGGAACTAAAAGAAAACAATAAGGACAGATGAAACATATGAAGGAAGACTCATATATGGTCCTGGCTAAAAGTGAACACATTTAAAGCGATTATTTTTTAATATAAAGAAGTAGGATGACTTCAAGATAAAAAGGATACCCTGTACTTGAACATGGTGAAAGGGTAAAAGATGATTAATTAAGTATTTCACATAAGGTTTGTGCATAGTTGCTTTTAAAGAAAGTGGACTTGCAGACTGCCCAAAGAGGATGTGGAATAGCCAGCAATGAAGATACAGCGCAAACGCAATATAACATGCATTGTTCTATCATCGTTTTGGTATACTGTGGGTATAATCATGCATCCCAAGACTGATATGTTGCTGGGTTTTCTAGCTTTGTTAATGCTATTTGATTGCGTTACATTTACAAAGAACACCTAGTGGATTAAAGGGCTGGGCAGAGTTGCAGCAAATGGATCCCAAGAATGGCAATTGTGAGGTCATGAAAAGTAGCCAGGAACCCATACCAAAGGGAGAGTTGGTATGCATGGGACCAATCCCCCAGTGAGAGAGGGAGTCCATGGGACCCATGCATTTTTATTCCAGGGTCATGGAAAAACAGTAGTGTTCCCATGAATAGGGTTAAAAGGAAATTCACCAGGAGGCATTAACAATGATTTTCAAAAAAAAATGTGGAGGCTGGCACTGGGACAATAATTGTTTTGCGTTTATTGTGGTTAGTGGTCAATCATAAATCAAGGGTTAATTGGACAAAACTGATATAGATTTGTAAAAGACAATGGCTGTTGGCTAAATTCATTGAATTTCTGAGGCAAAGTGCAGAGAAATGATATGTGTGGATTATCAGGGGAGATTTAATAAGGTGGGATGTCACATCAGAAATTTGAGAAAATGAAAGCAGATTGTATTAAATAAAGTGCAGCAACTGAGAAATTGTGAAGGATTAACAAAGCAAAAGTAGGGCTAAAGGAGTTTTCATCCATTTGGTGTGATGTAGATAGTGGTTAGTCCAAACAAGGCGTGTTAGATCCTCTTCACTGTTCTATTTATACAAATCATGTAGAATTACACATAAGAGGAAAGGTGTAGAAGTTTCCTAACAAAATTAATTACAAAAGGTATAACCAGCTGAGAGAAACAATGAAGGGAGTTGAAGAACAGAGAAACAGACATAGATTAGTGGTGTAGATATTGGAGTTAGTAACCCATATCCTCATCACATTGTTATAAGCTGCTAAACCCTTTAAAACAAGAGACAACACTTATTGGTTCTGTCCAACACAATCAGGCAGTTATCAGATTGTGGCTGGGGTGACAGGGAAGAATTTAACACAAGTAGCTCAGAATGGCACTTAACATTCCTTTTAGTTAAGGTTTTGTATTAAATGTCATCACACACTCACGTGATCTTGTTTTGGAATGCTGCATCATGACATTCTCTACGTTTATGCTCAGTACTTCCACAGTTAAAGCATCCACTTCCAGCCACACCACAAGAATGATCCTGAAGGACACAACGACTGCAGGTTTCACAGTGAAACCAAGCTGGAAAAATAAATCACTTCTTAGATCAATATCTATCTGTACTTCAACAGAAAATCCAGATTGCTTTAAAAAATACAAAACAGACACATTTATTATATCATGATTCCAATTGGTTTGTAATTAATCCTTATATTATACTGGAAATAAACTGGAAACAACAGCATAAACCCCCACTCCTTTGTATCCTTTTAGATTACTTCCAGTTAGCAGTACCACCATCTTTATTGTTATTAAACTCAAGCAACTCCAGCAATTAGCACTGTTGCCTCTCGGTTTCAGGAATCTGGAATTGATCCTGATCTCGGGTGTGATCAGTGTGGAGCTTACATATTCTCCCCACGACCATATGGTTTTCTGCCAGATGCTCTGGTTTCCTCCCACATTTCATGGATGTGCTGATAGTTAACTGGCCACTAAGTTACTTTTGTGAGGCAAAAGAATCAAAGGGGAATTGATGAACATGTAAGAGAGAACAGGTTACAGGGAAAATGAGAGAAAATGGCATTGATGGAATGATCTGCTGGGAGTCAACATGGATCTGATGGGATGAAAGGCTTTCAACTGTGCTGTGATAAGTAAGTAGAGATAGATTCTGAGTAGAATTGTCAGCAGAGGGATTGTATCTGTCTCTCTAGACAAGGAAAGTCAACTTGAAACACCACTTTATAGCCCCATTACAAGATTCTCCTCCCCACTAAGTTATTAATTAGAGAACATGCACAGAAATCAAAATACTTCCTCATTAAATGGCACCCAAGGAAGGGCAATATATTTGGGCTTGGCAGTGTCACTCACATCCCAAGAAAGAATAAGGGAAATAAGCTACCAAGATTTTTCTAAAAAGGTCAGAAAATATGCTAAGTGAGAGGGAACAGAGTACAAGTCATTTTTCTCTCCCCCACAGACTAGGCAACATGGTAGTTGCTTTTGCAAACTAAATATTCTTTTGCTTTAACTGCCAATTGATCAATGAAACAGACTCGTTGAACATTAATATACATTAGCTGGTTCTACTCACATGGCTTTACACACTTGTTGCAGATGTGACAGTGCTTCCACTCCTTTCCATCCTATTGGAAATGTAGAACAGTATTAATCTAAGCATGAAACCTTAGAAACATAACCACTAATAACATAATCTAGAAAGCTGGCAGGCTGATATTCCCCATAACAGAATTAAAAGTGATAAAAAGACAACAGAACATGGTCCGTTAAGTGTTTGGTAATAAAAGCATTCCTGTAAACTTGGGCAACCAAAAATCATGCAATCAGTACATTACTTTGAAGGATTTTATTTTTAAGATGATTCCGTGATCCCCAAAGTGACTGTCAGTTACTTCAAACTATTTCCTGTACCATTCTGAAGGCCAGTAGGTATGCAACTACATCTTAGAGTAGATGTTCAGACTCTCCCTCCCTTTTTGTGGGAGCCTGTTGCTCTAAGGTCTCTGGTATAAACTTTGAGGGCAGCACATCAAAAACTGGGAACCCATTACATGAAAGGCAGCAAGTACAAAGCAAAGGCCAGACTACGAGGTCCTTGATAAACACCCTTCACAGGGAAGAAAGACATCTCAGCAGCAAGCAGGTGCTGCAGACGGTTAAAAACAAGCAGTTTCCCAGGCTAGGAATGCAGTGTTATTTACCCAAGATAATCTGCCCTGATATGCCAAATGCTAAACAGAACACAAGAAAAAGAAGCAGGCAATTCATCCCTTCGTGCATGATCAACCATCCAAGATTATAGTTGACCTTTTAACTCAGCACCACTTTGCTGCACTGATCCCATATCCTTTGATTCCCTTAATATCCAAAAATCTATTATTCTCTTGCCTTGGAAATACAAAGCCATTGAGCCTACATAGCCCTCTCTTGGGTGAACTCTACAGATTCACTCCCCTCTGGGAGAGGGAAATTTCTTCTCCGCTCAATCCTGAATGGCTGACTTACATACTTTTGAGCCTGTGACTCTGCTTCTGGGCTCCCCAGTCAGAGGAAAGATCATGCCTGTAGATCCTTGTACAAATCTTGTATCTCTCATTCATGAGCACCTCTCCTTCTTCTGAACTTGAAGGTAAAGGCCTAGCCTGCTTAATCTCACCTAAAAGGACAATGCCTTCATCTCTGGGATCAATCTGGGATACCTTCAGTGCATGTATATTTCTCCTTGGGTTGGGTTGGGTTGGGTAATATGACCTGCACAGAATATTCAAGGTGTGGTCTTACCAGATCCTGTATTATTACATGCATTACATGCAGCCAAACTTGAGGAGAATATTCCACAGACCCTCCTGATTAAAGGAGTGAAAAGTCTTAGTGATCTCAAAAAAAGGTCACACACAATGGCACGTGCTGCTCCCTGCATGGAGTTGCCCTGTGACAAAGATCATGTCCACAGCACCTCGAGATGAATGGAATCTACACTGCAATTCAGGGAGCAGCTCTTTGGCCACTGGGAGGAGGTGATTGAGAAGGATCCCGGAAATGACTTTCCCTGTGGCAGGGTGACCCCTCTATATTCACCTTCATCAGTCTTGTCTGCTTTCCTGACGACGGTCGTCCCCTGGTATAGCCTCCTTTTCCCAAATGTGGACAATGAGATTTGTGAATGATGCTCTTCATCATACATTTGGGCAGATATACCGTCTGCTCCCACGTATTGAGGGATATGGCCTTTTTTAACGTCTTGTTGGTCAGGAGAGGCTCACTGGGCAGATTTCCATAGATGGAATCAAGGGTGCTCACGTCAGGAACAGAACTGCAGTTGGAGGTCTTAGAACTGTTCTTTCCAACGGGCACTGACTGACTTTTATCCCTGATGAGTCCACCCCCAATCATGGCCCTCATTGGGGTAGGACCTTGAGTGCTTGGGCCACAGATAGCCTTGGAAGCACAGAAGGATGTAAGCATGTCATTGCTGTCGGCAAAGCTTCCTGCTTTCTCTCCATCTACCTTCTGTTCTTTACTCACGGGTTTTCAACCGGACTTCTGCCTTCAGCTGGAGCACTGCTTCTTTTCCCTTGGGAAATGGTGGTTTCTAATCAACCAACTTTTCTCACTGCACCTTGCCTCCAACAAACTCCCCACAGAAGTTGAGACAATCTTCGTAACTAATGGGAAAGTGTTGAACCTTTGGTGACTACACTCCTGATTCAAGGTCACCTGAATGTCAATAGTCACACTGCAGTATGAAGGTACTTTTGTTTGCCTGTGCCCAAAGGTCATCTGCAAACCATCATCAACTTGTTTACTTAGGCTTACGAGAAGATGGGCGTTATGCTCAACGCCTGTAGGACAAGAGTCCTTTGCCAACCTTCCCCCACTGTACCACACTACCCTCCAACAATGAAGTTTCACAGTGAAACCCCAGAAAACATGGACCACTTCCCATACATCTAGAGCTCAAAGAAGGCAGATATCGATGGTGAAATACACCATCGTGTTCAATGCATCAGCACAGCTTTCAATCGATTGAGTAACAGGGTTTATAAAGAACCAGACTTCAGACATAGCATAAAACTCATGGTCCTTGCCCTTCTGTATGCTCCTTGCCCTTCTGTATGCTCCTGACACTTGAACAATCCACAGCAGACATCTTAAAACACTGAAAAGATATAATCAATGCTGCCTTGGCAAAATCCTCCAAATTCACTGGGAAGCAAAGCACACTATTGTCTGTGTCCTCTTCCAGGCCAAATTCACCAGCAATGAGACCTTGGTTACACTCAGGTGGCTACAATGTTTATGTCATTTTGCATGTCCAACACCAGACCTCTGGAACAGATACTCTTTTATGAGCTCTAAAATAGGAAGCAATTACAAGGTGGACAGAGAAAAAGATTCAAGAATGTGCTCAAATTCTCCATGGGCAAAGAAAACGCAATATTGCCCGACTCCTGGGAATCTCTATCCCATGACCATTCAAAATGGAGGAGGAGAATTTGGGATGGTGTTGATTCCATGCACCAGGAGCATGAAGAACCCCTGCATAAACGGTGGAAGAAGCTACCTGATAAACTACCCACCTGCCTACTGCACCAAGCATCCATGGGAACACCTAAAGTTCTCGCTTTGGCCTCATCTACTACCTCAGCACCCACAAAACTGGACTACAAGCACATTATCCTCAATCCCAAGAAGAAAGAAGAATCTTTTAAGTGACTCAAGCAGTGGGTTCTCAGATTAGGTAAGGAGAATGCAAAAAATTCTCTGGATCAGTATTTGAAGCATTCTGTCAAGTGGTGCTTTCAGTGCAGGAAGTTTAACCTGAGGTAATGGTTTCCTCATCTTTCTCAATTCAAGGTATTCAGTTAAACCACCATCAATTAGCTGAATTGCCAAAATTTGAACTTTGTTGCGACAGACAAGACTTACAAACTATAAAAATCCAAAGTTGGAAGCATCCAATGGCATTTCTGAGGTTATCAAATTCACTTTGGGTGCTTCTGTTGACCATTTTGATTCATGTTCTAGACCATTTTTTACCAAAACCTTATAAAGTGTTAAATCATAAACAATTGAATGTGGCACAAATAAAAACTTGCTTACTTTAGATGTGCAAGCTTGGCATATCTCACAGTGTCTGTTTGCCGAGGATATGTACCGCTGACAAAATGAACAGTACCTAGGGGAAAAAGACTGGAATTTGTAAAAATACAACTTAAAGCCCAGCAAGACACATTTTTAGGTGTGGAACTATTTCATCAACTTAATCAAATGAAGATTTACTTTCTTGATTAAATTTAACTACTAATCTATAATAAAAGTACACTGTGTAGAGAAGACAACCTTTGGAGGAGGCACAAAAATCCTCAGATTGCAAATGCAAAATATATTTGTTTGATAATGTCATAAAAAGATATACAAAAATTATCTATTGTTATTAATTTTAAAAATAGCTTCCCCCACACATTGAATTGCCTAACAATGACAGCAGCTTGGAGCGAATCATCATATGATACAAGGAGATAATGAGAACTTTCTTCTGGAACATGGGAATGTTCAGTCCTGATATTAATTTCATGGAACAAAACACAATGTACGTCCCTAATAACTCATGGGGCAAATGTCCCTTAGGATGTGGTTCTGAAGACCAAGCTTGACCAGTGCTTTAACAGTTACCTACTTTAAGTGGGGAAAGTAAATCAAATGAGAGAACAGCCATAAGCTTATCAGTATACCGCCACTTCTAGAAAGTGTGGGTGTGAATACAGAGGAAGGACAAGGCAGGGATTGGCTTTGACACCCTCTGATTAATTTTTTAAATACTGAACAAGTGTTACCTCTTAAAAGTCTTAATCAGTTACTCACTGCCAACACGATTATTTGAGAACCACCAAACTGGGATTCTCTCTCTGACTCAGGATATTTGAAGTTAAAAGAACTTTAATATTGGAATTGATTTATTATTGTCCACATGTACTGAGGTACAGTGAAAAAGCTTGTCTTGCATACCATTCATACAGATCAATTCATTACACAGTGCATTGAGGTAGAACAAGGTAAAACAATAACAGAATGCAAAATAAAGTGTAACAGCTGCAGAGCAGTGAAGTGCAGGTAGGCAATAAGGTGCAAGGTCATAACGAGGTAGATTGTGAGGTCAAAAACTCCATCTTATTGACAAGGGAACCGTTCAATAGTCCTTATAACAGTGGGATAGAAGCAGTCCTTGAACCTGGTGGTACATGATTTCAGGCTTTTGTATCTTCTGCCTGATGGAAGAGGGGGAGAAGAGAGAACATCTGGGGTGGGTGGGGTCTTTGATTATGCTGGCCGCTTTACCGAGGCAGTGAGAAGTATAGACAGAGTCCACAAGAGGGCAGGCTAGTTTCTGTGAGATACTGAGCTGTATCCACAACTCTGCAAATTCTTGTGGTCATGGGCAGAGCAGTTGCCATACCAGCCATGATACATCCACATAGGATGCTTTCTGAAGTCAATAACTAGCTCTTTTGCTGATATTGAGGGAAAGGTTGTTGTCATGACACCATGTCACTGGGCTCTCTATCTCCTTCCTGTACTCTGACTCATCGTTATTTGAGATTGGGCCCACTACAGTGGTGTCATCTGCAAACTTGTAGATGGAGTTAGAGCAGAATCTGACCAAGCAGTCATGAGTGTATAGGGAATAGAGTAGGGGGCTGAGGACGCAGCCTTGTGGGGCACCAGCATTGAGGATAATCATGGCAGAGGTGTTGCTGCCTATCCTTATTGATTGCGGTTTGTTGGTGAGGAAGTCAAGGATCCAGAATATTAGAATAGCAAACCATTTTCACTTGGTAACATTTTTGAATTAGAGGGCTACCTGTATCCTTCTTCTGCGGGCAATACGATGGCTTTAGGTGGAAGGTTGGTAAATATGCGCACGGGAGATTGTTTCCGACCACTGTTCCCATGCTTGTAGAGTGCATGGTTATCATAATCCACCTAAAAGTAAAATCATGGTTTTATCATCAGGACTGTATTGGGATCTTTCCATTCTTTTTAAAATTTCCTCGAAATAAATTTCTCTCTACCACTCTAGTCTAGATTTGTATGAGCTACAGATTATAAATATATCTGATCAAATATGCCTTGTACATCCTTGATGTGCTGAAGAAATACTTCCATCACTTAGTTCGTGTTTCAGCTTCGGTGACAGTTTAAATTTTGCTCTGCTACTTGTAATGCCCACAAAGAAAACTCCATCTTTATAAAGCAGATTAAAAGAAGAAAGTTTTGTCCACAATGCTAAATAAGAAATTCTACTTGGCTGAGTTTTTAAAACCTGCAAGCTGCCTCTTGCTGATGAATGCTGAAGGGCAACATTCTTTTACTTTACACAGCTTGCTATTTCTTGCACTAAGCACTGTCAAGAAATTCCAGTTCTTCCACTTACCCAAAGGCAACTTGATTTTCACCCCACCCCAAGCTAAGAACATAATAACAACTGCTCAGTCTCAAGCACTGCATGTGAAGAATGGCCAAAGCCATGGAACATAGGGTTTCAAATGAAAATTAGTATTTTTTTAGGGAAGGGGAAGGAAAGAGATAAGACATATGGCATGGAAAAAAGTATCCCTAATATGGTCAACCACACACAAGACCACAGCACAGGACTCTTCATGTTTCAGTAGAAAATGAGAACTTCACATCAGGAGACTAAAAGCACTGTTGGTATGAGACATGGAAAAATACATCAGCCTATATTCCGGAAACTCACTAAAAGTGGGTTGTGCTGAGTCACAGCACAGTAAAAATGCCAAACAATTTTGCTTGAAACTAGGTACGAGGGGAAAAACTTGCCCAGCAAGCTTTGGCTAGGTTACATTTGACTGGGGATTGAAAAACAGATGCAGGAGGAGCTTTTTAAAAAAATGCTGTTTTCCCAAAGGCAATATTTTCATTGGGAGTCAGAAAAGTTGACTAATTGCTTAAAATAGTACAGCTATACAAATGTCTGCTGATGATCCAGGTCTAAAGGTTCTGTTGCAGAAAGGGAGTTCAGAGCTCTGGGCTGAAGTCCTCCTCCATTTACAAACAGAGGTAGCAGCTGCTTGGCTGACAGGTGCTGACTTAGTTATTGCTTGTATCTGACTGCAAATAAGGAAGAGATATGACAGTACCAGAGGAAAGACAAAACTAATTGCATTGCTCAGTTTTGTTTGCAATTGTCAGAGAGACATATAGCACAGAAACAAGCCCTTCGGCCCAGCTCGTCCATGCCAACTGTGTTGCTCAGCGAGCTAGTCCCATCAGCCCACATTTGGGTAATAGCCCTCTAAACCTCTCCTACGTGTGTATTTATCTAGGTGGCTTTTAGATGTTACTAATGTGCCCACCTGAACCACTATTTCTGGCAGCTTGTTCCAAATACGCACCACCCTTTGTGTGAAGACACTGCCCTGAAGTCCCTTTCAAATCTCTCACCTCTGATCTTAAACCAATGCCCTCTTGTTTTAGCATCTCCTCCCTGGGAAAAAGACTGTGCTTTCACCCTATGTCCCTCATGATCTTATATACCTCCCTCAGGACACCCGTCAATCTTCTACTTTCCAGGGAATAAAGTCGTAGTCTACACAACCTCTCCTTGTAACTCAGGTCCCCAAGTCCAGGCAACATCCTGGTAAACCTTTTCTGCACTCTTTCTAGTTTAATAACATCTTTCCTATAACAGGGTGACCAAAACTGTACACAATACCCCAAGTGAGGCCTCACCAACATCTTGTATAACTGCAACATAACTTCCCAACTCCTATACTCAATGCCCAGATCGATGAAGGCCAGCGTGCCAAACACTGCCTTCGCCACCATCTACCCGAGGTGCCTCTTTCAGTGAACTATGTACTTGCATTCCTCGGTTCCTCTGTTCCATAACACTCCCCAGGGCCCTACAATTCACTAAGTCCTACCCTGCTTTGATCTCCTTGTATTTATCTGGATTGAAGGCTATTTGCCAATCCTCAGTCCACATACCCAGGCTGATCAAGATCCCCCTGTAATTTTTCATAACCTTCTACATTGTCTACAACCACCTATTTTAGTACCATCCACATACTTGCTAACCATGCCTTGTATGTTTACATCCAAATAACTTATATAAATTACAAACAGCAAAGGTCCCAGCACTGACCCTTGTGGCACCCTACCAGACACAGGCTTCCAGTTCAAGCAACAACCCTTGACCATCGCCCTCTGCTTCCTAGCACTGAGCCAATTATGAATCCAATCAGCTTTCTCCCACTGGATCCCATGCGTTCTAGCCTTCCACACTAGCCTGCCATGAGGGGCCTTGCTAACGTCTATATAGACAACATTCATACTCCTTGCTTATCTCCATGAAGACTCCAAGGGATTTGTCAGACACGACTTCCCACACACAAAGCTGTGCTGACTGTCCTGAATCAGACCCTGTCTCTCCAAATTTTGGTAGATCCTGTCCCTCCAGCAATTGGCAGCTTTTTACAATAAACTTCTGAACTTTTGGAGGCACAGCCATTGCCTTTTCTACCATTGTGCCAAAGCTTAAGAGCACAGGGCTCTTGAATGCAGCATTGGCAATTAAAGAGTAGCAAAGAGTGGTTGAGGCATCAAGACCACAGTGTGCCTCAGCCCTTGAGGCTTTTTATTTCAGGGCAATTTCTCAGTGGAATCAGGTGTCATGGATGCATGGAATAACCCATTCTCCTGAGAGACACTGTCACAGGGGTTGTTCCGTCAAATAATGAAGAGAATGTAAAATGCTGCAGGTTAGATGTACTTTGACTGTTTCCTGAATATCAGACACTAATGATGGCCCTGATTGTAAATTGGGGCAACGTCTCCTTGTATAGTCCAGAACACCATTCCTGCTCTCTCTCTGATTAAGGAGGAAATCATTAATAAAATAATGAAACTATTGTTGTCTGGCCTATTCTAACACTGATGTCAGTGTATCCTGCTATGAATGGTTCTTTGCATTATGGAGGGCAAATGTGGAGCAAACAAACTGAATATTATGCACTAAAAAAGTCACCAGTGCTCTTGACCTTTAAGAGAGAAACTGTGCAAGGGCTCATTTGCACCTGTAAAATCAGACCAGAGCTGTTTATAGCTCCATTGATGAGATACCTACCTGGACTCCAGATCTTTAAAAGCCCCCAAAATGATAGAATTTTGGGACAAGCACACAATGTCCTGGATCAGAATTAATAAGCTTTGCTGGATGCATGCAAATTGAGGTTAAGACCTTAGGAGGTCAGGAAGAAACATTCTCTGTGCAAGAGCAGTCGTCGCACTGCAAGTTCAATACATACATAGAACAGTACAGCATTGGACAGACCATTTGACGCATGATGCTGTCCTGATCTTGATGTCAATTTATACTAAATGTCCTCTTCCTGTGTATCATCCATATCCTCCATTCCATTCATATTATGTGTCCTCCCTAAAAGCCTCTTAAACTCCACCAAACTGCCTGCTTCCACTACTACCCCGGTAACCCATTCCAGGCACCTACCACTCCCTGCATAAGAAATTTGCCCCTCACATTACCTTTAAAACTCCCCCCCCTCCCCCCCCACACACACACCTTAAAAACATATCCTCTGGTGTTTGACATTTCTATCCTGGTGAAAAGATTTTCTGTCTGTCCTCCCTATCTATGCCTCTCATAACTTTAAAAACCTCCATCAGGTCTCCCCCCCAGCCTCCAACCCTCTAGGGAGAACAACCCAAGTTTGTCCAAACTTTCCCTATAGCTCATACCCTCTAATCTAGGCAGCATCTTGGTAAACCTCTTCAGCACCCTCTCTATATCCTTCCTATAAAGGGGCAATCAGAACTATACACAATGTTTCGTGCAGTTCGACTAAAGTTTTATACAGCTGCAGCACGACTTCCTAGCTCTTATTCTCAACACCCCTACCAATGAATCTGTGACACATGGCACAACTGTTCCCTTTCATGGATCAGAATTCATAGTTTTACAACAGAAGAGCTTCCTCTCGTCCACTTGTGGGATCCAAAGTTAACATTCCAGGCAGAACTACGAGTAAAAAGATTCAGTGGAGGAACACACTGCTACCATTTGTAAATTCATCAGATATGAGGGCGGCAGCATTGGACTATATTGCACATCACGTGAGCCTGAACATGCAGCCTGGCTGGTGAGGCAAAGCAGAATTAAGTATTTGCTGATCCTGTTTAGTATTTTAACAAATGAATTTCACACTCTGCTCCTTTGTAGATAGAGTGTTTTCCCCCCACCCGAAAGCACCTAAATGAATTATATTTAAAGCCAATGAGTGGCTGCAGGTTTACAAATGACTGCCTTAGCTTTTCTGATGTTAGACAAAAAACCTCATAACTTGATCTAAAATTAATCTGATTTCAGGTATCATGAAATTTCCCCATGCTGCGATGCTGTGTCAAGAAGCTACTCACCTGGTAATCAAGCATGCTGAATGTTTGGAAAACACTGTAGAATGCGAGGTTCAAGAAAGTATGGAAAAAATCCAAAATATTGGTAATTCATCATCTACAGAATGAAAACAAAACAATAATAAGCCACCGAACTGTAAAGATCCTCAGAATAAAAAGCTTTGCATGGAATGAGAAAATACCATTTGGGTAAAAATGCATGTTATATAAGTGCAGGTTCTCTTCCTTCTTTCAGGTGAAATACGCTAACACAGGAGACTGGGAATCAAACTCAGCACCTCTGGCCTTTTACCAGATGATTTTTCTTTGGAGTAAAATATTTACTGATATTGCAGATTTCAAAAGGAACAAAAACCCAGAAAGAATCTATAGCAACTATAAATTCTTTCAGCAAAAGTCTCCAGAGTGTGGTGCAAAGCTGATATGTATTCTGGCCTACGGGAGTTAAATTATGAGGACGGTTGCATTACTTTCCCTTACATAATTGAAAATTGAGGGGGTGATCTGATCAAAGCAGTTAAAAGGATCATCAAAATGAAGGGAAAATTTCAGGCAGGCAATAAGATTTTTATTTTAATCGCAACTAATGGTCGTAATTCAGAATTGCCTAAAGATTCATAACAGCTTCATTAGTTACTTCCAAAAGCAAATTGGATTAAGTATTTGAAAAGAAAAATGTCCATGGCTTTGGAAAAAAAGCAGGAACTGAGACTAACTAATGTCTTCAATGTCCATCTGTATGCGTCCATTCCTGGCAAGTGGTTTTAAACTAGTGGCATTGCTTTGGTCATTCAGATGTAAAAAACTTAACACTTCATCCAAGAATTTATGAGCAGTTGTCATGTGTATTTACCTGCTGGATTCCACAGCAGATCTGCAAACAATCTAGCTTCAAAATAAAGATATCCTAAGTAAAACCATGATGTTTATTACAGCCGCTTTTACATTTGCCACTGAACTTGTTGAGCCCTGAAGACAGATGTTTTAGCCTGCTGCAGGCCTTTAAATTCCAATATTCCATCTTCCCATTGTGTAGCTGCAGATCCAGAAATTTTAATGCACCTGATAGCAAAGAATTTGCCTAATTAGGGTTCCAACAATGCATAGGTAAGACCAAGATGTCCCAGAGGGTCCCACATTGAATAACACAGTCCATGCTCCCCCACAAAGCTCCAAAAGAAAACTGTTTAGGGGTACAAGAATAACACATGGTCAGAGGGGCCCTGTTAAATTTCTAGAGTGACATGAAACAATCCCTAAATGATCATTATTGCTTTTTACTCGTGAAGAAAAAAAACATTTCTAACACTGAAAAGCAACAACATTGGGCAATTGACTCTTACGGCTATAGAGCAATGAAAATTTGGATCAATAGCAGCCATCAAGAATAAGCTAGCAGGATTGAGATGGGTAAATAACTGAAAGCAGCTCATGACTTCTGAGATCAGTTTAAAACAGCAACACTTTTGATATCTTAAATGAGCCAAACTAATTAGTTTGTATCTACACCAGGATCAAGGCCCATTCACATGTGAATAAACAGGTAGTTCAAATATTAATCCCCTTACCCATTGTTTTCCCTTCCTCATCATCATCTACATCAGTATTAAATTCAGAAAGTAAAGAAATCATACATGTAGCAAGTTTGCACAAAGAACATTTTAAAATATGCACCCAGAAACCTATCGATTCACATTAACACTAAGCCCTGCAAAGCAGGTTCAAATCTTGTCTTGTGACAAATATTGGCATGATTGAAAGTGATTAAAGCTGATAAAACTGGTTTTAATAAAACTAATCTATTAATGGCTGTTGGTAGAGTACATGTAATGGCATTATGATTGGCCACCAGTCTTATCTGCTTGGTCTTGGACAGGTACAATGGCTCATTATGAGGACAATAAGTTGATAGAAAAGCAGCCTAGAAGTGGAACCTGAAATTAAACATTAAGTCAATTAGCAATGAGATGTTGCATCTATGTGAAGTCAAATTCTGGAGTGCTTCTGTTTGGTAATCAGTAAACTGTGGGCAATATCATCTAACACTGAATGTTGCCTGGGATTCCCAGACTCAACAAAGTTATAAATCAACTAAAATCTGTACATTCAGTATTGTGAGCTAATTTCTTCTATATGGTCAGGAAGGTATACTATTCATGCTGCTTTTGATCATTTCTCTGTGCAGCTTGGGGAAAAAATCTCTGGATTCAACTAATGTAAAATTGCACATTCTTTCAGAATGTTCATTCATTTTCTTAAAGATTTTATTTTCTTCATCCCTTTTCTCCATAGCCAAGTAAGATGACCAAGTTCACAAATCATTAAGAGCAAGAGGACAAGTATAATGAGAAGTCCAAAAAACGAAAGGAATTTTGACCTTTAACTCGGAGAGGGTGGAACAAAAAAAGTGAAGTGGTATTCTTGAGTTATATGGAACACCGGGTTCACTTTTGCACACCATCATAACTCTCCTTGAAGGGTAAAGAATGTAGATTCAGCTGAATGATACTGGGCTGAGAGAGCTGAGATAGGAGGATTAAATATGGCTTGAACTTCCTTGACTAAAGACAGAAGTGATCTAATGGAGGTGCTTAAAAATACTGGAACTATTTGATAGGGCAGTTACAAAGAAATTATTTCAACCAATGTGGATTGTAAATCAAAAAATTTAACCTAAACTATCTAAGAAAATAACTAGGTGGTATGTTTTCCCCCCCACAGAAACTGGCTTGGAAATCTGACCTCTTTCCCTCAATAGGCTTGGGTTGTGGCAATAATTGGAGCTTCTTTGACAGAGATCATTAGTTATTTGTTAGAAACAAGAATTAAGGGATTTGGATCAAAGTAAGTGGAGTTGAGATTTAGGCAAGGGAAGCATGTGGGATCTTTCATGTACCAGTTAGGTTTTGCAGGAACTGTTCTCAGGGAATGAATGACCTACTCCATTTCCTAATGTCCCTGTACTGTTTCATACAAAACATTCTTCTTCAATGCACTTGAAAGCTTTCTGTACCTTTATTCCGTGATGTCTTCCACACATTAACAATCTTTTTGAAACTGTGAGCTAGCGCCTCCACCAGGCCCCCAAATGGTGGGTCAGTCACCATAATAACAGACTCTCCATTGTCCTGACACAAGAATGTTTGAAATCCTTCAAAGGCAGACTATATTAAAAAAATAAAATGCATCAGTGTCCAGGTCCTACACTTAATTTTTGGGCTTTACAGCTTTACTGACAATTGCATCGTGAAAAAAAGATACACAAATACATTTATTCTACAATATTTGAAATAATGTCATTATTATGCCCTTTCACTGGCAGCACTATTAATGCATATTAAAACATACAGGGGAAAAAGATTTTCTTAGTACATAGAATAATAATTACAGGTATTGGAAGCAATATGGCAGAATGCAAACTACTTCATTCTATAAAGATTCCCACAAATCAATATTTTTAAATCATCAACCCAATGTCTGAAGGGAAATATATGAAACATTCAACGGAATTCAATACACAGTTGATTAAATTGTGCTACTTTAATTCCTTCAAAAGTGGAGTAAAATACAGAAGTTGGAGAAGAGGTCCAGGGCAAGTTTTATCGACACACTGTTTTGTTACTCTATAGTTGTTCAACATGTGCAAAGGCCAAAATTAAAACAAGTTCAGAAAGGCAATGAGGAGAAAGTTCGAAACAACATAATGATTCATTTACGAGGACGAATTATGTAAACTGGGATTACTCTTGATACAGCAGAGATGGTTAAGAAGAAATTTAAAAGAAGTGGTCACTCTCAGAACTGGTTTTGACAGAGTAAGTTATGGTTGGGATACAAGTTAACAGAACCCAGAAGTTGCTATGGTCTGGAAAGCACCATCTATTGTGAAAACTTGATTTATGGGAGCAATGTCACTATTATTACCATTTCTGATTGGCCTTGAGAAGGTACTTGTGTACTGCCACCTTGAACAATTGCACTCAGTATGAAGGCAGTCCTATAGTGCTGTTGGACAGAGAGCCCTGAGATTTAGACCCAGAGATAATGAGAGAATGGTAATACATTTCCAAGTGAGGATAATGTGGCTTGGAGGGAAATGCTTCACTATCTGAGAAGATGCACATAGGACCCAACACTACAGAAGCATCCCCATTTTTGACTTGGATGAGGAAGATGCCCTGAGGAACTCCTGCAATGATTTCCACCAATCACTAGGCAACAGCACATGGGTGTTGTCAGGAGATGAATGCCAATAATACGTTACTTACTATCCAATTGTAAAGGATAATATAAAAGAGCAGCAAGAAGTTTTTAAATCAAACAAAGCCTGCAACTCTGGCAGTTTTCATGCCAAATTTCCTTATACAAATTCAAAATAGTCTCCTTCATTCTCCTTCAAAGCTTAACCCTCACTGGTACTCTTGGAAGTATCTTAATATTCTCTTTGATCTGAGAGCAGAGAGAAGAGCAAAATGGGAATGCACAGCAGAATAGAACATGAATGTACAAGGAGATAAAGAGATGCAAGCCTTGCACTGATCGTTTATGATCTAAGAATTTCATTACAACAGAAACAAAACTGACAGGATTATGGATCAAACCTGAAACCAAAAAAGACTGAAAAGAGCTGCGAATCTCTTAAAAAAAATCAAACAAAAAAGGTAAGATGTTCCAAACTGGATGATACATATATTACTGTAAATGTTTACAGGTCTAATAATATACAATAAACAGTTACTAGTTATTACTGGTATAAACAATGTAAGACTTTTTTTAATTCTACAGTGCATTAATTTGTTTCAGTAATTGAATAGTTAGAAGAGAGATCTAACAAAACCATGTACTTAGCTTACTTGGCAGTTTGCCTGGCTTTAAGTAATATCATAGCAAGTGTCCATAATTATATAAACTAGAGTAAATGGAGAATGCAGTTTGAAGCATAGAGAAAAAACAACTAGATTTCAATGAATGGTATATGTGGTTGAAGGGCTAAGTTATCATTTGAGGGATGCAAAAGCAAAATCAAAAACCAGTTTAAGGAGTCAGAGATAAAAAGCAAAGGTTAAGTGTAAGCATAGAGTTCAAACAGAATGATCTCGTGCAAAGTGAAGCATTTGTACAGAGAGATTATGGAATAAATTGTCAGATAAGGCTTTAAAGCAAACAATGTAAATAAATTCAAGAAAATAACTGAAGTGTCGATGGAGTAAAAGGGTTTGACAAACCAGATCGGGTGCTTGATATTTACAAATGTCAAATAAGCCTGTCTTTTATCTGAGGGGAATAGCAGACTCAAGAAAAATGGAGACCACCAGTCTGCCTCCAAAATAGCTGAACTTATTGCTTTAACTATTACAATCCCAGCATCCAATAATCATGAAAAAAAGGAACTCACAAATCCATATTGATTTTACTGGTTAAAAAATGGATAAAATCAATTGAGGTCATTAAATTGAAATGGAGGTGGAAGTAAATAATTTAATGTAAATTCTGAATGGAGCACCAGAAAGGCCTATGTACAATAAAATGCATGCTTTACTGGCATATCGCAGAAGGATGTATTTAAACACTGAAAACATTTAACAATCTCAGGAAATGCACATCAGGTGTTATACTTTATTGCCCAAATTGGAAAGCACTCGTGTCAGTTGCAGAATTCTGAACTAGCTTTTCACTTATACACCTACACATCATTAATTTCACTCTGGAACAAGGCTCACTTTTTGCGAGGTGACATGTTTAGGATTACAAAAGATACAGATGGAGAAATTTACATCTGAATGTGGGGATTTGTTGAAAATGTTTTGATAGGAAACAGGTTAGATTTGGGCAAAAGCACTCCTGAATTCTTGCGTGCAATGGGAATTAGTTGCTGAACAACTTGGTTTCCCAAGAATAGGCTGCTTTATCTCAAGGGCCCCATAGGCAAAACTCGTGAGGTGCTGAATTTGCAGTATATAAGAAATTACATCACCCAAAACAAAAACAGAATCTTAAAATATATTTAAGTAGACAATGGGAGAAACAACTAAACAAAAATTTTCATTTGACTTTCCTTGCCCTTTAAGAGATCTTCACATTAAGAAATGCACTAATATAGTCAGGTATTATTTCTCATGTGTTGCAACGTACCTTTCCTCCAAAGAAATAATGATTAAACATGTTGTAGTGGCAGAACTCCTCTTCTGAATAAAATTGGGAATACCTAAAAATGAAAAAAAAAACAAAGAAGCACTGTATTTTAATTTTTCCAAGATTTTCACAAATCATACACATTAACTGTGGAATCCGAAATGTGCAAGTTTAATAGGACAGCTGTTGAAAAAAAAGAGTTCAAGGTTTATAGGGATGTTGGCTAGAGGAATCTTGTACGTTTTCTCACGCCAATAAAGGGATCTTTGACATTCTCCCACATATTGCATCCACTGTCAATCATCAATCTTCCTTCAGAATTTGAACTCATTATCTGGGAATGAAATGTAGAAGAAGGACCCCTCAACCTAGTTTGTAATATTCCATAACATCACTAGGGAGTTCTTCTGGTGCCCTGTTCAAAATGTATTCCCCAACTACTACCAAAACTGATTGTTATTGAAATATTAATATATATGCTGTGTTTATGATGCATTCAAGACTCCTCCTATCCTTCTTCATCTGCTTCCCACTAGCAATAACCATCTATTCTCTTCTCCCTGGTTATCCATCCTCCCCTTAAAGTCACATATACTAATCACCTCATCTACTGCCTGTGATAGCAAGTTTCACATTATCATCACTGTCTAGGCCAAGCTTCTTTTGAATTCACTTTTTTGATTTCTTGGTGGTGATCTAGTATTGACGGCCTCTAATTTTACCTTCTCACAAGGGGATACATTCTCTGTGTCTAACATTGCTAGATAATTTCAGAGGGCAGTTTTGAGTCAACCACACTGTTGTGGATTTGGAGTCTCATTTAGGCCAGACAGGGTAAAGATAGCACATTTCAATCCGTAAAGGCCATCAGTGAACCTCTGGGCAATGATCTTGCTTCAGTGGCAGCATTACGGCATCAGAGGATTACAGATAATTCAAATGTCTCGCATCTTGTATTAAGACCTACATTATAAATTAGAAAGATAGAGCATCTTGCCTTTTGGATAGTGATTCTCTGCCAGAATCCTATTGAAAGAACATAACCCAAGAAGTCAGCACAATCCCACTTCATCCCCCACCACCACTCTCAATCTGAACCTCCTCCTCACAGACTTAGCTGTGCAATCCTATTGTATGCACAATTATTATCCATTACCATTATCCTGAAAGATCTAGTTAATAGACAACCGGTAATCTTACCAAAATAGGCAATTCAAAACATCAGGGTTTACCTGTCTTTAAACTCCCACACCTATCCTGATGTGCTTACAGATGTGGTTATCCAGCCTATTTGCGGTTGCTGTCCTAAAGGAAAAAACATCATCTTGTTTTTCCTTCTCTCTCATATCACCCCTGCACCAGGAGTAAAAGACAGACACAGGTTGATATAGGACCAATTGATAACGATGCAGGAGATATTATAATGGACGATAGAGATGGCAGAGGAATTGAATGAGTATTTTGCATCGGTCTTCACCGTGGAGGACATCAGCAATGTGCCAGTTAGTCAGGAGTCTCACGAAATGGAACCGAGTTCAGTTAACATTACTAGAGAGAAGGTGCTAGGAAAACTAAATGGGCTAAAGACTGATAAGTCTCCCGGACTGGATGAGGTGCATCCCCGGGTTCTGAAGGAGGTGGCTTTAGAGATAGTGGAGGCATTGGTGATAATTTTCCAGGAATCGATAGATTCCAGCATAGTTCCAGAGGACTGGAGGGTCGCAAATGTAGTTCCGCTGTATAAGAAAGGAGGGAGGCAGCATAAAGGAAATTACAGACCTATTAGTCTGACATCAGTGGTGGGAAAGTTATTGGAATCTATCCTCAAGGATGGGGTTACGGAATACCTAGAGGTGCAAGGCAAGATAAGTCCTAGCCAACATGGTTTTGTGAAGGGAAGATCCTGCCTGACCAACCTATTGGAGTTTTTTGAAGAAATCACAGGTAGGGTGGATAAGGGAGAGGCGGTAGATGTTGTGTATTTAGACTTTCAAAAGGCCTTCGACAAGGTGCCTCATAAGAGACTGATTAATAAGATGAGAGGTCATGAAATTACAGGTAGGACAACAGAATGGGTGGAGCATTGGCTGGTTGGCAGGAAGCAAAGGGTGGAAATAAAAGGATCTTGTTCTGGTTGGCTACCGGTTACTAGTGGTGTTCCGCAGGGGTCGGTGTTGGGGCCGCTCCTTTTTACCTTGTACGTTAACGATTTGGATGATGGAGTAAATGGTTTTGTGGCTAAGTTTGCGGATGACACCAAGATAGGTGGAGGAGTAGGGAGTATTGAGAAGCAGAGATAGTTTAGGAGAATGGGGAAGGAAATGGCAGATGAGATTCAACGTTGAGAAATGTGCAGTTGTACACTTTGGAAACAGAAATAAACGGGCAGATTATTATCTAAAAGGAGAGAAAATTCAAAGTACAGAAGTACAAAGGGACTTAGGGGGTACTCGTGCAGGATACCTTAAAGGTTAACCACCAGGTTGGATCGGTGGTAAAGAAAGCGAATGCTATGTTGGCATTCATTTCAAGAGGTATAGTGTATAAAAGTAAGGAAGTGTTGATGAGGCTCTACAGGGCACTAGTGAGGCCTCATTTGAAATATTGTGCACAGTTTTGGGCCCCATATCTTAGGAAGGATGTGCTGATGTTGGAGCCGGTTCAGAGGAGATTTACGAGGATGATTCCTGGAATGAAAGGGCTTACGTATGATGAGCGTTTGTTGGCTCTTGGACTGTACTCACTGGAGTACAGAAGAATGAGAGGGGACCTCACAGCGATATTTAAAATGTTGAAAGGAAAGGACAGAGTAGACGTGGCTAGGCTGTTTCCCTTGGTGGGTGAGTCCAGGACCAGAGGGCACAATCTTAGAATTAGAGGGTACAGTTGCAAAACAGAGATGAAGAGAAATTTCTTTAGCCAGAGGGTGGTTAAATTGTGGAATTCCTTGCCAGGTACAGCAGTGGAGGCCAGATCATTGGGGGCGTTCAAGGAAGAGATAGATAGATATCTAAATAGTCGGGGTATCAAGGGATATGGGGATAAGGCCAGAAATTGGGATTAGAATAGTTTTTTTTTCTTCTTCTTCTTCCTCCCCCCCATTTCTCATTTTTTCCCTTTTCCTTGGAGCAGACTCAATGGGCCGAATGGCCTGCTTCTGCTCCCTTGTCTTGTGATCTTGTCTTGTGATTCCACCTTCTATCATCATTTTATCCCAATTTCTACCAAAAAGCAATTGACTGCAGCACTTTACTTAATCTTTGTAGCAATCTAAAGCTGGTATTTAAATTACTCATTCACTTAGTACAGTGAAGAATGTATTGACACCTTGCATTCATTCAAGGAATAAGTTATGCAGTGTTCTGATTATCTCAATGGATCACCAATGTAAATTTAAAATCCCACCACGTCAGCTTGTGAATTTGAATTCAGTTTTAAAAGTCTGCAAGCAAAAAGCTTGTTAGCAGCAAATATGATCAGAAAAAGCTGTTGGACTGCTGAAAAAAAGATCAACTAGTTCATTAATGCCTGTATGTAACTCCAGTCCCACATCAGCTTGAATAGTTTAAACTGCTTTCTTAAATAGCCTAGCAGTTCACTTAATCGCTTTACAAAACCTGCTGCTCAAGAAAGGAACTCAACTAAGTTTTGGCAATAGAATGCCAGGCTTGCCCACAAGAAATAATTGGGAAGAAAGAAAAACAGGTCAAGGCACATCTCAGAGATTTTAAAGTTTCACAGGCACCGGAGAATATTAGAATTGTTTCCAACTTAACACAAATTTGTGGAACAGATTTCCATTAAGAGTCGGATGATCATAGAATCATAGAGTTGTACAGCAGAGAAACTAGGCCCTTTGTCATATTGTGTCTATGCTGACCATGATGTCGATCAGTACTAATCCCACTTGCCTGCATCAATTCCACATCCCTCTATCTGCCCAGATGCCTCTTAAATGGCAGGTGTGTTGTATTGGGAGAATGAGGGGTGCTATTGCTGCCTCCACCACCTCCTCTGGCAGCTCATTCCAGATACCAACATGGTAAAGAATAAACACAAGAACGAGGCATTTGGCTCCTCATGCCTGCCCACCAGTTCAATAATATCTTGGCTGATCTTCCTTTGCATAAGTTCTTGCCCACATCCTTTCAATCTCTTAATATCCAAAAATCTACTGATCTTTGTCTTAAGTATTCTCAGCAAACTGAGCCTCCATCATTCCCTTGACAGTGAATTCCAAAGACTCACTTTTCTGTGGGTGAAGAAATTTCTTCTCACCCGTCCCAAATAGCTGACTTCATTTTGAGACTGTGACCCCTGTTCTCGACACCCCAGTCAGGGGAAACATCAACACAGCATCTACCCTGTCAAGCCCTTGAAGAATTTCATACATTTCCACGAGATCACCCCTCATTCTCCCAATACAACAAACCTACCATTCCTAGAATCAATCTGGTGGATCTTCACTGTACTCCCTTTTATTGCAAGTATATTCGTCCTTGGGTAGGGAGACCAGGCCTGCATGCAATACTCCAGATACTATCTCACCAGGGCTCTAAATAATTGCAAAACAATGTTTTTGCTCTTGCACTCAAATTCCCTTGCAACAGGTACTAACATGCTACTTGTCTTTGATTCAAATACAACTGAGAGCAGGGGTAAGGAAAGGTAAACAATGCCAACTAAATGTATACACTACATAAGAATGCTTAACTTGTAAATCAGTGAATATTTTAAAGTCAATGAAGAGATGCTGATTGGAACATAAACCTGTTAGAGTTTCTATGATTGATAAAGGTTTCAAAAATTATTTCAAGAAAAATTATACCACAAAAATACCAGGCACAGTTCCTGAATTTTAGAAAGAATTATTATTGGATTGTTGCTGCTTTTTACTAATCTGAACAAAAATAAGACTATTAATAAACTTTAGCATTTGTATTTTCATGTAGGAGACCAAAAATATCAGTACCTGGTTATGTAAGATATGGTTTACACAGTGATTTACAGAAGTCTGGACCATAGAAGGCTGAGAGGTGACCTTATGGAGGTATATAAAATCATGAGGGGCATAGATAAGGTGAATGGTCACAGTCTTTTACCCAGGGTAGGGGAGTCTAAAACTAGAGAGCATTGGTTTAAGGTGAGAGAGAAGGATTTAAAGGGGACCAGAGGGTCAATGTTTTTCCACAAAGGGAGTGGTGGGTAGGTGGAACAAGCTACCAGAGAGAGTATTAGAGGTGGGTATCAGTACAAAGTTTAAAAGTCATTTGGACAAGTACATAGACAATAAAGGTCTAGAGGCAAATGGGACAAGCTCAGGTTAGCATTGATGAGTTGGGCCGTGCTGTATCACTCTATGACTAACTTATTCAAAGATGTACTGCAGTGTTGCCTTACACTATTTTGTGATAGAACATATCTAAATAGCAGGGAATTGTGTTACAGACTCTGCCAATCATTGCACAGGGTTGATCTGGATCAGTCCACTTCTATCATGGGGTCTCTCACTTTGGGTCTTTTAAAAAAAATGCACAATATATAACAAAACTAAGCTACCTAAAGTAAGTGCTGATCAGGTTTACCCTGTGAACTGTTAATGATAAAGTAAGAAACCAACACAAAAGAAAGATGACATTAAAATTGACTTTTTTTTTACTTCCTTATACTGTCATACCTCTTGGTCAAAACCAATTCACAGCAGCTGCATGTATTTACTTCTATCGAAACTCTGCAGGTAATTATTTTCAATCCTGCATTTAAGCCGATGCTGCCATAAGAAAACAGAGCTTTTTTTTCCCTAATCATACAGAACAAAATGAAAACAATGCATCTTCAATTTATTTGCAATTACTGAAGCACCAAGATTCGGTTGGCAGAAGTCCACATTTTCAGCAGTATCTCAGAACAGAGCAGAAATGAGTGCAGCGCAACTATTACCAAAGGTAATTGTTTGATTAAAATACATTACTTTTGTTAGAGTCATATGGAAGTGATGTGTTGAAAACTGATAAAATTTATTTTATTGTGTTTGAAAGCAGAAGGCTCAAATTCAAAAGAGGGAAAACAGCCTGAAAGTGCTGATATGTACAAGGCTAGCCCTGGCTAGTTTGAACATTATAAGTGTGCAAACTTGCATATGGGAGAGGAACCAAACACAGATATTGCAGTGACAGAAAATTTTCCAAGGGAATTGAAATAAATCATTGAGGATGATGGCTAATCTAAATTAGTGTTTAATGAGGGTGAGACAGGACTATTTTGTAAGAGTACACCCTCACACACATTCATTTCTAGGATGAGAAAACTGCTGGCATCAAGGCAGCCAAAATTCACTTTACTCTTCTCCTTAGAGACAATACCAAGGGAGACTGTGAGCTTAAATCTCTATTGATCCATCATTCTTCCCTTGAGGTTGTTAATTTTGAGTTATTAGTGGCACCAGGCAATATTGCTAAACCTGCTAAACGTAGCTGGCTAATTCACTCTGCATTAATAAGTCCATCAGCTTTGAAAAAAATGTTGACCATGCCAAGAGCCTACAAGTACCTTAACAAAAAAGATTAAAAGAATTTGAGTTAAGTATAAAAGGCAGGTTAAAATTTATTTTGGAGAACTGCATCATTCAAGTTAGGCACGTAGATTGCCATAAAATTATTTATGGATCACAGCAGAAATGGCCTTTGTATCACATATTAGAATCTCCACGTGGTCTCTAGAGGGCAAACAACAGCACTTAGTGTTTAAAAATGTCATACATAGCCGGTTGAAAACAGTTACATGTGGCACGTCCAATCAACCCAGCATTTAATACACTGTTCACCACTGAATGTATTGTTCATAATTTATTCTGCATATGCACTGGGCCATCTCACCAATGATACCACACTGCACACTGAAAAGCTCTTGAGCAAAGTGCTTCATCTGCAGCCAAATGTGGCGAGAGTTCAAGGCCAATTTTAAGATGTGCTATTTTAAATTAACTGAACGATAAAATGACCTGTTATGCTTCAACACCATGTGCTTGCATAAATTTATCAATTATCTTCCACTGCACTTCAGAAAGAGCCGTAAAAGCCACTGATTGAGGCTGCTACACAGTATTAGTGGCAGACAGATTTACCAGCCATGTTTAAGACTTCGTGACATCAAAGTGGCAGCTATTCAAAAATCTTTTTAGTCAATGCCGAGTATACATCATCAGATATTAGAATAAAACTTGAGCTCCAATATGATCATCAACCGAATAGCAAATTTGACAGGGTGAGAGCTTGACCCAGGTCAAGCCCAGTTTACACAGTCATTATTTGCAGCAACGGTGTGTAAAAATTTCAGTAATTTACACACATTAATGCTAATTCACTTAGTGCTGTTGTTTGCCCTCTGGAGACCATGTATAGTTTCTAACACGTGATACAAAGGCCATTTCTGCTGTGATCCATAAATAATTTTATGGCAATCTACATGCCTGACTTGAATAATGCAGTTCTCCAAAACACATTTTTAACCTGCCATTTATACTTAACAAAGACTGAAAACAAAAATTGAATTATGATACTTGTAGGCCCTTGGCATATCAACATTTTTTTCCAGAGCTGAGGAACTTATCAATGCAGAGTGAATTAGCCCCAATTCTGCACACAGATGAACAATCGTAGATTACTCAGTCATTGTTCATATAATGCTCAACCAGGACTGAAACATTCCGTGACACAGAATCAAGCATTCATCTTATGTGGAGAAACTGATTGATATGTCATGAAACAGGGAGCTATTGATTAAATATATGTTTTGTGAAAAAGTTAACACCTTATATACAAAGCTAATATCATAAAGTTGTGTGATATCATTTATCCAATAGATGGGCTGATATTTAATATGAACCCACCTAAATGTAAACACTTTCCAAGCAGAAAAATGATATATTCAAATATGTTAATGCAAAATCACAAGGCTGCAAATCTGAAATAAAGCGAAGTACTGTAAGTTCTCAGCTGGTCAAGGCAACATTTGTGAAGACAAAGCATAATTAACATTTCAGGTATTGGCCTATCATTAAAATGTTAGCTCTGTTTCAATCTCCACAAATGCTGCCTGACCTAATGAGTATTTCCAGTACTTTTTTATTTTAGGTTGATCAAAAATCAATCTATTTTCATGTATTTTGCAGGTGCCTCCAAAGCAGTGCCTTCTGGACCTTTATACTAAAAGAGATAAAGTGGAAGCACATCTTCAGTCTCTGAAGACCAGGAACACTGTTCTCACAGTGAGTGCACCAATATAATGCAGAGTTAAGAATCTACCAATGAACAAGCAACCTACAGACGAAATTCAGCAGCACCGAAAAATTATGAGACTAAATTTTACATCTGGTCAAAACAAAACCAAAAGAATTTGCAATAATAATTTATCTCAGATCAAAAATTTGTTGTATAATGATCACAGAGATATGTACGAGATGGAAAAGAAACTTTATTGGGCAATGATCAAGCCGAATTGATAAAAAGTATCACCAACTGGATCTGGAATTGTCAAACAATAAAAACCCCCGCTGTAATTCACATTTGGTACCACTAATGTAGCAGTTAGTGTAACACTTTACAGCGCCAGTGACCTGGGTTCAAATCAGGCCACTGTCTGTAAGGAGTTTGTACGTTCTCCCCATGTGTCTGCGTGGGTTTCCTTTGGGTGGTCCCGTTTCCTCCCACATTCCAAGGACGTACAGGTTAGGAAGTTGTGGGCATGCGATGTTGGCGCCAGAAGCGTGGCGACACTTGCGGGCTGTCCCCAGAACACTACGCAGGAAGATGTATTTCACTGCGTGTTTCGATGTACGTGTGACTAATAAAGAAATCTTATCTTATAACATAAATTTCAATCCTTAATAGCTACGTGCCGTGCCAAAGACCTGCTTGTGAAACTTAACTGGAGCAAAGGTCAACCAAGATAGCCTCAGTGTGCAATAAAGGCCAACTCCAAAAGAGTACTTAAACAAAAAATAAATTTAAAAACAGGAATTAACTCTTTAGCTTATATCCATTTCTTTTTAAGGATGCATCAAAGTAACTCTCAAATCCATTAATAGTGTCACTTCAATATTATGATGATTCCATAACTCCCCACTACTGAGGAAAAAGTTCACTTCCTCCAACCTTTTAAGTTTTAGGTCAGCTAAAACTTCAGTCCGGTGAACAGATTGCCTGGATTAATATTATTAATTCCTTTATAATTCTTAAAACTAGAATCAGTTTATCAAAAAGACTCCCTTATTCAAAAGGGGCAAACACAGCCTCCAATTATAGTAACACTTCAAATAAATGAAATCATCTTTATTGCTCAACCCTAACCTTCAAGAACAATGATATCTTCCTGTGATTAAACAGCCAGTTTTGCATTCAGCATTCTTGATGATATCTGACCTGGGTAGAAGCAGTACAACATGATTTGTCTTGCTTGGCAGTTTATGCAGCTAAACAATGCCTCAGATGCTTTTACATTGATTCTTTTTAATTTCCATGCCCGAAAACCAGACTCCATAAATCCAAACTAAACAACACCAATATAAAAGCAGCTTTAGATTTGCCCATTTTAACCACCGAATAGAATCTATATTCAGGACACTACTACTAATCCATCTTTTGCTAAGATTTATTTGCATTAATCCCAACCAGATTAAATTGGACACATTTGGATTAGTCTGTAAATGATCCAAAGAGTCAACTTGCATCATAAATTCACACTGATAGCAAAGTTGAACCAAACAACAGTGCAACCTGGAGGACAGAACCTTGTATTGCTCTGACATGGCATGTAACACAATTCTAGTGTACTGACAATCCAGATGTACAAAATGTCTGGATGTGTTACAAGATTGTAACAGTAGTTTGTTAGAATCAATTTTAAATGTTTAAGAAATTGAATACTGTCATCTGTGCTGCCTAAGCTCTCAAAAGTTAACTGCCAAGGCAGCAATTCTACCAATATGCACAAATATTCTACCAATATTCTACCAATATGCACAAAGCTCTCTTCCAGTCAAGATTCATACAAGTACACAAATAGTGCACCGCCCAGCTGAAACTAAGACTGCAGCTACCCACCTCACACTTTCAGCTGCAGGATAACTGCATCTTTGGAATCTGGTTGTGCTGTGTGGTTCAGTGTCTTCTTTCTAACACGGAGTTTCTAACTCACATCCCCATTGTTGGCCAGAGCTCGGCAGAACACATCAAACAGCAGATTTCTGATCAGTATGAAACAATAAGAAAAGTCCTGAACAACGATGAAAGAGCAACATTGGAACTCATTGACAACGAAAAGAGGGTCGCTTTGGGGAAAATCCAAAAGATCATCAAGGAATGGACCAACAACTTGGATGAAATAAATAAATCCATCAAAACAACACAAAAGATCATTGACCAAGAAGAAAGCAAATTGCAGTCAAGTGAAGATCAAGAAAAAAGCCAAGTACAATCAACAGGTCTACAAGAAAACCGAAGCAACCCAAGTCAAGCCACAGTAAGTCCCTTTCTTGATGTTTCCAGTACGTTTCCTCTAATTCAAATTGTTACCAATTCAATGTTACTAAATATCTAGGCAATTATATTAAAATGCCATACGCTTAAAATATAGTGTGTTTAAGCTGGTTAAGTGCCATGCAGAACAACGTCATTCACTGAACAAAGATCAACATTTTTCTATCAATCTAAATTAAGCTTAATTACTTTAACTAGCAGTATATGTTAGAAGTTCAATTCAAAGTTTGTGGCATATTACTATAAAAATTGAACACAAGGAAGACAGACTGAATACAATATTAGCCGCATCACAAAATACATCCTTCAAATTACCAATTTGGCAGCTCTCCTGTAACAACCTCAAACATTCTAAAATATTGCTTTAAAGTCTCTTAATTTCAATACATAGGAGTATGCATTTTAGATAACCTGGTATATATGTTGCACTGAAACTCAGCCAAGATACCAGCCCAATGTTTCCGAATCATTGACACCTCTAAATTCTGACAGATTAAGAAGTCTTAAGCATACATCACACACCAACAGAATTCCAAAACAGTTCACAGCTTTCAATCAAATTTCAGGAGAGAAGAATGATTATGCCGGGAATGATGAACTTACCAGGAACTTTAAGTCCTAACTAACTTGGTCTTTGGACCTCTCCTCCAATCTAATGCTGGCCTTGAACACTGGTACTCCCCTACAAATGCTCTTCATTGTCATTGTCAAGAGACAACAAAAAAAAACAAAATAATACCCACTCCTTGCTGCAATCCTCTCATCCTGGAGGAAGGGCTGTGGTCTCAATGAATCGATCAGTCATCTCTCAAAAAGACTCTGCCCAAGTAGAATCTGGGTCACCCTGAGAAGGCGATCACAAGATTAAACACATTCTGTCATCAAGTCCATAATTATGCCTTCTTCCAATTAGCCAGCAATGTTTATCATTCTCAATTTGCCGATTTAAATGTATCCATAAGAAACATTAACTCAAGAATGCTCAATGGTTGGCAAGATTCATTGTTGTCCACATTGTGTCTCCCCCATACTACACACATCTTTCTTTATCTTTCAATAGTTTACTGTAAAGGTAGTGCTACTCTTCACAATGGGACAAACTAAGGGGAATCCTGGAGGAGGTCTTTGCAATCACTTAAGGAAATAGATTGCCCATTGCAAGAACACTCATCCCACTCCCTGTAACGCAAAGACTTCACCCTTCTATTATGGAAGGCCAAAGGTCTGAAGTGCTCTTCCTTCAGTATACTCCACTCATTCCCAAACTCCAGAATCTTCCATCTCCCAAAGAAAACTGAATAGACTACTGATGGGTGTCTCAATTCTGGAATTCAGTTTCACTGAAGTCAGAATGACTTTCAGAGCGGAGCATATTATTTCACAACACATTTACTTATACCAAACTGGGATGAATTACTAGCCATCGATGCTATAAAAATGTGATTCAGCATTTCTAATAACATTTTACTTTCTTTCCAGAATGTCAAGCTAACAGAATATGGGTAAGATGCCACATTTTTAAATGTAACTGATAGAAATATATATTAATTCATTTGTATTTTCAGTATTAAAAATAAGAGGCAATTCTTATTTTTGAATTGCAAGCAACAATAATCACAATTCAGTACTGAAGCTGTTAAGCCTGCAATGGGCCTTCTAATGGTCATATGTGGTACACACCCTATACTTACACATTATGTTTTCCAAGTGTCTGTGTCTTGTCACACCTAACCATTGGTTTCATCTGCAACCATCAATGTTTTAACCAAGCTGAAGGTTTGACTGCAAATCACATCATTAACATGTCCCCAAGGTCCCTCCTTAATCACGTCCCTTCCCCTTTCATCCTCTTCTTCACTGTCTCTGCCCTTTTTTCTTTCATTTGCCACCCCTACTCTCCCCACTCACAAGACCTCGGACCAAGTAGCCTCCCCAACATTAACTCTGCTTGGTTCCTAACACTGAGCCTGATCTTGACTATTACAGGACACCTGGGAGAAAGTAGGTGAGCTGGAGCAGGTGGGTAACTCTTTCGGAGCTGGCACAGGCACAAAGAAACAAAGGACTATTCTGGCAGTCACACTTGCAATGTATGATCCCATGTCCCTGGATAAACTGTACTATTGAGAAATAAGTTATAAGATCAGGTAGGAAAATGGAGTTGAAACGAACTATCTGATCTTCCATGATCTAACTGCATGGTGAAGCAAATTCAACCAGCCATCTTACCATTCTGCACTTCTTATGTTCAAAGATCTGGTGAAACATATTTGTGCAAGGATGGACGATATTTCCAGAACAGGGGAATTTTAATCTTAAATGACCAGAACCATACAAATCAAACCTCACAATGTGCATTGAGTTGAATACACAGAACTTCTTGTGGACAGCTCGTTATAGAATTATGTGGGGGGAGAGGGATGCCCATTTGTAACACTAATAAAACTTACAGCAATGTGAACATTTAGAAGATTCATGATAGAACAGAGACATAAAAATTCTCATAAAAATTGAACATGCATTTTAACTCACTGGTGGCCTTTGCCAAAATTTAAAGATGAAAGAGTTGAAAAGACAAGGCAAGTACCAAAACAGGTACAAGAATAATTTTTATTTACATTTTGCTTGAGGCACAGAAAAACTCCCAAAGATGGTTCAACAGCAAACTAAACATAAATGTTGAGTAAAGGGGGGTTAAGCTCTTAAATGAGCAGGCAATGGAGGGTTCTAGGCTGGGATTTTTGTAGTCCAGGAGGATGATGAGCATTTTAAAATCAAGGAGGCAGTGCTTAAAGAGTGGACGCATTACAAAGTCAAGGTGTCTGGGACAAGTCAGCAGTTTAACATGAATGTCGTTGAAGGAATAAGAGAAAGATCTCATGGACGACATGACTCTGCATGGTAGATATGAAGAGGGGACGGAGACAGAGTGAATAAGGGGTTACATTAGGCAAGGAGAAAGCAGTAGGGCTTTCTGAAAGAATATTATCAGTCACTGAATCTTGCAGCACACAGGAAGTTTATTCCTTCTGTCAGTGCTGCTCTTTGAAAGAGCTGTCCAAACAGTGCTACTCTTCTACTCTCCCACCATAGTTTAACAATATTTTTTTTCATTTTAGGTATATATCAAATTCCACCATTCTTTCAGTCTGCACATTCAATACACAAAACAATTTCTTCACATCCACCTTTGATTCCCTAACCAATTATATGAAATGTGTCCTTTGGTTCCCAACACTACATTCAGTGAATTCTACTTCAGCAAAACCCATCTACTCCATCAAAATCCTTTACAATTCTGAACATCGCCCCTTCACCATCTTAAGAAGAATTCTAGCTTCTCTGGATTTTCCATTTGTCAGTTAAGTCTTCTTTTAATGTTGTTTGAGGGGAGGTAATAAGATCCTCACATGTTATGAGGAAAGGATAGAGAAGACAAGGGAGAACTGTAGGATCATCCAGACCAAGATGATTTCTCAATAGTGGGTAGCTACATGAGAAGAGAGCAAGACAGCATAAAACCTGATGTGCTCTATTCTGATCTTGCAGTAGATTAATTTGCACTAACTGTACTTGAAACATGGAGAAGGTATTTTGGGTTTTCTTGAAAGAGGGATAAAACAAAGCTGAAGTGCTGTGATGAACAAAGATTCAAAAGCACAGTACTGCATGTGTAAAAACACATTGTATAAAAGCAATTTGGAGGAAGTTTATTCTCCTCCAAAAGCAAATGCTGAAGAGGATAGGAAGACATGGATGAGGTATGGAAGAGTATTAAGCAACTGAAACCAAAGGAGTGGAAAGGCAACCCGAGCCAGTAACCCATGTTAACCATCCATGCTGACCATAAAATACCCATTTACACCATTCCCATCAACTTCCCCTGCTTCTCCTGCCACCTACCCATGCTAGGGGTAATTTACAGCAACTAAATAACCTACCAACCAGCACAACTTTAGGACATGGGAGAACTCCCAATAACCCAGGGGAAACCCATACAATCACAGGGAGAATGTGCAAAGGTCAGGATCAAATTTGGGTCAATAGAGCTCTGAGGGAATAGCACTAATTGCTGCAACACTATGCCAATGTATTGAGTGTATTTACAAACAATTATTATTTTAACTTAACACTTGTTAAATTTTCAACTGCAATCTTTATTTCCTTTTTTAAATCCAGTTATTCAAAGAAAACGGAGAACGAAATATATGCCATTAAAATAGATGAAGCCAAATTTCAGAAGCTATCAAAATTCATACGGAAAATTTCAACCAATCTGTATTCACAATTGCAAAGGAAAATATTCTTACTAGGTACAGTATACTATATGTTTAAGTACTATCGTCATATCTACGGGTGCATGTTAGTCAGCCTAAACATTTTGTCAACTTAATTAATCAGGAAAAACAGCTGGAAAGAACAGAAAAGTAATTTTCCAGAAAACATACTGGTGAACCATGTCACTTGTACTACAGTCAATTCAGTCAGCACTAGGTATGGACATAGATAGCTGCTATATTTCCAATACGCTGTGATATAGATTGAAGAAGATAAATCATATTACTTTATGTATAAAATGTTTGTCTATTAGCAATTGAAATATCAACAAATACAAATGATAACAGCATTATTAAGAGTTGGATCGAGGGGCTACAGTACTCCAAAGGAAAACAGCAGTATTCCATAAATTTTCTTTTAAAATAAAAGTTTTGCAGTGGCCTTTATCAATTTCCAGAATTAGGAGGAAGGGTCAGCAGAATTGATCCTGTCAAATTTCCATTAGGACAAATTAATCAAATATCCACAGGTCATAAGTCAAAGAAAAGGAACGTGGTGGTAGGTGAAGAAACTTGGCTGGAACTTCTTCAGCTAACAAGTGATACCCTGTAGAATAAGTTACCCATTGAAAGCCATTGAAATATGCATCATAAGGGGACTTAAACACCAATTACTTTTGATGGTGGAATGATAAGAAAAATATAAAATGGGAGCTTGATCACTGAAAGAGACAAGCAACAGGATTTTTCTAATTTTTTGAACCACTTTATAAATTGACTTTTGTTTAAAAAATGTATGATAAAACATTAATATCACACTATAAAAACTGTATTAATCTGATCCTTATGAGGAATGATTTATATTTCCACGCAGCTCACAATGCCAACCTCTCCCATGCATTTTACAATTTGGCTGACACGAGTTCTAACAACCAGGAGCAAAGTATCAAAGGTTTACGTTAAAACAGGTTCCAAATAGTGTGCATTTATCTTCGCCTTGCCTAGCAGTTCCCTCTGCTTTTAATTACAAAGAATCCCCATTAAGTGATACTGGGACACGAAAATCATTTCACATCATCTTAAAGTCAAGATAAACACAGTTGGGAGCTTTGGCGTATCAAGGGCCAGGGCTTGGGCCAACTGGAAGTTAGAGTGCGAGATGAGTAGACACTGGCAGTGAAACGTTTGGGAAAGAGCCTGGGTGATAGAAGAGTTATAGCACTTATTTTGGTGGGAGTATTTAGGGCTGAGAGCCATTTCCTGACCCAGCAAAATGCAAAAGAAGGAATAACAAAGCACCACAGTAAGTGTGAGAAAAATCACCCCCAGATTTCCTAAAAAAAAATCAAAATATTTTAATAATTCCAAATTATTTCACCACAATATTCAAAAAGTAAAGCTCAATTTTTCTTAAAATTCATCACAAATTTAATGTTGCCCTATATATTTGATCACAATTGAAAAGGTACTATGGACAGGACTGAATGCGAGAACACTCATTTGAGTCTTCGCATCACTTCAGCAACTCAACCTGCCACTTTCCAGTGCACATCTTGCTTGCACATCAGATCTGTGCCATTCATCCATTACAAAATTTATGCTGCTTATTGCCAAAACAAAAATTAGGCCACATTGATCGTCACTGGGCACTCCCAGGATCACGGTCCTTCCCACTGAAGGGACTCCAATACATTCCTTCTATCACTATTACAGAAGGGACTACACTTGATTGACAAAATAAAAGAGTATTCTAAAAAATTGTACAAGTATATTAAGAGCAAAAGGATCCCCTTAAGGATCAGTGCAGTGATCTACGTGTGGAATCACAGAACATGGGCAAGGTCTCAAATGAATATTTCAGATCTGTATTTACTGTGAAGAAGGACATGGAAGCTATTGAGTTCAGGGAAGGAAACAGTGATATCCTCGAGCACATCTACATTACACAGGAGGTGGCGTCCGAGGTCTTGAAACAAAAAGATGGATAAATCCCCAGGGCCTGACCAAGTGTATCCTAGGACATTACAGGAAGCAAGAGAGGAGATTGCTGGGGTATTGGCAGAGATTTCTGTATCATTAGCCAAAGGTGAAATACCAGAAGACGGAGATAGCTAATGTTGTGCCTTTATTTAAGAAGAGCAGTAGGCATAAGCCAGGGTACTACAGGCTGGTGATCATTACATTAGTTGTGGGAAAGATATTGGAAAAGATTCTGAGGGACAGGATTTATTTGCATTTTGAAAGGCAAGGACTGATTAGGGATGGTCAGCATAGCATTGCGTGTGGGAAGTCACATCTCACAAATTTGATTGAGATTTTTGTTAAAAGAGAATTGAGGGGGGCAGGGTGATAGACATAACTTACATGAACTTTAGCAAGGTTTTTGACAAGGACCCGCATGGTAGGCTTGTCAGGAAGGTAAGAATACATGGGATCCAGGGCGAGTTAGCAATATGGATACAAAATTGGCTTGGTGGTAGGAGGCGGGGGGAGGGGGGTGGGTGGTGGTGACAGTGGAGGGTTGTTTTTCAGATTAGAGACCCGTGACCAGTGGTATGCCATAGGGATCTGTGCTGGATCCTCTGTTGTTTGCCACATATAATAATGATCTGGACGAGAATGTAAATGGCATGATTAGTAAGTTTGCAGATGACATTAAAATTGGTGGTATAATGGACAGTGAAGAAGGTTGTTGAAGGTTTACAATATAGATCAACTGGGAAAGTGAGCAAGGGAATAGCAGATCGAATTTAACTAGGACAAGTGCAAAGTGATGCATTTTGGTTAGTTAAATCAGGGCAAGACATGCACAGTGAAGGTCAGGGCCCTGGACAGTGTTGTTGAAGAGAGAGACTTTGGGATACAAGTACATAGCTCCCTGAAAGTGGAACATGGGTAGACAGGGCAGTGAGGCAGGTATATGGCATGCTTGCCTTCATTGGCTGAGACATTGAGTATAAGAGTTGGGACGTAATGTTACAGTTGACTACACTGCAACTGGAGTATGTGTGCAGTTGTAGTCATCACAGGAAGGATGTGATTAAGCTAGAAAGGGTGCAGAAAAGAATCATAAGGGTGTTGCCTGGAACAGAGGGCTTGAGTTATCAGGAGAGACTGGATAGGCTAGGTCTTTTTTTGCCTGGAGCGAAGGAGGCCAAGAGGTGACATGTATATAAAATTATGAGAGTCATAGATAGGGTAGATAACCAGTGGCCATGGTATGGGTGTCTAAAACTAGAGTGCTTAGGTTTAAGGTGAGAGGGAAGGATAAAATTTTGACACTAAGAGCGGTTGGTATCTGGAATGAGCTGCCAGAAGGCAGGAACAATCACAACGTTTAAGAGACATCTAGATAGGTACGATTGAGTAAGATATAGAGGCGTTTGGAATTAATGAAGGCAAGTGGGATAAGTATATATAGACATGATGGTCAGCAGAGACATAGTGGGCCAAAGGGCTGTTTCTATGCTATACTATGACATGGGCCCCCTCTCAATTGTACTGACACCACCATCCACTGATCTCACACCCCAACTCCTGAGTGGCCCAGATCTCTTGCCCCCAACCCCCCCCCCCCCCAGATCCTAGTCTCCCATTCCTCAACAGTCCCTAATCTCTAGCCATCCCACCACACCCCCAGGAACCTGCTCTGATCACTGTCCTGATCTGACCTTCTGATCACAGTCGCCACTTCACATCCTGGCCCCAAACCTCTAATCAGGGTAACGCCTTTACTCATCACCCTCTGATCCCAGACATGACTGCATTCCACAGCCCCAAGGCTTTGACCACCAACATCAACCCTGGACTCCATCCTCTGATTGCGCCTCAAGCCTTGGAGTAGGAGAGGCACACTGCACAATAACCAGATGGTGCTCCTGTAAAGCTGTTCTACAATTTCTTCCCTGCTGTCTGTTAAAACCATTAGTTTCATGGTCTAGTAGGAATGACATGAAAACTTATGACTTTAGGCACATATATTGACTAAGAATTATCTCACAATAATTATTTTAAACACAGAGATTAGGCTGATTTTCGAGCAGTTTACCAGTTATTCAATCTTGCTGGGAATGCTAACTCTAACCTTTTCCCTCTTTCTCCAGAATACTCACCAGTTTTCTTTGATATTGCATCAGCACATAAGAATGTGCTGGTTTCAAAGGATCAAACTAGCATATGTGTGACGAGTGAAGCACAGTGTGTTCCTGAGAGCCCTTTACGATTTGACAAGGTCTACAATATTTTGGCTGCCAAAGGACTAATGAGAGGAAAGCATTATTGGGAGGTACAGGTCAATTCTTCCACTCAATGGTCTGTTGGAATTGCATACGGATCTATAGAAAGGAAAGGGAAACACAAATCCACAAAACTTGGGAGAAACAGACAATCCTGGTGTATTGAGTTAAAGGCCAACCAGCTATTAGCATGGCATAATGACAGAAAGGTCAACTGCAGCATGAAGCCCAATAAACTGGATAAAGTAGGGGTGTACATTGACTATGAGAAAGGACTTGCTGCATTTTACAATGCTGATAGCATGAAGTTGATACAAGAATTCTCCAGCGTCACATCAAGTCTTTTCGACAGAATGCATCATCATTTCACTGAACCAATTTACCCTGCTTTTCGTCTCTTTCCAACAGCTTCTATACACTATGATAGATTGGAGTTATGCAAATTTGATATTTAGAAAGCAGCCATAACAAAGCACAATAATCTGAATTTATGGGGCTTGTTGTAATTCACAAGGTTCTCATTTTGGGGTTACACAGTGAAAGGCGTCCAAGTGCTTCCACACACGATGAAGAGAAAGGCAACTGGCTGCCAATTCACCCCAGCTCATTTGTTCTTAGATTTCTAATTATTTGCAAAAGTCAACCATTTAAACAAGTAAATATAGTAAATATGGGAAGTTATATGTGCATCTACTATTTGCAACATAGCCAAGCAGGTGATTCTTCAAAATAAAAAAAACATAATACATGGTGCTTAAACTTTCAGGGGTGGAGAGGTGCTGCAGAACAGTAATGCGATTCTGAACTATATAAAGCCCTAGATATACAGATCAGTAATTATTCCAGTGG
The DNA here is from genome assembly GCF_009764475.1 of Pristis pectinata. Lineage (NCBI taxonomy): Eukaryota > Metazoa > Chordata > Chondrichthyes > Rhinopristiformes > Pristidae > Pristis > Pristis pectinata. The sequence continues at coordinate 75,531,285 of NC_067406.1, forward strand.
AAAGATCAATGTTATAATGACCATCTTTAGAGACAAGGGAGTGAAAGAACTTCTACACAGTGAAAGACATGTTAAAATGGAACTGTGCAGGAAACCATTACCAATTTTATGTGAGGCAACCCCTCTCTCTGCAAAATTATTCCATTATTTTGTAGACAGGAGGTTGCAGAGAGAGCCATGATTTAGTAATAATCAGGCACAAGGACCATGGCATCATTTGTACTAGAATAGGTCCTACACTTCGAGCCCTGGATGAATATCTTTTCACATAGCAAGTATGCTCCGGCAGCATGGTGGGGAGGTGGATGTTTGGAAATGTGATTGAGTGATGAGATGTTTGGACACAACAGGACCCCAAGGGACATCTATTTGCATCTTCGTGTGAGTGTATACTCCTGCAAGACAATGGACACTAAGGCTCGCCTATCAAGGAAATAGATATTGAAAACCTACTGTCAGCATAAAACCTACACTTCATTCAGAAATTTAAAAGAATAAAATCTTTTCACCAAATATTTGGGGACATCAAAAAATAAACTTTTCAATCTTGTACAAATACACAAAAATTTGTGTTGTATTTGTATTCCAAGTTGCCAGTTAAAATATTCAGCTCTTATAACCTTTACAGTTTTTCTTAAAATCTCCAGTCTTGATCACCGCTACTTCCCACTATATAGGCTAGCGATCATTCTTGTGTATATCATTAACTTAGACTGGAATTGAGTTAGTTGAATATAATTTTGGGATCTCTACCTCCAGTTTGCCTTCTATTTTAAGTGATTTTGTTTAGTTTGTTATTTAATTAATTTGGTCTGTGTAACACTTTCTTTTGCACTGGTCAAAGCTGGTAAACAAAGCAGATAAACAACAGTAACTTACATCGTGAAACCTTGATGTAGCTTATGAAGTTACACAAATATTCTCCTTAAAAACCAGTGTTGATACCATGCATCATGTAAAAATAGATATTGTTCTAATTGATCAGAATTGCTTAGTAAATTTTAAAAGCAATTATGCTTCACCTTCTCTCTTCAATAAATTGTGCATAGTTTAAAACAAAACTTTGAGGCTTTAACATCAAGATGCAATATGAAATGGAAAGGACAAGTATAAGTTATTTGCAGATTTTATGTATTTAGCATAACCAAAGGCAATAACTGAAATATGTGTTTTAATACACTCTTTACCTTAACCTCCAAGATCTCAAGGCCCAGACCTTACTAACTTCAGTCCTCCACGCAAAAAAGCTACCCAAGGTACCCCCATCCCCATGCCAGTAATTACCTAGTCCAGGTGCAGAGGGCCAACCTTGCTGGAATGAAGCATCCTGGATTCCAGCAGTGTGGTCTGGACAGGAACATGGTGCCTGGCAGCACAGTGAGGGAGCTCTGCTCCCGAAAGCTTCAAATAGGCAAAAAAAATCATGGTGCAGGAGTTTACATATTGGCATGAATGATAGGCTAACAGGAAATTGTAGACATGAATGAGTCTTCTACTCATTGGCAAGATGTAATGAGTGGTGTGCCATGGAGATCAATGGTGGCGCATCAGATTTTACAATCTATAAGTGAAGGAGCAAAGGTATAGTTGCTAAATTTGCTATTTGCACATGTTTACATTGGAAAGTACACTGTGAAGAGGACATAAAACACTAACAAAGGGATGTGGATAGGTTAAGTGAATGAGCAAAGATCTGCCCTTTTGAGAGGAAAAAATGAAAAAAGCATGTAATCTAAAAGAGATTAATCTAAATCTGAGAGACTGCAAATCTCTAAAATGCAGAGGGATCAGGGTATCCTAGTGCACAATTCACAGAAGATTAATAAGCAATACAGCGACTAATTAAGAAAGCTCACATAATGTTATTGTGTATTGCTGGGGAATTTGAATAAAAAAAGGTTAGGCTTCATTTATATAGGGCATTGGGCAGACATCTCAAGTATTGTGTACTATATTGGTCTCCATTTTTAAAAGAAGATTGCAAATTAAATTACATTTGAAGTTACAAAGGCAAATAATTTTCTAATTCACTATTTAAAAATGTTTACTATATTTTAACAGTGCAATTAAAAACTTATTAAATTGATTAATCTTTCTAATACTGCAATTCATCTTTTTAAAATTGCTAAACAGCAGTACTCTAAGTATTTAATAGAATAGAAACTGCAAAGAAAACAAGCTTACCTGAAATCAATATCCAGCAGCTGACTCTTTATAACTGGATTCTTCTTTTCACATTGGCGCAGCTTTATTAGCTCATGAAGCCTGAAAATTATGCAAAGAATTACTTTATTGAGCATGGGATACCAAATACCTTAACAAATCCACTTGGTGTGAGAGCCGATCTTGTATCGCACAGAATCCATGAGTTAAGTCAAGTCACCTGGTCAATTACATCAGAACTGCTCAAAGAAATCACAACTAAAGCTAGTCATCAATTGATATGAGAGATACATCCCAAAGCAAGTCTGGATTAATAATGTCAATGTAAAAGTAATTATATCTGGAGAATAATAAAAATAATTTACATTTAAACTACAACAGCATGACAGAACTGTGGAAGTTGAATTTCAGGAATTGTTCACTTCCACTGGGCAAAAGCTTCAACACTGATAAATGAACACTTCTCATCAGCACTGATCAGGTTTGGGATGTTTAAATGCAGGAAGGTGAAAGAACTGTAACTGCAAAGACCTCATTAACACTGACATTTGACAGATGAACATACCGTGGTGTTCCAACACACAGCACTCTTCTGAATCCCAAGGAAACAATTAGATCCAACAAGAACTGGCAAGTGCGATCAGCAAACAGGTACTGAGCATTGGTCTTTTTGTTTTCAAGTGGGAGCAGCAAATGGCTGGGTCTTTTCAGCTGATGAAGAGAAACATCCCCCAGCCGGTGATGGGATGTGTGTTCACTCCACTCCCCAGGCAGCAACAGAAGCTGGCAATCCAAACAGAATACCCTTTTTGCCAAGGGTAAAGATACAAACTGCTGATATCTGCAGGTAAAACAAAATAAATAAACAATCTCTGCTATGTAATAATTTCTGAACAATAAGAAGCTGCCATATTTCTAATCTGCAGTAAGGTACAAATTCTGTCTGTTTAAATATGGCAGCTTTCAGGTCAAAAATTAACATAATCAGAAACTGTCACTGAGAATCATTCTACTGGTCCTACTGTACTGTATATTTTGGTTCCACTTTAAAACTGTCATTGCAAAAATCAATTGAAAAGTGAAGTACAAGATCTTATGGAGCCATAACTACTCTGAAACTTGACAATAACATACTTTAATAAAATTACTCTTAAAAACCCTATAAAATTTAGGTAAAATGGTTACTGCTGTGTTAGAACATGATAGTGTTTATCATGAATTAAATCGTTCATATTTTATTGAAAAGGAGAGACCAATCTTTGCTAGTGTTTTTCCTCCATGGGTGTTTCTCAAAGGTTATCCATGTTCATTATCATGCTGGATATGTTCTTTAATATCCCACTTTTTCAAAGAACTATTTAACAAAGGAATTCATTAAACATAATTTATCAGTGATTCAAGACAAGGCATCATTCATGAAATAACTAAATATTTACAATATGTTTGGTTGTTTAAAGGAGTTGATATGGAATTACTTACTCTGATGGTGAACGAAGAAACAAGGTGGCACAACATTAAAATTAGTTAAACCATACAGGGATGATATTAGGAAGCTTTTCTTTCTACAAAGGGTAATGGAAACCTAGAAATCTCCGCCCCAAAATGCCTTTGAGGGTAGATCAACGAAAAACTTTAAAACCTAAGTTGTTAAGACTTCAGTTAGACACAGCTATTAAGGGTTAAGGATGCAATATGGGCAGATGTAGTCAAGGTACAAGTCAGCCATCGTCTGCTTAAATAGTAGCTTAAGAGGCTGAATGGCCTAGCCAGGCTCCAGAGGGATGTCCTATAAAAGAAATTAAAAAGGTATAAAAATCTCCTTGGCAAACCCACTGGGTGGCAGCAGAGGATAAACACTGATACAGAGAAGAACTTTATAATGCCAGTAAGACTGCAGCCCCTCCCACATCTATAACGTCTGTAAGTAGGTCAAGACAGTGAAAGGAGTTAGCTGCTACAATGTAAATCATTCCAGGAGCTCACAATTTCACTCTCTGCTCATTCCAAGTCAAATCTTCCCTCTGCCCAATGAAACTGCAAACCTTCTCCCCAACTTTGAATCACGAAGAGAAGTAACAACAGAGGCCATTCAGCCCAATTAATATGGGGCAGGTGCTATGCAAGAGTAATCTAGCGAACCCTCTCCTTTCTTCTCCTACTGGATTTGAACCTGTAAATTGTGTCAGCACGGGGGGTGGGGGGGGGTGGTGGAGGAGGAGGAGGTTTATCTAATCTTATTTCCCACCTAGGCTTAAATATCTGTCCCTTTTCACAAAAGAAAAAGTCTCCAGTTGTTTTCACATCAATCCCAATAGAGAAGCAATAATTTAAAAACTCCTATTGCACAACTGCTGGGACAGCATTGGATATTTAAAAACGCATCAATAGTTTAAATTGCCACTAGAATGACCTTAACAAGCAGTCTGTCCAGTACAAATAAACATAGCAAAAATTTACATGGAGCTAAATTTTCCACTCCTGTGAAATATTGATCTCGTCACGTCAGAAAGAACAAAGTCAGAACAATATACAGTACAACCTTTTCTGCTCAACTTCTCACTCCCAACTGAGAGCTATCACCAGTTCCAAATGCACAATGACCTAGTTTAGGTGACATGCTTCCACCCAAATGGTGGTACTTTGTTTCAGTCTGATACAAAATCCTGCAAATACATCCCTCCAGGAAATGGAACACACATCCTTACCAAACCCCTTAGAGCAGTCCACCACGTTCTCCTACCACACCTTCCTCCAACTGAGACTTGAGTTTTCTGGTCTACTTTTTCTCCAGCCTCCTCTTCCACAAGCTCTCCCCCAAATCCCAATACTCCCTGATCCTGCTTTGCATGCTTTATTTCTGTCCCCTCCTTTCATTCCTCCCAATATTTATTAGACATCTATTATCTTTTCCAGATTTCCTTTAACCACGCATCTTTTCCCTCTCCCAGTTTGGTTCTACTCACTTAAATCCTTGTCATGCTGCGCATGGTCTAAACTCCCCAAGTGGATCACAGGAGATGTACAAATTGTAATATATGAAATGTATTTCTTTCAAATGCAATACTGCTCTTAACTTTATTTTTTAGATGAAAGTCTTCAATAACTGTAAAGTGCACTATATGAAAGAACTGCAGACACAGCCTGCTTTCACCTACTTGCATCAATGTAATTGATGCAGAAATAGAAAGAAGAGATACCTGACCACCAGGACTGATATGCACTAAATGTCTTAGTCCTTTTAACGTCTTGCAAAAAGAAAAGTTCCCCTTTCATTTTCTTTCCACATCTGTAACTCCTACATTCAGCATTCCTCTACCTTCCTCTTGGACTTGCAACTTAAACAAGATCAGTTTTGAAATCAGTATTACAGAAGGAAAGAAAGGTCAATTAAGCAGTAACTTCCAAGAACTCTTAATGTCAAAGTTGCTATGTCATTTCAATTTTGCATTCCCAGCTTTTCATGAGCAAAATATTTAAGGGAAAAGAGCACAGTGACAGTGGATGGTACTTGCTAATCTCCACTGTAATTTTTGACGGAGTAAATATACAAATTTGATCCTTAGATTCTTGAGCTGCTAAGAATCTCTTGATAACGTCAACTTCCTGTCAAATCCAGTGTAAAATTCATTACCTCTCCACGTATTGCTTGTGGGTAAATGGTGACTGTCGGCTTTGATTAAATTCTTCTCTTGCTAATTGCCTGGCGACTGATACCTGAAAGTGACGATCAGATATGAGCATAAGAATTTTCTCCCATCATACTTTCAGGCAGTACATTCTACACAATAAGTTGTCCCAGTTTAGAAGAATTCTCTCTCATTTTATCCCTGACTCTTTTTCAAATTATCTCACATTTGTGTCCTCTGATTACCAAACCTCTTCCTGCTATAAACAGCTTTGCTTTATTTACATAAAATCATTCTTGATTTTGAACAGGTGCACAAAGTATCCAATGCCTGTTTACCTCTTGTCTCTTTGCAAGCTCCTAAATAAAAGTAGCATTTATTTTGTCTCACTTCAAATCAAAATGATCTACAATAAATTTCATCTTTCATTTGCCTCTTATTTCACTGTTGTCATCCTTAATTACTGCCTGCCTCAACACAAAGCAACCTAGGATTCCCATCCAGCACTGGAACTGCAGAGAAGACTTGGCTGTCACATCACTAAACATACAAGGTTAGTTGTATGTTAATCTTTTAACCTCTCTTTTTTTCTTCTATTCAATTATTTACATATACCCCTTTGTGTTGATAACTTCCACTTAATGTTAATATCCCCTTAAACCTACATAAACACTTCAATTCCTGTACTTACTAACTGTTGTTTCTCGATACTTTGCACCTCCTTCCTCTCTGCAATAAATTCTTACCAAATTTCCATCATTTTGGAATTAGCTGCATATACATTGGTACCTCACTTAATTCTTAGAGGGTCATTATAGTACTATAAATATTGAGATGACAGAGCTGCTGTGCAAGGAATTTGGCACAAACCCCTGTTCTCTCCGCTGCTGCACACTGTTATGCCAGGAATCCAGCAATGAATGGGGCAGGCACAGTAGTGTAGTGGTTAGCGTAACGCCAGTACAGTGCCAGTGACCCGGGTTCAATTCTGACCACTGTCTATAAGGAGTTTGTACGTTCTCCCTGTGTCTGCGTGGGTTTCCTCCCACATTCCAAAGATGTATGAGTTAGGAAGTTACGGGCTGCCCCCAGAACACTCTGCACAAAAGATGTACATATTTCACTGTGTGTTTCAATGTACATATGACTAACAAAGATATCTTATCTAATTGCTTACAGCTCAGTGTGGAGAGAATGCACCTAGGATCAAGAGAAGTGGTGTAAAAGTAGATTTGGGCTTCATTATCATGGAAACCAGTATTATTCTGCAACAAGCTGATAGAAGAGGCAAAAGAACACCATTTTCCCTCTACCCCAAATTCTCTGAAACATTTTGCGGTTGCACCTGATCTACGTTTAGTGTTTTCCTGCAACCAAGCACATCACTATCTGCGTTTAAATCTACATCCTAACACATTCTAACATGGCAGCAGCATGCCTTTACTATGGCAAACATCATAAGGTGCTTAGAAAGTAAAAAATAATAAAACAAAACCTGACACTGATCCACATGAAAAAATATTAAGGTAGATAATCAAAAGCTCAGCCAAAGAAGCATCTTTCAAGGAGGCAAGAAAAATCTGAAAAGAGCAAAGTACAGAGATATAGGGAAGGAATTAGAGCTTAGAGCCTTGGCAGCTAAAGGCTTGACCTCCAAAGGTAGCAGGATTACCTCTGGCAATCAACAAGCGGTCAAACGCACAAACTATATCACTCAGATCTATGTTCCCAAGATGTAGGACTTTGGGGTGCATAAGAGTGCATTCCTCTTTATGGGCTTAGGGAAAATAAACTAATTCTCCAGTGATGTGACTAAGATTTTTCTGGAAGTGTGGTCAGTTTATTATTTTTCCCTACTTTCTCATTTTCCCACTGGAAGAAATTGCAATCCTTTCGGTCTCGGCAGGCTGCACAGGCATAAAACCTCCTGGCTTCTTGCTCCTTACGATTTATCTTTGCAAACAACAGAGTTGGACCTGCAACCAAAATAAAGAAGAAATGTATTTCTTTGTACAAGAAACTTGACTTTATTTTTCTCTCTTAGAAGTAGGTCAGTATTTATCAAATGCATTAAAAGCTCAATATTTTATCATCAGTGAAAAATTATTCCACGTAATGGATTAGTTGAATGAGATTCAAAGATATTACCAGATCAACTTCATTTGGGGAAGAGTAGTGAGACTTTATCATAGAGACGGCACAAAAATTGGAAGATAATTCATGCTTGCTCAATTGCAGCTTTTTATCTTGATAATAGAAGTGCGAGCAAAATCTTGAATGTAATCTTCCTTGGTAACAACATGAGACATAATCCTATTCACATTTATCTCAGAGTAAGATGGCAGCCAGCAAAACAGAGTGTTAACCTGATGCAGAAACTAGCAAGGAGAAATTGGGAAGCATCTGCATTAGTAGTGCAGATACCAGGGATAGATCATGCATGTCCTCAGCCAAACATTGTGCACCATTATAGACCAGATGCAGCCAGAACCACCTTGGCCATGCCTCAATTTAGCATGGTGCATCACTGGAATACATAATTCCACTCCAGCATCCTGGCTGCCTGTGCCGTCAAACGATACTTCTCCATATACCTACTGTAATTCCCAACCTTTCATGAAATCCAATGAATTGAAGAAAATAAACACCTCCCTGTTTGCTTAGACTTAATTGGTGTCTCCTCCAGCATTTTACATCACGTAAGCTCTTCAGGATCCACAGGGTAAATTCACAGTACAGCAAGGCACTTTCAACCCTGAAGCAACTTTGCTGGGAACCAGCAACAATAATAATGGAATAAAAAAAATTGGTTACCCCAATTAAATTGCAATTAATCCTGATGCAACTAATGTTACAGCATACATTGATGAAGAAAAATGAACTAGAAGCCAACATAGATTTCAAAGTAGTGAAGACTTGGAATATTCTCTCCTAAAGGCCATGGAAGCTTTGGCACCATATGTTCTCAAGACTGAGGTTGACACATCTCTATGAGGTATCACAGGATATAGATCAAAGGCAGGTAAATGGAAATGAGCAGTTGGTCAATAATATTTTAATTAAAAAAGTAGAACAGGCTCGAACGGTTGAGTAACTTAACTTGTCCTGGGTAATGCTTAACAATTCTGATAGGAGGATGGTGGGGGGAAAAAAAGTGGTAGAAAATTTCATTAATAAATGACCACAAAGGAGAATAGTGGCAAAGTCTGGGGAGTTATGAATTAGGGACTTAGAAAGTTGTAGTAAAAACTGGCCAGAATGAAGACAGAGGTCTTCAAGCTCCTGGGAGTGAACATCACCAATAGCCTGTCCTGGTCTAACCATGTAGACGCCATAACCAAGAAAGCACACCAGCGCCTCTAGAGCGTGGTGGACACAGCTCAGCACATCATGGAAACCAGCCTCCCCTCCATGGAGGCACAAGAGAGTGTAGCTCCTGGAATCTGAGGCAACATAATCTGCTGGAAGAACCCTGCAGGGTTTCGACCCAAAACATCAACAATTCCTTTCCTCACACAGATACTGCTCCATCCACTGACAGCACCCAACCACAGCAGATTGCTTGTTGCTCTCCTCCATGGACTCTATCTACATTTTTCGTTGCCTCAGTAAAGTAGCCAACCTAATCAAAGACCCTACTCTCCCCAAACATTCTCTCTTCTCTCCCCCTCCCATTGGGCAGAAACCTGAAAGCACATACCACCAGGCTCGAGGGTTGAAAACACGCAGAAACACTCCATTCCCACATTGCACGGGGTGCCTGAAGTCCTACAGCGCCAGCAAATCCATCCCCATCCATCCCATCAGTCTTCCAAACACTCGTTCGTATGTATGGACTGCCAATAAGTCAGGTTTTCGTAACCTGGGAATAACCTGTATTCAACAGCCAAAGATTTTAATGCAACTGGACTGCTAAATGGCATGAGGCATTTAACTTAGTGAGTACCAAGATTTTCACAGGATCTCTTGACTTAGTATGGGACTCCAGGCCTGGAGTTGGAGGAAAGGGTGTAAATTCGATTGCACTTGATGAACATAGCCCTTATAACTACCCAAAATACCAGTCAACAAGGCAGAGGTTTTGAGGGGCAAATCACAACATCTAACTCCTGCTTCCTCATAACTGATTAAGATGGAAATTCCAGGCAGGTTCAAGGTCAAGCCACAACCCAAAAACAACACGTTGCCAAAAGTTGCCTTGTCAACTACACCAGTTTCTGACACAGCTACGTGGTGAGCAGCATGAGAATGCTTGGTTGCAGTAGTGAACAGGTCAGGGAGCCGTGTAAAACTCAGGTTAAATAATTGAGGTGCCAGACTATTGGTGCCAATTATACGATGCAACAAGGTTGTGAACCTGAAACGCTGTACCCCTCCCTGCCCATTCCCCACCCCTCCCTCCCTCCCTCCCTCCCCCCTGCACACCACTCCATCCCTCCCTCCCAGCCCCCTGCCCACCCTTCCCTCCTCCACCCATTCATCCATCCATCCTGCCCCTCCCCCCCACGCCTCCCCCCCTCCTCCCCTCCCCCACTCCCCTCCGCCCTCTCTCCTCCCCCCTTCCCCCTCTCTCCTCCCCCTCCTCCCCCCCCTCCCTCCCCTCTCCCTCCCCTCTCCCTCCCCCTCTCCCCTCCCCCCCCTCCCCTCTCCTCTCCTCCCCTCTCCTCTCCTCTCCTCTCCTCTCCCCCCTCTCCCCCTCTCCCCCCCTCTCCCCCCCTCCCCTCTCCCCCCCTCTCCTCTCCCCCCCTCTCCCCCCCTCCCAAATTACACAAACCACAGTACTTCCTCCGCCCGCTGCGTGCACCGATATAGCAGCAGGTCTTGCGCACTGCGGCTGCGCCGTTCCCCTGCCTCGCTCCTTCCTTACCGTGTGGGCACAGGGGAGCTTTGGACTCCGCTTCCTGGTCGATGACCAGCTCGATTCCCGCCGCCTCAGACATGTCGCGGTCACCAGGCCCCGCTACCCCTGGCGACAAGAGCACGTGACCTCCCGTCGACGTCACTCGCGCGACCTCCCCGCATCACTGCCGTTCCCGGGGTAACCGGGGAAGGGGCGACGTTCCCTCTCCTCAGCCCGGCCGTCACGGGGGTGGTGTTTGGGGGGGGGGGGTTGGAGGAGTGGGCTGGAGTTGGGGGGGGGGGGTTATGGTGGGGGGGGAGCTGGGAACGCAAGTGACGTGCAGTTGCTGAGGTCGCAGTGGCTGTTGATTGCCGCCGCTGTGCTCGCCCGTCCGGGAGCTGCGCTGCACCGGTTCCTGTGCACAGACCTGCAAACTAACTGTGCATGGAAGCTGTAACTCTAAATTCGCTGGAAGGTCGTCACTCTCAGTTCATTTACAGGCTGTCCCCCGGTAACGAACGGGTTCCGTTTTTCACAGATGATCACGTCGATTTTGTTCATGTTGGAAAATACACAAGACTCACTCGCCATGGTAATCATGTCTCCACACTATTGTAATGAATGGCGTCAAAAGCACATAAGACTGATAAAGAAAGAACAATTACTCAAGGTGGAGAGAGAGGGGAAACTAATTCTGCCGTTTTCGGAACAATTGGTATTGGTTTATTATTGTCACGTACCGAGGTACAGTGAAAAACTTGTCTTGCAATACTCATACAGGTCAATTCATTATACAGCGCATTAAGGTAGTACAGGGTAAAAACAATAACAGAATACAGAGTGAAGGGTCACAGCTACAGAGGATGTAAGGTGCAGGTAGACAATAAGGATCAAGGTAGATTGTGAGGACAAGAGTCCATGTTATCGTACTAGGGGACCATTCAACAGTGGGATAGGAGCTGTCCTTGAACCTGCTGGTATGTGCCCTCAGGCTCCTTTATCTTCTGCCTGATGAGAGAGGGAGAAGAGAGAATATCCTGGGTGGGTGGGGTCTTGGATTATGCTGGCTGCTTCACTGAGGCAGTGAGAAGTATAGACAGAGTCCATGGAGGGGATGTCCACAACTCTGCAGTTTCTTGCAGTCCCGGACAGAGCAGTTGCCGTACCAAGCTGTGATGCATCCACATAGGATGCTTTCTATGGTGCTTTGATAAAAGTTGGAGAGTGTCAAAGGGGACATGCTAAATTTCTTCAGCCTCCTGAGGAAGTAGAGGTGCTGGTGAGCTTTCTTAGCTGTGGCGTCTACATGGTTGGACCAGGACAGGGTATTGGTGACATTCACTCCCAGGAACTTGAGACTCTAAACCCTCTGGACCTCAGCACCATTGATGTAGACATGTGCATGTGCACTGCTCCCTTCCTGAAGTCAATGACCAGCTCTTTTGCTGACATTGAGGAAAATATTGTTGTCATGACACCATGTCACTTAGCTCTCCACCTCCTTCCTGTACTCTGACTCATTGTTATTTGAGAAACAGTGCACTACAGTGGTATTACCTGCAAACTTGCAGATGGAGCTGGAGCAGAATCTGGCCACACAGTCGTGTATATAGGGAGTAGAGTAGGGGGCTGAGGACGCACCCTTGTGGGGCACCAGTGTTGAGAATAGACATGCTGGAGGTGTTGCCGCCTATCCTCACTGATTGCAGTCTGTTGGTCAGAAAGTCAAGGAAAGTCAAGAAAATGTAAGACTTTTGAATGTAATAATATTGTAGGAGCTCATTTGTGTGTAGGGGATGTCCATTAAGTCAGGCATGTGTAACCTGGGGACAGCCTGTAAACATTTCCGTTGCTTTTGTTTACAGGCACAGAATGTTCAGTCCATAATATATAGGAGCAGAATTAAGCCATTTGGCCCATCGAGTTGGCTCTGCCATTCAATCATGGCTGATTTTTTAACCCCATTCTCCCACCTTCTCCCCAAAAACCTTAAACCCCTTACCAATCAAGAACCTATCAATATCTGCCTTAAATACACCAAATGACTTGGTCTCCATGGCTCTCTGTGACAACAAATTCCACAGATTCACCACCCTCTGGCTGAAGAAATACCTCCTCATCTCAGTTCTAAAGGGATGTCCCTTTATTCTGAGGCTGTGCCCTTGGATCCTAGACTCCTCCTACTATCAGAAACATCCTCTCCACATCCACTCTATCCAGACTTTTAAGTATCTGGTAGGTTTCAATGAGATCCCCCCTTCAACCTTCTGAGCTTCATTGAGTACAGGCCCAGAGACATCAAACACTCCTCATATGTTAAGTTTTTCATTCCTGGGATCATTTTTGTGAACATTCTCTCCAGGGTCAGCACATCCTTCCTTAGATATGAGGCCTAGAATTGCTCACAATGGGTTCAGAGTTCTACCAGTTCATGGGATGACTCTTTTCTTAACTTGAGCTGCCAAGTTCAATGTAATTTTCTTTCTACACTCTCTGCCTTTTAATTAAACTTAAAAACTAATAGAGAAATTTAGGGGAGCTTATGTAATATTTATCTAATCCCAGTGGAGAAGTTGATAAACCAACTGAGATTCTAAATTGTGGTGCAGGATTAAAAGTAAGGAGGTCGTTCTAAAACTAAACAACTTTTCCATTAACCTGCAGTTAGAATATTGCATTCAGTTTTTGATCTTTATTTTAATATGTGAACATAGTGAAGAGGTTCCAAAGACACTTAAATTAACACAGAGGTTAAAAGCATTTTCACGTTGCAAAAAGGTTTGATTAAAAGTGTTAAAGGATGAAGAGTGTTGATAAAGTTAATATGGAAAACGAGCTTTCATTGCTTGACCAGTTTGTGACTTGAGTAACACAAAACTAATGAATTAAGATAAATATGTTTACAAAAAGTTTTGGTCCTATCAGAAACAGTGGTTGAAATTTAGTGCGAAGAGAATAAGTCTTTAAAAGATAGTGGAGAAAGACCAGTAGAATGGGATAAATTGAATAACATTTTCCAAAGGCCCAGAACGGGGATCAGTTAAATATTTCCCTCCAATGCTGTGCTCAACGTTTCCCATGGAGCAAAAAAAACTTCAAAACTGTGACCCTTTCTCCTCAATAGCATTCTAGTAAACCCATTGCTTTTATATTTTTCCCAATATTGTACACAGAAATTAAATTGCTCCCTAACAACACTTTTGCACAAATCCAACATTACTTCCTTACTTTATGAAGCATCTTGGGACATTTTAATGAACTATTACAATGGATATGCAGCTGGTGTGCCTGCATACCAATGTGCTGATTCCAGAGCAAGGGCCCTTGGCAATGCTGGCACGATCAAAGAAATTGAAGTCACTTTTCACTGAATCACCATTATTTAAGATATCTGATTTCCTTTCAATGCAAATCAATGAAGATTAGGCAATAAAACAGAAAATGCTGGAAACACTTATCAAGCCAGCCAGCATATGTGGCAAGCATAAGAAATAAGAGCAGGAGAAGGCCAATTGGTCCTTTGAGTCTGCTGCAGCATTCATCAAGATAATGACTGATCTTCCACCTCAACACCATTGTTCAACACGATCCCCATCGCTCTTGATTCTCCTAATGCCCGCAGGTATATCAAGCTCTGAATGAACAAATAATTACTCAGCATTCACAGCCATCCAGGATAGAGAATTCCACTCACCCTCCCAGCGAGGACATTTTCAACATCCTTCCTGCATCTTGCTTGTCAAGCCCTTTACAAATTTTGTAAGTTTCAATGAGCTCTCCTCTCATCCTTCTATACTATAAAGGATACAGTCCCAATCGATTCAATCTCACCTCACATGGCAAACCAGAAACCCAGAAACCAGTCTAGTGATTCATCACTGTACTCCTTCTATGACACGTACATCTTTTAGGTAAGAAGACCAAAACTGTATACAGTATTCCAGCTGTGGTTTCACCTGGAGTATTGTCTCCCATGAATAGCAAAGTCATTGTTTCAGGTCAATACCTTTCATCAAATGCCAACTTATGCAAGTTTTGGGTTTGTCATGCAGTTTTACAGCACAGTCTTCATTTCATGAGCATGTGCAAATAACAGGTACTCAAAGGCCTGAAAATTTATAGAGTAATTCCATCACGTAAAACTTTCACTTACCAAAAGCTCTTTAACTATTGCCTTTTGGATTGAAGTTGCAAACTTTGTGTGTGGCTCCTTATATTTGCTTTGCTTGCTGGTTCTTGTCTCTTTATTTTCACCCCACCTCCCTGTGCAACTACACCTGGCAAATGTATTTTAGATTTAGAAAAATCCCCTGATGAAGGAGAAAAGGCAAAAATCATAAGCCAATGGCACACATTTTCAAGCAGCTTAGGAACTGCCTCATACGACCCACACATTGACCTGGGCTCTGGCAGAAATGACCTGCTTTCATGCGAACACTTCAGCAGACTGGACTGAGTTGTATCCATGTACCACTTCTCACATTGAGACAGCCCTAAACGTTGTGGTTCAACTTTCATGCTACTGATTTATTTCAAGCCGCCACTGATGAAATTGTCATAACTGTACACAGAAATAAGTGAATGAGCAACCAAATTGACAGACATGTGGGGACCAAGACACTCTTCGTTATCCAAAACCTAGAGATGTGTAAAATAACAAACACAAAGGCTGATGCCTCCACCCAAGAAGCTCGTCTGATATCTAGACAAATAAATTGCAGTCCTACCCAAAAAAATGTTAAAATTCATTTGCTTCCAGTGCATTTTTCTTGAAGAATGTAGGAATAAATTTATTTAGAGAGGGTGGGAAGATAAGTTTGCAGGAAAGGAGAAAGAAAAAAGATAATGGGTTCAGGAAATGCACACAGGCAGTCAGCTGTACTGAGGCTAGTGTGCAAACAAATGTGATTGACTACATCCTTCCTGCCTCACCTGTTGTCTGCTTCCAAATTCATTTCTAATTCCAAATGCTATCTCAGTGAGAGGAGCAAGTGTAGCATTACCCTACTGCTCTTCACTCAAGATCCTGTGGTGACTGCTGTTTCTTCTGGGTCATTAGAAAGTGTTGCCACAATTACTGACAATCAAGTTACTATGACTCCTCCTACTATAAACTGATATGCAGTCTGCTTGGGTGTTTTTGCATGGGTGGGTAGCTACTGACCTACAATATCAATTCTTTATTCATCACTGAATTGTGTGAAGGCAGATATACTAGTCCTGAAAGAAGAACAAATTAGATCATGTGAAAATTAAACTTCACCAATCTTAGAAATAAATAAGTTAAAAAAATCATGCTGGAATCCAGCCCCACCCAGAATAAACTAATCCCATACAGGAGCTTTCACCAATTAACATATTTGCTGCCTTCAAGGAAGGCCTTAAAATGAAGCATTTTTTAAAATAAATGCAAGGACACTAACAGGACAAGTTTAAAGGCTTTTATTTTCTTTAGTTCGCTAAAACATTGATCAATGTAACCAATAGATTGTTATGTATTCCAGCTATGTAAAACTAGGTTATTTGCAAGAACCACACCATTCATTCTGATTAAAATTCTTAATCTTTTTGTGTTTTAATAAAGCTGTTCTGTTACCACAGTTTATAGTTTATCAACAAATGTTGATGTGACTTTTTTTTAAAACATTTCATTCTAAGATACTGTCTGGTTTTGCTGGTTTGTGGAAGATCTTACATTTGGTGATGATAAGTTTGAATGGAAACTTGGATAAAACTCATGTGAATTAGTGCAATTTTAAGCACAATTTGTATCTGGACATCATCAATTAAAACAGCTCAGAGGGCTTTATCTCGAAACCTTGTATGACCTACTTTTACATTGGTGTCAATCTGCTGCATGACACTACCTGATAATTTTTACTTTAAATTATATCTGTCAGGCAAAAGTAAGGTTATGAAAATATTAATTATGGACAAGAGTAGGTCATGGGATCCCCTCAAGCCTGCCTCTCCATTTAATAAACTCATGACCGATCTCTAACCTCAACTCCACATTCCTATCTTCTCATGGTAACTTTTCACTCCATTGCTTATCAAAGATCTACTTACCTGTGCCTAAAAATATTCAAAAGCTCTAGTTCCATCAGTCTTCAAGAAAGAGAGTTCCAAAGACTTATGGCCCTCTGAGAGAAAAAAAATGCTGTCTTAAATGGGCAAATCTTTATTTTGAAACACTGACCTCCTAATTCTGGATTATCCCACAAAAGTAAACATGTCAAGACCCCCCAAGATCTTGAATGTTTCAAGCATGCCTCCATCACTCTTCTAAACTCCATCAAATATTAGCCTAGCTTGTCCAACCTTTCCTCCTAAGTCAATCTGTCTATTTCACATATCAGTCTCATAAACCTTTGCTGGACTGTTTTCAAGGCACTATCACCCTTCCCTAAGTAGGCAGAACAATACAGTACACAATACTCCAGATATGGTGTCAGCAATGTCCCATATAACTGAAATATAACCTTGCTACTTTTGTATTCAATTTCCCTAGCAACAACTGATGACATTCTGTTTACTTTCCTAATTATTTTCTTACCCATTTTCTAGCCTTTTGCAAATCATCACAAAGATATCCAGATTCCTCTGTAGCTCAGAGCTCTGCAATCTCCTACCGTTTGGATAATTTGGTTTTAAAAAAAATTCCTACCAAAATGGACAATTTCACATTTTCCCACATTACACTCCATTTGCCAAGTCTTTGCCCACTCATAGACCTATCCATATTTGCTTGTAGTCTCCTTCTGATTTCACAACTTACCAAACTTTGTGTCATCAACAAATTTAGCAATCCTGCTTTCACTGCCTTCATCCAAATCTTTTATGGAAATTGTAAAATATTGAGGCCCCAGCACTGTTCCCCATAGTATAACACTTAATACATCATGCTAACCAGAAAAAGATCCATTTATACCTATCCTCTGTTTCCTGTTAGCCAGCCAATCTTATATCTGTTACCTCCTTCACCATGAGCTTTTATTTTTCATCATAATCTTTGATATGGCACCTTGTCAAATGCCTTGTGAAAATCTAAGTATACCACATCCACTTGTTTAAAGAACTATTAAGTTGGTCAAACATGATTTCTCTTTCACAATATTGACTTTGCCTGATTACCTTGAATTTTTCAAAGTGCGATAAAACTTTGAATGATAGCTTGTAACCTTTCCCTATGATAGATGCTAAATTAACTGGCCTGTGGTCTCCCTTTTTGAATAAAGGTATTACATTTGTTATTTTCCAATCCAATGGAACTTTCCCCGAATCTAGGGAACTTTGGAACCATCATATCAACTATCTCACAAGCCACTTCTTTTAAGATGCTCAGATAAAGTCCATCCAGACCCAAAGACATCTCAGCCTGCTGCTCCAACAATTTGCACTTCCCCAGTGATTGTAATTTTCCTGAGTTTCTCCAATTCTCTCCCAATTCCCAATTAACAATTTCTGGATGTTATTCGTATCCCTAAATAGTTAACATTTCAGGTCAAAGTTCTGGTCACCATATTAAAGGAAGGATATGATTGCACTGGACAGGCTGCAGTGGAGATTCACCAGGATGATGCCTGAGATGGAGCTTTTGAACCAGGAGAAGGGATTGGATAGGCTGGGTTTGTTTTCTTTGGGGTGGAGGAAACTGAGCCAGAACCTGATAGAGGCATATAAAATTATGAGGGGCATAGATAGGGTACATAGTCAGAAACTTTTCCCCACCCCTAAGTTATGGGTTTAAGGTGTGATGGTAGGAGATTCAGAGGGAATTTGAGGAGTTTTTTTTCACACAAAGGAATCTGGAGCTTATGGCCTTAGGGTGTGGTGGAGGCGGGTGCTCTCACTTAATGTGTTTAGATGAACACTTGAAATGCCGAGGCACAGAAGGTTACCAGCTGAAAATGGGATTAGTGAATGGTCCAAGTATTTTGTCGGGTGCCGCATGGCGCCGTACAACACAGTTGTGCACAGTCGCAGAATAGTGCAGTGTGAGTCTGTTGCATACATATATTTTGATTATATTTGGGAGCATTTGATTATCTGTTGCGTTGAAAAGTGCCGTGGAAGGGAAATGTATTCGAAAGGTAGAAGTGGCCTGAAATCTAGAATGATTGATTGTCAAAACAAAGCGTGCTCTGGATAGGGTACTTGATAGCCTTGGCAACCAAATCCATTCACTGCAGGGTTTTGTCCACTCCTGGGAGCTGACTGATAAGAACTATCATGTAAAACAGGAAGTTTCTCTGTTCTGATAAAACCCTACACACTTTGCACAACGCACAGCTTATTCATGAACATTTTCTTCTTCTTCTTCTTCTTCTTCAGAGACTCTTCATCAAAACTGGGAAATAGAGAAAACAAGTTTTTTTTAAACTTGCTGATAGGGTGGGTGAGGGAAGGAATGAATAGATCAAAGGGAATATCAGATGTTCCAACAAAGGGTCTTCAACCTGAAACATTGACTCTGCTTCTTTTTCCACAGAAGCTGTCTGACCTGCAGTGCATTTTCTGTTTTTCTTTCAGATTTCCAACATCTGCATTTTTTAAATTTTAACTTCTGACACTTTGCCCAAAGTTTCCGTAATGCAAACTGGGCCACATTCATCCACAATCAGGTAACTTCCTCAATGAAAATCAACTAGTTTGGTAAAATTAGACCTATTATAATAGAGTCTTGTTGGGTGCTTTGAGTAACCTAGGTAGTCACACAGAATCTGTCTAATGCCCATTAATAGTCATTTACCCATAATCAAGGTTAATGAATATATAATTTCCCGGTTCCGATCTGTTGTCCTTTTTGTGTTGCAACAGCCGAACTGGAGATGCTGCTTGTTCCAGAGTATATCTTCAGTACTGAAGCTGGGATGCCGGTACCCATTGTCTTTAATATAACTAATGCATTCAGCAGTTATCCAGAAGGAAAGTACCGCAGAAGCTGAAAAGCTGAAAAAACAGAAATTGCTGGGAATTCTCAGCAGGCCAGGCAGTTTCTGTGGAGAGCAAACAGAGTTACTGTTTCATTAGGGTGGCACAGTGACAAAGCTAGAGTTGCTGCTCCACAGTGGCAGAGACCCAGGTTCACTCCTGACCTCAGTTGCACATGTGAGTGTGTGAGTTTCCTCTGGATACTCCCACATTCCAAAAATGTGCAAGCTGGTAGGTTAATTGACCACTGTAAATTGCCCCAAGTGTGTAGATGAGTGGTAGGATCTGGAAATTAAAGGGAATATGAGAAAAATTTAAAAAAGGGATTAATTTAGGATTAGTGTAAATGGGTGCTTGTTGGTCAGCACAAACTCAGGGGGCCGAAGAACCTGTTTCCATGCTGTATCTTTCTCTGACTCTGTAACTTCAATGAAGAATGTGGAAGAGTATGCCAGAAGCAGCATTAGGCATACCTAAAAATGAGTTGCCAAATCTAGTGAAACTACAACACAGGAATTTATGCATGCTAAACAACAGCATAACTAAGTGATCCAATGATCTGCTCTATATCTTTTCCACTTAGCATTACAGATGTTCCCACATGCTAGAAGATGTCCTCTGTGTCTGGATTGTACTTTGCCTTACAAGAAATGTACAATAGACAATCCTATTAATACCATTATAGACAGACCCAAGGGACATAAGTAAATTGACAAGAACAGGTCACGTAGATTTTTCCCTCATGTTGGTTTTTGTGCTGTCTGTCATACGTGCTGAGAGATTAATTGTCAACATTGTGAGTCAATAATCTTATAACTATAGGTGTTGTTTTTGAAGTTCATGATTCATTTTGAAGACTCAATATAATTTTCCCTAACTTTAAATTTCAAGTTCAAGTTCAAGTTTTTTCCAGAGTATTGCATCAATTAAAATGCAGCAAATATCTTAGGAATGATTCACAAAAGGCAAACAAACTCATCTGAACAAGTGGGTTTGTGGAGTTTCAGAGATCCCCATGGGTCAGTACTGTATGAAGGACACTATTTATTGAATGAGATATCAGCTAGATCTTTTAAATCAGTTTACTGAAGTCAAAATAAAAGCTTTTTAATTATCCTCTAGTTTGCCTTCTGACTCTGGAGGTCTATAAGAGCAAAAGTCATAGACTTGAAGACATTACCCCAAATACAGGAAAACTGAAACAGAACTACTGTTCAGCCTCTCAGACTCATGCCATAGCTTTCACTTTCATGGATTTGTCTTATATCCATTGGTGGACTTACCTAAAAAAATAAATTGATTTCTTATTAGAAAATTTCAACTGATACAACATCCACAATTCTTTGGGATCATTTTGGATTTCCATTACCCCTACCAAACTTCTACAGCTGCACTATAGAAAGTATCCTGACTGGTTGCATCACGGCCTGGTTTGGCAATTCCAATTCCTGGTTTGGAATTCAAGAGGCTGCAGAGAGTAGGGGACACAGCCCAGTCCGTCATGAGTATAGCCCTCCCCACCATTGAAATCATCTACAGAAGGCACTGCCTTAAGAAGGCGGCATCAATTATCAAGGATCCCCACCATCCAGGTCATGCCCTCTTCTCCCTGCTACCATCATGCAGGAGGTAGAGAAGTCTGAGTGCTTAAGCCTAAGAAGCCCAAGAACTAAGTGTTGTAATCAACAAGAACGAAGTGGAGTACCCCATCGACCGTCCCTTCATGGCAGGAGACTTTAAGATAAGATAAAAGATACCTTTATTAGTCACATGTACATCGAAACACACAGTGAAATACATTTTTTTGCGTAGTGTTCTGGGGGCAGCCCGCAAGTGTCGCCACACCTCCGGCACCAACATAGCTTGCCCACAACTTCCTAACCTGTATGTCTTTGGAATGTGGGAGGGAACTGGAGCACCTGGAGGAAACCCATGCAGACACGGGGAGAACGTACAAACTCCTTACAGACAGTGGCCAGATTTGAACCCGGGTCACTGGTGCTGTAAAGTGTTACGCTAACTGCTACACTACCATGCCTGCTAGCTTGAAGTATTGAATCAGGCTAGCTTGAAGAAGTCTCTGCCTAACTACTACCAACACGACACCTGCAATATTAGAGGACTCAACACACTCAACCACTGCTATACCACCGTCAAGAATGCCTACCGCTCCATCCCTTGCCCGCACTTTGGTAAATTCGACCACCTGGCTGTGCTTCTTCTGTCTGAATACAGACAGAGGCTAAAGAGCGCAGCACCAGTGAAGAGGACTACAAAGAGCTGGATGGCAGAAGCAGAGGAGCAAATTCGAGATTGCTTCAAGTCAGTGGACTGGACCATGTTCAGGGATTTGTCAGGGGACCTAAATGAATATGCCACAGTCGTCACCAACTTCATAAGGACACATGTGTACAAGTGTGTATCCACAGAAACATTCCGAGTCTTCCCCAACCAGAAGCCCTGCTTGAACCAGGAGATTAGTAATCTGCTGAGGGCTAGATCTGTGGTGTTTAGGGCTGGCGACCCAGAGTCATATAAGAAGTCCAGGTATGACCTCCAGAAGGCCATTGTGAGTGCAAAGAGGCAATTTTGGACTAAACTGAAATCACAGATGGATGCTCGCCAGCTGTGACAGTGCTTGCACAATATAACTTCCTACAAGGTGAGATCGGGTAGTATAAGTGGCAACGACCCATCACTCCAGGATGAGCTCAATGCCCTTTATGCACGTTTTGATAGGGAGAACTATGACACACCCACATGAGCCCCCACATCTCCAGATGACCATTTTATTTCAGTCTCTGAGGCCGACGTCCGGCCATCCTTCAAGAGAGTGAATCCACAAAAAGTATTTAGTCCAGACGGTGTACCTGGCCAAGTACTGAAGATCTGTGTGGACCATCTGGCTGAAGTATTTATGGACACATTCAACCTCTCGCTTCTGTGATGTGAGGTTCCCATCTGCTTCAAAAAGGCATCTATTGTACCGGTGTCCAAGAAGAGCGTGGCGACCTGCCTCAATGACTACCATCCAGTAGTGCTTACGACAACCGCATTCAACACAATCATCGCATTCAAACTCATCATCAAGCTTCAAGAACAGGGCCTCTGTACCTCCCTCTGCAACAGGATACTCGACATCCTCATCAGCAGACCTCAATCAGTGAGGATTGGTAACAACATCCCCTCCTCGCTGATCATCAAGGCAGGTGCACCTCAAGGTTGTGTGCTTAGCCCCCTGCTCTACTCTCTATACACATGATTGTGTGGCTAAGCACAGCTCCAATGCAATCTAAAAATTCACCAATGACTCTACTGCCGTTGGACGAATCCCAGGTGGTAATGAGTCAACTTACCCAAGCGAGACAGGACACCTGGTTGAGTGGTGCTGCAACAACAACCTCTTGCTCAGCATCAGCAAACCTGAAGAGCTAATTGTTGACTTCAGAAAGGGGAAGGGGGGGCGAACATGCGACAGTCTACATTGGGGGATCGGCGGTGGAGGGAGTCAGCAGCTTTAAATTCCAGGGCATTAACATATAGGATGACCTGTCCTGGGCCCAGCATATTGATGCAATCATAAGGAAAGTGCACCAGCGATTTTACTTTCTTAGAAGGTTAAGGAGGTTCGGCTTGTAACCGAACACTGTAACAAACTTCTACAGATGTACTGTTAAGTGTATCCTGACTGGTTGCATCATGGTCTGCTATAGCAGTTCGAATGTGCAGGAATGTAAGAAGCTGCAGAGAGTAGTGGACTCTGCTCAATACATCATGGGCACATCCCTCCCCACCATTGGCCATGGCTACAGGAGGTACTGCCTCGAGAAGGCAACATCTATCATCAAAGATCCCCACTATCCGGGCCATGTCATCTTTTCATAGCTACCATCGGGCAGGAGGTACAGAAGCCTGAAGTCCCACAGCACCAGGTTCAAGAACAGCTACTTTCCTTCAACCTGTCAGTTCTTGAACTAACCTGCAAAACCCTAATCACCACAGTTTAGCAACACAATGACAACTTTGACCACTTTGCACTACAATGGACTTTTTTTTGTTCTAATTGTGTTCTTTCTTCTAAAAATTGTGTATAATTTACAGTATGTTTAATTTAAGTTTTTCTTGTGAATGCTGCTTATATGTAGCTATGTGCCTGTGATGCTGCTGCAAGTAAGTTTTTCATTGCACCTGTGCATACATGTACTTGTGCACATGACAATAAACTCGACTTTGAGTTTGACTCGGTCTGAAGTCCCACACCACTGGGTCCAGTAACAGCTATCAGTAACAGTAACAGACAATCAACACTGCTGTACTTCAAGGATGCATGCTTAGGCCACTGCTCTACTCTCTCTACACTCATGACTGTGTGGCTAGGCACAGCTCAAACGCCTGGTATGGAGACTCCAATGCACAGGATCAAAGGAGGTTGCAGGGGGTTGTAGACTCAGCTAGCACCATCATGGATGCAACCCTCCCGCTATCGAGGACATCTTCAAGAGGCGGTGCCTCAAGAAGATGGCATCCATTATTAAGGACCCTCACCACCTAGGACATGCCCTCTTCAAGTTACTACCATCGGGTAGGAGGTACAGGAGCCTGAAGACCCACACTCAACGTTTCAGGAACAGCATCTTCCCCTCTGCCATCAGATTTCTGAACGGTCCATGAACACTACCTCGTTATTCCTCTTTTGCACTATTTATTTATTTTTGTAACTTAGTAATTTTTATGTTTTTATGTCTTGCACTGTACTACTGCCACAAAACAACAAATTTCACAACATACAGTATGTCAGTGATAATAAACCTGTTTCTGATCTGCTTTCCTACAACCATGACATTCTTGAACCGACCTGCACAACCCTCATCCTACCTCAGCAACAGAACACTAAAGACCACCTCTTGCACTACCATGGACTTTCAGTTTGTGTTTTATTTGCACTAATGTTGTTTTTGCACACTTTTTCTTCACTGTCTTGTATAATTTATGTATAATTTATGTTCTGAATGTTGTTTGAATCTACATGCCTGTGATGCTGCTGCAAGCAAGTTTTTCATTGTACCTGTACCTCACCATACTTGTGCATAAGACAATATACTCGACTTGACTTAAAAATTATTTCCTGATTTCACTCCTAAATGCCCCACCCCTAATTCTGAGGTTATGCTCTTTTGTTCTGTGTTCCTCATCAGAGGAAATTATTGACCTCCATCTGTCCAAGGAATTTGTCTTACCGTTTTACATGTTTTCTGAATCTTCCAAAATTAAGGGACACATCCCACATTTATCCAACTTAGCCTTTCTACTTAACCTTTTTAGTGCCTGTATCTTTCTGGTAAATCTTCTTGTTCAGATCCGTCAGGGCAAGCACATTGATTATTCAGATAAACCATTCACACAATAAATGTATTGCTTTTCATTACCAAATCTCTGTTACTCTCAGGCTGAACAGAAAATACCGCAGTTAAAATAGGAAATGGAGATCATGCAGACTCACTCAACTGCTGGGAATATCAGTGGTTGTATTCAATGATCAATTATTTTACCATATACTACTAATGATAGCAATGAACATCATATGCTTCTGTGCTACTTCATACATGTCACTAGCAGCAGACATCTCATCATTGGCTTTTGTATGCATGAGAAGAAATGGGCATTCATAAGTTTTTGAAATCTTCACCTTGGTTAACTGACAGTATTATCCAATTAAGACAAAGCCATTGTTGCTTGCAGCCTGAATGTCTGGTTCCAAGGCCACAAGAGCAACAATGGAAGCAATCAATTGGGATGCTTCTACTATGAGTAAGACCTCAATGACTTGCACAACAGTCAAATCAAACCGAAGCATTGTCTAATGCTTGCATGGAAATTAGTGACTGTTCAGATGGTCCCCATGGTTAGCTGAAAGTAGGACTAATACTAAGGCCTGTCCTTTTAAGCCGCTCAATAGAAACAATGAACATGCTTGGCCTCGGTTCCATTAAGCTTCTCCCTCATATTGGTTTTGTTAGGAGCCTATTTATGCAAGGTGATGCAAATTTTTGTAGGTATAATCCATAGTAAGGAACTTTTCTAGCATGCTCACCTTTCAGAATATACTTTCCAATGGTGTGTATACGCCCTGATTTTGATCAGGCAAATTCATGTTCAAAAGTGGGGAGCCAATGGAAGGCAGTGATGATAGAGGTACTCGGGATACTTTGTGTGGGTTCAGATTCAGGCACGAGGCTTTGAAAGAGTTTTGATTTGTTCAGCTGAAACCTGGGGAACAATCATGTATTCATAATAAAAATACCAAACATAGAAATATGTAATTATAGTTCATCACAATTATGGTAAATGTTGTTTGGTTAAGACGCCCAATTAACAAATGTGAGTAATTTGACCTGGAAAAGTAGATCAAGTTTTTCATATTATCATACACAATTCTTTAGTTTAGAATGCCCAGAGGAGGAATTGAATTGGGTGTATACAATTCTGTCATCCTATCTAGATGAAGTAATTTTCCACAGAGCAAAACTACCTCCATCCACTTCACTTCCTGTGGAATATCCATATTTTCTTATGATCTAGAAGGAGAACATTTGGCCCATTGAAACTATCCCAGCTTGCAGAGCAATCTCATTTCCCCAACTAATTTTTTTCTGTAACCTATTCTCCAACATCTCCACCTCAACCCCCATTCTACCTTTCACTTGCACACTAGAAGCAACTCCTAAACAACCAGACTGCATACCTTTCACCTCTGGGAGGACCTGGAGGAAATCCAATCATCATAGGGAATATATACTAACACCACAAAAACAGCATGGGAGTTTAGGATTGAAACTGAGTTGCTGAAGCTGTGAGGAAGCAGCTCTACCAGCTGTGCTACTGTGCTGGTAGAGGTTGTCATAACTGCACCGGAGTGAAGGGAAGAAACCTGGGAATCCTAAGAATCTAAAGCCTTTTTAAATTTAATGTTAAGATCTCATTTTGTTTTTCATTCTTTTCCTGCCCACAGCCAACTAAATTAACAAGTTGCCATTTGCCATGTGGGAAGACATGAGGAAAAGGATTCTTACTTGGTCAGAGGAGGGTACACAAGCAGGAAATCGAACTGGACAGCCAGATGTCAAAGTGATCAGAAAACAACTGATGACTGAAAATTTACAATGAATAAAAGCTTAACTCAGTGAAGTCAATTCACAGCTGCCTGTTTTTACCAATCCACCAGCCCAGCTGACCCTCACCCTCACAAAATCCTTCCCTTTCTATGATATCTCTATATGTCCTTCATCAGGAACAAAGCCTGTCACTTCCTTTGTCATTAACCACCCCCAAAAGTTGTAAGCATACAGAGAAATGAATCCACCTCTCTGTGAGACCAAGCCACTGTTTAATAACAGTAATCATCAAAACTGTGAAAAAAAATCAAAATTTCCTTTGATGCAGTGATTTCTTAAACCTTTGTACCAGTTAATTTGCTTGCTTTAAATCTTATGCAGGGATCCCTGAGTTGGATGGGGCTCAGTGGTCAGCTGCTGCAATGGTTTTTGGGAAGTTAGTGATCCAGGATAACGAATCCCAGCATAACAGTTGTTCTAGTTTCACATAACCTGACACTTGCAGTAGCTGAGCTTGTACCTGAAACTCCCTCATGTGCATGAACTGGAGGAGGCAATAGGAAAGGTAACTAATCTCCAGATGGAGAGCTACATCTGCACCAGACCTTGCAACCCCATGACTGCAGGACAGAGTAACTACTGACTAGATCTAATTGTACCTTGAAATTTTATGAAAATGTCCTATTCCAATTATAGAGTGTTTACTTTGAACTTCCACTTTGGAAATCACAAGAGCTAACAAAAAAACTTGATGCCAGATCCATCTACCATGCTGTCGGTCATGAGGACACTCTCTGGCTCTGTGTAGATCACACTATCACTACAGAACAGGGGTGGGCTAAAAGCTGCACACTTAATGGACATCGTATCTACCACTCTAACAATTCATACTCTCCACCACTGATGCACTGTGGCTGAGTTTGCCATCGACAAAATACACTCCATTGACTCACCAAGGGTTCTTAAACTACATCTCCCAAACACATGGCCTCTACCACCAAAGGCCACACACACATTGGAATACCACTACCTACTGTATGTTTGCTTCTAAGATGCACAATATTCTAACTTCTGAGTATATTGCCATTCTTTCTTTCTTTGCAAATGGGTCTAAATCCTGAAACTCTCTATTCAACAGTGACAACTGGAGCAGTTCAAGAAGGGAGCTCATTGTCACCATCTCAATGACATTTGGGGATTTTTATTTGACATAGCTGCTTCTGGTGAGCCCAAACAAAGTCCAGCTTACCAGAACCAACTACATCACATAAGAATCCTGCAGGACGGAAACATTAATAGTTCTACTGGTAAAAAAAATGCAAGACTACTTTGCCCAAGGTGTTAACTGCCCTACTATTGTTTTTGCTTATTTCCGATATACTATTCAAGGTCTCTTGTTTGCACCTGAGCATTTTACTCTGAGTCAAGTCTTAACCATGACTCAGTGATATTACTGTCACATATGAGTCAGAGGCCCAAGAGACCGAAAAACAAATTTTGGTCAATATTCCTGTATTGACCTAAATTGCATAGGTTCTGTCTTTTGGATGAAATACTAATTAATTATTCCATTATAAAATTTGGAGAGTGACAACATTGTTCCCTCTTGGTTCTGACCCAACAACAGTCAATCAACCACCATCACTAGGACAGATTATCTTGTATTGTTACTTTGCAGTTTCTAGGACTTCGCTGTGTTTTCTATAATACCAACTATATTTCAAAATATCTTCATTGTCTGCATAACGCATTGTGCTGTCCTGAAGTTATGAAGAGTGCCATAAAAATGCAGGATGTTTGTTCATATTTCCTTAGCTAGAAGAATTAGGAAAGGTGGGATTGCTCTCCTGAGACCAGTGAAGATTCAGGAGACATTTAAAGGGGCTTTTCAAAATTATGAGAAGTACTGAGAGAGTGAATAAAGAGAAACTGTTTCCACTGGCAATCACCAATGGAGGCAGATTTCAGATAGTTGGGTACAGAACCAGAGAAGAGATCATATTTCATGTTGCTTCACCTTCAAGGGTAGTGATATCAGATCATATACCAAAGTTTCAAAAAGGCAAAGAAATATAGTTTTCAAGGAAGCTTTTGTGTGACATTGGGAGTTAGAATAGGAATACAGGATTGGCAAAAATCCCATACTATACTGGATTTCCTGCATCTGGAAAGGAAGTTGTCTGCATGGTATGACGTTGGCATGGGCACCAATTCTCCCTAAAAACAACCAAGAAATTTAAGAGGAGTGACTTGTAATGTCATCAACTATTTTTCTTGAATATCTGGATGAGCTCTCTGGAGGCTGCACCTGAAGACTCTAGGCAAGGACTTGAATGCCTCCCATTGACTGTATGGTTCCCAGGGCCCAGCCAGTGCACCAGGCATGAAACATCAACATACAACTTGTTCACCAGGGTCCAGTTAGGTTCTGGGCAGGTCTCTTATTGGCATGAAGTTCAAAGCATTCTTTTAAAGAGCTCCTACTGGCAAACTTGGCTGTGAGATTCTTTGAATACTATTCATTTCCAGACTCCCAGATTTTAGTCTTATTCAAGGGCCATGTTATTTGAGGATGAACCATGATTACAGGGACATGTGCCTATGTGTATACGTTCCAATAGAACAATACAGGCAATTTCTCAAGCTTCTCTATATTTTGATTTTTTTTTCGTTGTACCTTCCTCAGTCATATGCATAACCATGCAATCTCTGTCTATGGCTGTTTTATGATCTCCTGAGAGTCAAATGGACTTGTTAGATGGGTGAATGCCCTGCATAGGCTGGCCTTTGTGAGGCTCTTGAAACACAGCTCCCTTTAAAAACTACCATTCAATCTGCTTCCTATGCAGGTAATAAAAATACAGATCAAAACAAAACATTCTTCCTAATATTCCCTCTTCTTCTTTCACCAATTATCCTCAATCCTTCTCCTCTCATTACTCATGTATTGCTCTTTTAGACCTTCCCCCATTAATTTCAAACACTGCTTTTTAATCACCATTGCTCCTGCTGTTTTGTAAATGAAAGATGTTTTCACAGAGTTACATAGAACATAGAACAGTACAGCACAGGAGCAGGCTCTTTGGCCCATGGTGTTGTGCTGAACTAATTAAGCTAATGACACGTAATTAAACTAATCCCTTCTGCCTGCACATGGTCCACATCCCTCCATTCTCTGCACAATTATGTGCCTCTCTAAGAGCCTCTTAAACACCTCTATTGTATCTGCCTCCACCACCACCCATGGCAGCACATTCCAGGCACCCACTACTCTCTGTGTAAAAAAACCTGCCCCACACATCGCCTTTAAACCTTCTCCTTTTCACCTTAAATACATGCCCTCTAGTATTAGACATTTCAACCCTGGGAAAAAGATACCAGCTGTCTACTCTATCTATGCTTCTCATAATTTTATAAACTTCTATCAGGAGTTAAAGCCATCCAATACTCAACTGAACAGGGTTAAGTGTAATGCAGTGTTGAGGCTGTTTTTAGCTCAAGTGGGAAAGAGGATTGTGCTCAAATGTAGTAGAAATGGGTAGACTTAAGAAACTGCAAGGGTAAAATGATCCTGATGAAATTTATATTCAGGCTGCTGAATAGTATCCAGGGTGTGGGGTACAAATTACAACAGGAGATAGAAAAGGCATGTAAGAAGGGCAATGTTGCAGTGGTCATGGGGGATTTCAATATGCAGGTAGATTAGGAAAATTAGATTGGTACTGGATTCCAAGAGAAAGAATTTGTAGAATGTCTACAAAATGGCTTTTTAGAGCCCACTAGGGAAAAGGCAGTTCTGGATTTGGTGTTGTGCAATGAACTGGATTTGATTAGTGAGCTTAAGGTAAAGGAACCCTGAGGAGGCAGTGATCATATGATAGAATTCACCCTGCAGTTTGAGAGGAAGAAGCTAAAATCAGACGTATCGGTATTACAGTTGAGTAAAGGTAACTACAGAGACATGAGAGGGGAGCTGGTCAAAGTTGATTGGAGGCTTCCCTTGCAGGGATGACGGTAGAGCAGCAATGGCAGGAGTTTCTGGGAGTAATTCAGAAGATGCAGGATCAGTTCATCCCAAAAAAAAAGAAACATTCCAAAGGAAGGATGAGGCAACCGTGGCTGACAAGGGAAGTCAAAGATAGCATAAAAGCTAAAGAGAGGGCATACAATATTGCAAAAATTAGTGAGAAGCTAGATGATTGGGAAATTTTTAAAAACCAACAGAAGGCAACTGAAAAAGCAATAAGAGGAGAAAAGATGAAATATGAAGGTAAGCTAGCCAAAAATATAAAAGAGGATACCAAAAGTTATTTCAGATATATAAAGAGTAAAAGAGAGACAAGAGTGGACATTGGATCACTGGAAAATGACAGTGGAGAAGTAGTAATGGGGAACAAAGAACTGATGGACAAACTGAATAAGTATTTTGCATCAGTCTTCACTGTGGAAGACACCAGCAACATGCCAGAAATTTGAGAGAGTCAGGGGGCAGAAGTGATTGTAGTCACTGTTACTATGGAGAAGGTGTTTGGGAAACGGAAAGATCTGAAGGTGGATAATTCACCTGGACCGGATGGACTACACCCCAGGGTTCTGAAAGAGGTAGCTGAAAAGATTGTGGAGGCATTAGTAGTGATTGTTCAAGAATCACTAGAGTCAGGAACAGTTCAGGAGGACTAGAAAATCACAAATGTCGCTCCACTCTTTAAGGGAAGGAGGCAAAAGACAGGAAATTATAGGCCAGTTAGCCTGACTTCAGTGGTTGGTAAGATGTTAGAGTCCATTATTAAGGATGAGGTTTCGGGGTACTTGGAAGCTCATGATAAAGTAGGCTGAAGTCAGCATGGTTTCCTCAAGGGGAGATCTTGTCTGACAAATCTGCTGGAATTCTTTGAGGAAGTAACAGGCGGCACGGTAGCGTAGCGGTTAGTGGGACACTATTATAACACCAGCGATCGGGGTTCGATTCCCGTCACTGTCTGTAAGGAGTTTGTACGTTCTCCCGTGTCTGCATGGGTTTCCTCTGGGTGCTCCGGTTTCCTCCCACATTGCAAAGACGTACAAGTAGGTTAATTTGGGTTTAAAATGGGCGGCGCGGACTCGTTGGGCTGGAAGGGCCTGTTACCACGCTGTAAACAAAATATAAAACTTAAAAAATTTTAAAAGAATTTAAATTTAATTAAAAATTTAAATTTAAAATACTTCTGTGCTACAACAAGTCTATGATACACATAAAGACCAGACCAGGTAAGGACTTTAGATTTCCTTCCCTAAACTGTACAAGCCATTCAGTTACATCCTAACCGTTGCAACTCTTAGTCACCAGATGTGTTGATGAATCAAGTGCTGGTCTAGATACTTGTCACCCAGATTACTTCTGTCAATGGTCTGTTTACCAGAACTGGTACTGGCATTGGTTGGTATTGTTTTCTTATTGTCACGTATACCAAGATACAGTGAAAAACTTTTGTTTGCATGCCATCCAGGCAGATCATGCTAGACACAAGTACATTGAGGTAGTAAAAGAAAATAGAATGCAAAATATAGTGTTGCAGCTACAGAGAGAGTGCAGTGCAGGTAAACAAATAAAGTGCAATGGCCACAACAAGGTAGACTGGGAGATCAAGAATTCAGCTTAGGCATATGAGAAGTCTGTTGAAGAGTCTGATAACAGTGGGATAGAAGCTGTCCTTGAGCCTGGTGGTATGTGCTTTCAGGCTTTTGTATCTTCTGCCCAATGGGAGAGGGGAGAAGTGAGAATGACTGGGATGGGTGGGGTCCTTGATTATGTTGGCTGCCTTCTCAAGGCACCAGGAAGTGTAGACAGAATCAATGGATGGGAGGCTGTTTTACGGACAAGGAAGGTCTGTCAGTGTACACTAATGACTTCACACAACCTCTAGAGACTTCTTTATACTCAAAATGATTAATCAACCACTGTGCAGAACCTCTCTCATCAATTTATTCCCTGGCAGCACCCTTCATCAATTCTCCCAAAGTTAAATTCACTGAGTTGCAGCAGAGACTGCAGATGCTGGAATCTGGAACAAAAAAAACTGTTGGAGGAGCTCAGGGGATCAGTCAGCATTTGTGGAGGGAAAGGAGTTGTTGATGTTTTGGGTTGAGATCCATCTCCAGCAGTTTGTTTTTATTTTGCATTAAATTAATTGATTTCTTGCTCATTTCCATAACTAACCCAAACTTGACAAAACCCCTTGCTAAATAAGTTTTTCAGGTCTCCGTCTTTCCAAATCCCGAGTAAACTTGAAAACAAACATGGATTTAATTTTAATGCAGAGCTCATACAGGTGGAAGAACAAGGGCAATGAATTTATCTTTCTGCACTTAAAGAGTCAAACAGCATGGAAACAGGCCCTTCAGCCCAACTCGTCCATGTCGATCAAGATACCCATCTAAGCTAGTCGCATTTGCCCACATTTGACCCATATTCCTCTAAATCTTTCCTATCCACGTACTTATCCTAGTGCCTTTTAAATGTTGCTATTGTACCCGCCTCAACCACTTCCTCTGGCAGCTCGTTCCACTTACATACCACCCGGTGTGGAAAAAGTTGCCCCTCAGGTTCCTAATAAATCTTTCCCCTCTCATCTTAAACCTATGCCCTCTAGTTCTTGATTCCCCAACCATGGGTAAAAGACTGTGAGCATTCACCCTATCTATGCCTCTCATGATTTTATACACTTCCATAAGATCACCTCTCAGTCTCCAGCGCTCCAAGGAATAAAGTCCCAGGCTGCCCAACTTCTCTCTATAACTTAGTCCCTCCAGTCCTGGCAATATCCTAGTAAATCTTTTATCAGGCCCTCTATTTCTTTAAATAATCGCTTATTCTTCAGCTCCTAGCACACACCTACTTGGGGAAAAAAACAAATTCCTCCCACTTGTTCGACCTGTTTGTAATTCTTTCACCATCACTGCTTCTGATCCAATACTCCAATGAAAATGGGCAACAACCGATGACTGCAACGGACCAGGTTCAGCATGTGAAAATTTATAAAGTCAGCTCATACCTGGAGGCACATGATGTCACTCACTCATCTGGATAAATTATAGTGCATTCACTCGTCTTTTTTAAACTGCTTTGGCTGGGAAGTAGTAGTTGGTATCGGACAGCAAGTAAGCAAGGAAGCAAGAGAAGTAATTTGCTCTAGTGGGTGTTTGTCCCAACGGTCAAAATGAGCAGTGTGAATATAGAAGCGGCGAAGATCGAGGAAGTCAAGACTCGGGTACCGACGGTCAGAGTATTAAAGATATTGACAATAATCTCAGCCTTGCTGTTGGTTTTAATAACCGCAGCGCTGGTTGCTGTGGTGTTGGGTGAGCGATGTTATTTGTATTTATAGACAAATTCTTAACCAGCTTTGATCATTTCTATATATTGTTAGTTTATTAATTGACGGTAATTATCTTTATCAATAAATTAAGAATATATTCAATTATTTCTGCGAGATGTGATGAGCTCTAAGTTCAAGGATAGATCAGTCTGCATTTATTACTCCCTTGGGCGTTCTGATGGAGGGCTTGCTTATCTCCACCGATGCTGAGGTCTTTCTGAGCTTCCTTGTCGCTATTGAAGTATTTGTCAAATACATCGGTTATAATCCAGCTTTAGACTTGTATTAAAGCTGAGGGTCTTGATTTTTATTCGTGTTTTGCTCTTGATGTGTAAGATTGCATCTGTTGCAAAACCTTGTGCACTGAGCTTGGTGAGTCTTTTGCATCCATGTTAAGATGATGTGTGACTTGGTGGTTGTATTCCTTTTAAAGTTCTTGCTCTACCTGATATATATGGAACTAATGTTTCCATAATGGAACCAGTCATGTTTCTGGTGATGGGATCATGACAGGAGCACAAAATGAGCAAAGTGGTTAGTCAGTCTTGATGTTCTTGTTTGGTTTTGATCACTTTCTCACTGGAATCCTGGTAAATTTTGCTTGGAAAAGTCTGTTAGTGGGACTATCACTTTCTAACATCAGATTAGACTAATGATATAATTAAAGTGAAGAAAAAAATCTTGCTTTCGGAAGAGACTTTAAAGTAACTCCGTCGGGTGTATTCTTGCTAGAATCTGTGTGAATTGGGTTCAGTTGTGACTTGATTTTTGAACTGGATGTCTGAATACACAATTTTATTGTAATAAAGTGTTTTGAGATTAGTTGACCATGCACGAATACTTGATTCTAAAATGTTCACTTTTTATTGCAGTCTTTTACCTTCCTCACAAGTGTGTGGACAATGAAGCTTGCAAGACATCTGATTATGTTGCCTGTGGTAAGTAATATTTAATATTTAGACTGACAAACCAATGTAGCATTGCTGCACTGTTGGTGTATTTCGGATGAGACTCGAAACAAGCTTTATCTCCTCCCAAGTCTGTTTTAAGTCTGTCTTGGAATAAAAGCCTACAGTTTAAAATTCCAGATTCTGTACACAAGACCACTTTGTGGTAGATTTGATTTTGTGTAATCTGTTAATTGTTGCAATCTGGCACATCTTAAAAGGGCAAAAAAATATTAGAACCATGGGAGCAGTAGATAAAGATTTACCAGAACAAAATCTGAAGTAGTAGAATAGTTTTAAAATTTGTTCAGCTGGAATGTTTCCTAAAGTAACAAGAGTTCAATGATTATTCATACTCTGTGTACTTGAGACCCAACTCCCAAAAGATTAGAAGATAATTTGAATACTTCTTTTTTGTATTTGTTTCAGCATGGGTGTTGAGTCTTGTTGTATGAGAATGAGTGGCTTTGGATGTGGTGAGCTGATTGGCCTCTCCTCATTTTATTTTCTGAAAACTTTTTGCAGGTCATAACATGAATTGGGAAAATCTTTGTTACTTTGACATACTTATGTCTTTTTTTTCCTTGGCGAAAGGTTGTGGACAACGTAAAGTTCGACCCTTCCACCACAGGATTGTAGGTGGAGTGAGCACTCGTGATGGAGAATGGCCATTTATAGCAAGTTTACAATACAATGGACATCATGAATGCGGAGCAACGCTAATCTCCTGTAGATGGATTTTATCAGCTGCACATTGCTTTAAGAACACCACGTAATTATCATCTACCAATTTATATTAAAAAAATCATTAGTCTGCAATAGTTTTGATTGTAGTATTACCCTGTTCCTCCAAATATGGAAGGTTAGGACCAGATTAGAACCATAGAACCATAGAACCGTACAGCACAAAACAGGCCCTTCGGCCCACCATGTTGTGCCGTCCATCAAATCACCCTCTCACCATCTAAACCTTTCTTCCTGCATATCCCTCTATCTCACATTCCTCCATGTGCCTATCCAACAAACTCTTGAACCTGTCCAATGTATCTGCCTCCACCACCACTCCAGATTAGTACAAAAATTCTGAGTGTTTAGGTATCTCTGTAGCAAGCCAGGTCAGCATGGTGTAAATGGTGCTTTAGTTCAGATTTAAAGTAAACAATGTTATTTTAATTGGACTTGATGAATCACTTGAATTAGCTATAACCAGTCCAATGCTTCCTGCCTATGGATTGCCTTGGAGCATATATTTTTAAAATGTTTTTCTCCAATGCAGAAACCTGAATGGGAATCTAATGAAGTCCATTAAGAGAATTTACTAAGCTGAAAACAGGTGACTGTGTGTGCTAACTACTATGGAAATATCAGTAATTGTGATTTTTTTTAGGAACAAAGACCATTGGTCAGGATTGTAAATACCTACTATCTGTCAGTCTTGCTTTCAAAAGATTCTGGATGTAATTGATGCTTATGGTCTACTCTTCTAGAGAAAACTTGATTTCAAGAAACCTGGACATTTAGAAAAAGTTGCCCTTGAGATTTGACAATTCCAGTTGCTCATTATTATTTGGCTGAGGAAAACTTTTGTTTCAACAAGTTAGTTTGAGGACAAATACAAAAGAAGGCTTTATGGCCCATCTCTCTATATGCCAACTCGTGGGGAAATGAGTAATTTAGAAGCTTCCTTCTAAGAGCTGGTGCAGCAAAATTGCCTGAAGCTATCTCATACCCACTGTCAATGAGTCTTGCATTAAGAAGATCCTAAATGTGATTAATGCCGCTTGGTCTACTTGTCCAGTGAACCTTTAGTTTCAAGGAAACTTGAACATTAGTGAAAAATAACTGTAGTGTTAATGTCAAATCTCAAGTTGCTCATTATCTGGCCATGTAACTAAGGGGAAAAAATGCATTAAATCAAAGATGAGTGCAGATGGCCTATACAGAATTCATATCTTTTTAATAGCCCAAGCCTTTGGAAGAGTAAATTCAAACATTTGTTTTTCATTGAATTCTAGGGATACAGACAACTGGACTGCAGCGTTTGGAGTCCATTTCTTGGATCAGTCAACAAACAGTGTCCAGAAGCGAACAATTGCAAAGAAAATTATTCATCCTCTGGCAACATCTTCCTATGATTACGATGTTGTCCTTTTAGAGTTGTCCCAGCCAGTTGAATACACTGACTTTGTCCAGCCGGCTTGTCTACCTGCAGTCAATGCATCTATTTCTGGCAGAAGATGTACAATCATCGGATGGGGAAAAACAAAGGAATATGGTATTGATCAAAGATTGTTTAAATTTGCTTCTTGCTATTACACCTGTTCCTCGAGGTCACTAAGATTGGCTTTTGAATTTCTGTTCCAGCAGTATAGATTCTGGGAAGTGTTGCTATCATTTTGAATTAAAACATTGGAATGGATAAAAGTGGTTCTTTTAGCTGAAGTATTTAAAATAGTAACTCTCTGGCTTGGCTAGTTCAGTTTTTTTTGTTTCGCTAAATTGATCAATAAAATGTTCTAACGGTAAATGTATGCTTGGCCATTTACCTGGAGTGTTGTAGTTGTGGAACATAGTGCAGTCATAAAGGGGGACACTTCAGTGCACCTATTTTCAAAATACTGATCCCTCTAATTGAATGGCCTTGAATGAATATTATTGAATTGTACGTATGTTATTACAACCAATCCTGCTTTTGCTGTAAGTTCCCATGGATACTCAGTAATTCTCACAAATGGAGCAAGCTACAAGACCTTATCTGAAGAACCCCACCCCTCCATCTTCAGAATATCATTAGCTGCCCAGAATGGACTGCTGCGCAGAAAATTGAATGGGTAGACTATGGCCAGCCAACACTAGTTTAGGAATGGGTTCCAGGGTACTTGTTCTAGAAGTGGTGAGGTCTAATGTAATGGGAGGCCATACCTTCCTCATGGAACCCACAGGAATGATCCTGTCCCTCTCATCTCATTTGTCTCTTGGGTTTCAGACCTATGGCACATGGGAGAGCCACACCAACCCAAATTGGACAAAGATGAAATTGCAGGCAGTCCCAATGTTAAGTGCAACATTGCATGTCCAAAGGTGGCTTTCAATGTGATCAGCAGGTTAAATTATGAATGGTGGGACCTCTGACATATGCTGCCAAAGTGCAGGCCTTAACCTGCATGGTTTTTAACCATCCTTGAGGACTGACTCCTGCAGAGGAGGAAACAAAACCGATTTTTGTTACAAGCATTTTAAATATAGTTTATTCTGGATTATAAACTGATATTGTACTATTTTCCTTGCCAATAGGATCCACAAATAATGAACTTTTGGGGACTGAAGTGGATGTTTATGACAACAGCCAGTGCCAGCGGTACCTGCCAAACATAACTGAGCAGATCATTTGTGCAAGGGCACCTGAAGGTGGCAGAGATGCATGTCAGGTACAGATAGTTCTTTAAATATTATTGAAGGTACTTTTCATGAGATTCTGGTGTAAGTATATCTTGGGCCTTGCTGAAGGGTAACTCCACAAAATGGCTTGGAGCTGTATCACTAAGCACTAAATGGCCAAGGGATACTGAGGGATGACTTCTTCAGAATTTGAAGCGAGTGGAGAAGTCAGTAGCTGAAAGCTTGGCTGCTTGTGGTGTTGGAGGCAACTTGATGGTGGTTGAGGATAGAATATTAGGGTGGCAGAAATGGTGCATTTTGGTTACAAACTAGTTGCCTAAGTTTATTAACTACACTTGGGGCTGTATAAAATTGTAAACTTGTCCTTTAGGGTGCTAGTTTGAATAGTTTACTTTTCCTTTTGGGATGGACACATGGCATCTTCATTCCATATTCTCGCTGGATCTTCCTCCAGTGAGAGAAGCTGAACATGCCCTACTAT
Organism: Pristis pectinata; assembly: GCF_009764475.1. Lineage (NCBI taxonomy): Eukaryota > Metazoa > Chordata > Chondrichthyes > Rhinopristiformes > Pristidae > Pristis > Pristis pectinata. The sequence continues at coordinate 75,570,142 of NC_067406.1, forward strand.
GTTTGTCAGAATGAATTGGTGAACGCCAGCTATAACATAGAATTGGAAACCAGCAATTGTTCTTTTGGGAGTTGTGCAAGAACTGCAGAATGAGTGCATCTTTCTCTAGATTGCCATTCTTAGATTACAAGCCGATTTATTCCTATGATTTTTACAAATCTCCCATGAGGGGCCATTCAAAAACTAGCTGTTGCATTACCTCTTTTCCAATCATGAATACACTTCTAAATTTGTTGGAAAGCACTGAGCCTCCCTTGGTGTAATAATATTTGTGATAACAACAGAAGACAGACATGTGCTGTTCACTGTCTCCATCTCTTATCTCCACTCCTGACTTCCCTTGTAGGTAAGACGGGAGTAACCCAAGGCACCCTGAATTGCACAACTTCACGTTAACCCCTGCTTTATAAACTGTCGTATAATTTGTTCCTGGCTTTAATTGAGGATTGTTACATTTTGTGTTGTGGCATATAATTGGTTTGATTAAAATTGGTTTCATCTTGAGCAGATTTGACTGGGCAAGGGAAGGGGTGGGGGAGAAGAGCAGTAGAATTTGCTCCTTAAATTTCTAATACACTATATTTCGCATTTAATGCCAAATTGCTGCTCTCCACTTCCCCAATGAGTCCTGAACTCTAAACCTTTTAGAAATTCTTCCTTGGGACAAGGGTACCAGGAAAACAGGATTTGTTTTTGACTCTAATGTGATTGAATTGCATATGAGGATGTGTAACAACCCCCTGAGTGCTACAGATGCTAAACTATTACAAATAAAGCCTTTCTTTCTTTCTTTCCTTCAGGGAGATTCAGGAGGACCCTTGCTGTGCCAAAATGAGGATTTTGGGGTATGGATGGTGGCAGGAATTGTTTCTGCTGGATTTGGCTGTGGAACAAATGATTATCCGGGTATATATATACGGTCAGCAGCAAGTAGGGATTGGATAATGGAAAGAATGAATGCATGAAGTGTTGCTGGCAGCCTAATTTATGACTGTTGTATTGTTTCTGACTATTACCGATTGTTGTGGTAATGCTAGATTTATTACAACAAGAAAATGGTTTTTACGGATCAGTTACTTCATGCTACATGGAGTCGTGTAAAAATTAGATTGGTTCTCTGAATGAGATTCTTGGTCCTGGATTTTAAAACATCCAACTTTAGTTTATTCACACTTTGTAACACTGTTTTCATTTTTGTTGTCTTTCAGTAATACTATGCATAAAACAAATTGTTTAAATATTGTCTCACTATAACTCCTTACAACTTTGAAAATGCATTATTTGTCAAGCCTATAAGTAATACTTTGGCAACACATCTAGGCTAACTAATTATCACAAGTGGTGATATTTTTGTATGTTACAATGTGACTATTTATAAATATTAATGTATTGTACCGAATGATGTTTGCAATAAATTATAAACCTTCCATTCCTTGTTTGAGCTAAGATTTGTTTGCATTTGTGATTGTTTTAAATTTTGAGGTACATATTTGCTTTAAATGTATCCCTATAGTAAGTCTGTAGCTAGCTTTGTCCATAAGAAATAAAGGCAGGAGCAGACCATTTGGTCCCTTGTACCTATTGCACATTCAATAAGATTCTGGCCATTTTTACCTTAGTGCAGCTTTTCTGAACTAACCTCAATCTTTCTTTTAATCTAAAAATGTATCATGTGGCAAAATGTCATCATTAGTAGGAAAACTACAACTCAAACGTATATTGTTCTAATCCTCGTATTTCAGTGCAAGTGCTGATGGTGGACGGAGACCCCACTTGTAAAGTACGATTTACAAATGTGAGCATCTCAAAGCTAATAATTGTGGATCCTGTAATAAAAGAAATGCAGCAGATAACTTGTGCACAATAAGCTCCAATGTAATGTGAACCTAAGACCAGGTATTGGTCAAAATGGGTGTTGTGCAGGTGAGAAAAGTATAGGAGGAAACCCCTATTCAAATCAGCTATACAATCTTTCTCCTGGGATCATACAGGGTCTTCATCTCTTCAAACTGATTTGCCATAACACTGCTCTTCACTTGTTTTTTTATTTTATTTTATTTTATTTTATTTTATTTTATTTTATTTTATTCACAGTGTGGTAACAGGCCCTTCCGGCCCAACGAGTCCGCGCCACCTATTTTAAACCCCAAATTAACCTACCCGTACGTCTTTGAAATGTGGGAGGAAACCGGAGCACCTGGCGGAAACCCATGCAGACACGGGAGAACGTATAAACTTCTTACAGACAGCGATGAGAATCGAAACCCAATCGCTGGTGCTGTAATAGCATCGCGCTAACTGCTATGCTACCGTGCGTTGTTGATTTTAAAGTTAACTTGAATAGCCAGAGATGATATTTGCTGATCCATTAGCTTAGTTTTCAAACATGTCAAACTTTGCCTTCCACATGCTGACGTAGCAAGGTTACAAGAGGTGATCTTACCCTAGTGTAGTTTGGGTGAGGAATTCGTATTGTTTTATTATTGTCACTTGTACCGAGGTACGGTGAAAAACTTGTCTTGCATACTATTCGTACAGATCAATTCATTGCACAGTGCAGATACATTGAGTTAGTACAGAGTGCAGTGAGGTAAATTTAAAAGTGTAGAACGACTATAGTAAAGGTAATGAGTAAATTTGTAGACAGCAGCTTGCAATGAGTCGCCATGCTCTGGCACCATCTTGCATCATTTTTTGGTATCTGAATTAGCTTCAATTAGTGCAACTATTTCACGTTAACTCATTTTATTTTATAACTGGGCTATATACATGGCAATTGCTTGGAATAATTATTTCTAACTATTCAGAAACAAGATATTAAAAGTAATTGAACTATATCTCCATATTCTTAAACTTTTAAATGAGCACAAGTTGTAATTCCTCAGACCATTAACTAGGGCCCAGTGGTTTCCTATGGGGTGTAGTTTACTTCTAATTTCCATATTTCTGCCAGCAATATACTTTGCCAATCAATGATGGACTTCACTGGCTCAACTGTCAATAGTATTAGAAAATGAATTTTGAAGTGTGGGTCGCAGGAGGGGAAATCCTAACCATGTGTTATCATTTGCATCAGTTCAGGTGAAAGAGGAGACTGGAGTTGATTTCATTATTCTTTCAATGAATCAGTACAGGCAAGGTGGATTCTTTCCATGCTATATCACTCCAGGACTCTGTGATGTGATCTGGTAGGACATATAGAATAAATGGTGGGGACCTTAGGAATATTGATGTATAGGGAGACTTTGGGTTGTAAGTCCATAGTTCCCTGAAAGTGTCAATACAGGTGGATAGGGTAGTGAGAAAGGCATTTGGTATGCTTGCCTTCAGAGTTGCAACATCATGTTGTACAAAACATTAGTTAGATGGCACCTAGAGTATCATGTACAGTTCTGGTTGCTACACGACAGGGAAGATGTAGTAGCAATAGGGAGAGCACGGAAGAGATTCACCAGGATGTTGCCTGAAATGGAGTGTTTTAGTTCTAAGGAGAGATTGGATAGGCTGGGTTTATTCTCACAGGAATGTAGGAGGCTGAGGGTGATCTTATAGAGGCTTATAAACGAATGAAGGGCATTCGTAGGATAGATAGTCAAAGTTTTTTTTCCCAGGGCAGGGGAGTCTAGAACTAGAGAACACAAGTTTAAAGTGAGAGGGGAGAAATGTAAAAGAAATCTAAGGGGTAAGTTTTTCCACACCGAAGGTGGTGAATATCTGGAATGACCTGCCAGAGGAGGTGGTGGACACTGATAAAATTCCAGCATTTAAAAGGTGTTTGGACAGGTACTTGGATAGGAAGGGCATAGAGGGATACACGTCTAATGTGGGTAACTGGGAATTAGTGTAGATAAGCATTATGGTCAATATAGATGAGGTGGGCCAAAAGGGCCCATTTCTGTGCTGTACGTTTCTATGATTCTATGATCCTTCTGTAACCTTCTATGGTTTTAATTATGTATTGGATGGAATACCAATTTGAGTATCACTCCAGTTAAAACAGATTAAATTTCAGCTCCAGGTGACTCAAAACCTTGTGCAACGGTCAACAGAGCAGCTGCCTTTGAAGCTCATTCACAGGAAATCGAAACACTCCCCAAGCTACAAACTTCCCATTTTTTTTCAAACAGATTACCAATATTGAAGGAAATCCAGTATTTTAGCCAACATTACATTTGGAAATAAAAATTCCCAACAATGGCCTAGCCAAACAATGTGTGGATATGGTTAAGTGGCCAATTGTCTTTCTTTTGAAATTGCATATACGGAATTGACTGCCTCAGAAATGACACTTCTTTAAAAGTCATGCAACCTACTACAGTAAGCTCAATTTCAAATGAACTAAAACACCACAAAAGATGGGCTCATCTAAAATGATGGGCTCGATACTCGATATGAACATCGAATTACTTTGGTCGTCTCTAACCTGATGGCATAAACATCGAATTCTCTAACTTACGGTAGTTGCTCCCCTCTGTCCCTTTCCCCTCTTTTTTCCACTCCTGATCCAACTGGCCACATCACCCTACCTTTCCCCTCCCTCACTTTCTCTATCTTCCCATCACCCACACATCCCCCCCACTGATTCCCCCCCCCCCCACCTCCTTCCCTTTATTCCATGGTCCACTGTCCTCTCCTATCAAATTCCATCTTCTTCAGCCCTTTGTCACTTCCACCTATCACCTCCCAACTTCATACATCCTTCCCACTCTCCCCCCTCCCTCACCTGCCTGTCACCCCTCTCACCTGGATCACCAATCACCCACCAGCTCTTGCTCCACCCCTTCCCACCTTTTTATACTGACTATCTCCCTTCTTTCTTTCCAGTCCAGATGAAGGTTCTCGAACCTGAAACGTTGACTGTTCATTTCCCTCCACAGATGCTGCCTCACCCACTGAGTTCCTCCAGCATCTTGTGTGTTGCTCCAGATTCCAACATCTGCAGTCTCTTGTGGCTCAATACTCTTGGTGATTTACATGCATTGAAACAAGACAGTGCAATTTCCTAGACATCCGAATCTAGAAATGGAATAAAGACAATATAATGTAAAGATTCTCCCTTCCATGGACTCATGGAGGAGTTGTTGCCCCTTGTCTCTCCCAGTGGTCACCAAGAAAAGGCAATGATGGAGGTGCTTAGTGAAAAGTTGGCTTCAGTTTTCATACAGGCAGGGCACATGTGGATGTACAAGAGGTGGATTTAAAATTCATGGCATTTCTTGGAAGAAAAAGTTATCCCCTATGCTCTGACCATTGCTTATCTACTGATCAGTGCCATTGCAACAGATTATTAGCTCAATTTAACGTGACTGTTTCTGTGATATCATTGGTCAGAAATCGGCTACCAGATTTTCTGTATAACTATGGTGACTACTGTTCCAAAGTACTTCACTGGGTGCCAATCAACTTGAGACATTGTCTAGGGGGCCTTACAACTGCAACTTTATATAATCTATGATTAGTGATCAAACTAATGATTTTAAAAAGCATAGGATAATTGAGGAAAGCAAGAATTTGTTAAAGACAAGTCACTTTGGACACTTTAACAGAGCATTTTCAAGATACAGATGGTATAGTTAAAAGGAAAATAGTTTTAGTGTACGTAGATTTTCAAAAGCATTTGATAAGGTGTCTTGCAACAGGCTTTTTGTGAGACGTGATATAAAAGGATTCACGGTGGCTCGTAAAGAAAGTTGATGATCAGGAAACAAAAAGATCAGATTTAATGGATGTTGTTTGAATTGGAGAAAGGCAGATGTACACCAAGGGTCTGTGCTCATGGAATATTCATAGTTGATTTTGTTTCAGAAATAGGGAATACCATATAGAATATTTTCTAGTGATGGGAACTTAACATGGAACAGTACAGCACAGAACAGGCCCTTCGGCCCACAATGTTGTGCTGACATAGCTATTCCCTCCTACCTACAGCACCAGCGGTACCTAAAAATAAAATGTTACCCTGTGGAAGCTGCAATACAAAACTTCATGCTTGATAAACAGCAAAAACGGCAATCAGCATGAGAAGGAGGTTCCAGCAACATTTTCCATATTCCCTTCAGTTCCCCTGTCTCTCTGGATGCTTGGTTCCTTAACAGATCTGGAAGGGTATTTATGCCTCCTTTGTGAAGACAGAACCAACATGTGTGTTTAATTGTTCTGCCATTTCTTTGTTCCTAATTATAATTCCTCCCATTACTAACTGTGGCGGACCTACATTTGTCCACCAAACTTTTTTTCTCTTCATACACTTATAGAAGCTTTCACTGTAATGCTTTATGTTCTTGAAAGTTTACTCTCATACCCCAACTTCACCCTTTTCATCAATCGTTGTGTCCTCCTTTGCTGAATTCAAATTCCTCAGGCCAGCTGCTTTTTCTGGCAATTTTGTATGCATCCTTTTTGGACCTAATAACATACCAAATTGCCCCCTAAGCCATGGTTTATCCAAAATTTCCTGACTTATTTTTGCACCAGATAGGAATGAACAATTATTATATTTCATGCATTCATTCTTTAAATTTTATCCATTGTCCTTTTATCCATTAAATTTTCTCAATTTAAATTTTATCCATTTATCCATCACCATCAACCCATTTAGTAAAATTCCCCAATCTTTCATAGCCAACTTGCACCTCATGCCCTCAAAGATTCCTCTGTTCAGATTCAGGACCCTATTTTCTTATTCAACAACTTCAGCCACTATCTTAATAAGCAATTCCATCATGTTGTGGTCGATCTTCCAATGCAATTGCTTTCTCCTTTGCATTTGTTTATACATGCTACAGTTTATTTTTGTTAAGAATTTTAACTACACATTTAAGCCCAAATCAAGTTACAATCTTTTAAGAAGGATGCACCAATATATTGCACACAATATATTGCAATGACTTTACCACTGTGCTACAACGGTATTGGACACATAGGCCAGAAACTTTGATTGAAAATCCAGTAGTTTGTGTTCAAATCCATCCTTGGAATTTGAATGCAGTCAATAATCTGGATTTTTTTTTAAAAGTAACTAGTAATGATGACCAGGAAGCTACCAGACTGTTGCAGCTGGTTCACTAATGTTCTTTAGAGGAAATCTGCTATCCTTATCCAGTTTGGCCCAAATATGACTCCAGGCCATGTGTTTGATGCTTAAGCACACTTTGAAATGGTCTAGCAAACCATTTACTTCAAGGACCATTAAGGATGTGTAATAAGTTATGGCCTTGCCTGCAATGTCCAGATGATAAAACATGAAGGAAAACAGTACTTGGTAAGTAAATGCCCTGCAATAATGATGATGTCTGATGTGTTCTGTGATGGGTGGAATCCATGTGAACACAGGGCCGTGGCCATTGGGAGGTGGTGCTGAGAAGGATCCTTCTGATGACTCTTTCAGTCTTCCGGTAATGGCAGTTGGGCAGAGGTGCTGTCTTTGAGAAACATGCAGAACATTGGGAGATCACACTCTGTTGACATCAGGCAATATTATGTAAATGGTTAAGGTTCTTGCAAAGCTTTCAGAGGAGGCCCACAATGGCCTCTCTCAGACTGCAGGTACTGAACAGCATGGTCAGAGGAGGAATCATTCAGTTAGCCTCAGGCTCCACAGAGCACCCAACTGAAACCTTTCCCAGGATTTCAACTAACTTGGGCAGCATCGAGCTGACATCTGTGAATTTGCCCAAGGTTCTGACCAAGTGGACAATATACTTATCCAGAGTGTTTTTTTTCCCATTGGGGGTGGAAAGTGGGGCTGAAGGCTGGGTGACAGATCAACAGAGGGGGCTGAGAGAAGGAGTTGGAGGAGAGAAGGAACAATCAGTGAGAAAAGGAACAGGAGAGAGAAGGGGTGGGGATGGAGGGGTAGCAGAGAGAGAACAGGAGAGGGAGGGAAGCCTGTAGATGGGAAGGAAGATGAAAACATGATGATGCTGGAGGAACTCAGCAGGCCAGGCAGCATCCGTGGAGAAAAGCAGATGGTCAACGTTTCAGGTCAGGACCCTTCTTCAGGACTGAAGATAGGGAAAAGGAAAGCCCAATATATAGGAGGGAAAAGCAGAGCAGTGATAGGTGGACAAAAGAGGGGAGGTGGGGTGGGCACAAGGTGGTGATGGGTAGATGTAGGTAAGAGATAGCAATAGGCAGGTGCAGGAGAGGAGGGGAGAGCAGATCCACTGGGGGATGGGTCAATGGTGAGGAGAGAAAAAAAAAGAGGGGTAGAAAAAAAGAGATAGGCTAGGAAAGAGAAGAAGAGAAGAAGCGTGGTGGGGGTGGGGGTGGGGGTGGGGAAGTGGGGTGGGGATTACTTAAAATGGGAGAATTCAATGTTCATGCCATTAGGCTGAAGGTTCCAAGACGGAAAATGAGGTGCTGTTCCTCCAGTTTGCGCTTGGAATTCTCCTGGCAGTGGAGGAGGCCGAGGACTGACATTTCTGTGATAGTGGGGGGGGAGGGGGAGTTGAAGTGACTGGCAACGGGGAGATGCAAATTGTGGTTATGGACAGAGCGCAGGTGTTCTGTGAAATGGTCACCTAGTCTATGTTTGGTCTCGCCAATGTAGAGGAGGCCACACTTGGAGCACCGAATGCAGTAGATGATATTAAGGGAGGTGCAGGTGAATCTCTGTCTCACCTGAAAGGACTGTTTGGGTCCCTGGATGGAGGTGGTGTAGGGGCAGGTGTTACAACTATGGTGGGGGCAGTGGAAAGTTCCCAGGGTGGGAGCAGGATGGGTCGACAGGGGTTGGGGGGGGGAGGGGTAGAGTGAACTAGGGAGACGGGGAGAGTGCAGTCCCTGTGACAGGCAGAAAGGGGTAGGGAGGGGAAAATATGTTTGGTAGTGGGGTCCCGTTGGAGATGGCGGAAGGAAGATGGGGAAAGAAAACAGAGACTGAGTGAAAGGGTGAGAGAGTAGAGGTGGGACACAACAGAGTAGTAGGGAGGAGGTTAGGGATGGAGTGGACTGAAAGAAAAGATTTTCAGGTTAGGGAAGATGAAAGGTGAGCAGAACCTAGGAGATGGTAAATGAGAGAGCAGGGCCAAGGAGGAGGTCGTGGGCCAGGATATCTCTGCCAGAGTCCATACCTTTATGTGTGCATGTGTGGATGTGTGTGTGTGTTTGTGTATGGACAGGTGTTTGCATGTATGTCCATGCATGTGCATCAGGCTGACAACAAAACCCAAATCAAGTACCCCATTACTTCCAGTTTTCTCATTTCTGAGCTATGGACTGGTTGGTGATGTTCTCATTTTGAAAATCAGAAATCCTTACAAATACTTGAACAACAAAATCGAGATTGACACCTTGATTCAGAAATAAGGAAGTGTTCTGTTATTGATGGTCTGCTCCTGCCCCCGAGGATTAGATCCTGAGCTGAGCACAAGTCAGGGGTGTGAAGAAATACATTCCACTTGCCTGGACGGGCACAGTTCCAACAATGGTGAAGGAGCTCGGCTTCTCAGACATTGCAGCCCCCTCGACGGGTACTCATCTGCCATCCTAAATATCCCTTCCTTCTCCCACTAGTGCACAGTGGCTTCAGTGTGGGCCATCTACAAAATGCACTGCAGTTACTTGCCTAAGTTATTCTGACAGCAACTGCCAGGATTCTGTCACCTCTACCACCCAGAAGGGGTTCAGGCTCCACCTTCGTGCTCCCCTCCTAATCACACATCAGCCTGATTTGGAAATACATTGCCGTTCGTTCAACTTTGCTGGGTCCAAGTCCTGCAACTTCCCACCAAGTAGTTCAGTGGGAGTACCTTCACCCAAAAGGATGGTAGTGGTTCAAGAAGGCAGCTCAACACCACCTTCTCAAAGGCAATAAATGCTGGCTATGCCAGCAAAGCCCAGATCCCGAAAATCAATAAATAAGATTTGCTCTCTCAACTGAATATGAAAGATCTCAGGTCACAATTTTGACAAATAACGGGAAGGTGTATGGCATGCTTGCCTTTATTAGTCAAAGCATTGAGTTCAAGAGTCAGGAAGTTTTGTTGCAGCTTTATAAAACTCGAGTTAAACTGCATCTGGAGTATTGCATTCAGTTCTGGTCACCCCAGTACAGGAAGGCTGTGGAGGCTTTGGAGAGGGTGCAGAAGATGTTTACCAGGATGCTGCTTGGATTAGAGGGTATATGCTATGAGGAGAGGTTAGACAAACTTGGGTTGTTTTCTTTGGAGCGGCAAAGTTTAAGGGAGACCTGATAGAAGTTTATAAGATTATGAGATTATGAGAGTAGACAAGGTCAAAATGTCTAATACAAGAGGTGAGAGGGGGTAATTTCAAAGAAGATGTGCGAGGCAAGTTTTTTTTCTCGTGGGTGCTTGGAATGTGCTACTGGGGTGGTAGTGGAGGCAAATACGATAGAGATGTTTAAGAGGCTCTCAGATAGGCACATGAATGTGCAGAGATTGGAGGGATATGGACATTGTGTAGGCGGAAGGGATTTGTTTAGTTAGGCACTTAATTACTAATTTAATTAGTTCAGCACAACATCGTGGGTCGAAAGGCCTGTTCCTGTGCTGTATTGTTCAATGTTAACAATGGAATTATCTCTAATTTCCTGACCAATATTTATCCCTCAATAAACATTAGCAAGAAGAAATTCTCATCATTATTACATTAGTGTTTGCAGAAACTTGCTGTGCACAAACCACCTGTCATGTTTCCTTCATTGCATTATGGCTGTACTTCAGAAGTGCAATTGGCTGCATATTTTGGGATATGCTTAATCATGAAAGTTGAGGTATGAATGTTTTTCTTTGATTGTTAACATGTTGCGTTCATGAACAATCAGTTTTGTTACCTATAAATCTTTTGGCTACCTTAACCTGCCCTGCAGTGCAATTGTGTCAAACCTAATAATCATCTAATTGCTTTTATCAGCCAAATAACAAGTTGCTCAAAGAGAAATCAAAAACTATGTGAAATAACAAATGATTTATCAGCAATCCACTGAATTCCTAAGAAATTACAATGCCACATTGCACAAATATTACTTGCTTCCATTGCCTGAGTAATTGTGTGTTTGAGTATTTGTGTGTTTGTGTATTGGAAGGCCAATACTCACTATCTAAGCTCACATAAAGGATGGCAACTTGGGAAAGCTTCTTCAGAGATATAGGGACTCACTGACTCATACCCCAATAGGCAAGTGGAGAGGGGATGCATTGCAGGGAAGTGTAAATGTGAACAATGACGTTGAAATTCCACATATTCAGAATTGTAAAGTCAATGGAGGCCAGTGAGGATAGAGGAGCCAACAGATGTGCAAGCTCAGATCCAGGCACGAGGCTTTGGAAGAGTTCAGATTTGTCTATTTGAAGCTTGAGAAACCATGCAATTATTGAACTTAATGCAAGTAATGCAATTGTCGTACTTTTAAAAAATGCAGCTATAACTACTAGGATGTTTGGTAAAATGTTGTTCTAGTTGAACCTTTGCCAATTAATGTAGGTTAAATTATTCACATTTTCATGATCAGTCCTTTATTTAGGAAATGCCCAAAGGAGGAATTGAATTGGGTGTGTCTGTTCCTATCATCCTTTCTAGGTCAAGTTGTGTTTACAGCAGAAAAAACATGTTCTAACACTTCACTTTCTGTGGAATGGTAGAGATTGTCGGAACTGCACAGGAGTGGAAAGAGGTATAGTGGAACTACTAAGGATCTGGAGGTCCTGCTAAATTTAATGTTAAGATCTCGTTTTGTTTTTCATTCTTTTCCTGCCCACAGCCAACTGAATTAACAAGTTGCCATTTGCCGTGTGGGAAGACATGAGGAAAAGGACTCTTACTTGGTCAGAGGAGGATACACAAGCAGGAAATTGAACTGGACAGCCAGATGCCAGAGTGAACACAAAACAACTAATGACTGACAATTTACAATGAATAAAAGCTTGACTCAGTTAAGTCAATTCACAGCTGCCTGTTTTCACCAATCCAGCAACCCAGCTGACCCTCACCCTCACAAAATCCTTCCTTTTCTATGATATCTCTATATGTCCTTCATCAGGAACAAAGCCTGTCACTTCCTTTGTCATTAACTATCCCCTAAAGTTGTAAACATACAGAGAAATGAATCCACCTCTCTGTGAGACCAAGCCACTGTTTAATAACAGTAATCACCAAAACTATGAATAAAAAAATAAAAGTTTCCTTTGATGCAGTGATTTCTTAACCCTTTGTACCAGTTAATTTGCTTGCTTTAAATCTTATGCAGGGATCCTTGAGTTGGATGAGGCTCAGTGGTCAGCTGCTGCAATGGCTTTTGGGAAATTAGTGATCCAGGAAAACAAATCCCAGCATAACAGTTGTTTTGGTTTCACATAACCTGACACTTGCAGTAGCTGAGCTCGTACCTGAAACTCCCTCATGTGCAGGAACTGGAGGAGGCAATAGGAAAGGTAACTAATCTCCAGATGGAGAGCTACATCTGCACCAGAACTTGCAACCCCATGACTGCAGGACAGAATTACTAATGACTAGATCTAATTGTACCTTGGAATTTTATGAAAATGTCCTATTCCAATTATAGAGTGTTTACTTTGAACTTCCACTTTGGAAGTCATCAATGCCAAGAGATTTCTTGATGCTAGAGCCAGCCTCCATGTTGTTGGTCTCTAGGTCTCGGGAAAACTCCTAAAATTGCTGCAGATAGAACTTATGGCTTTATTTTGTCACCTCAAATATTTGTGTAGAAACTATGGACTCAACATGGAAACAGGACAGTTGGCCCAATTTGTCCACACTGACTGGTGAGCACCCTTCTGTATTAACCCCATTTCCTGTAGCCCTCTATACTTAAGCAATTCAAATGTTAATCTAGACACTTCTATATGCTGTCAATGAACCAGCTTCAACCGTTCTCTCAGGCAGTCCATTCCAAGTACTTACCACCCTCTGGCTGAAGAAGCTCCCCCTCAGATTCCCCTGAACCTCTTCCCCCTTACCCTAAATCTATGTCCTCTAGTTTTATCTACCTGTGTTATGGGGAAAGGTTTTCTGCAGTCTACCCTAAAATCCTCCTCATAATTTTATGCAACTCAATCATGTCCCCTCTTAATCTCCTCCACTCCAGGAAGAAACCTAATCACTCCTCATAATTGAACTGCTCCATACCAGGCAACATCCTGGTGAATCTTCTCTGCACCCTCTCCAGTGCTATCACATCTTTCCTATATCTTGGTGACCAGAACTGCATGCAATACTCCAGCTTAGGTCTGACCAAGATTTTATAAAGTTGGAGCATAATCTCCCTACTTCTGTATTCAATGCCCTGACTAATAAAGGCCAGTATCCCATATGCCTTTATAGAATATATAGAAAATAGAGGCTGTACATTTTTTATTCATAGTCTGCTCTGTGTTTAAGATAGCTGCTGATCTCCTTAAGATGGCCGCTGGGCCTCCTTCTTCTCCAGCTCGAGCGCGGGAAACTCTTAGTGCAGGAAACATATAGCTCATTAAACAAATAGCCCATTCCTAGGGAAACACTTTTGATCTATTGTACCTCATTAACCAGATGGTTAGCCCATTCCTAGGAAGACACTGTTGATCTACTGTGGAGCTAATAGTTGTTATGGCTAGTGCAACTAATGATTTTGTAGCAGTTCTGTAGCTGATAGTTTTCATAACTGAAAGGTGCCAGCGAGTCTTAGAACTCATAAATAATAGGGGCACATTGTGATGTTTTATAACTGCTAGCCTTGTAGCTAATAAGCCTAGTATTGTTTTATAACTGAGTTCTGTAGCCTAGTTCCAGTACTCCCAATGCCCATAAATAATTGAGGCACCCTGTGATTGAGTCAGGAAATGACTATGGCGAAAGACAAATGGTTGTGAGTCAGGAAACAACTGTGAACGGAGGCAAATGGTGAAGGATGAAACTGTGAAGATGAGAGAGAACATGATGGATTTTGATAATGTAATTGAGCTATGAAAAAGGTATAAAAAAGGCCCGCGAGCTTTGCTCGGGGGCAGTCAGAGAGAGCAGTAGTCAGAGGGTGACTGGTAACTGACTGTCTGACTGACACAGCTTTTGTTTGCAAATAAAAGTTTAACTTCTTGAGGAATCTTCTGTGTCTCCTGGTTATTCTCAAATCTCGGTAAACCACAACACCTTCTTAACCACATTGTCTACCTTCAAGGATCTATGGACTTGGACTTCCAAAGTCTCTCTGTTCATCAATACTCCCAAAGACCTTACCATTCATGGTGTATATCCTAGCCTCTTAGTGCTCCCAAAATGCAACATCTCACATTTGCCTGGATTAAACTCCATCTTCCATTTTTCACTCCATTTCACCATCACATTGCTTTACGTCTCTCTGCAGACTTCCTTCCATACTATCAACAGCTCTGTCACTCTTCATTTCATCTGCAAACTTACTGACCTTGCTTCCCACAACCACATCCAAGTCATTCCCTTATATTACAAACAACAAGGGTCCCAGTATCAATCCTTGTGTTATACCACTAGTCACAGGCATTCAATTGAAATAAGAACCCTCTACCATCATCCTCTGTCTTCTATTGCCAAGCCAATTTTGGATCCAGTTTGGCAACTTTCTCTGGATCCCATGGCCCCAACCTTTTGAACCAATTGCCTATGTGGGACCTTGTCAAAGGCTTTACTAAAGTCCATGTAAATCGTATTTAGTGCCTGGCCCTCATCGATATACTTTGTTACTTCAAAATATTAAATCAAATTGGTCACACCGGATCTGCCTATGACAAAGCCATGCTGACTATCTCTGATTAGTTCTTGCCTTTCCAAGTGATCATTAATCCTGTCCCTCAGAAATTTTTTCCAATATCTTGCCTACCACTGATGTTAGGCTCACTGGTCTATAATTACCAGGCATTTTTTGAAAAGGGGAACAACACTTGCTGTCCTCCAGTCATCTGGTACCTCATTTGTGTCCAGCAAAGATTTAAACTTCTCATCCAGGGCATGAGCAATCTCTTCCCTTGCCTCCCATAGCAGCCTGGGATAAATCTCATTTGCTTCTGGGGAATTATCCATCTTTAAGCCTGTTAAGGCGTCAAGTACCTCCTCTTTATTTATGGAGACCTTCACTAGATTCTCACCTACCCCTTCACTGAATTCTCCAACTACAAAGTCTGTTTCCTTCATGAAAACTGATGAAAAGTATTCATTTAGGACCTCACCTATACCTGCTGACTCCATTCATAGAATATCCGTTGTCCCTGGTGGACCTTACTTTTTCTCTGGTTATTCTTTTTCCATTCATATACTTATAGACTGCCTTCAGATTTACCTTAATCCTGTCTCCAGTGATTTCTTGTGACTCTTCTTTGCCTTCCTAATTTCCTTTTTAAGTGCCTTCCTACACTTCTTTATACTCATAACAGGCTTCCCCCGTCATTAGTTCCCCATACCTATCATATGCTTCCTTTGTTCTCTTCATCCAACCCTCAATATCTGACAACATTTTGATGTCCCTGTACTTGTTACCCTTGGCTTTTACCCTTGTTGACCTTGAACTCTTGCTATTTCTCCTTTGAATGCTTCCCACTGTGAAGATGTTGTCTCACCTGCAAGTAGGTGTTCCCTATTTACCTTTGCCTGGTCCTCCCTTATGTTAATGAAATTGGCTTAACCCCAATTTAAGACTTTAATTATTGGTCCATCTCTATCCCTTTGTATAACCACTTTAAAATATATGGAGTTATGGTCACCATCTCCAAAATGTTCCCCTACAGACACTCCCTCTACTTGACCAATGACATTCCCCAAGATCAGGTCCAATAATGCTCCTTCCCTCATTGGTCAATCTACATATTGTGTCAAAGAGCTCTCCTGGACACACCTCAAAAATTCTATACACTCTGACCCTTAACACTTAGGCAATCTCAATTAATATTTGGGAAACTGAAATTCCCCAGTGCAATAAACCTATTTTCATTGCATCTCTCTGATGTCTGCCTACATATCTGTTCCCCTATCACCTGTTATACACTCCCAGTAAAGTCACAAAACCCTTTTTGTTTCTAATCTATACCCACATGGCCTCATTTGAGGAGTCTTCTCAGGATATCCTTCCTCAATACCAAAGTAATACAACATTTGGCTAACATTGCAATATCTCCTCCTCTTTTACTTCCCCCACAGTCTCGTCCGAAAAGTATACACCCTGAGATATCGAGTTGCCAGTGCTGTCCATTCTTCAATCATGTCTCAGTGATGGCAACAGTATTGTTGACCCCCATGTTAGTTAAAGCTTTAAGTTCATCTACTTTGCTAGTGATACTCCTGGCAGTGAATTAAATGCAATTTAGCTTTTAATTCCCTTGATGTTCACTTACTATCTTGTTTTGCCTACTGGATGCTAACTTTTTGTGTTCCAGGTGCTTGTAACTCTCCATCTGAATAACTGCTCTGAGCCCCCTTCCCCAGACAAGTCAGTTTAAACCGTCCACAACAGTGCCAGCAATCCTTCCATCAAGGATGTCGGTTCCACCCTGGTTAAGGTGGAACCCATCCCGCTTGTACAGGTCCTACTTTCCCCAGAAACAGTCCCAATGATCCAGGAACCTAAAGCTCATCTCCCGCACCATCTCTTCAGCCATGTATTCACTTGACCGATCCTTCTATTGCTATACCCACTAGCTCACGGCACCGGAAGCAATCCAGCAATTACAACCTTTCAGGTCCTGCTCTTTAAATAGCTACCTAGCTCCCTAAACTCATGCTGCAGGAACTCATTCCTTCTCCTACCTATGTCATTAGTACTTATGTGTACCATGACCTCTGGCTGTTCACTCTCCCCTTTCAGAGTGTCCTGCAGCCACTGCATGGCATCCTTGACCCTAGCACCAGGGAGACAACACACCAATCTAGAGTCCCTTTTGTGGCCACAGAAATACCCGTCTGACCCTCTTACAAGA
Source organism: Pristis pectinata (assembly GCF_009764475.1). Classification (NCBI taxonomy): domain Eukaryota; kingdom Metazoa; phylum Chordata; class Chondrichthyes; order Rhinopristiformes; family Pristidae; genus Pristis; species Pristis pectinata. The sequence continues at coordinate 75,587,043 of NC_067406.1, forward strand.
GCATCGCCTACAGCTATCGCTGTCCCAGTTTTGTTCCCAGCCTCCTCTTCTGAACAGAAGTGCCCACTGTTGTGCCATGAAATGGCTATCGCTGCTGTTCTCCCCAGGAGCCTATCCCGCCCCCCCCTCCCCCGCCAACATGCTATGCTTGTTAGTGAAGGGAATGACCACAAGGGACTCCTGCACAACCCACATGCCCTGACTGTCCTTCCCAGTTGTCATCCATCTCCTCTCTTCCTGTACTTGCGGAGTGACCAGTTCACTAACCATACTATCTACCGCATCTTCTGCATCCTGAATGCTCCACAGCAAGTCCATCCACAACTCCAACTGCTCTAGACAAACCGCCAGGAGCTGTATTAACCGATAATCTATACTCATCAGTGACTGTGCTCACAAATCAAGGAATAGCCCGTTGACAACAGGCCAAAGGTCACTAAGTCTCCCTATTCCATGAAGGAACTTCACCAGAGTTCTCATTCATAGAACATAACAGCACAGTACAGCCCTTCGGCCCACAATGTTGTGCCGACGTTTTATCCTGCTCTAATATCTATCTAACCCTTCCCTCCCACATAGCCCCCCATTTCTCTATCATTCATGTGTCTATCTGAGAGTCTCTTAAATGTCCCTATTGGTACTCAGTGACATTCACATTGGTACTCAGTGACTCAGGAACATTAAAGCTTCCTGCCTAATTCATAATGAATGGATTTCCCTCCACTGGATAGTGGCAGGTCAGGTGCCAGGGCACAGTTGGAATATGGTAGTGGATGGCAAGATTTAAAAGATATACGGCTGAAGGAAATTTTGTTGGAGGTGATATGGGAATAACGTGGGTAAATGCAATTAAGACTATTTATTCCTGTGAAAAATAATCCCCAAGGTGGACTAGTTGGGCTAAATAGCCAGTTTCCATGCTTTAACATGTATTGTCCATGTACCATATACAGTCTGGAAATGCTATTACAAGTGAGATAATGATTAACTAGAAATTTAACACAGAAATAGTGTAGAAAACATAAATAGCGCAGGTCAGGGGTGGGCTAAAAGGTCAGAGTTGATGGGAACCCCATCTACCACACTAAATATTCATACTCTCTGCTACTGCTGCACTGTGGCTGAGTTGGCCATCAACAAAATACACTCCATTGACTCACCAAGGGTTCTTAGACTGCATCTCCTAAACCCCTCACCTCTATCACCTAAAAGGACAAGGATACATGCGTATTGCAACTCCACTATCTGCAATTTCACGTTCAAGATGCACAATATTCTGACTTCTGAGTACATTGCCATTCCCTCTTTGTAAATGGGTCTAAATCCTGAAACTCATTATTCAATGGTGTCATGGGATTACCTACACCAAATGAACTGGAGCAATTTGAGCAAGAAACTGATTATTGCCATCTCAGTGGCAATTGGGAATGAGCAGAAAACATCTACATCACATAAATACAAAAAAAATCCTGCAGGCAAAAAGTCCTGATGCAGGGTCTCAACTGAAGGCATTGACCATCCCTTTGCCTTCACAGATGCTGCCTGACCTGCCAGGTTCTTCCAGCAGTTATTTTTTTGTTCCAATTTCTGGCACGTGCAGTCTCTTGCGTCAACATTAATTGTAGTTCTGGTAAAAAAAAATTAGCAAAGCAAGACTATTTTGCTCTAGGTGATAAATGCCCCACTTATGCTTATTTCCAGTATACTATTCAAGGTACTTTGTTTGCACCTGGGCATTTTTCTCTAAGTCAAGCCTTAACCATGACTCATAACTCCATAGTAACAATAAGGTTAGAAATCCTGGAGTTTAATTCCAAGACACTGAAAGACAAAAATGTAGGTCAATACTTTTGTGTAATGTTGCATAGATGATGTATTTTGTATGAAATATTAGTTAATTATTGCATAATAAAATTTGGAGAGCAACAGAGATGTTCCCTCTTGGTTCTAGCCCATCAACAGTAATTGAACCATCCTCACTACAACAGATTATCTGGTCATTGCCATAATACAGTTTCTGTGACTTTGCTGTGTTTCCTGTAATACCAACTACATATTAAAATAACATCATTGGCTGTATAATGTGCTGTCCTGAAGATTTGAAGAATGCTATAAAAATCCAGGCCTTTTGTTCATCTATCCTTAGCTGGAAGAATTAGGAAAGGTGGGATTGCTCTCCTGAGACCAGTGAAGATTCAGGAGAGATTTAATGGGGCTTTTCAAAATTACGAGAAGTACTGAGAGAGTGAATAAGGATAAACTGTTTCCGCTGGCAATCACCAATGGAGGCAGATTTCAGATAACTGGGTGCAGAACCAGACAGGAGATCATAACTTGTGTTGCATCACCTGCAAGGGTGGTGAATTTGGACAGGTTAGCAAATTTCCAAAAGGCAATGAAATACAGAAGCATTTGGGAGTTAGAAAAGGGAATATAGGATTGACAAAAATCCCTAACATGCTACACTTCCTGCATCTGAAAGGGAAGTTGAATGTCTGGTATGACTTTCGCGTGGACACCAATTTTCCCCCAAGAAAAAAAGTGAGAACCTTAACCTGTGATGTCATTAACCACTTTGCCCTGACAATCTGGAAGAGCTCTCTGGAGGCTGCTCCTGAAGACTCCAGTCAAGGACTTGAACACCTCCCATTGACTGTATGGTTCCCAGGGCCCAGCCAGTGCACCAGTCATAAGACATCAACAAACAACTTGTGCACCAGGATCCAGTCAGGTTCTCAGCTTCCTGACTAGCATGAAGTTCAAAGTGTTCTTTTAAAGAGCTGTTACTAGCAAATTTGGCTGTGATATTTTTTGAGTATCATTCAGTTCCCAGACTCTCTCTCAGATTTTAGTCTTATTACAGACACACGTCTAGATGAATATGGGATTCTCACGTAAAGCTGCGAAGCGCAGTTGTATTTGAGGGGGAACTATGATTACATGTGTTTGTTCCTGGGTATGTACACTCCAACAGAACAATGCAGGGGATTTCTGAAGCTTCTCTACTTTTTGATTTTTTGAAGCATTTCCTCAATCATTCGTATAGCCATGCAATCATTGCCTATAGCCATTTTATGATCTCCTGACAGACTATTTAATTATTGTTAGATAAGTTAATGCCATGCATAGGATGGCCTTTGTGGTTTCTGGAAGTATCCTGTGAATTGAAGAGCCTAGAAACACAACTCCCTTTAAAAAATACTGCTTCCTCTACAAAAATCCCGATCATAACAACACATTCCTCCTAATAAACCCACCCCCTCTTTGTTCATCAATTATTCTATATTCTTCTCTTCTCATTATCAATCCCACTGTTCAAGGGTAAAGATTCCAATTTATTGCTCTTTCAAAATCTCCATTAATTTCAAACACTTTTATTAACATACCAAATGGGATTTCAATGACAGTAGTTTTCATTTCCAATCCAGTGTAACAGACTGACAGGATTACTCTACTGGGAACTGACATAGAGTCCATGGGAGAAATGGCTGTGCTGCAACAATTCTATGTCACACATAAAGACTAGACTAGGTAAGGACAGCAGATTTCCTTCCCTAAAAAGACACAAGCTATTCAATTATATCATAGCTGTTCTGTTAAAAAGGATAACCTAAAAAGGATAACCGAGCCCAACCTGTTCATTAAATTCAGACAAGGCAAAGTTGCTGCTGGCCCTGTCCACCTTCCAACGTTCTCCTCACAAATATCTGGGGAATGGTGTCCAAGTAGGGACAGCTGTACCACATACAAGTCAAGCAGCAGGCTGACGTGGTTATACCCACAGAATCATCCCTTCCAGACAAGAAACCAGATTCCTCCATCAGAATGCCGATTGGAGACACAAAAGAGATTCTGCAGATGCTGGAATTCTGGAGCAACATGCACAAAATGCTGGAGGAACTCAGCAGGTCAGGCAGCATCTACAGAGGAAAATGAACAGTCGACGTTTCAGGCTAAACCCTTCATCAAGAAAGTCCTGATGAAGGGTCTCGGCCCGAAACTTCGACTGTTCATTTCCCTCTGTAGATGCTGCCTGACCTGCTGAGTTCCTCCAGCATTTTGTGCGTGTTGCTCAAAATTCCAATAGTTGTTCTCTCCCACTGGCAGAACAGACACACCAGAGGGGGTGGTACAGTGGGATACAAGCAGAAAAGAGTTGGCTCAGCATTGGATCCAGACCCCATGAGGTCTCCTGCTATCAGGTCTTAAGTGGGAAGGGAAACCACCTTCTGCATACCACCTACCATCCTCCCTCATGTATTGAAGCGATTCTCTCTCATGTTCAACAACACTTGGAACAAGCACTGCAAGTACTCTTGGTAGGAGACATCAATGTCCATCGCCAACATTGATTTGGTTGTACCACAACTGACCGAGCTACCGGAGTACTGAAAAATATACCGAAGACTGTGTCTGTGGCAGGTACAGAGTGAGCAAACATGAAGGTGGCAGGTACTGAGTGAGCGAGCATGAAGGTGGCAGGTACTGAGTGAGCGAGCATGAAGGACAAACCTACTTTATCCCATCTTCAGTACTTCATCTGTTGCAAATGCATCTGTCCACGTGCCCATTACTGGAAGTAACCACCACATATTAGGTTACCCTACAATTGTGCTAAACGACATCCAGAACAGATCTGGTGGCTGAAAACTGGGCATCTACGAGGCACTGTGGACCATCAGCAGCAGTAATATATTTCATTGTAATCTGGAATTCACAGCATGTCTCTCTCTGTATCTACTATTACAAGCAAACTAGGAGCTTGTCAGGAGCGGTAACAGACATACCTGGAAAATGAGGTGCCAACCTGGTGAAGCTGCAACAAAGGACTGTGTACGTGTGAAACAGCAAAAATAGAAGGCAATAGACAAAGTAAATTGGTCCAAATTATTTGGCCTCTGAAATATTGAGCCTTAGTAAAATGAGCTAACTTCCCAATTCATCACTGCTGCTCAGTGAAGTGGAGAAAATATTACATGGGTTTATTGCCCTTTATTTCACAGGGGTTTAATTGCCGCTGATGGCTTCTTAACATAATTCCTGATTCAGAATCCTGTGAAGGATCAAAGCTGGAGATTCACACCTTCCATTCAGTGATTATCAACCTCCTTGCTTAATGTTCTCAGAGACTATTTGGCAACCTCTAAAATGTCGATTCAGACTGAAAACACTCTCCATTCTCTGTTCTTGGATGGTTGTGTTTAAACTTCTGACTTCCACAGCCCTCCCCTTTAATCCTGAGGGCTATTGCAAAAGTTCACCTCAAAGTTATGGGTCTCTTCAGTGAGTAACACAAGTGCAAGTTGCTCTACAATCAATTGATTACATTGATTATAGGTTTAAATCAATAAAATACAAAATACCGCATACAAAAACATATAAAATGGATAGGATTATTGGTGTTAATAATCCATCATACTATAAATTATGGTGGTATACTTGTCTTTGCCCTTCACTGTTTATTAATTCTGAAACTAATAACCTGAATATTTTCACTTGATAGAAGTTGTCATTTTAAGGGTTTGCAGTCTTTTAGTGTTTGTTGCAGCCTTTTAGTGTTTGTTGTAGCTTTCCCCTGTGCAGTTCTTCCATTACTCCAGCACTGCGGTTTCAGATCTGTCCATTGCCTTGTGTTTTAGTTCTCCCACTGCACATTCTGCTGCAGCTTAATTTGTAAATATTAACTTTAGCACTCAGGTAAACTTTCAAAACCATTCAAATTAAAACAAGTATGTTACTTTTATATAAATGCTTCAGTAAAACAAATATATAAAGGATGTAGCATTTGTAAATGTACAAAGACTATATCTTTTATATATTTACAGCTTTAATACTGCTTTCAATTCCATGACTTCACTGCCTTTGCATCAAACTATTCTATCTCTATCACCACCTCCCCATCAATCTCTCCACTCATAAATACTTCCCATTATCATCATTATCCCTTCAATATCATCCACAATTATCAACCTCCTACACTCATTAACACCTCCTACCTGGGCTAATGCAAAAATAACACATACAAAATGCTGGAGGAACTCAGCAGGTCAGGCAGCTTCTTTCTTTTTTTCAATCTTTTTATTAATTTCAAATTAGTATACATAACAATAGTAATCATACACATGATATACAGAGATCGGAATTACAATAATAACAGTTAACATATACAAACATGAAGAGTAAAGTATGTAATTTGAACCTCCCAATCTCTTAATAATTGAACATGAAAAAGATTTAAAAGAAATTTGATTATATGAAAAAAACCCAAACTAAAAAATAGTAACAAAACAAAATGAATGGCAATAATAAACAAAAACTAACCAAGAACTAAACAAAAGCTGGGCTATTGTATTTCATTGATTAAAAAAATTATGTCATTAACTCTGCTCCTCTATATTCAAATTGAAAATTATTGAGAAGGATTCGGAAAAGGTCAGCTTACATCGTATGAAAATGCTGGATAAATGGGCTCTAAGTTTCTTCAAAATTGCCCGAAGGATCAATCGTACCACTCCTAATTTTTTCTAAGTTTAAACATGTTATAGTTTGGCAAAACCATTGTAATGTAGTAGGAGGTTTAGGATCTTTCCATTTAAATAGAATGGATCTTCTGGCTATTAATGTAACAAATGCAATCATATGACAAACTGAGGCAGATAAATGGCCAGAATCCATCATTGGTAACCCAAAAATTGCAGTAATAGGATGTGGTTGTAAATCAATAGATCACAAAAACATGTTATTCCCTTCATTTTCCATAAAAGAAAAGCTAGATCAATTCTAGATGGTTGTGTTACGAACCAGCAACAAAAGAAACACACTGAGTCATGATTCAGTGTTAAAAATTACTTTATTAATAACTATTTATGATAATAAGAAAAATAAAAGTAAAAATGTTAGAATGTTAGAAGTAAAAATGTTAGATCTTAAATATTAACCCCAGAAACTAAACTCATCGTGTGTGTGTGTGGCAAATTCCCAAACTCCAAGTCCAGGAATAGTTTTCAAAGTTCAGTTCAGCAAGCCGTAAGGTGAAACATGAGCAAAGGCTTCTTCAACAACCACTGTTGTCTGAAGATAAGATGTAGATGTAGAGAACATAGAGAGTAATTACCAAATCCAAATGTTCCACGATGGAACCCAATTGACACCTCAGTGTTTACTTGGTAGTGACTTCCTCACCTCGAAAAGCATCCGAATCATGGCCGTCCACACAAATACCTGTTTCCCTCTAAGGTCAGCAGCAACATGAACTCCACCGGATTACTCCCAATTTCCATACGTGGATTGTAGTAACAGACATAGTTTTTGTTTCTCATCCATCGATAGAGAAAACTAGCAGGCTGGTCTCTCTCTCTCTCTCTTTTCTCTCTCTCTCCTCTGACTGACTTCAACTGACTGTTTCAAAAACGTCATTACGTCCTTTATCTTCAGTTGACGTAAGCACGCCCCACACACACACACACACACACACACACACACACACACACACACACACACACACTACTAACTCTATCTAAAAGGGACATTCACCGAGTCCGTAACACCTCCCACCTAAAAAGAATTTTTTTTCCCAAAAGAAATTTAACCATGCACACAGTTAGTAATGTTAATAATTATCATTCTACACAATTACAGAATATCAGATTAGTAAAGCTACATGTTTTAAAGAGAGGCCATCCACTTCAATTCCACTTCCCATTCCCATACTGAGATGTCTATCCACGGCCTCCTGTACTGCCACCTTGAGGCCAAATGCAGGTTGGAGGAGCAATGCCTCATATTCAGTCTCAGGAGTTTCCTACCTGACAGCATCAACATGGATTTCTCCAATTTCCAGTAACCCCTCCCCCCCTTTGTTTTCCCTCATTCCCATAGCCCCCTCACCCCTTCTCTTTCCCCTCCCCCACCCTCATGACCTGCCCATCACTTCCCGCTGGTTCCCCACCTCCTTCCCTCTATTCCATGGTCGACTGTCCTCTCCTTCCAGATTCCTCCTTCTTCAGCCCTTTGCCTTTTCCGCCCATCACCTCCCAGCTTCTCACATCCCCCTTTCATCCTCCCCTCCCCCATCCACTTACCTACCTATCTTCCCCCTCTCACCTGAACTCACCTATCCCCTGCCTGCGTGTGCTCCTTCCCCTCCCCCTCCCCCACCTTCTTATTCTGGCTTCTGCCCTCTTCCTTTCCAGTCCCGATGAAGGGTCTTAAACCGAAAGGTCAACTGCATATTTCCCTCCATAGATGCTGCCTGACCTGCTGAGTTCCTCCAGCACTTTGTGTGTGTTGCTCCAGATTCCAGCATCTGCAGAACCTCTTGTGTCTCCCTAATGCAAAAACAAACATGGATTCGATTTCCACATAGAGCTCAGACAGGTGGGAAAAAAAGGGCAATAAAATTTCCTTCTTGCATTTTTGTCAGGTCATTTATTTCTTTAAATAATCGCTTACTATTCAGCTCCTTGCACACACCTACTTGGGGGAAAAAACAAATTCCTTCCACTTGTTCGACCTGTTTGTACTTCTTTCACCCTCACTGCTTCTGATCCAATACTCCAATGAAAATAGGCAACAACCGATGACTGCACCGGACTAGATTCAGCACGTGGAAATTTACAAAATCAGCTCATACCTGGAGGCACATGATGTCACTCACTCGGCTGGATAAATTACAGTGCATTCGCGCGTCAGTTACATTGCTTTGCTCAGAGAGTAGTGGTTGATATTGTTCTGCAAGCGAGAGAATTGACTTTAGTGGATGTTCGTTTGTCCCATCGGTCAAAATGAGCAGTGTTAATATAGAAGCGGCGAAGACCGAAGAAGTCAAGACTCGGGTACCGACAACCAGGGTTTTAAAGATACTAGCAATAATTTCAGCTTCGCTGTTTGTCTTGATTGCGGCGGCACTAGTTGCTTTTGTGTTAGGTGAGCGATATTGCATTTTAGTGACGTTTACAGACGAATTCTGTAGTTTTGATTTGAATTTCGAAATTAATCTTTTTGCCTGACAGTAATTATTTTAATTCTCAGCAAGTTGAGAATGTTTAATTGTTCCAAAGGTAGATCAATATGTATCTGTAAAATGAAACGTTAAGTTTCTTTTAACTATGCCTCTCTGATAAGGGAGCTGCATATCTCCTGTGGTGTTGGGTTCTTTCTATGCTAACGCTTCCTAAACCCTATTGAAATGTTTATCAAATACCACTTCATAGTTCAACTTCTGATTTGTGGTGGCGCTTAGGGTCTTTATTCTTCTGCCCTTGATGTGTAAGATTGTAATCCTGTTGCAAATTAGCAGGTGCTGAGTCTTTTCTCTAACCACCCCCTTCTTTATGGCCCACTTAGTTGAGTAGAAGGAATATCAATTTAACTTCATGTTAATGTGTGTGATGAAGATGGAATCCTGTTAACTTAATGAAATAAACTAACCTAATTTTTCTGTAATGTAACCAGTCACCTTCTGGTGTAGGTGCAGGAACATCAACTGAGTAAACTTGGATGTGCTTGATGTCTTCTAATTTGAACTAGATTTAAAAACTGCTGAAATTAATGTAAATGATGTATGGAAAACATAATGGAACATCAGTTGGACTGTCATTTTGAATTTCTATTATTGGGCTAAATATAATTAAACTGACCAGGGATCTGGCTAATGAGTACAGAAATGTTGCTAATGCTGGAACCTCCTAAACTGATAGGTTGGAATAAAGAAATGGCTGTTTCAAATACACAGCTGAAAACTTACTTATAAATCCATGGCTATTTTTGGGAGCTTTTGGCATACTTGGCAGGTAAACATCTCAAAATGTGTGCTTTTGAAGAGATTATTAAAAGTCATTGTTAGGAATATTTTTGCTACAGTAGTTTGGATTTCAGGGATTGGGTGAAAGTGCGCATGAGTACTTGTTCCTTTCGGGATAATGTTGGTCCTGGGTTGATAGGCTTGAGAATAACTTGAAGTCTAAGCTGCAGTCCTTGTAAGGTTTTTAATGAAAGCCTTGAAGATGAGTTGGCTATACATTATAGCTTTGCAAAATATTTTGTATTGCAGTCTTTTACCTCTCTCACAAGTGCATGGACAGCGAAGCTTGCAGAGGATCTGATTATACTGCCTGTGGTAAGTCATACTGATATAGAGATGGAGCTGGGTCCTTCAGCCCTCCTGAATACTTATTGTCTGTCAACCACCAATTTTTGTGCTAACTGCATGCTAAACTATTATTCTCCCCACATTTCCATTGACTCCTTCCCAGATTCTACCCTTTGCCTACAAAATTGGGTCAACTTACAGTGGCCAATTAACCTGAAAACCCTCATTCTTGAAGTAATGGGGGGTGGGGGGCAGGCGAAGAACTAGAGCACCAAGACAAAACCCATGTGGCCACAGAGAATGAACCTGGGTTGCTGGAGTAATGAGACAGTAGCTCTACCAGCTGCACCACTCTGCTGCCTGACTGCACATCAATGTAGCATTAAGGTACTCTGTGCTGTTGCTATTATTTGAAGTGAGTCCTTAAACAAACTGCCTCCTGAGGCTTTAATTTGAAGAGCCACTCTGATAGTCTTCAATTCACAATTCTAGGTTCTGTGCACAAGTATACTGAATACTCGTAGTTTAAATTTGCTTTTGTGTAATCTGTTACTTATGCTGCAATCTGGCACATTCTTTTTGCAAAGGGGGGGGGAAGAAAGTAGAACTATGGAAATTTTTCAGAATGAAACCTGAAATGGTAGAATACAGTTTACAATTTGTTCAGTGATGATGTTTCCTAAAATAATAGAAGAAAGAAAAGGTAATTCATAGTCAGTGTACTTGTATATGAAAGTCCAAGATGACTAGGTCATAGGAATATTTTTCCTCATTTGTTTTAGCATCTAATGAAAATGGGATTGGTGGCTTCATTTAAAAGTTTCAAAAAATGAAGCTATAGTCTTTTTAAAAAAAATTTTACAGATCAAGAGGGAAAATCTTTAATAGTTTGGCATAGTAATGTGCTTTTTTTTTGATAGGCTGTGGTCAACAGAAAACTCGATCTGAGAGGATTGTAGGTGGATTGAGCACATATGATGGCGAGTGGCCTTTTATGGCCAGTGTACAGTACAATGGCCAACACATCTGTGGAGCAACACTTATCTCCTGTAGGTGGCTTTTAACAGCTGCACATTGCTTCAGGGACAGGTAAATGTCATTGCCCTCCATTGCAGACTTTTTAAAATATTGCTTTGTATTGTATTGTAATTACTTTGTAATTGCATGGGAGCAATGATACATTTGTATTGTTGCTTCCATGTAATTAGTTTATCGAAGGTAGCCTGATCCAGATGTCGTATAACAGCAGTAAATGTTAATGTAAGGTTCTACGGCCTGAAGACCAAGTTTAAGTACTTGGTGCAAATGTCCTTCAGTTTGCTGTAAGCAATAATCTATTAATTTGAATTCAAGTAATTCAACTTCAAAAATCTGCAGTTGTGTACCATCACAACACTTCTGTGCTTCCTCCATGTGGATTGCTTTCAGCATTCTATTTAACTCGCTTCTCCATCTACAAGCTTGAGTGGGGATCAAATATAGTTTGAGGAGAATTCTAGTGCTGAAAAAGTTGGTAATCTAGGATGTTATCTGAATGAGAGATGTTCTGTGCTGTACTGTTCTAGGTTCTGTCCAGTGAACATTTAGTTTAAAGGAAACATGAACACTAATGGAAAATTAACTTGAGATTTGACTCCAGTTGCTCATTATTTAGCTATGTAACTGAGAAACTTTCATTAAATCAATGATGGGTACAAATGATCCATATGGCCTTGTGTTCAATAGACTAAGTCTTTGGAAGATAAACTCAAACATTTGTTTTTTTTCCCCTTTTTTTGAATTCCAGGGATACAGACAACTGGACTGTGGTGCTTGGAGTCCATTTCTTGGATCGTTCAACAAACGGCATCCAGATACGAAAAATTGCAAAGATAATTATTCACCCTCTGGCAACACCTTCCTTTAATTATGATGTTGCCCTTTTGGAGTTGTCCCAGCCAGTTGAATACACTGATTTTGTTCAACCGGCTTGTCTACCTATAGCCACAGCATCCACTGCTGGCAGAAGATGTACAGCCATTGGATGGGGAAAAACAAGTGAAAATGGTACTGATCAGAATTGTTAAATTTGCCACCTTGCTGTTACACCTGTTCCATGGGTCACCCAAGATTGGCTTTTAAATTATTTCTGTTCTGGCAGAATAATTCTTTGGTTTAAAATGAAAGCAAGCCTAACTTGGATTGAATAGTGGTTGTTTTTAACTGGCAATATTTAAGGGAAGTAGCTTTCCGGCCAGTTCATTCAGTGATTTTTGTTTTTAATTGTTAATGATCAAACTGTAAATGTATGTTTAGCCATTTTAACTGGAGTGTTGTGATGATGGAACATGGTGCAGTCATAGGGAGGCTTGAATGACACTTGGCATGTGTTGTCACTGTTTTGGATTACAAATTAACTTTGTGCTGTTCCTTGCCAACAGGATTGCCAAGTAATGAGCTTTTACAGACTGAAGTGCAGGTTTTCAACAACAGCCAATGTCAGCGGTTTATACCAAAAATAACTGAACAGATGATCTGTGCAGGGGTTCCTGAAGGTGGCAGAGATGCCTGTCAGGTATGGAATTGTTCTTAAATTAGTTTACTTGTGGGATTCTAAACTTGGGTTACTCAGATGTAACTGCTTGCTGCAAAACGGACCAGAGCAGAATTACCAAGCATTGAGGCCAATGCATGGTGATGCTGATGAGTAATTAAGTTCTGGTCATTACTAAAATGAGTGGAGAGGTCAGTAGGGTCTGACAGTTTGGCTGCTTGTAATGTTAGAGGTGGCTTGATCAAGGGTAGAATTCTAGGGTGGCAGAAATGGTGTATTTTGGTTATACCACATTGCCCAAGTGTGTTTTTAAATGTGCATATCCTGTAGGGTGCTAGTTTGAACAGATGGCTTTCCTCCTGTCCTTGGATGGACACATGGAACCTTCATTCCATCTCCCTCACTTCCTCCAGTAAGGAAAGGTTAACGTGCGCTACTGTGCATTGTAAGAATGAGTTGGTGATCACCAGGTATATCCAAGAATTGGAAACTAGCAATTGTTCTTCTGGGACTTGTGCATCCATTCTGTAGTTCTTGTATATTTCTCTAGCTTGTCATTCTAGAGCAAGGCTAACTACTCCTTGTGGGATTTATAATTTGTATTATCCATATGCAAGCCTATTTGAAAAATAGCTGCTGCATCACCTACATTTCAACAAGTGTGTTTCTAAATGTCAGTTGGAAAGCACTGAGCCTTGGTGTAATAAACTTTGTATAACTTTACATAAGATGGAGTCATGTGATATTCACCTTCTCCTGATTTGTTTTTGTTTTAAGTCCCCTGCTGCTAAGATGGCCCACAGCAACCCAAGGCAGACAAATGCAATTCACTGCATAAATAAAAACAATGCTGGAAAAGGCTCAGCAGGTCAGAAGCATCTGTGGAAAGAAACAATATTTTGGGTGTGAGATCCTTTGTCAAAACCTGATGGATCAGACCAGTTAGGGATGCATAATGACCCCTGAGTGCAACAGATCCTAAACTAACAGAAAAATAAAACCTTGCCTTGTCTTCTCTCCCCAGGGAGATTCTGGAGGACCATTGCTGTGCCAAGATGAGAATTCTCGGGCATGGATAGTGACAGGAGTTGTTTCCTTTGGAACAGGCTGTGGAAGACCTAATTATCCAGGTGTATATACTCAGACAGCAGCTGTTCGGAAATGGATAATGGAAAGGATAAATGAATAAGTGTTGCTGGCAGCCTCACTTGTGATGGTCATTCTGACTGATTGTTGCTATGATTGGGATGTTGCTGAGACTTATTATAACAATCGTTTTTAATCACTTCATGCTATATTGGAGTCTATATGTAGAGCATTTTGCTTTGGAAAAAGCTTTGTCTTGGATCAGATTGTAACAAATCTCATTTAGAGAAACTCTGGATTTTAAACTGTCCAACTTTTTATTGCATTCAGCCAGCTAAAGTGCAGTATTCTCATTTTTGTAGTTTTCACTAATATTGCAATGCACTAAAACAACTGCTTAAATTGGTCTCATTAGAAATCACTGCACTTATTTTTAGAAATAAAAGTTGATGCTGTCAGACTTATAATATTTTGGCCACACCTGGGCTAATTAACCATCATAAGTGGTGGAATTCTGTATGTTACAATGTGACTATTTGTAAATTGCACTGTTCACTAATGTAATGAAAGATATGGCAAACTGGTTACAATAAAACTTAAACTGTGAATTCCCTGTTTGGGCCAAGAGGTTGTCTTTAATAAAGCTTTGCAAATTCAAAGGAGAGAATGGTGATGTATTTTCTTAAATGCATCACTACTGTAAATGCGTAGCCTTATTTTCCATAAGAAAAATGCAGGAACAGATCCTTTAGCCATTTGCACCTACCCTGCTATGCAATCAGATCACAGTTATCTTTTATCTTGTACCAATTTCTTGAACTAATTCCATAATCCCTTATCTTAAAATGTGCTTCTTCCCAAATTGTACCTACATGTTCCACAGTGCAGTACTCCATCTATGTCAATGGGGGGGGGAGAAACATCATTGATAGGAAAACAAATTCAAACCTACAGTGTTTCAATCCTCATACCACTGGGGTGGCGGGGGAGGGGGAGAAAGAACTTGCATTTGTGAAAATACCTTGGGACAATCTGTTTTGTGAATGGTAAAGCCACTGAATTATTGTGGTCACTGTACTATGGGACATGCAGCATATAGTTAGTGCATAGGAAGATTCCACATGTTACTGAGGACCAGAATTTGTGCTTTGAAATGTCTACATGTGTTGTGAGGGTAGGGAGAAAATTAGACAACTCCCTCGGCAGAATAGCCACACACTTTCCTTGCTCCTGGGAGGAGACAAGTGGCAGTAGAAGGTTAATTCCTAGAATTAAAGGGTTAATGTATACAGGGAGGTTGAGCAGATTATGCTATGCCGGCTATCAAAGAATAAATCTTATTGAAAAATGTAAGAATTTGAGTGTGATTGATAGGAGGATGCTAATTGGATGCCTTTTCCCTAATAAGGCTATGTGGAACTGGGGTGCATAGGTTCAGAACAAGGAGATGCCCATTTCAGATGGAGATAGAGGAATTTCTTCCAGTGTAGTGGAGGCAGAGTCATTAAATATGCTCAGGGTGGAGGCATTTGAACAGCAGTGAGTCAAGGGATACGTAGAGAGAATGCAAAAGTGGTGTTGAGGCCAGGATTGGATCAGCTAGGGTTTTGCTGAAGAGTGACAGATGTGGGGGGCCAATTGGCTGCTTCCTGTTTCTTGTGAGTAAAAATGTTCCTCATTTAATTGTTATTTTTTTAAATGATTTGACTGTAAACTGTGCTTAAGTATTGTAATTCAATTTGTAATTTCACCAAAATTTGAAATGCCATAGACTTTTGTAATGGGCTAGGAAGATGAATAGGAAGTTCAGCCTATTTAAAGTCAAGGCAGTGAGGATTATTAGTCTTATCCCAATTACATTAAGCCCAACATGAGTCCTATACATTTTTAGAATAAGTTGTTTTCTTTCAACCTGCATCCCAAACAAGGGAGGACAGTCCTGTAAAATAGAGCCCACAGGAATTTAAAGCAGAGATTGTTTTATTCCAAAGGTCAGCTAAGGGGAAATTTTGTTAAGGACCTAGCTTGTACCCATCCCTGAAGCTCCCACTGATTTTGTTGACCAAGGTATATGAAGGTCATGGGAAAAGTGCTGGGAGACAGTGTATAGCTGCCTGGGATCGTCAAGGCAAACAGGTTTATGAAAGTCTGAAAGCTAGGAGACTGCTGGAGCTTTGGCTGGTGTGAGGGTGTTTGAATGTATTTATTTGCATGATCAATACCTTCCAGCATTCCTTTGTTTTGGAGTCTTAAAATTCCAAATTCTCCTTGAGGTATGAAATGCAAAAGAAATGTGTGAATTTTTTGAGTTTTAAACTGAGAAAAATAGAGAGGAAGAGAGGCTGTATTTTTAAGTTTGCACTGGGGGGAAATTTGAATTAATTCCATGTTTTAGTAATGGTGTGACTTAAGAGGGAAGTTATTTACATGAAATAAAATTTTAGTACCTCTCATGTTTTAATCAACAACATCTTTTTATAAAGTTGTGAAATATATGAGGCTCCACTTTTTTCTTTTCTTTCATTCTTTAAAATGAACGTTAGAGTTTACTTGTGGTAATTAACTTTTAAAGATTTAGTATTATTTGAAAAAGTTCCCAAAGAATGAAATCAGCAGCGTCAACATTATTTTTATCCACATTTAAAACAAGACTTTTTAATTTCCATTCCTTTTCCCTTTGGTTGTTATCTGAATTAATATTGGGAGGAATGAGGTTCTGAATTCCACAATGGTTGTGTGAAATTCCACTTAATGTTGTAAATTATATGAGTATCTCTAATTTCCTGCATTTTAGAAATTAGCAATTATGAACTAGCACTTTAGGAAATTGTTTGAGACAATTGTCGTCATCCCAAAACTTACCTTTCTCAATGAGAATGATTTTTATTTCCCCAGAAGATTAGTCTTGATGTTGCTTGTGATTTTCTTGTTCTGGAGTTCTTTTGAAAACCTTACTTTTTTGATTTTGTCAAGTTTAAAAACAACTTTGGTCTAAAACAAATGCAAATTAAAATGAGTGGTTTTGCTTACTATCAGTTGGAACATTTAACAGTTTGTTTAATAAGTTATTATCATATATGTGTAATCAGCATTGTGGTCTGGTTTGTGAGGAAACATTTATTTGTGATGGAATAAGATAAGGATGAACATACAGAACTTTGAGAGAATTGTTTAAGCTACTGAGGGTGGCAAGTTTTAAGGATATTTGTCTGCTCCACCCTGCTTCCACATACAAGCCTCATTCAAGCATAAAGTTGATGGTCAGAAATACATAATTTATCTTCTTATAACACAGAAGGAGGGTGGTTTACATGCCAGCTCTCAACAGAGCAGTGTCATGAGTCCTACTCACCCTCCTTATTTTCCTGGAGCCTTGCAGCTTATTCTCTCCCCCATGTCCAGCAACCCCTCTTTGATTCTTTTTGCCACATACCTACAAAAAGGGATAATTTGCAGTAGCCAATTAACTCACTACCTAGTCTTTGGTATGTGGGAGGAAACTACAACACCAATTGGATACCCATGCAGTCACAGAGAGAATGTACAAACTCCAACAAGAAAGCAGCTGAGAGTCCCTGGAGCTGGGAGGCAGCAATGCTA
Source organism: Pristis pectinata (assembly GCF_009764475.1). NCBI lineage: Eukaryota > Metazoa > Chordata > Chondrichthyes > Rhinopristiformes > Pristidae > Pristis > Pristis pectinata. Next base: position 75,604,352 of record NC_067406.1, read on the forward strand.
ACTGCTGTACCATCGTACTGAGCAAAGGGTCTGAAAAGGAAATTGTTTAAATTCTGTAATCCCTAAGCCTGCTTCAGAGATACCTTTTCTCCTGTGTTTTGCAGATAAAGAAACTTCAAGAAGCTGTGGGGGTTTTCACTGTGGGAAGCTTGTGTGGTAGAAATAGCCATCGTAAAACACAATGAATGAAAAAGAGCAATCAAGCACCCTTTGTAATTAATGGGTAAATATTAAATGAATTATAGCCAGTGTTTAATGAAACTGTGGTTAAGGTTCTTGAGATCAGGACTGGGAGGAAGGTATATATTAAATGTTGTGCACAATCTAATATCGCATCATATAAGCAGACAAGGTTAAGGGAAGTTCCTTGGACAATAAACCTAAGGGGATATTAATACTGGATGGCAAAATTAAAGGAGGGATGGTGTCCAATGCTACTATTAGTACGTGAACTGCTATTGGAATCCTCAAAGGAAACCACCGAGTGGAGAATGAAGGATATGATAGCATATTGGCCCTGATCGCATCTGTCTTTATAACATAGTGAACCTTGCTATACTAGTGTACAGGTTTGATAGGGACAAGTATCCTTGGACCTTGACCTTGACAGTAACTTCAGATCAACACTTCCCCATGCATGAATGAAAGGGGAGCATTGTGTGATACCATACGCTGGACATCTGGTATGGGAACATAATGACCTGATGTATTGGGACTTTTTATTTTATTCCAGTCCAATCTATAAGAATTAGGAAGTGGGTTTCATTAAATATATAGTCAAATGAACTCACAAATGTAATGGCATGACAGGGGTTAAAGGAACAATTACATCACTAAGCAGATTGGACGTGACTTTCCATACTTGCAGAAAACTTGGTAGAGCTGACGAAATGAGTCAATCTGTCTCAAAGATGTTACTACACCCTTATAAACAAGTAAAAGAGCAGAGTATGACTCATCAATCACCTCTATCATTTCCTTTCCTTGGTGACTACAGGGGAGGGACGTCTTGGAAAATTCCTAACATAATGCATTAGTGATATATTTTTCTTAGATATATGAGGTCTGTTAAAAATGGATTCACTGCCACCTGGGGAGTATTTCCATTTCCTGTGAATGAGTTTCAAAAGCACTTGCTCTATTGTTCTTTGTGTAAGGTTTTGAGTCACCCAGAGTTAAAATTTAGTCTTTTTTAATTGGAGTAACACTCAAGATGGTATCACATCCAAAACATAATTAGAAGGATACAGAAATATCGTAGAGTCCTGGAATGACATAGCATGGAACGATACCTTGCCTAAACTGGCTCATTGAAATAGTGATGAAATCAGCTCCACTCCTCTTCTCTATCATCCCGATCAATGCAAGAAGTGACACAGGGTTACAGTAAAGTGACAATAAACCATACCTGAAATTATTAGAGAGGACAAGCATCTAGTGTCCTGGACTGAGTGCTAGGTTTTGAATGCATATTGTTGTTGGTTGATAGATAAGATACAAAAAGATCAAGTTTAATGGATGTTGTCTGCATTAGAGTAAGAGCAGAGGATGCATGCTCACAGAATATTTTCAGTCGTTTTTGACTCAGAAAATGGGAACACTCTCTTGAAATTTTTAGTGATGCAAATTTAAGGAGTTTGAAAAACAGCAGGGATTGTGAGATACTTCAGGAAGAACAGAGATAAACAAGTAGAAGGAGCAGGCATATCAAATAAATTTCATCACTGGGAGTATGAGCTCATAAATTTGGGATAGAATGCAATGAATGAGAACATCATAGAAAACTTTTGCAGGTTGTGGAGAATTTGAAAGATCTATAGCTTCAAATACATGACACTTCAGAGAAGTGATTTTGGGAAGATAAACATAAAAAAAGATTATTAGCATTTTGACACTACAGTTGTGATAACTGAGTGGACTCAGAGCAGATCCAGCAGCTCAAAACCAAGTACCTATGAGATGCTGTGGACCATCATCACCAGAAATGTATAGCACCACAGTCTGTAAACTTTAAACCCCCACTTTACTGTTACATTCAAAACGGGAGATCAACCCAGTTCAATGAGGAGCATGGAAAGTGCAGTACCAGGCATATCTAAAAATGAGGTCCAACCAGATAAAGCTGCAATACAGGACTTTATGCCCAATAAGCAGCAAAGTCTGCAATTAATGTGAGAAGGAGGCCCCAAGAACATCCTCTGCCTCTTGTTTCTTGATTCTTCTTACATTAAAATTGCTTAAAATTTATCTCCTCTTTTGGAAATATCCAAAGGAAAGTTGAAGTACAGATGGGGCCACTGAAGGGTAAGAAAAATGAACCCAGAAATAATGACAGAGAAATGGCAGTCATATTGATATACTATTGAGCTCAATTTTTTACAATGGAAGATAACCAAGAAGTCACTTCATGGAGTATGTGCTTTAAAATGAGTATGTGTTTTTAAATGAGATGCTTGTAGACATGGTTTCCAGAAGGATTTTGGTGTTCTCTTACTCTAGTCAGTGAGCAAGCAATGAAAGCAAATTTTATGTTAGTCTTACATTAGTTAACAGGAAAGGGAGGAAATCTACGTGCAACAACATAGGACTTCAATGAGATCACACCAGGAGTACGAGGCATAGTTTGATCCCCCTGCATAAGGAAGGGTACATTTGCCTTCATTGATTTGTGGAATGAGACTAATTAACGCATCTCAATGTTTAGTGGCAATTTCATGGAAACATATAAAATTCTTGTAGGGGCTTGATAGAGTAGACAGTGAGAGGCTGTTTGCTCTGGCTAAAGAGTACAGCCAATTGGGATTGAGATGAAATATTTCTTCATCCAGAAGGTTGCAAATCTGAGGAATGTTCATGTTCTCTGTCACTTAATTATTCTGGGAGAACTAAGCAATCCCATAACCAATGGAAAAGATCAAAACTCTGCAGTCCACCACACAAGGTCATGTATGGTGGAAGACAGTTAAACAATTAGCAGTGTTACGAGCCAGGTTGCTATTTGGTGAACGTCCCTCTAAGGCACCTGGACAGTAGAGTAGTAGTGTGTGTGTGTGGTGTTATCAAGACAGCAAGACTAATGTGCTGACTGTTTTGCTCAGTGAATTGAGGGGAGTCGAAGGGAGAAGAGAGAGAGAGAGAGAGACACTGACTGCTGGTCTCCGTATCAATGGATGAAGAACAATAGCTACGTCTGTCACTACAATCCATGTATGGATTTTTGGAGCAAATAAGTGAAGTCCACTTTGTCGTTAACCTGTAGTGGGAAACAGGTATTTCTGTGGGTGGCCAGACAATTCGGAACAAAGCAATAGAGATCATCAGTGATTGATGTGTCATCCATCGAGGAACATGTGGATTTTGTAATTTCTCTCTACATTCTCTCTACATTTTGTCTTCAGTCAATGGTGGTTTTGCAAAATCCTTTGCTCATGTTTCACCTGATGACTTGCTGAACTGAACTTTGAGAACTATTCCTAGACTTGGAGTTTGGGAATTTGCCACACACACACTTTGAGTTTATTTGATTTGGGGTTAATGTTTAACATCTAACATTTTGCTTTTCTTATTATCACAAGTAGTCATTAATAAAATAGTTTCTAACACTTATACATGACTCGGTGTGTTTCTATTGTTGCTGGTACGTAACAGCAGAAGAAGGAAACTCCAAGAACAAGTCTGACCTTCATGATGAAGGGATCCAGCAGGCTAGTACAAAATATGAAATTGAAGCATTCATTACTATATTCAGCCATGAGTATAGAATGGATGAGCCATTCAGTTTCCTTTTGAGATCCCACCACTGCAGAAGCCAACCTTCAACAAATTTGAGCTGCTCCCCCTCATATCTAAAAAAGATTGAGAGCTAATTCTCTGAGACCAGACAATATCCTGGATTTAGTCCAGAAGACCGACTCCCCAATGCTTCTAGCAAAGCTGCTCCAATACAGTTGCAATACTGGAAACTACACAACGATGTAGAAAATTGCCCAAAGAATTTTGTGTTTGTAAGAAAACAGGACAAGTCTAGTTGTGTAACTTATTGCCCAATCAACTTCCTCTCAACCAACAGGAAGTTAATGGAAGGTATTCTCAGATTAATTTTCATTGGTATGTAGTCACTCCGCTGTCTTCTCAAAGACAGGGACAGGAAATAAATGCTGGCCTTACCAACAACACCCACGTCCTAAAAATGAATTAATAAAAAGGAAGGCTCTCTGCGAAAATTGAACTGACTGACTGTTACTCAATATAATGGCCCATAATAATGATTACATTGTATTGACTTTAAGGGGATATTGATAGATTAAGTGAAATTGTCCATTTTAGTAGGAAAAATAAAAAAATAAACATATCACTTAAATAATGAGAGATTGGAGAGCTCTGACATGCAGAAGGATCAATATATGTGTTGGAAAAGACTGTAATGCAGGTACAGCACAGAATTCTCAACAGGTCAAGCAAAATCTGTTGAGAGAACATGGTTAATATGAACATATGAATATCTAAATTAGGATCAAGAGCAGGGCTACCCTGCCATCTAATAAGATCATGGCTGATCTGGTTGTAATGTTAACTTCACACACCCACCTATTGATAGTAACCCTTCACCCCCTTGCTTATCAACTATCCATCCACCTGTGCCTAAAGAATCTTCAAATTCTCTATTTCCACTATCCTTTGACAAAGAAGGATCTAAAGACTTGCATACCTCTGAGAAAAAAAAGTTTAATCTGTCTTAAGTAGATGATCCCTTACTTTTAAGTAACAACCCCTCGAACCTGATTCTCCCACTCATCCTGTCAAGGCCATTTGGGATTCTGTAAGTTTCAGTTATGTTGCTTCTGCCTCTAAGTGCCAGCAGATAAAAACAGAGCCTGTCCAACACTTCCTCAATAAAAAAACAACTCCCCCATTCCATTCTAATAAACCTTCACAGGATTGCTTCTAACACGTTAAAATTCTTCTTTAAATAAGACCAATACCATAGACAGTATGCCAGATGTGGTCTCACTGAAACATAACCTGCCTACCTTTGAATTGAATTCCCTGAGCAATAAAATATACCATTATGTTAATTTGCCTAATTTCATGTCGTGCCTGCGTTATAGCCTTTTCCAAATCATATACTGATCCCTCTGCATCTCCGAGCTCTGCAATCTCTCATTATTTATGTAATATGCTTATTTTTTTATTTTTCCTACCAAAATGGACAATTTCAGTTAACCTATCAATATCCCCTTGTACCTTATGTTATCTTCACAACTTACTTTTCTATCTATCTTGGAATCATTGCAAATTTAGCAACTGAGTCTTTGGTCCCTACATTCAAGTAATTGATATAAACTGAAAAAACTTGAGGACCAAATGTTGATCCCGAAGGCACACAACTCATTATAATTTGCTGACCAGAGGAAAACAATTTATTCCTGCTGTATCTGCTTAGTCAGCCAATTCAAGATGACTCAAAGCCTTATAAAAAGAACAATAGAACAATTATAGTACTTCTGAAAAATGTTTGTCAGGAAATGGAAATACTCCTCAGGCTAAAATCTATCATTTCTTTAGCAAGTTATAAACACCAATGGAAAACAAATGACAAATACCTTACTGGGTACTGACATGTAGCTTACTTTAGTTTAATACATTCAGATTATCCAATAATGGGTTAGCCAAATAGTGTGCAAGTTTGGTGAAGTGGCCAGATGTTTTTCTTTAGGAGCTCAACAGACAGAATTAACTTAAAAACAGGCAATACAGGAAATTCTTGGTGTGCCAGGAAGGCTGAGATGCTGAACATTTCCAGCATTTTGTTTTTATTTCAGATTTTCAGCATCTGCATTTTTTTTAGATTCTCCTCAGACTGCATTGACTAGTCAGTCAAATTGTGGAATTATAAATGTAATTTCTTTAAAAATCATCCAACTTACTACAAATCTGCTGAGCCCAATTTCAAAAGAGCTAAATAACCTATCAGTGATAGTTCCTAAAATGGTGAGTTCAATGTTCTGGTTGATTTATGTTCATTGAGATAAGTCAATGCAATTGCCTAGACTTTTGAAGGGTGCACCATGTATCCAGAAATTCATAAAATTAATTAAATTCTCATCTCCGTAAACTCATGGAAACTTGTTGTGTACTTACATCTTATTTCCTGTTCACTAGCCAATCTTCTATTCAGACCAGTATGTTACCTTCTATACCAGGAGGGTTTATTTTCCAAAATAACCTTACCAAATATCTTTGGGATTCTAAATATAGGACATGTACAAGCTTCCCTTCTTCAAAGAACCCCAATAAATTGGTATGCATGATTTCCCTCACACAATAAACCTACTACAGCATCTTTAATAATAGCTTCCAATACTTTCCCCATAACAGATGTTAAACTTTCTGGTCTGGAGTTTCTGCTTTTTGACTCTCTTCTTTTTTGAATAAAGGAGTTACATTTGTTATTTTCCAAACATTTACTACATCATTTCCTGAATGGTCTTGTTTCTCACCCCACAATACCTATCGTGCAGTCATGTTTTGTTTCTATTTAACATTTCCAGTATTGTCAGTATTTAGTTCTTGTAATGGAGACAACATTTTAAGGCCATCGATCTTTCCTCATGCTGAAAGAAGTTAGGAAGTGGATATTTTATAGGCAAGTACAGAGCGAGGGAAAAAGGCCACGGTGAAGGTTGGAGAGGATAAAACAAAAGGAAACATCTTTGATTTAGATGTGGAGGGCAGTTGTGACTAAATGACGGAAGGTATGTAGGGAAACAGAGTGATAATGAGACAGAAACAAAAGATGGGTCCAGTGGAAGTGTAAATGACATACACTGTTTGAGAGTTGCAATGGGACAGCAAAAGACACTGAAGACAGAATAATCAAAATGCCGTAATATACTTATTTATAATAGAGAAGGAAGTCAGTCAACTCAGCAGGCCCATCCCAGCTCCCAGAGCAACAATCCTATTGGTCCCATTTTCCCTCTTTCCCCTTTGCCCTGCAACTTATTGTCTCTCACATGTCCTTCAACTCTTTGATTATTTTGTCACTTATCTACACTAAGGGATAATTTACAGGAGTCAATTAACCTACTAATGCTTTTTTTTCAATCTTTTTATTAGTTTTCAAATTAATACAGATTGATATATTGCATCAATATTTATACATGTAATACAAAGAGACCAGGATAACAATCATAGCATATATAATGATAAAGAACAATAAAATATAAAAAAATCTGTAGATCCAACAATCTCTTAGTAAATGAATATAATATAAAAGAAAGGAAAGAGAAAGATTTATTACATAAATTTTAAAAAAACCCAAATCAATAAAAAAATATAAACAATATAAACTAAACAAACAAAAACTTTTCAAAAGAAAAACAAACAACAAAAAAAGGGGAAAAAAAACTGGGCTAAACCTTCTCAGTAGAAACAAAAGAATATTATGTCGTCAAGTCCGTTCCTCCAAGTTGGAAAGTTATTGAAAGGGAATCTACATCATGTGAAAATATTGAATAAATGGACTCCAAACAACTTCAAATTTAAGTGAAGGATCAACAATACCACTCCTAATTTTTTCCAAGTTTAAAGATGATATAGTTTGAGAAAACCATTGAAAAGTAGTAGGGGGTATTGGAGCCTTCCATTTAAGCAAAATGGATTGTTTGGCCATTAATGTAACAAAATCAATCATACGGTTAGTGGAAGGAGATAAATGGCCAAACTCTATCCTTGGTAGTCCAAAAATTGTAGTGATAGGGTGAGGTTGTAAATCAATCTTCAATACTTTTGAAATAATGTTAAAAATGTCTTTCCAATATTTTTCTAGAAGAGGACAGGACCAAAACATATGTGTCAAAGAAGCCACATTCGATTTACATCTATCACATATAGGATTTATATGGTTATAGAAACGAGCTAACTTATCTTTGGACATATGGGTCCTGTGGACTACCTTAAACTGTATCAACGAGTGTCTGGCCCACATTGAAGATGTATTGACTAAATGAAGAACTTTCTTCCAAGTCTCTATAGGTATAGATGTCCGGAGTTCACTTTCCCATTCATTCTTAATTTTGTCTAATGATTCTAGATGTATTTTCATAATTAAATCATAAATTATCATTATCAAGCCCTTCTGATAAGGATTAAGAACTAAAATTTTTCCCGTAGTTTCAATTTTGTAAGGCGTTGGAAAAGAGGGTATAGTAGTTTTTAAAAAATTTCTAATCTGCAAATATCGAAAAAAGTGTGATCTAGGCAAATTATATTTATTAGACAATTGTTCAAAAGATGAAAATCAGTTATCACTAAATAGATCCCAAAAACATACTATTCCCTTCCTTTTCCGTATGGAAAAAGCTGAGTCAGCTCTGGATGGATGGAAGAAAAAATTAGATTGAATGGCACTTGACAAATTAAATTTATTCAATCCAAAAAATTTATGAAATTGAAACCATATTCGTATTGTATGTTTAACAATTGGGTTAGTCGTATGTTTACTTAACTTGGTAAGTGCAAAAGGGAGAGAAGCTTCTTTGGGATGTGGAAGGAAACTGAAGTATCCAGCAGAAACACACGCAATTACAGAGACAACATGCAAACTCCACACAGACAGTACCAGAGGTCAGCATTGAACCTGGGTTGCTGGAGTGTCTAGTGCCATGTGTGCAGACAGAATGGAGTTCAATCCAGTCTGCCTTGGTAAGAAGGGATGAAGAAAAGCAGGGTGGTAATGGAACAGAAACAAAAGATGAGTCCACCTGATGTCCAAGAAAGTGTAACCTCAAGCCTGAAAATGGTGCAGCACATGGAGTTAGAAATGTTTTGATATTGAATTTGAAGCTAGTCAATTTTAAAATTCTGTAGTAGCTCCCTGCTGATTTCCTATTAAATGGGAATGTTATATTACTGCAATTCTGAGACCAATCCTGAATGAAAAGCAAACTGCTGGAGAAACTCAGCAGGTTGAGTAGCATCTGTGGAGGGAAATGGACAGTTGACGTTTTGGGCCAAGACCCTTCATACGGACCATTTGCTGATCGACCCATTGAGTTCCTCCAGCAGTTTTTTTTTCGCTCCAGATTCCAGCATCTACAATCTTTTGTGTCTCCCTGTTTACAATGATCATATTTGGATTATCCTTGCCTGTGCAAACACAGTGAAATAAGGCACTTAGCACTATTATCAGATTGTCCCATTCAACCTTTCATATACGTGTGGTAAACAAAAAAGTTAAATATTTTTACCTATTATTAAGTCAGGTGGCCATTATTAATAGGAGATTTTACAAAATGTTAACAAGCCTGAGACAAAACTCCCAAACAGAGAATCTATTTCAGTCTCAGTCACAAGAAGAAACTTCCAGTCAGGCAGAGTAAAAAAAGTCAAGAAAATGTCTTTTTGAAAAATGCAAAATTCTCACTGACCCTTGCAAATCCCTGGCTTGTCACTGCTTAAAGTGGAAAAGAAGTATTCAGAGTGTATTGAAAACCTTAGAACGTTACACTGGAAACCCAGAGAAAGTCTGCATAATTAGTTGAAAGAGAAACCTTTTCACAAACTACAAACATTCCTCCTGTCAGGCACCTTCTGTCCCATCTGTGGAAGCATCTGTAGTTCCCACATTGGCCTTGGCATCATCTCAGAAGTAATGAAACTGAGAAGAAACAATCGCCGCAAACAGCAAGAGGAAAAAGAAAAACAAAAAGAAAAAAGAGAAAAGGTAAAGAAAAAGAAGCTACTCTACTGTGGAAATCTGATGCTAACTTCAGCCAAGTATTCAAATAGTTTCCAGTGTGAGTTTTCACTCTACATTAGCCGAGTCTTGACACACTGCAATGCTTCACTGTCAACCTAAAGAATGTTACTTCTCTGGAAATGCCAAATGGATATAGAATCTGGCAGCTTGCATGCTTGTGTAGTTTGGTGCATGCGGGGGTAACCACAGATCAAAATTATTTCATTGGTTTTAGAGCATTTTGTGATGCCTTGATCCATGAAAGGCATTGTGTTAAATGCACGTCTTTTGATATTGTACTTCTAGACCATTGGATGTAGTTACGAAAAATGTTTTCAAATTTGGAGATATATGATTTAGAAATTCCCAAAGGTCTGGATATAAGGCAATAGGTCAAAAAATATAAAACCTTCTATTAAAAAAATCTGATTAATTTGATTCAACGTGGTTTGATAGAAAATTAGATTGATAAAAATTTTCAACACTAAATTTTAAGGGACTCTTCTAATATCATATTAAACTAAATTTTCTTTTAGAACAATTGCTTTCACAGACAAAGGAATGCTTGTTGTATTTTTGGGAATTCATCTGTCACTTCAAAATATTTCCTGTCTGAACCACACCTGCTGTCAAATCTGTCGCCATTTGAGTATTTAATACTTATGATTCAGAGGTCAAGCATAAACAGACACTCACAATGCCCACAACTATATTATTTCTTCTTTGGCAGGCTTGTGGGATCAAGGATGACGTGTCTATTCCAATTTTTTCGGTTCTGAGATGGTTGACAGGGCAGATTGGTGGATAGTATGGAACATGGTGCACTTCCTCTGCTGTTAATACACTTCTGTATGCTTCCAAAATAAGTACTCAAGGTTCTCACAGCCATCCTGAACCCTACTCCTTCAGTTTAAGTCTAGGGATTCCCATGAATCAATGGGGATGTTGCACCTTTTGAAGGAGGCTTTGAGAACATCCTTGAATTGTTCTCTCTGTCCTCCTTGTAATCTCTTGCCACAATGGAGCCCAGAATCTGGTGTACAGCATGGGAACGATGTGATCTACCCTTTGCAGCCAGCTGAGTGTAATTACAGCCTCAACACTGTGAATATTAGTCTTGCGGTGGATGCTAACTTAGATTTGCTTATGCTGCCAGTGGATTTGGAAGATTGTGCAGAGAGAATGTGGGGGTGGTAACTATCCAGTGCTTTGAGGTCCCTGCTCTTAGTTGTCCCTGCTCTTAGTTGTCCCAGAAGCACATGGGAGGGTAGAGATCACTGCTGCCAAGTACACTTTAAGCTTTGTACTGTATTTGAGGTCTTGATCTTCAAACATTCCCTTCCTCACATGGCCAGAGACTGTGCTGGTACACTGAAGGTGATGGTGAATTTCATCATCCATGCCTGCCTGCTCTGAGAGTTGGCTCCCAAGTTATGGAAAGGGGTCTATATTTTTCAGGGTTTCACTATCACCCTTTATTACTGGGATCATTTTTGCGCAGTGGAGGCAGGTTAGTAGAACTCATGTAATAGAAATTCCATCTTTAAAAAAAGTGTCACACAGGCAATTCCTTTTTTGAGGTACAGGGACCTGGAATGTCAGGACCTTACAGACAACCTCAAAAGTAACAGACCTGAAAATTGCGCTGCTCTCATGACCAGGGACTTGGATACTTTGCATTGAAATCACTACCATGAGTGAGATAAAATGGATGTAGCTAGGTCATAAAGCACGAAAGGGTAAAGCTGAAGAACATAACAGCATTTACATGATTACCTATTAAATAAAGAGAAACAAGTTAATGTTCTCTTAGATTTCCAGAAGACATTTGATAAGGTGGTGTATTAGAGGTTATTGAAGAAAACAAAAGCTCATGGTAGGAGGTAGCATACTGGCATGGATAGAAGATTGACTGTCTAACAGGAAATAGAGAATAGGCATTCATGGTTCTTTTTCTGATTGACAAGATATAATGAATTATGTGCCCTAGGAACCAAGGCTTAGACCTCAACATTTAACAGTTTATATAAATTGCTTGAATGAAGGCACCCAAAAGCATAGTTGCTAAATTTGATGATGATACAAGCAGTAGGAAAGTAAGTTGTGAAGAAGACATATGGCGGCTAAAAAGGGTTACTGAATGGTTAACTAGGTGTACAAAGACCCAGCAAATGGAGCATAATGTGGGAAAATGTGAAAAAATGTGAAATTGTCCATTTTGTCTGGAAAAATAAAGAGCATACTACCCAAATTGTGAGAGATTGTGGAGCTCTGGGATGCAGAGAGATCTGGGTCTCCTAGTGCATAATTCACAAAAAGGTTATTTGCAGATATTGCAAATAAATATGAAAGCTCGCTGAATGTTATTACAGTAAACTCTCATTTATCCAGTATTTATGCACCTGGAATTCTCATGCAACTGGTAGAAATTTATAAGAATATTAAGCAATTTTTAAAATGAAAATAAGGTCAAACTCAAAGTCGAATTTATTGTCATATGCACAAGTACATGTATGCACAGAGGCAATGAAAAACTTACTTGCAGCAGCATCACTGGCACATAGCATCATATAAGCAGCATTCAGAAGAAAAACATAAATTAAACAATTTTTACAGGTAAGAACACAATTAGAGCAAAAAAAGCAAAGCTCAGACGATGAATTTTATTTCAAGTATTAAGTATTATGCTTAAGTAAATGTGAAAATACATTCTTATTTTGTTTACAAATATTCATGGAGCAGTGCAGTTGTAAGCTGATTAGCAGCAACATCCTCTGAAGATTTGGCATTCGTGTGATGGTGAGTACAGTCATTCATTTTATTTTTGCTGCATTTTACTCGAATACTTTTTAGCCTTAAATATAGAATTGCAATGGAAGATATTATTATTTAAAAGGGTAAGGAGAATACACATATTTTGGCAATTTATTTAAAGGTTAATCCATAGAATATTAGTGTGTGATGTGCAGTAATGTTTTTTTTTGAGCAATACTCATGCAACCAGTATCCCTATTCCCCATGGATGCCAGATAGCTTAGAATATACTGAATTTATTGGGAATGGAATTGAATCTAATGGTAGAAGATTATGTTTCAGGTTTAGAGCACTGGTGAGACTACATCTGGATTACTGTGTACAGCAGTGCTTTTTTTTCCTTTTAAGAAATTGGTAGAGTTCAAAGGTTTGCTAGACTTACCTGGAATGGAGAAAGGTTGGGCCAAGCTAAGTTAGTACCTGCTGGAGTTTAGAAGAAAGGGAACTGGACTGAAATACACAAGATCCTTAAGAGTCTTCATAGCATGAATGTAGGGAGGACGTTTTCTCCTGTGGGAGAATGGAGAACTGGAGTCACTGTTTAAAAATTAGTGGTCCCCATCTAAGACAGATGAGCAACAATATTTTCCTCTCAGGGGACTGTGAGCCTGAAACTCTCTTCCTCAAATGCTGGCTGAAGCAGAATCTTTGAATAACTTCTAAGGCAAAGATGGATAGATTCCTAATAAGCAGAGGGAAGAGAGGTGAAATATTATTGTGGTTGGATGGGCATGTGGAGATAAGGTTACAATTAAACCAGCTGCAATCTTTTTCAATTGCAGAGCAATTGCAAAAGACCAAATGGCTAACTGCAGCTCCTAATTCTTATGTTTGGAGCTACATACAGTACAAACATATCTTAACTATCCTGCCCTTAGAATGTTTCCAGTTTTGCAAAATTAATACATCTTTGTTTAAATGGAGACAGGATTTCGATAGCACTTTGATGATGAAAAATTATTTTGCATAAACAGTACTTTTAAAGACTCTTGTTTTCATCTTTCTCAATTTATAGGAATTAATCAGTATTTCCATTAACATTCAACTGCTGCATTGAGCCTTGACTGAATTTTAATCCAGTATTCAAGTATTTTGCATTTGGTGCACAATTAAGTGATATCATATTTGAACTAAGACTCTCTTATTATGGAGGAAGTTGGTTCAGCTCAATGGGAATGACAACAGTTATCTTACTTGGACTAGTAATACAAACATAAATCAGGGAGGATTGTGATCCAGAGATGAGTTTGAATCTCAGTGAAGCAAAACACAAGAAAGAGGAGGTGATTCTGTACCTTCCATTATTCAATAGAATTATGGCTGTCTCTTTCCTGCATGATTTTTGGTAAAGCTAATCATTACATTTTCCTGGTAGAAATTTGGAGTCTTTGTAGGGCCCTCTATACAACTCATGTCACTTCTCATCTGATATGATACAATGAGCAGAATTTTAGGTTCAGTAGAGGAACTTGCAGGCATGTTATCCCGTCACCACCCAAACTGGAATTTAAAGGGTCAGAATAAAGACTAGAATCCTGGTATGAATAGATTCCACCTAGAATACATGACCCTCCCAATGTCTTCCCACAATTTTAATGTTGATCTTTAAAAAAAAAATCCATAAACAAATAATTGAAATTTAAGTATTTTACAGCCCAAATTAAACATGACACCAAATCCATGGCTACAGTGTTGACAGGAGCTTGAATTTTTGGCATTGTTTAGCTGTAAATGGGTGTGCTTAAGAGCTTGTGCATTGTACACAATGCAGACACATTTCAGTTTACAATTGCAATCACATACATAAATGGCACGAAGGGACAATTAGCTATCATATTTTGCACAGGTAGAATAGAGAATTCATAATTTCTCTATTCATTATAATGATATGAATAGATGATGACAGCAAGATGCTTTCAATTGCTGATTGTCCCTTCTAATCTTATCAGGAATGCATGAACTTATCTATGGGTGTATCTTGTATCAATAATTATCTGATGAAATCATATTTACTATAAATAGAACATAAAAATAAAATCACCCAAATGTTCAATAACAGTCTACTCAACACTATGCTTTAAAGCCTATTCTAATTTTAACCAAGGTCATTTTGATGCCAAGAGAAAATAGAAGACACATCGGAGAGATTTCAACAGGGAACTTCATGTTACAAATTGTTCTGACATTGTTAGCAATTATGTTTGAGGAAGGAAAGTGTTATTTGATGAGAAAAAGATTACCTTAAATCTCTGAAATCCAAAGATAGATCTATTTTAAACTAACTTTTACAGGAACTATGTTGCAAGGTAAAGATTTGAAGGCACAAGAAATTCTGCAATGCTGGAATCCGGAGCTATACACAAAAAGTGCTGGAGGAACTCAGCAGGTCAGGCAGCATCCATGGAGGGAAATGAACAGTTGACGTTTTGGGCCGAGATCCTTCATCAGGACTGGAGACTTGATTTGGATTATCTTGAGATTTGGTTATCTTGAAAGCACTATTCAAATATAGCTAAACATATCATTTAAAGGTATTGGGGATATGAGTCATAAGCTGAAGTTTCAAGAGCAGAAAAGATAACTTCAATCTAGTTTCAGATAAAAAGCGACCACCTCTGCCAGTGGTAGAACAGCATGTTGGTGTCAAAAGTGTTTACTGGATGACCCAGAACTTGCTTAGGTGCTTCATAAATTGATAATTCATTTTTCTTAAGATGTTCTGTTGAAACTAAACCTCCCAAACCTGCAAGGTTTCTTTCCACAAAGGTCAGTACACAGATTTAGGTGTGGTACCTCAGAAGTGGTTTCATACCTTTTGTCTATAGATTCAGAGCTATACAGCAGGGAAACAGGCCCTTCAGCCCAACTCATCCATCGCGTATGAGATGCCTATATACGCGAATCCCATTTTCCTGCATTAGGCTCATATTCCTCTAAACCTTTCCTATCCATGTCCCTATCCAGATGTCTTTTAAACATTGTAACTGCACCAGCCTCTTCCACTTTCTCTGACAGCTCACTCTATACACTCACCATCCTCTATATAAAAAAATCTTTCCCCTCTTACCGTAAACCGATTCCCTCTAATTTTAAGACTCCCCTATCTATGCCCCTCACAATTTTATAAATCTCTAAGGTCATCCCTCAGCCTCCTTCACCCCAGGGTAAACACTCCGACTATCCATTTTCTCCTTATAACTTGAGCTCTCCAGCCAAGCAACATTCCTGTAAATCTTTTCATCACCTTCTCTTGCTTAATCAAATACTTGCTAAAGCGTGGCAACCAGAACTGCTCACCAAGTGCAGCCTAACCAATGATTTGAACTGTAACATGCTGTCCCAATGCATATACTCAGTGCCTTGGTCGATGAAGGGAAGCACACCATATACCTTCTTCACCATTCTGTCTACCCATGTCACCACTTTCCAACAATTATGTACATGTACCCCAGGGCCCTGCTATTTACTGCATATGCCCTGCCCTAGTTTAACTTCCCAACATGTCACTTCACATTTGTCCAAATTAACTTTCATCAGCCATACCCCTTTCCACTTTATCTAGATCTTGTTATAACCTTAGACAACCTTCCTCACTGTCAACTATACCTACAGCAAGTCCAGTAGGCAGGACAGGATAAGGGAGTGAGGAAGGGCTGATTGGCTAAACTGCATTAATTGTAATGCAAGTATCCTGATGGGTAAGGCAGATAAACTCAAGGCATAGATTGGCACATGGGATTGTGACATTATAGCCATAATGGAAACAAGTTTGGGGGATGAGGGGGACAGGCAGCTCAGTGTTTTGGGGTACAACTGCTTCTGGCATGATAGAGATAGAGGCAAGAGGAAGTCCAATGATTGAAAAGGTAGAATATCATGGCAGTACTTAGTGAGGATATCCTAGCAGAAACATAAGCAAAGTCAAATGAGCAGAACTTAGAAATAAAAAAGGGGGGGGGGGGGGGGTTGGAAAAATCACTGATGGAATTATACTACAGCTCCCCAGTCTTCCCCCTACCCCCCAAAATAGTCAGCAGGAATTAAAGGATCAAATAGGTAGTGAAATCAGGGATGTGTAGGAATAATAGAGTTGTAATAGTAGGTGATTTTAACTTCCCTAATATTGACTGAGATTGCCATATTGCTAAGGGATTAGATGGGGCAGAATTTGTTAAGATAACTTTGTACTTAAAATACACCACAAGTTGGATTCACATCAACAAAATGGATTTATATAATTGGGCTATAAAACTCTTGATAAATCTGCAGAGTTTATCCTGAAGTGGCAACATCCCCCATGGACAAATGCTTTTCTTCAGTCAAATCTAGCCAATTAACTCAGATAAATTGCAGAGATTCCTGAAAACGGAAATAAATTAAAGCCTATGCTACAACTTCATGAGCTGTTTACTCATCCACACATTGATTTCCAGAAGTATGCAGCCACTACACCAGCGGGAACAGTGCTTCCAGTTGCCTAGGGCCTAATCTCTAATTTCAGTTCCTAAACTCATTTCTTTCTCTTTTGTCCTTACATTATCTAATATATACCTTCAAGTAAGCTTTGACAGCTGATCCAAACTTCATTCCAGACAGTAGGTACCAACAATGAAGACCAAACATGGTAGCTAAGAGACCTTGGGGTTTTGAAAAATTTAAGAATTCCAGTGGAAAGACCATCCATGGCAGAAATGTCAGACATTGGACAGAGAAATTGTGCCAAGTCAGAGAGACTGATGGTAGGAGGGGAAAAAAAACCTGCAGTTAATACATGAACAGGAAGGCCTGAGTTTTAAAAATGGATTAACCCAAGAACTATCCTAATCTCCTCATGAGTTTAGCTGTCAAATTTTGTGTAATGCTCCTGTGAAGTGATGCTTTACTTTACTAAAAGATGACATGTTAATATACATTGAAGTTATTGCAATCAATTTGAAGATAATCTGTCATTCACATTCCATAATGTCCCAACAAACATTCACTTCCATTGGGAGCAGGTAAAACACGGTCAATCAGCTCCATCTGCAATTAAGACAGTTGACCAGAACAAGAAACAATTCTTACACAAGTATTATTAGAATTTTGATGGAGAAGTGCTTTTAAGCAAAGGAGATTTGGTATGTCACCAAAGGCCCTTGCAAATTTCTATAGATGTATGGTGGAGAGCATCACAGCCTGGTATGGAGGCTCCAATGCACAGGATTGCAAGAGGCTGCAGAGAGTTGTAGACTCAGCCAGCTCCATCACAGGCACAACTTTGACTGGTATCTCAATATCCTTTACTAAACACTTAAAGCTAAACCCAGACCAGAATGTGTGTATAGTGCACCAAAGTGCTAAATAAGTAATATTTACCAGACTGCCATTAGCTTTTCCTCCACTGGTCTCATTTTATAAACCTTGAGAAATGGCCTTTGACCACCAGGATCCCTCCTTTTGTCACTAATTCATATCCATCAAGAAACAAACATGTATCAAGTTGCCACTACTCAAATGTATAACATAATTCTAATTTACATTGCTTGTGCCCATTTATCTAAATTACCCAATCTACTTTCTCTTTATTGCTGAATCCTGCATAGATTTCCAGCAAATCCATTAAGGAATGGACCAAGATAATTAACAAAAAGAAAGCAAAGTATTAAACACAGAACCAGTGCAAACTTATTACTGAAGTGGCCTTCAGTTTGTAAATTTCCCATTAATAGATTTGATCAATTGTTTTTATATGTAGCTGCTGAATCTGTAATATTTTTTGAATCTATTTCCTATCTGCTCCAAGAAATACTTGCTCAAAAGTTAGGAAGCAACAAACGGTTGAAGGGCAATCTGACAGAAGTATATAAAATTATGAGAGGCACAGATAGGGTAGTCTTTCTCCCCAGGGTGGAAAAGTCAAATATTAAAGGGCATACCTTTAAGCTGAGAGGGGGATCAGTTTTAAAGACATTTGCCAGGCAAGTGTTTTTCTTTAAACAGAATGGTGGTGCCTGGAACATGCCATCAGGGGAAGTGGTGGAATAATACAATAGCAATGTTTAAGAGGCATTTAGACAGACAGTAAGTGGGCAGGGAATGGAGGGATATAAACCATTTGCAGGCAGATATGCAGTTTAAATTGGCATCATTGCTGGCACATACATCAGCTGAAGAGCTTGTTCCTGTGCTGTACTGTTCTACATTTAACTGCCTTTTATCCAGCTATTGTTTTAATCACTTTCAGAGTGGAATAACTTCTGATCCTTAATGTTTAGTATCAGTAATAACCTATAGTACAGCAAAACTTGTGTTACTTGTTTATCAAGTTTAACACCACATTTTTGATTTTTTTTTAAACAAAGTTAAATGCTTATGATGCTAATTAGAACTATTAATTTTAGTGAAGAGATTCAAATACAGGTGTTCCTTTTAAAAAAGGCATTTATGTATATGTTTAGAATTTTTGAATATTAATTGAATCATCTTGAAGATCAAACAAGCATCATTAAAAGTACATCAGATGACTATCCAATATTTTACTGCTAAATAAACAATGATGTGACAACTACAATTTAAATGAAGGATTTATTAGCTGTTAAATTAGCTGTAAAACAGAGCTGTAAAACTGCTCTTGTAAGCAGAGTTGGCAACTGATTCCATTAATGAAAATTAGTCAGGAGATTCTCTTTAGATTGATCTTTTGTGCACTAAATCAAAAGCAAATTTAAGAAAAATAAATTCTGCTGTTCTCATGTGTCCAGCCATATTATTCATAAATTAAACCATGGATTAAGTAACAGTGACATGAACATGGGCTTAAATACTGCAAATTTGCAATCACCATTTTTATGGGGATGAACCGTTTAGCTCTTTTCAAAGAGTGGCAATAACAGTAGTACAGAAGTCCCAGGAAATTACTGCATCCCATATATAATAGTGTATCTCACTGGCTCCTTAATTCTTAACTTAATGCTAGAATAGGATATACTGTATAATGATTCATCAAATTCCAGACCAAAATGATAGTTGTTTGTTTTAAATCCCTGTACTTTTGTGCTTAAAAGTGACGGGAAAAAGTATAACAATGAGAAAATACAAGCAAGCATACATTTACTTCTTATCCAGGTTCTATTTCAGAATGTAATTTGTTCATTTTTAAACTTTCTTCATGCAAAACCTCTATCCTTCATTGTGAATCAGTATTCTGTCATAAATCCATGCAGATTCAAAACAAATGTACTGCAATATTGCACGACCTTCAGAAAAAGGCTTCAAAAAATGAACTCAAAACTTAGAAACACTTTTCAGTGATCTTCATAGAGCAGATTCATGCTATTTAATACAATCATAGTTGATTGTAGTGAACTGCAATTAAATCCATTCAAATGTAGAACTTGGTTTCACATTGTTTTAATGCTTTTCAATGAAACAAATACAGTGATCAGTGCCAGTTGCAAAAAACATTCTCATCCTCTGTATGAAATTAAAGCTTTTGGTCTGAACATATAAACACAAACATCTTTATTCAAGAAATTCCCTATAGAATACCCCTGCACAGATAATATAATACATTACCATTTGAAAATTTTAATGCAGATCTTATAAAAATACATTAAGACAGTAGTTCATGTTCCCTGACACTAAAAATTGCTCAAGTTTTAACTCTGCAAAAGTTGTAAACTTTACTTTCAGTATCTAACATCTGATGAATTACACCAAAGCAACTATATTTGGCAATTACAGTAGATAACTTCCACCTTTTTCTTGCATTTTAAAAGGCGACATATGGAATTCAAGTTTGCTCCCTTTCACTGTCACCTTATTGCATATTTACAGTGGTATGAAACAGGTAGCTAGAAATCATTTAAAAGGCCAACAAATTTATTTATACATTCATTACCAAGATGAGAAAAAAGGTTTTCGGCAGTGAAATGTCTGGGTGAAGGCATTGCTCAGGTGAACTATCCTGCCTTGACTTCCAGAACTACTTCTTTCCACAACCACACGAGGCATCTGAACTAACTGAATTGGACTTCTTCCATCTTTAAGTGCCTGAGTAAGGTTTAAAATCTAAACAGAAAGAAAGGTGCATCATTTCCAATTCCTTTCAGTTTCATGAGTTACTTCAATGCACTAGTTGAACTTCGGTCTTTTTAACAGATTGCCACAACAAAAAGTATGCTACGGGTTTCATTCATGCATAACCTTGTGTTAAAAAGGTAATGAACTGCACAGCATATTCACAATTTCTTCCATGAATTTTGATGAAAATACAATAAACAGTTCATTTTACAGCTAATATTAGATACAGTCAAAGGCACTTAGATGAATTACTTCTGTATCAACATATCTGGATAAACAATTATTTCAGCAGAGTAGTTAAAAGGATACAAAGTTCAAGGTTTCACTTGCAAGTTATTTCACACCAAATTCAAAGTCCAATCATATGCAAATATTACCTGTCCTCTCATCACTGACATCTGTAGTTCAAAAGTAGCTTTATCAAACCCTCTGTCAGTCTGAAAGAAATATTGCATTTAAAAATTAAACTCACATTCCCATAGGCAGAGGCTTTTATTTAGCTTATGACCTTCTTACCATGAGCAGAAAACTTTACTCATTAGTAAATCATTAACCATCTTTGGATGTGACAAGAAATAGATCCAGTCAGTCATTCCATCAATTTCTTAGAGGTACATTCAATTTGTTACTCTCCTTTAAAATGCAACATGCAAGACAAGTGCCATATACATGAAATGGAAAACAGGAAAAAAAAATAGGCACCGGAACAAATTGAGTGGCTGAAAAAATGAAGTTATTATATAATTTAGTTTAATTTAATGACAATACAAGACCTGTTAATTTCTTTTCAAATCAATAGAAGCCTTGCTCTGGGATTATTCCCTGATGATGAGAGAGAAGGACAGCCAGTAAAGAGCAGATTAAGAACAGTTAAAGCTCCTGGTTGAAAGACAACAATCTTCAAAAGGAGGCTAAGAATAATCATGTTTTTACATGCAAATGATTTACAGGAGGTACAATAGCACAACTAGATTACTATTATATCTCAGGCCAAACTGAAGGAGGCAAAAGCATTAATTATCTTTGACATTTCAACACAAATATATACTCTAAAATATTTATAAATTGCTCTAAAATATTTAAAACTAGCTAAAAAAACTAGGTAATGACTACCACAATTCAAGATGGGCAATAAATTGCTGACTTTACCAAGGCTATCTACACCCATCAAAGAATTTTATAAAATTAGTTTTCACTGCCTAAATATTCATGAACGATTCCAAAAAACAAATATTTGTTCATTCCACTTACTTGTGGCTGTGCAGCAAGTTTTACTTGAAATAAATCAAACCCGCCCAAAATACCCAATATTCATAAAATGTCCAATATTTTGCCACTGACTACCTTAAATAGTAAAAGACACAATTCAATGGCTACTAGAAATTTAAGCAAAAAAAAACACTAAAGTCAGCAAACCAATTTTAAGAACTGAGAAAGCAGGAGAAACACTTAAGAGTTTACCAAGTACAACTCATAACATTGATGAACAATATGTTACAAACTGCTTGCACAAGCATGATACCACCAGCAAAGGAGAAAGACAGATCAATCTCAATGCTCAGAACAAGAGCAGTTTATTTTAAAAATAATGTTTCTGGGATTTGCTCATTTTGACGCCAGCTTTTTCATCTGAATGCAGAGATGAAGCAACAATCATGATTATTTGACAATTTACAAAGACGAGTTTTAACACCTTGCAGGATTAAAGAAATGGTAGAAGAATGTGACTGTGGTTGAATTGAATACTTTGACAGTAAATACTTAAAGGTTTAAAAGAGAAGGTAGGAGAAGGTAATGTTCAGCAATGATGTTCCAACTTGATGGATCAACTGATCTTTTCTATCTGCCGATTTTGATCACAAGACAAGGGAGCAGAAGTGCCCTTGTCCCATTGAGTCTGCTCCAAAGAAAAGGGGAAAAAGAAAAAGAAATGAGAAAAGGGGGGGTAATGAGAAAAAAAACTCAATAAGCCCAATTTCCAGCCTTATCTGCATATCCCTTGATACCTTGACTAATTATCTATCTCCTCCTCCTAAAACGCCTCCAATGATCTAGCCTCCAGTGTTGTACGTGGCAAGGAATTCCATAAATTCACTACCCTCTGGCTAAAGAAATTTCTCCTCATCTGTTTTAAACCTGTACCCTCTAATTCTAAGATTGTGCCCTCTGGTCCTGGACTCACCCACCAAGGAAAACAGCTTGGCCACATCTACTCTGTCCAATCCTTTCAACATTTTAAATGTTTCTGAGGTCCCCTCTCATTCTTCTGTACTCCAATGAGTACAGTCCAAGAGCCAACAAACGCTCATCATATGTAAGCCCTTTCATTCTGGGAATCATCCTCAAATCTCTTCTGAACCCTCTCCAACATCAGCACATCCTTCCTAAGATTATGGGGCCCAAAACTGTACACAGTATTCCAAATGAGGCCTCACTAGTGCCCCGCAGAGCCTCATCAACACTTCCTTACTTTTATACACCCTACCTCTTGAAATGAATGCCAACATAGCATTCGCTTTCTTTACCACTGATCTGAACTGGTGGTTAACCTTTAGGGTATCCTGCACGACTACCCCCCAAGTCCCTTTGTACTTCTGTACTTTGAATTTTCTCCCCTTCTAGATAATAATCTGCCTGTTTATTTCTGTTTCCAAAGTGTACAACTGCACATTTCTCAACATTGAATCTCATCTGCTATTTCCTTGCCCATTCTCCTAAACTCTCTCTCTGCAACCTTCCTGTTTCCTCAATACACTCTACTCCACCTATCTTGGTGTCATCCACAAACTTAGCCACAAAACCACTTACTCCATCATCCAAATCATTAATGTACAGGGTAAAAAGAAGCGGCCCCAACACCGACCCCTGCGGAACACCACTAGTCACCGGTAGCCAACCAGAACAAGATCCTTTTATTCCCACCCTTTGTTTTCTGCTAACCAGCCAATGCTCCAACCATTCTGTTATCCTACCCGTCATTCCATGACCTCTCATCTTATTAATCAGTCTCTTATGCAGCACCTTGTCGAAGGCCTTTTGAAAGTCTAAATACACAACATCTACCACCTCTCCCTTATCCACCCTACCTGAGATTTCTTCAAAAAAAAAAACTCCAATAGGTTGGTCAGGTAGGATCTTCCCTTCACAAAACCATGTTGGCTTGGACCTATCTTGCCTTGCACCTCTAGGTATCCCACAACTTCATCCCTGAGGATCGATTCTAATAACTTTCCCACCACCGACATCAGACTAATAGGTCTGTAATTTCCTTTATGTTGCCTCTCACCTTTCTTATACAGCGGAACTACATTTGCGACCCTCCAGTCCTCCGGAACCATGACAGAGTCTATCGATTCCTGGAAAGTTATCACCAATACCGCCGCTCTCTCTAAAGCCACCTCCTTCAGAACCCGGGGATGCACCTCATCCAGTCTGGGAGACTTATCAGTCTTTAGTCCATTTAGTTTTCCTAGCACCTTCTCTCTAGTAATCTTAACTGAACTCAGTTCCATTCCTTGAGACCCCTGACTAACCAGTATATTGCTGATGTCCTCCACAGTGAAGACCAATGCAAAATACTCATTTAGTTCCTCTGCCATCTCTTTATCATCCATTATAATCTCTCCCGCACCGTTATCTATTGGTCCTATATCAACCCATGTCTCTTTTACTCCCTATTTAAAAAAACTCTTAGTATCCTTATGAATGTTATCTGCCAACTTCCTTTCATAATTCATCTTTTCTTTCCTAATGACCTTCTTAGTTTCTCTCTGCAGGTTTTTAAAAGTTTCCCAGTCTTCTGTTTTCCCACTAATTTTTGCTTCCTTGTATGCCCTCCCTTTTTCTTTTATTTTAGCCTTCACCTCTCGTTATCCACATTTGTGCCTTTTTTCCATTCAAAACCTTTTTTCTTGGAATATATCTATCCTGCATTTTCCTTATTTCTTGTAGAAATTCCATCCATTTCTGCTCCGCCGTCTGTCCAGCTAGCTTACTTTTCCAATCAATTTGGGCCAGCTCCTCTCTCGTGCCACTGAAATATCGATACACCAGTTATCAGCTTCTCCTTCTCAAATTTGAAACTGAACTCAATCATATTGTGATCGCTAGTTCCTAATGGTTCCCTTATGTTTAGTTCCCAATCACCTCCGGTTCATTACATAGCACCCAATCCAAAACAGCCGATCCCCTGGTGGGCTCATCAACAAGTTGCTCCAAAAAGCCATCCCGTAGACATTCCACAAACTCACTCTCTTGAGATCTATTGCCTTGCTGGATTTCCCAGTCCACCTTCATGTTAAAATCCCCCACAATTATCTTAATGTTGTCACTCTGGCACGCTTTTTCTATTTCTAACTGCAACTTATAGTCCACTTCCTGACTGCTATTAGGGGGCCTACATATAACTGCTACTATTGTCCTTTTACCCTTGCTATTTCTTAGCTCCACCCATAAGGATTCTACCTCTTCTGACCCACTGTCCTTCCTTTTATTGATTTTCTATTACTACTAACCATCATGGCCACACCATCTCCTCTGCCTACCCTTCCTATACACTGTGTACCCCTGGACATTTAGTTCCCAATCACATCAGTCATAAAGCCATGATTCGGTGATTGCCACAATGTTGTATTTACTAATCTGTAGTTGTCCCACTAGGTCATCTACTTTATTCCTAATGCTACGTGCATTTAAATATAGTACATTTAGTCCAGTATCTGCTATTGATTTTGTTGTACTTCTATTGTTCAGCAAATTATCCTGACTTTTCACCTGCCTGTCCTTCTTACCATCCTCACTATCACGGATTTGTTTCTATATACCTCATCCTCTATCCTAACATCCTGTATCCTAACATCCTGGTTTGTTGTACTTCTATTGTTCAGCAATAGAATATTACTTAGAATAAATTGATCTGTGAACAGCAGTAAATGTCAACATATAAACCTCAAAACAGTCTCAAATTCCAGCTTCCCCAAAAAAACCTATTAAATATATACAACCATACAGCACAGACTTCAGCATTACTTATAAACTGCCATTTTCAATTGAGTCTCCCATTTCTCTACTGGAATTTGAGTTTAAGAATAATCAGTTTCAGACATGAGACCACTGAAAACATAAAACAAACCTTAAAGAGTTCATAAAGATCCTCACAGAGATCCTGAACAAAATTCATATCTGAAATTCGGGGAAGGACAGAGTCTCTTGTCTCCTGTGAAAAAGGAATTTTAGCTTGATGAAGCCAGGCCCAGTGAAATGGATCTGTTGAAATAAACAAAGTGAAGAACAAAAGTAAGAAAAACTGCAAATGCTGGAAATCCAAACAAAAATTAGAAAATGATGGAACCACTCAACTGGCCAGATAGTATCTGTGAAAAGAGTTTAAAACACAACTTCCTTTTGCAGTTCTGACAAAGGATCTTTGACTTGAAATATCAGTTGTGTTTCCCTTTCCACAGATGATGCCTGCCTGCTGTGTTTCCAGCACTTTGTTTTTATTAACTAAGTTCTCCACAGATTTAGAGCTCACTGTAGTTACTCTCTCCACACCACCACAGCCCCCCCCCCCGCCCCCAAGTCATCACGTCTAGGAATTTACTTATGACCAGCGGTGGCTCTTCCTTCAGCTGTCAATGTTCTAAGTTTTAGTATTTGCTCTGTAGTTCTCAAATAGTACAAAGTACACCAAGTACTAAGACTCTAGAACCTAGGTTGCTTCAGTTTTATTGGCCAATCCGCCAGGACTTTGGTGGGTACCATTTAGTAAAAGATACCTTTAAGAAAATAAAGTACATCAGTGAATGGTGACAGGACAAGAAGTCATCTGCCCTATCAAGCAATTCAGCTAGTCTCACTTTGCTGCCCTCCTTCAAAGCCCTGCAAACCGTTTCTTTGGATACCTGTCCAGTTCCCTCAGAACTAGAACCAAAAATCAGTCTCAAAATAAGGGTTCACCATTCAGGTGAGAGATGAAAACAATTTTCTTCATCCAGGAGGATATGAATCTTTAAAATTTTCTACCCAAGAGGATAGTGGAGGCTCTGTCACTGAGCATACTTAAGGCAGAGATCAATGTTTTTAGATATTTAAGTGAATCAGAGAATACACAGTTAGTGCAGGAAAGTTGCACTGATTTGAAAGATCAGATTAATCACATTGTACAGAGCAGGCATTAGGGGTCAAAGTCAAGCCGGTGTTCCACAAAGATTCATCACACCTTTCTTGTTCTTGTATCCCATGCCTCTATTTAGAAAACCCACCATCCCATTTTTTTTTAAAAAAAGCCTTTCCAACCTGCCCAATCACTTTCAATGAACCTTGCACATATAATTTAGGAAAAGGAGTTGGCTACTCAGCTCCACCTCAGTTCTGTCATTCAATAAGATCATGGCTGATCTGACTGTAACCTCAACCCCATATTCCTGCCCTCTCCAAGTAACCCTTCAACTTCTTTTCCAGAATAATTTCCTTCTGCCTTAAAAAATATTCAAAAATTCTGTTTCCTCTGCCATTTGAGGAAGAGAGTTCCAAAGACTTGTGACCCTCAATATATTTCACTCCATCCTTTGTCTTCCTTTTATAAAGATTCAAGGTCCTTTGATGAGAGGAAACATCTCCACATCCACCCTATCAAGACACCTCAGTATCTTGTATGTTTCAATCAAGTCACCCTTCACTCCCCTAAACACTAATGAACACAAGCCAAGCCTGTCCAAATTTCCACACAATACAACCCGTTACAGATATTAGTATTAGTCTAAACCTTCTTTGAACTGCTTCAATGGAGACCGATATACAAGTCCAGAAGCAGTCTCAATGCCCCATACCACTGAAGCAAAACCTTCCTGGTTTTGTGTTCAATTACCATTCTTAGCTTTCTTAACTATTTGCTGTACCTCCTTTCTAGCATATACCCCCGTTCTTATACCCCTTTTAGAACTGTGCCCTTTTCCATATATTACCTCTTCTCATTCTTCCAAACAAAATGTAGAACTACACATTTCTCAACATTAAGTTTCATCTGCCACCTAGCCACCCAATACAACTGCCATTCATATATCCCTTTGAAGTCTATTACTATACTTATTGTTCACTATGTATCCATTATGTCCATACCATCTTTCCCTCCCGCTTCCTCAGTCTAGTTTGAACGACTAATAATACCAAGGATGAGCTATGAAGAATGATAGGGAATATAAACAAGGGGCACCATTCTAAAGTACAAGAACAGGATTATATGCTTAAATCACACATTCTCAATACTGGTATAGTGAAAACATTTCAATGGAAAAATGTACACAAATCAAAATGTGCAAAGAAAAAGGTAAAATTGAGGATGTTAAACAGATTACAGGATCTCAAAAAATATTTCATTGAGAATTAGTGAATAAAATAGCTTTTAACAGCTAAATGTACTTACAAGCTCTCCATTCATCAGGATGCTTAAATGGAAATGCCAATCCATTGTCAATGGCTGCAATTTTAATGATAGGTTCTTTGCAATGTGTCCATTCAGAGTCCTATAAATACAAAACAATAGTTTTAATTTTACATCTGTAAATACTGAATGTCAATAGAATTTTTTAAAAAAATCATTGGTAATAACAATAATTTCACTTAATACCCATGAAGTAAACAAAATAAAAGAGTAACCGAGTAACCCTATCAATTTCCACATATTCCAAACAGGTATCAACCAAAGACTCAAAACCTTCCTTGAATAAAGTGACATTTCCCAACCAAGATTTCTAATGCTAATGGCATAAATGAGCTCTGATGATTGCCTGTACCATTCTGATCTGTATGTGTTTCAAGATCTCTATGTGCTTGGTCTGTTCAAATCAAGAACTGGGCTGAATGGAGTGGGTGGGTGGAAGGCATGGGAGGGGAGAAGGAAAAAGTCTCTTTTTCCCCTCCCCAGTTCCCCTTTCAGGCCACACCCCAGGTCTCCGTTCCAGTCTCCCCTTCTGCTCCTCTTAACTCCCTATGTCCCCATTCCCCCCCATGGATCTCCCTCTGGGCCTCACCTTAGTACTTTTCTTCCTCCTTTACTCTCCCTCTCCCCCCCTTCAGCTCCCCCACCACCCTATCGCCCCTACCCAAATTGCTTTTCTCTTTCTCCTTCTCCCACTACCCCGAGGACAGTCGGTTGGTCTCTCCCTCTACCATGCTGCCCCCTTTCCACCCCCTCGAGGTCAGTCACTCAGGCTCTGTGGTCCAGCGACAAAGCAACTGCTCATCTAAGTCTTTTTAAATGTACAAATGGCTTCCACCTCAGGAGCCTTTCAGGTAGTGAGATGTAGATCCTACCAAAATCTGGCTTCCATCTAATCCTATGCATTATCTTGAATTTATGTCCCCTTGTTATCAATCTATCTATAGATCCTTATTTCACCATACCTCAGCCACTAATATTTTATGTACCTTAATTAGACCATCCCTTAGCCTCCTTGTCCCAAAGAAAACAAACATAATCCTGAGAAGCTTTCATCATTAAAATTTTCCTATCCTACCAATTCCCTTGCAATTAATTGACCACTGTAAACTTCCCTGATGTGTAGTTGGGTGATAGCATGTGGGAGGAGTTGATGCAAATAGGACAGAAAATAAAATAGGATTAGTGTAAATGTGTGCTTGATGGTAAATGCAGACTTGATGGACCAAAGAGCGTTTCCATACTACGTTTATCGACATTCACATCCAAAGGCATTACTAGTCAAGTTCCCCACAATTAACGTCCTGAAATTCAAATGGACTAGTCACATATATACCATGGCTACAAGAGCATGGTAGACACTGGGTGTCCTGCTCACTCTCTGACCCCCAAATCCTTACTGTCTGCAAGGTAGAAGTAGGAGGACAACTAAATACTCTCCACTGGCTTGGATAAGTGCAACTCCAACTCTCAAAGTTGGACACCGTCCAGGACAAAGTAGCTCAAGTGGCTGACAATAAGTGGACATGAAGGATGCACAAAATATTTTATAACTTACCTCCCTATACAAATGTTTCATAGCTATATTTTGCTATAAAAACACTTGTATTTTTTCCCCATTGAAACCAAAAAAAAACATACTTCCAAGATACCAAGGTACTCTACATTATGAAAATTTCCAGAACTTACTTTATCACAAAACTCTGTTCTGTTTGCTGGTTTTTCATATTTCATTAACCAGTTATCATTTCCTCTATCTGGAGAATGGAGAGAAGAGAAACTAATCAATCTGGTACCCAATTCTTTTGTCTTGTGCCTAAATCACCAACAAAATAAAAATTAACTTCTCCAGTTTTCATTTAGATTTCCTTCAGAACTGAGTTAAGATGTTGCATAATCATTTGAGTTTCGCAGCTGTGATTGATACAGATTTGCTATTTTGATAAGTTCTATTGATGTACAGTGGAATGGTTGCATCACAGCTTGATAATGGAGGCTCCAACGCACAGGATCCAAAGAGGCTGCAGATGGTTGTAGCTTCAAACAGTGCCACAGGCACAACCCTTCCCAACACAGAGGACATTTTCAAGAGGTAGTGCCTCAAGAAGACAGCATTCATCACCAAGGACCCTCAGCATCCAGAACATGCCCTCTTCTTGTTACTACCACCGGGGAAGGAGGTACAGGAGCCTGATGAGCACTTAACGATTGAGAAAGTTTCTTTCCCATTTGCCATCAGATTTCTGAAGGGACCATGAACCCTGAACACTACCTCATTAAATATGGCAAAAAAGGAATAATTTTGTAATTTATAGCAATTTTATGTCTCTGCACTGTACTGCTGCTGCAAAACAAATTTCACATTATACAAGTCAGCGATAATAATTCTGATTCATAATAATTCCCAGATTGGCTTTCTTAAATTCTCAATCCATTTAAAACAACTAGGTGAGCAGCAAGAAATCAACAGCATATACCTTAATCAATCTCCAGGATTAATTACAATTACTTATGTAGAAACGACTGAGCCTCTTAACCTTGTTCAAACAATCGATCAATAGTTAATTTGCATCTTAACTACATTCATTCAATATTCTTTAATAGCCATTAAAAATTTTGCATTAAGCTATCCTCAATAAGTTTTTGGGATAGAGTGTCCCATATTTTCACTACCCTGTATCAAGTGTTTCCTGAACAGTTCTCAAATTGAAAATCAAAACAAAAACAGCAGGGGCTGAAAATCTGAAATTGCCAGTAATGCTCAGGTCAGGCAGTATCTGTGGAAAGAGAAAGTTAATGTTTCAAGACAAAGGATCTGATGTTTTCTCCATTTCTCTTTCCACAGATGCTGCTGGGTTTGCTAAGTGTTTCTAGCATTTTGTGTGTTTATTCCTTTTCTAAAGTCACCCATTTCTCCTTTGACTTGGGTTCTCCCAGAGGCAATAGCTTTTACCTCTAACTCCCCTAGCATAAACATTTCAAATAAATTATCCCTCAACCCTTTTGATTCAAGAGAATATCTCAATTTAACCTCTTCTGTTTTTGAATTTCACTTCCTAGCTGTCATAATTGCTAATTTTGTAAGTTATACTTTGCTCAAGTACTTCCCCTTGCATAATCTTCCTTTGGATGGGGGGGGGGGGGGGGGGGGGTGGGTGGCAGGTGGTGATGGGATAGGAAAAATAAGAGGTAGAGAAAGGCAGCAAAGTGAAACTTTGACTTATATTGCTTACTGCTAGAGCAAGGGTTTTCATTAGGATTTTCTTCCTAAACATCTTTCAGAAGCAAATATCCTCTGGGAAATACTCAGTAATGGCAGGATTTATAGCACTGCTCAAGCAATAAAGGGCATAATTTCAAGCTAGTGATACAAGGGCAACATATCAAATCCCCAAGGAAAGCTGCCAGTTTTCTCCCAGAATTCATTTTTCAGGAAGTGGCATGGCCAACATTTATTACCCATAACTAAATTCTAGAAGATGGCACCCAGACAGCTTCTCATTGGAGGGTTCCAGAATTTAGACCTTGAGTCAACGAAGCTGCCAAAATTTATTTGGCAGGTAGGGTTAAGGAAAATCATGAGAGGTTCTATAGGTATATTAAGAGTAAAAGGCTAGCTAGGGAGACAATAGGTGCCCTTGAAGATCAGCATGGCCGTCTGTGTGTGGAGCCACAGGAGATGGGCAAGATCTTTAATATTTCATCAGTTTTTACTGTGGGGAAAAAATGATAGCTGCTGAAGAAATGCAGGAAATGAGTGATGATATCCTGAACCACATACAAATTACTGAGGTATGGCAGCCTTATAACGTATCAAGGTAGATAAATCCCCAGGATCTGACCGATTGCATCCTCTGACCTCATGGGAAGGAACCATGGAGGCCCTTGCAGAGATATTTGCTTCATCTTTAGCCACATGTAGAGTTCCAGAAGAGTGGAGGGTGGCTAATGTTGTACCATTATTTAAGGGCAAAGACAAACCAGGGAACTATAGGCCTATGAGCCTGACATCAGTGGTGGGCAAGTTACTGGAGGAGATTCTGAAGGACAGGATCTATCAACATTTGGATAGGCAAGATCTAATTAGGGATAGTCAGCATGGTGATGTGTGTAGGAAATAGTGTCCGACAAATCTCACTTTTTCAAAAAGGTAACCAAGAGGAGAGATGAGTGTAGGGTAGCGGACGTTGTCTATATGAACTTTAGCAAGGCCTTTGTCAAGGTCCTGCATGGCAGGCTAGTCTGGAAGGTTAGATTGGAGAGATAGCTAATTGAAATCATAATTGGGTCAATGGTAGAAAGCAGAGTGATGGTCGAAGGTTGTTTCTCAGACTGGAGGCCTGTGACGAATGTTGTGCTGCTGGGACCTTTGATGTTCATTATTTATACAAGCGATTTGGTTCAGACTGTACTATGTACGGTTAGCAAGTTTGTGGATGATACCAAAATAGGTGG
Source organism: Pristis pectinata (assembly GCF_009764475.1). NCBI lineage: Eukaryota > Metazoa > Chordata > Chondrichthyes > Rhinopristiformes > Pristidae > Pristis > Pristis pectinata. The sequence continues at coordinate 75,636,862 of NC_067406.1, forward strand.
TTTTGTACAGAGTGAAGGTGGTTATCAAAAATTACAGGGGGATCTTGATCAGCTAGGCAAGTGGGCCAAAGATTGGCAAATAGCTTTCAGTTTGGATAAGTGTGAAGTGTTGCATTTTGGGAAGTCAAACCAGGGTAGGACTTGTACAGGGGAGTGTTGTGGAACAGAAGGACCAAGTAGTACATAGTTCATTGAAATTGGCACCGTAGGTAGACAGAGCGAAGTTGTTGTTTGGCATGCTGGTCTTTCAGTCAGGGCATTTAGGAGGAGGGACACTATATCACAGTTATACATGTGATTGGTAAGATCACACTTGGAGTATTGTGTACAGTTTTGGTCGCCCTGTTATAGGAAGGGCATCATTAAACTGGAAAGAGTGTAGAGAAGATTTACGAGGATGCTGCCAAGACTCAGGGCCTGAGTTACGGGGGGGGGGGGGGGGGGGGGGGGAGAGAGGTTGGGCAGGCTAGGACTTCATTCCTTGGAACATAGGAAATTGAGGGGTGACCTTATTAGAGCTGTATAAGATAGGGTGAACACAGCCTTTTTCCCAGCAAAGGGGAACTAAAAACTAGGAGGGCATAGTTTTAAGGCAAGAGGTGAAAGATTTAAAAGGAACCTGACAGGCAACTTCTTCATTACAGAGGGTGGTGTATACATGGAATGAGCTGTAAGAGAAAGTGGTTGAGGCAGGTACAATAACAGTTAAAAGACATTTGGATAAGCACATGGATAGGAAGGGTTTAGAGGGATGTGGGCCAAGCACAGACAAATGGAACTAGCTTCGTGGGCACCATGGTTGGCACGGATGAGTTGGGCTGAAGGGTCTGTTTCCAAGCTGTATCACTGACTACATTTCCAAGAGTGGATGGAGTGCAGCTTGGTAAACAACCTGCAGTTGGTTGCATTCCCACGTGCCTGCTCTTATCGTCCTTCATGGTGAAGGAGGCAGGTTTGGGAGCTGCTGTCAGAATAGTCCAGATTAGTAACTGCTTACCATCTAAGTAATGTAATGCACTACACCACCAATGAAGGAAGTAGACTTTTAGGATGGTGAATCATGTGTCAATCAAGCAGGCTGTTGCAAAATGGGTATCCTGCTTGAATGTCTTTAATTTCGTAAATGTGGAAGAACTGTAGACCAGTATCAGAACACATGCTATCCTTCAGGCAAAGGAGTCACACCACTCCTAATTTAAAACTTGAGTTCCACCAACTGGTTGAATATTCATATTACCACAGTTTGCCAAAGAGCTACATTAACTAGAAATGGACAATAAATGCAGGGATGACATTTTGTAAATTTTGCACATGCAATATAGCAACAAAAGCATCTTTGAGTTTTCATTGTCACACACAGAAAGCTCCAGGTTTAGGTTCTGGAATTTTCACACTACTAGACACACTGGCACTATTTATAACCTGACAGGCATGATAATGGATATTTAGTCAAAAAATGCAATGTGTTAAATATAAATTTTTATCAGAATGCATTATATTCCCAGAACATTTTATACATCCAAAGAGAGGCTTATTGCATCTGATGCATTGCCAATGCATTTAACTGATACACTAGATTTCAAAAAAAGCTAAGAATTGCAGGAAAAAGATCAAATCATTAAGTCCAGCACTATTTTTAAAATTGCTGCAGCCAAACCTGAAGGATAGAATCAGTGAAATATAAAACATTTAGTCCAACAAAACTTAAATGGTATAAACAAATTCCAAGGCTAATCAGTTTCTCTGAAATACTTAAAATAGCAATGCTCATATTCCAACTTTAAATGATTTTGTTTACCTGTATTTCTGATGATGTAATCTAGGATCACCAGCTTCTCAAACTGGGACTGAAACTGCTTGCGAGTATTTTCTGGCAATGGGTCGGTTTCAAATTTTCGAAGCCAGTAGTCAGCTTCTTTGTAATTTTCTACAAAGAGCTGAAAGGAGCCAACCTAAAGAAGTGGAATACTGTCAACCATCCAAAAAATATTTAAGTTTTGTTCTTATGCCTGCTAGAAAGCCCATTTAGGAATATTATAAATGCTGTGGAAGAAAAGGTCAAGAAATATCCAGCAACAAATTCATACAGTACTTAATTAATGAACCACATGGATCAACAAGCAGAAGAACATTTTCAAACATTTAAACCATGGGGAAAACAAGTAACTGTGGAAATCAAATCTGATTGAACACACTGGCATTGTAATGATGGATCAGGTCATGTTTTAAAGGTCTCAAATCACTGCACTAATATACTAAACCAAAATCTTATTATATTAATGCAAATTATCATCATGCACACTGGTTCTTTTTGGTCTGTGCACCTGGCTACTAAGTATAACTATACTATAGTTATGTGCCTGGGATCTCTTTTTTTTTGGGTGTTATATTTTAAAAGCTCTGCCACACAATATATACCAGCGAACATTCTGTTCCTTTAAAGTTCAGAAATGAGTTGGTGGGACATAAAAAGGTAACAGCAGCAATGACTACCCAATCTTGGGCTGAAACCATACTGTTTCTTCTAAATGTGTTATACCCATAATATCAACTACATACTGTACATCTAAAGTACAAATTGCTTTCAAATTAACTTATTGTGTTTGCATACTAAAGCACACAGTATGAAGTAACAAAAATGAGTACTGAAGTTCAAAGTGTCATCAGAAGATTTAAATTAATACCTTGGGAGGTAGTCCAATCCTATGAAACCTGCGACCAACTTTTGGCACTTTTTCTAAAGCATATTTCTTTCCTCTGGATTTTGCTCGATCTATTGCACTATAGTTGAATGTTTCACTTGCAAGCCAAACTACCTAGGTAAAAAAGATAAATACAAGTTTAAAAGTGGGCTCATAAGGTTCATTCTGAAAATAATGCAGAAAGAAAATGATTCCAAATTCACATCATAGGATAGATGCTTTTGAAAAGCACTCAAGATGGAACAAAAAAGGATTCTGATTACAGCAGATTGCACTCATCTCTATGAAACTTACGATTTTAAGAGAACTCTTGTACTTGAAAACATTGACACTGTGTTGAATTTGTAGCTTTACATGGGAGCCATCTGCTGGAATCAAGTGAACTTGCATATGTAGAGTTATGTTAAAATGGCGATATAATGAAGGAAGTTTACACGGGGGAGGGGGCACGCACGTGGACAAATCAAAAGGCCTCCTTAAAAATATAAGCTCTCAAACTTAAATTAAATTGCTAATAGAATTACAGGCATTCAGAAAGTGACTGCTTCCTAATTATGGATTGGACAAGGGAGGTGAAAGGCACTACAGGCAAATCAGATGGAGTGCTGGGTCTAAGTTTGCTTCTATGAGAGGTGGGATACGGAACTACAAGCAGGAAGAAGTTGCAAATATAGCGAAAGATCACATATTTGTAAACTCTGAATTCAATACACTGGAGCTATGAATTCAATGTACTGTAGGTCAGAAAGGATGGAGATAAGCAGTGGTAACGTGAACTAGGATTTGTAATGTTTGAAGGATGAAAATTTAGAAAGTAGTGAGGCAATGATAACAATCAAGCAATGACCAGATATGTGGTAGATCTTCACGAAACAGAAGGGCATCCAAATCTGGAAATCAGTAGACATTTGCAAATATACATGGTAAAATGAAAGACAAAAATAGGCTTTTAAAAAATACAACATTGATAATATAGTATGAACCAAGATAAAGTTCAGAAAGGTCTTAAAAGAAGGTAATGAAAGGAGGAAGAAATAGATTAAACACCAATATGAAAGACAACTCAAAATTCTGTTGTCCACTCTTTTACTTTGTTGACAAAATAAAAAGATAGTTAAAAGTAGGAACCAATAAGGAATATTTTCTTGTGGAGGCAACAGCTCTAGCTTCAGAACAGTTTTTATTACAAGTCTGTTTGCAGCTGGCACAAAACATGGCTCAATTGGGATAACAAGTTTCATTCTGGACACTAGGATTTATAAAAGATGGAGGAAGTAAATCTGAACAAAATTTGATTCTGCAAGAATGATCAGTATGAAATGTAGTGGTAACACTGGTGCATTGAATGTTTCTCTTCACTGATTAGGGATAAAGTCACATTACTTAACAAGCTGAGGGTGCTTCACTTATTATGTAGCTTTATAAAATTTGGCAAGCTCATGATGAAAAATTTATGCTAACACCGGCAAAATTTAAAAAGGTGATGAAAACTGATGGTTACTTTTAATTTGAAATGCAGAGGCAAATGTTAAAATATCACGTTACATCATGTATTTAATCAGGAACTTAGATTTGCAATTCAGAATACTGATTTTACGTTTATTCTAAGTAGTGAAATTAATCTGTTATGTAACATCCAATAGTAAAGCAATTTATTTTGAACAAAACATTTGGATAGATAATAGAAAAATATGCAATATGCATGCAATATCATTTTAGTTGTGCCAATCTGCAAGAGGACAACATTGACCCATAGATGCCATCATAGACTGCATATTTTAGAAACCAAAAACAGATTATTTCCCCTCATTTTCTCCGCCTTTTAAGTAATTTGGGCTAGGTTCCACGTCATGCTCTGGCATTATTTCTTCCAAAACCCTTTTTCTCTTAAGAAAAATCAAATTACATGAAATGACTGTGCCTGATGAATTTAATCATCTACCTCAGAACCAAAAATTCTTTGACTGGAAACAACTTCTGCAAATTCTACCATGCTCAAGTAACCAAGGAAGAATAATAGGAGCGAAATTCTTTAGAGGTCAATCATATTACAAATAGAGGCTCATATAATATTAAAACAAAATCCAAGTTTCTAGTACTTTCTCAGAAATGTAACAGAAGGTATAACAAATGACAGAAATGACAACAAAAACAGGACTTAAAGGGTATAAAGAATTATATACAATTCTGCCAATCTAGAAAGCCAACTGCATTGGTAAAGAGTTCTTCCACAGAGTAACCCAATACCCAGACACACATTTCAATAATCTCCATGATAAAAATTACCTTTGTTTTTGGTACAACTCCCAATCCCAGTTTTTCATCTACAAGGTAAGCACCAGCTTCTGACAAGTAACCTTGATTAGGTATGAGACAACCACGGCCAAAACAACACGGACAGCAGATCTTGTGGAAAAATTTTGTCCATTTGGGATTTAATTGCCCATAAGGTTCTTCTGTTTTTGGTTTGAAAACTCCAATAATTTTCTGAAAAGTGATCACATTTAAACAATGTCAAACATGACTTGATTACATTTAAACATTTATGTCAAACATAATCACAACAAGCAGCTGAAATTTTGTATCCGATATTTAAGACTAAAAATAAATGCAATTACAAAATTAACAAAACTAGAGAGACTTGGATTTCCACAAATTATTGGACAAGGTTATGTTTTCTTTTTGGATATACTATTTTACAGAGAAAAAGCCCAAAACGAAGCAGAACAGTTGCAAAGATGGCTAGAAATTGGTTTCCAAATATACTTCAATTTAACAAAAAAAAGAGGAAACCAGAGGCAAATTGTTTAACTGCATTAAGATTCAGAGTGACTAAAATGAAAAACAATTTTAACAGATTTAAGACATTTCCACTTACAGGAATATACTTAAAGGGAACATGAAATAGATGACAATGGATTCCGTCTGGCTATATAGGTTATTTAAGCCAAGTAGAGATGGGCGAACCAGGAAGCACAAATATTACTTTACAAGGGGCAAGATATATTTGAGGCTAGAAATGCCTCGTGTGGCTGGATGACACATTTCAAGATATTGACACCATATGCAACAGTTTATTACCAGTATTTGGATGGGCTCATGCATAGAAAAAGCTTAGAAAGAAGTGGGCCAAAGGGGACTACTCAAGGAAGGCACCTTGGTCAGCATAAATGAGTTGAGCCAAAGGACCCATTTCCGTACTGTATTACCCTGGGATTTTAAGCTTCCCAGGTTGTTTCTTGAAAGAAAGTTGATGTTGTTTTATCACCCCATGCCTACCTGATTGCCTATACAACCCAAACTCCTAAATCCTATGGGGAAGTTCATTGTGCCACCACACCTATACATTGTCAATATGAAGAACCAAAGCCATGTATTTATATAATAAAATCAATGTACAATAGAAAACTTTATATATTAGGGCTAAAACAATACAGAGGATGAAACAGATACGCAGAAATGGATTGGGGTGACAAGATCTGAGTGTTTGGCTTCAAGCTAGCCCACTTCCATTGATGAAAAAGTTGGTAGATACTAAGTACAAAAAGGCCTGAAACATCAAACTGACATCAAACAATCACAAAGTGGATGAGTGTATTGGGGCAGGGGTGGACAGAATTGTCTGTCTTTATAAATGAGGCTAAAAATATGTAAATGTTAAAAACTAAAATGGCAAACATGACTGGTCACTCCATACAACATTGGCCTGCAATTCAATAACGGGCAAATGACAGCAATTTTTTTCTGTAACAAAATAAGATTTTTTCAAAAAAGGATCTAGAAGAAAAGTTATGCTGGAAGGTTAGTGTGAAAACTAAATGACAGATTAACCATTTACATATAAAAGTATGGAGCTGGGATGTTAACTAATTAGGCTAATAAATAACCTAGTTAGTGATTATTCATAACAGTCTGGCAAGTCTCATCGAATGCTTTACAATATTCTTGGCATCAAAAATTCACTTTTGTTAAGCAGAGAGTCCCCTTCCTTCAGATTCCTTATAGCAGGAAATATTTTCCAAAAGTTACTCCACTCGTCTCCATGCATTGTTTAGTTGCTAGTTTAGATTGATGTTGTAAGTTTTCTTCTATTTGATGGGATGAGGAGACATTGTTGATGCTTTGTTCATGGGTCATATATCCTATAGAGGGTACTCCACTGATTCTAACAAATTTTATGAGCGAGTTACAAGCACCATTTGGTTACAATAGAGGGCAAAAAATTGAGATTATATGAAAAAGGCTGGTGAAAATAATTTTACAGTCAAACAATAGAGAAAGAAAATGTTTTGCATCTATCTGGATGGTAATGAATGCCAGCACTTCATTGTGAAAGGAGAAAAATGTTAGCCTTCTGTGTCAATACTTTGTTTTACTCAAGACTTTAGTTCTATGCTTACAGTATCTAGTTTTCTAATCCAAACAATTATTTGCATAAATCAACATTATGTCACAATTTATAAAACTCAAACCTCCTATATGGCATGTTTGATCGGGAGACCAAGACTGCCCCAGATTAGATACTTTGACTTGAGCTACCTGATGCTTGACAGGAGACAATAAGCGCAAATTAAAAGAATAAGGCCAAAGTCTTAACTTCTTTCCTCAAAAACCTCTTTGGCTGCTGGCTCTTAAGTAAATGGGCCACGATGAATGAGCACACAAAAGGCAAATAGAATAAATTATTTAAAAAAAAATCACACTGAGTAACTTCAAAATATTTTTAGCTCCAAAAGGAGGAAAAATAAACAAGTTTCATTTATAAAGCATCTTCAACAGGGTAAAATATCACAAGACAAATCAAATAACAGTTATCAAACAAGACACAACCCAACACTACATGATGAAACATTAAGTGTGAAGAACAATTGCTTCAGAGGTAACTTTTAAATAGAGCCTTAAAAGGAGGAAAGAAAAGCAGAGAGGCATAGCAGTTTAAGAATGGATTTCTAGAGTTAGAACATCCGTAGTTGGAAGTAGAGGCTGCTGCCACACAGTGCCAGAGATCCAGGTTCAATCCTGACCTCGGAATTAGAATTAGTTTATTATTGTCACTTGTACCAAGGTACAGTGAAAAACTTGTCTTGGATACCATTCATACAGATCAATTCATTACACAGTGCATTGAGGTAGTAGTCTGTGTTGCATGTTCTCATTGTCACCATGTAGATTTCTTCTGGATGCTCCAGTTTGCTTCCATGTCCCAAAGGCATTCAGATAGGTAGGTTAACTGATCATTGCAAATTTCCCCAAGTAGATGAGTGATAGTATCTGGGGGAGTTAATGGGAATGTAGGGAGAACATAAGGGGTTAACAGGATTAGTGTAAATGAGTAGTTGATGGCTGGCACAGACTCAGTGGGCTGAAGGGCCTGTTTCCATTTTGTACCTATGAGCTATTAATAATTGAAAGGTTAATTCACTAATGGATAAGGTGCCAGAATTAGAGGTACACCAACATAGGAGGTCTAAAAGGCTGATATAGATTAGAGATAGTGAGAATCAAGGCCATGGCAGAATTTGAAAACAAAATGTAATGATTTTAAAAATCAAGGTATTGCTTAACCAGAAGCCAATGTAAATCAGCTAGCGTGACAGGTGAACAGGGTTTGATGGGATTAGGACACAAGCAATCGAGTTTTAAAAAGTTTCACAGAATACAAAATGCATGATGGCATCTAAGCTTTGAAACTATCCCAAGTAGTTGTTTTAAGATTAACTATCTATGCTATAGGAGTGAAAATGATACAAGATGTCCTCTCAAGAAATTGACCATCTTTTATTTGACTATCAGACAGCCATGAGAAACCCTTGGAGCTTTGATTGCAGTAGATGTAATTAGATCACAAAAACAGGGGGACGGAAGATAAACAATGCTGGAAGATGTACAACAATGTAGTTGAGATCAAGACAGAACAGGTAGTCAGTTTTGCTACAAACTAGAAAGTCTAGTAATATGAAATTATTGAATTCAATGCAAAGTCCCAAGCACTGCAGCATGGATGGTTGGAAGATGAGATTCTGCTCCTTGAGCTTGTATGAGACAAAATTTAAAGGCAGAGAGGTCAGAATGCCTTCAATACTCTTGTGAAATACCACTGAAGTTAATGCATGGCAGGCACAGTAGTATAGCAGTTAGCGTAACACTATTACAGCGCCAGCGACCAGGGTTCAATTCCGGCCACTGTCTGTAAGGAGTTAGTATGCTCTCCTTGTGTCTGAGTGGGTTTCCTCTGGGTGCTCCAGTTTCCTCCCACATTCCAAAGACGTACAGGTTAGGAAGCTGTGGGCATGCTACATTGACACCAGAAGTGTGGTAACACTTGTGGGCTGCTCACAGAACACTATGCAAAAAAGATGCATTTCATTGTGCGCTTTGATGTACATGTGACAAATAAAGATATCTTATCTTAATTAAGCAATAGCTATACCTGGAAATCAAAACTTCGTTATTTTGAGTTACATTCAAATCCTTATGACCAGAGCAGATTCCTTGCTCAAGCAAGCTACCTCTATCCCTATATAATGAAAGAGCTGCTAATCGTTCAATTGGTGAACAAAGAGGGCATATACAAAAATCTTGGCTGAAGGCATGTGACTCAGGTAGACTTTTAAAAGCAAAGTAGTGAGGCAGAGATTATTTGCCTATAGATAATAACAATTGATGTATGAATCATTTTGAAACCAGGTGTTAACTAGAACAAAGGGGATGAATTGAACAGTGTATGGCACTTAGGGGATTTCAGTGTAAACTCAAATCACAAAGCAAGAGGGATAAACTATGCAGACACAAGAGTCTGCAGGTGCTGGAATCTGAAAGCAGCAAACAATTTGCTGGAGGAACTCAGCAAGTCAAGCAGGATCTGTGGGAGGAAAGGAATGGTCAATGTTTTGGGTTGAAACCCTGTATAATTGGATAAACTATGCAAAGCCTCAGGAGGAGAACCTGGTTAGTAAGATACCATAGAACTTGAAAGGCTATATATAGTGGCCAACTAGAAAGTGGTGGAAGAAGTGTACAGCATTGGGAGAAAAAGTTAAGCCAAGGTGGGAATTTTAGAGGAAGGGTATAGTGACTTAGTTTTGGAGGCTACAAGATGACACAGATTCAATAATTTAAAAAGTTATTATTTTTAAATTATAACAATTTAATTATATTAATTTAAAAAGTGAGCCTCATTTCTTCCTGGACTATTCATGTGGGTAAACTTCATCCAATATTTACAATTACAGTGGAAGATCTTCTAGTCAGAGTATTACAGCACGGAAACAGGCTCTTTGGCCCAACTGGTCCATGCCGACCACAGCAACCTCCCTGCTAGTCCCAGTTGCCCGCATCTGGCCCATAACCCTCCAAGCCCCTCCTCTCCATGCATCTATCCAAATGCCTCTTAAATGTTGCAATTGTACCCACCTCAACCACTTCCTCTGGCAGCTCATTCCAGGTACTCACTACCCTCAAAAGTTACCTCTCAGGTCTCTTTTAAATCTCATCCCTCTTACCTTGTATCTGTGCCCTCTAGTTTTGGACTCCCCAATCCTAGGAAAAGATTATGACCGTCCACCTTATCCATACCCCTCATGATTTTACAAACTTCTATGAGGTCACCTCTTATTCTCCTCCGCTCAAAGGAATAAAGATTCAGTGTTTCTACGTATCCATGTTTCTACCTGAAACATAATGCTCTACCGATACTGCCTAACCTACTGAGTACACTGGCACCTTGTTTAGCACTATTCTGGAGAGGGCCAATTCATTTCAGCACCCTTAGCCCTCCAACTGAAAACTTACAGCTAAGTATTCCCCTTGCTCTTTAAAAAAAATCCCACTCTGGCTGCTGTACTGGAAACCTGGCACATGTCTGCCCTCCACTGGTACTCCTGTAGCAAAGAATTTCCCTAAGCTTGATGTGGGGATCTGCCCAAGGGCAGGTCAGTGCAAGCCAGGTCGCCAATCAATGCTGAGATGTGGGGCTGCAGTGGTTGCTTCACATGCTTACAGACCAACCAAATCCTATTGTCTCTCTCATCACCTCCTCGTCTTTCTTTCCAATCTTTTTATTAGTTTCCAAACTTTTTATTAGTTTCCAAATTAATACAGATTAATAGATAATATCGACGTTTGTACATGTAATACAAAGAGATCAGGAGAACAATCATGGCATAGATAACCAAAGAATAATATAAAAAACTGTAGATCCCACAATCTCTTAGTAAATGAATATAATATTAAAGAAAGGAAAGAAAAAGATGTGTATATAAAAAGAAAAAATCCCCAAATCAATAAGAAAAATTATAAACAATATATCAAACCAAACTAAAAAGAAAAATTTCAAAAACAAGAAAGACTGGACTGAAATTTCTCAATAGAAACAGAGCAATATTATGTCGTCAACTCAGTTCCACTAAATTGGAAAGTTATTGAAGAGGGATCTATATCATGTGAAAATATTGAATAGATGGACTCCAAATATCTTCAAATTTAAGTGAAGGATCAACAGTACCACTCCTAATTTTTTCCAAGTTTAAACACGATATAGTTTGAGAGAACCATTGAAAAGTAGTAGGGGGTATTGGATCCTTCCATTTAAGCCATTAATGTAACAAAGACAATCATACAGTAAGCGGAAGCAGATAAATGGTCAGACTATCCTTGGTAATCCAAAAATTGCAGTGATAGGGTGAGGTTGTGAATCAATATTCAATACAGTTGAAATAATGTTAAAAATGTCTTTCCAGTATTTTTCCAAAAGAGGACAGGACCAAAACATGTGTCAGAGAAGCCACATTCGATTTACGTCTGTCACATATAGGATTTATGTGGTGATAAGAACAGGCTAGTTTATCTTTGGACGTATGGGTCCTGTGAACTACCTTAAACTGTATCAATGAGTGTCTGGCACACATTGAAGATGTATTAACTAAATGAAGAATTTTCTTCCATGTCTCTGTAGGTAAAGATGTTTGGAGTTCACTTGCCCATTCATTCTTAATTTTGTCCAGTGATTTTGGACGTATTTTCATAATTAAATCAGATTGCTGCTATCAAGCCCTTCTGATAAGGATTAAGACCTAAAATTTTTTCCATAATTTCAGTTTTGTATGGTGTCAGAAAAGAGGGTATAGCAGCTTTAAAAAAATTTCTAATCTGCAAATATCGAAAACCTCCTCTTAGAGGTGATGGAAACACTTGTTCTCCCCCTCTTTGTTAAGCTTCACAGCTCTCCCCACACTAGAAATTGCTCTGCGGGAATAAAAATGAGAGGATTAGAGAACCAAAATGGAGACACAAGAAAGATTGTAGATGCTGGAAATCTGGAACAACACACATGAAGAACTCCACAGATTAGGCAGCATCTATGGAGGGAAAAGAACAGTCCACATTTCAGGCCAAGACCCTTCATCAGTCCTGAAGAAGGATTAGAGAAGCCATAGGATTTGAGCTACTGTCAACACATGGAATAGATGCAGGCAGTTCTACCATGGACCACCCTCAATGCTGGCCAGGGCACATCACTGAGCTCCACATCTCAATGCTGAGCAGTTGCAGTTCTTGCCCTGGCCAACACCACAGGAAGCCTCTCCACACAGCATCATGGCAATTCATTGCTGTAAAAGTGCCAGTGAAGGTCAGAGGTTCATGCCAGATTATCAGCATGGTAGCACTGTCAAGAGCACATTATATTTACTATATAGATGCCTTTTGACATCAATTCTATTAATGCTGGAATTCTTGGGAATGCATCTTGAGCACCAAGAAACTGATGTACTGCCAGCATTCTCTATCTATGCTAGTGGGTACACACCCCATTGTAATACTAGGTCAAAGCAGAAACTGTAGTCTACAAATATACAGAACCGCTCTTACTACCCAGTCTTCATCCCAATGCATGTATATTTCAGGGCTACAAAAGGAACGTTTATACATGGTAGGCAACATAATATTAATAGTTTGGTAGTTTTACCACAGCAGCAGAGCAATAGAATTTTTGGACTGCATATACAATCATTATTTAAGAATGAGATCTAAAGTCTGCCCCCATCTCAGATAACAGTTCTTATCTTGGTATACAGTCATATGCAACTTGATCTCAAAGTTTAGAAAGCATCTTAATCTGGTAATTCTGTTATGACAACAGAGCCTTGGAGTCGTAGTTGCTTAGCACAGAAATGGGTCCTTCAGCCCACCACATCCATGTGACCTTTTTGACCACATTAAGTCCAGATCCTTCTAAGCCTTGCCTATGCTTATCTAGATGTCTCTTGAATGCAGTGATTGTATCCAACTCCACTAATACCTCTGGCAGCAACTTCCAGTTATCAACCACTAAAAAAAAAATTCCCCTCAAAGCCCCTTTAAAACTCCTTCCTTTTACCTTAAACCTATGCCCTTTTGTTTTTTTATACCCCTACCATGGGAAAAAGATTCAGAGTATCTACCCAATCTAGGACTCTTATAATTATATATACCTCTAACAGGTCACCCTTCAATCTCCTGCACTCCAGGGAAAACAAACCCAGTTTATCCAATCTCTCCCCATAACTGAAGTCCTCCAATCCAAGCAATATCTGGTGAATCTCCTCTGAACTCTCTCCAGCACAACCATATACTTCCTATAGTGTTGTGACCAGAATTGCACAATACTCCAAGTGCAGTCTAACCAGTGTTTTGTGAAGTTGCATAATAATTACCCAACTTTTATGATCTTTACCCTAACCTATGAAGGCAGGCATGCCTTCATCACCCTATCTACCAGTTGCCACTTTCAGGGAACTATGGACTTGAACCCCAGAGTCCCCGTTTATCAACATTCCATAGCACCCTATCATTTAATGTACCCAACTTCCCAAAATGCATCATCTTACACTTGGCAGCATTAAACTCCAATTGCCAATGCTCTACCCAGCTTTCCAACTGATCCATATCCTGCTTTAACCTTAGTCAACCTTCCTTGCTATCCACACCAACAACTATATCTCCAAACTTACAAATCATACCTCATACATTGACATCCAAGTCATTGACATTTATCACAAACAACATGGGTCCCAGCATGAATCTCAGTGGTTTACCACTGAACACAGACTGACAATCAGAAAAACATCCTTCCATCATTACCCTTTGCCTATCACCAAGTCAATTTTGGATCTAATTAGCCAGCTTACCTTGGATCCCACATGCCTTAAGCTACTGGACCTTGTCAAATGACTTACTGGTCCACACAGAATAACTAGAGTCATGCCTTCAATCATCTATTGTTATATCTAATACAAATATTTTTTTCTCATTTTTTCAAAACTCAAATTCAAAATTAAATATTAAACAATATACAGAACATAATTTGCAAATTTTGACTGGGTTAATCAAATTCATTGTCAAACAATCTCCAAACCAACACTGTCACACACTGATTTTAATGCTGTTGATCAACTATCTAGATTTGCAGAGAAACCTTTGAGCATATACTGTACATCTTGAAAGTAGCTACAGAAAAACAAACTTAGAAGTAATTAAAATGAAACTATATCATGTTTAAACTTGGAAAAAATTAGGAGTGGTACTGTTGATCCTTCACTTAAATTTGAGGGAGTTTGGAGTCCATTTATTCAATATTTTCACATGATATAGATCCCCTTAGAATAACCTTTCAATTTAGAGGAACGGAGTTGATGACATAATATTGCTCTGTTTCTACTGAGAAATTTTAGTCCAGTTTTTTTTTTGTGTTTTTTAAAAATTTTTTTTCTTTAGCTTAGTTTGGTTTGATATATTGTTTACAGCTTTTCTTATTGTTCTGGGTTTTTCTTTTTTTTATATTTTATAATAAATTATATTCATTCACTAACATATAATTGGATCTACAGATTTTTTTTATACTCTATTGTTCTTTACGATTATCCATGTCATGATTGTTCTCCTGATCTTTGTATTACATGTATAAACATTGATATATTAATCTGTATTAATTTGAAAACTAATAAAAAGATTGAAAAAGAAAGTAATTAAAATGGATGTTACATTCAAGAGCTTACAGTTCAGTTTTGTGTTCACATGCCACAGGATTCTTCAGCTGATGATTACTCCAATAGAGATAGTACCTTGCAACTTGACCCCTGTAATTGCTGTCAAAAAGTAGTAATTATGATATAATGTCAATTGACTACTTTCAGTTAATAACCCAAACAATAAAATGAATGATAGCTCCAACAAAAATAGAATCACAGAATGGTTACAGCATGGAAGGAGACCACTCAGAATAGTACAGAATTTATGCAAGAGTTGTTCCTACTATCCTGCCCACATCCCAATCTTGCAAATTCTTTCCTTTCAGATATTCCTTCAGTTCCCCTTTAATCATTACATTTCAAACTGCCACCACCACTAACTCATTACATAAAAAGTATCACATAGCTTCTGGCTTTTTTGCCAACTACCTTTATGCCATGTCCCCTTCACCAATGGGAACAGTCCCTTTCTATCCCTAAATTTTAAATACTGATATCAAATCCCCTTCCAATCTGCTCCAAGGAAAACTACTCAAGCTATTCCAAACTCAAATTGTTCAAACCTAGAATTATTTTGGCAAATCCCTTCTGCATTCTCTCTGAAGCCTTCACACCTCTCCTAGCCCATGATACCTAGCTTTCAAAATATGGACCAGTGTGTTATTGTAGTTGATCTCAGCTTCCTTGTTCATGTACTCAATGGCTCTATTAATAAACACAATGATCCTATGTGCTTTTTTTAAAATCACTTTTTCAACCTGCCAGGGTATTCAAAAACAAAAATGTGCATATATACCATCAAATCTGTGCCCTGGTGCTCTTTTTAGAATTGTGCCTTTTGTACCAGATTCTTGATGATAAAAGTGCACAAGTTTTTTTTTGACGATTCTACCACACAACAATATTTATAAGGCTAAATAATGAAGTTAAAATTTAGGTAAACAACTCGTCCAATTTTAAGAATGTGATTCAGAAAAAAAAAGTGAGTATTTAAAACAGAAACAGAAAGTGCAGGAATAACTTGACCAGTCAAGCAGCAACCATGGAAGGCAAAACCAGCCTACAGTTTGGGTCAGGGACCCTTAAGAACTGGGGATGAGTGGAGCTGTTGTAGTTTTCTGAAGAGCTTGGAGAGAAGTGAGTTGCAAGACAAAAGACTATATGAATTGAAAGTACAATTAATCCAAAGTAATTTGCTAAAAAGCCAACTTAATTTCTTTGCAGAAAGACCAGTGTTAAAAAGTACTCTAAGATTTTATTTAGCATAATTTTCTGATTCCAAATAGCAGAATTCAAAAACAATGCAAATTTTCAGTCAAGTAATGGTTATATTTTCGTCCTTCAGAAATAGATAGAGCATTCCTGATGCTGCTAAGAGGAAACACTTCATCTTTTTAATATAGGGCAGGCAACTTAGGTGTACTTTTTGCTCAAAAACGGCTTTCAAATGTGACCCAGTTAACAACCATTCAACATACTTATCAAAAGAATCTAACTCTACACGTGACAACAAGATTGCCACGGATTTTTTTTAAACATGAAATAATTTCATACTGAAATAAAGTTTCAAATTGATTTCATATTCAAATATCTTTAAAAGCTGTCAATGATTTCAGATTTAAATACCTTAAATGGCATTAACATGAGACAACAATGCTTAAACAATGGTATTTAGGATTATCTGGGTATGTTACTACATTAGTATCTCAGAAGCTTTAACTAATTATCTCAAATCCCACCATGACAGCTGGGGCATCTAAATGCAGTTGATTAAATAAACTGGAATAAAAATTAGTATAGGTTTATTATTGTCACTTGTACAGTGAAAAACTTGTCTTGCATACCATTCATACAGATCAATTCATTACACAGTGCATTGAGGGTAAAAACAATAACAGAATACAGAGTGAAGTGTTACAGCTACAAAGGAAGTGCAGTGCAGGTAGCAAGATCATAAGGTAGATTGTGAAGTCAAGAGTCCATCTTATCCTATAACGAGGAAGGGTTAAGAAATTGTGACCATACAGACAACTACTGAAAAAAATACCACACACACAAGCCCGACTCAAGACCAGGTGATTACTGTGTCTGGAACTTGATTGTAAGCCAGCTGTCCTTGTACCTTAGACATCCTAATTGAAATCGGTGTAGTTGCATTGTTTAAGTATGTGACAAGGACTGTATAAATTAATGTCTGCCCCTCTGTATTGTGGAGACCTCCGATAAAGACTTTGCATGAGAGTTAGGAGAATTCTTCCTGGCAGTATACTGCTAATAAACGTGTTTTAACAGAATTAATCTGTGGCACTGTGACTTTGCAGCAGGCAGGAGTGGGAACTTAAAATTGGGATGACAATAAGGGAACCATTCAATAGTCTTATCACTGTGGGATAGAAGTCCTTGAGCCTGGTGGTATGTGCCCTCAGGCTCCTGTATCTTCTGCCTGATGGGAGAGGAGAGGAGAAAAGAGAGAATGACCCAGGTGGGTGGGGTCTTTGATTATGCTGGCTGCTTCAAGGCAGCAAGAGGTATAGACAGAGTCCATGGAGGGGAGGCTGGTGTCCATGATGCGCTGGGCTGTGTCCACAACTCTCTGCAGTTTCTTGCAGTCCTGGGCAGAGCAGTTGCCATACCAAACCGTGATGCATCCAGATAGGATGCTTTCTATGGTGTTTCGATGAAAGTTGTTGAGTGTCAAAGGGGACATGCCAAATTTATTCAGCCTCCTGAGGAAGTAGAGGTGCTAGTGAGCTTTCTTGGCTGTGGCATCTACGTGGTTGGACCAGGACAGACTATAGGTGATGTTCACTCCTAGCAAATTGAAGCTCTCGACCTCAGCACCATTGATGTGCAGGTAAATGTACACCGCCCCCTTTCCTGAAGTCAATGACCAGCTCTTTTGTTTTGCTGACATTGAGGGAAAGGTTATTGTCATGACCCCATGTTGCTCAGCTCTCCATCTCTTTCCTGTACTGATCGTTATTTGAGATAATACGTTTAGAGTCAGGAGCCTGCTGCCCTCAAAATCTTGCCTGCTTGTGACTCCAGTCCCTTAGCACCTTGACTCTTAACTGCAATTTGAAATGGCATAGCAAATCAGTTAAAAAGCAGCAATGGATGGACAATAAATACTGGCCTTAGGAGTGAAACCCACATCCCACAAATGAACAAAGAACTTCTTAACACACACAAGATTGACTTCACTTTTGTGTGTGAAATGACAAATTGTAAGCCTTCAGCTATTTAAAATCATACAATTCCATCCTCTGAAGCACTGGTGATGGTAAAAAGGATTCACAGATTCCAACATGGGAAATGTTTATATGTCCAGAATCTTAGGATTATGATTACAGTCAAAATACTATTTTTATTAAATGAAGTTCTGGGACTTACTTCTATCACTTTCCATTATTTTAAAGTCATGACACTCCTTTATTTCCATTAATCATAAGATTTATGATTACTAGTCTTAACGGAATGCATAGCAAGCTGCACTAGATGATGCTAAGATGCATGATATTTAGAATTGCAATAGGAAGGGTAAGTTTTAGTTATGAGGAAGACAGTACTGCCTTTTGGGACCACTCAGAAATGAAAGCATTAGGCAGCAGGAATCTAGATGCCATGAAGTTGGGGTCCTGAAGTTAAAGGGAATGAAAGTACATGGAGCTGTTTTAATTAGGCATCACCATGGAAGGGCCATGACTTGACATCTAGATGTTTTGTTTATTTCACTGGTGAATTGTTTGATGCCAGCGTGCAGAAAGGAGTTAAAAAGCACAAACAGGGACAAATGTAAATGAGACTGAAATGGAAGCAAGTCTTTAGAAACAAAGTGAATGCATTAAACATAAGGTGCCAGTCAAATCCCCCGACCATCTCCCACCCAACTGCACATGCACTTTTTAAAATCTTATACAAGATATGATTCAAAACAGGTTATAGAAAGCAACAATATTTTAAACTGTGAAAAACATTTTAATCTTTATTCACTGCCATAATTATGACAAATTATTGCAATACAAAATTTATCATGAACTTGTTCATGGCTTATTATTCAGAATTTAAATGAAATCAAATTGTTTTAAAAAGCTAAAAGGTAAAATATTTGCATTGTGGATTTCATTGTACAAATATTCCAGATTAGCACCTTCACTCCAAGGGTATTTAAAATACTGAATACATTCTAGAACTGCATTATTTCAAAAGAGCAACAAGATAATTGACCAATGAATTTATTTTCTTTCATATTTGCCAAGGGAGAAAAATTAGCATAGGAATCATGGGGAACTCCCACTTTTGAATAGTACCATTGCTCATGTCTTCTTAAACAAACAGATTACATCTCAACTAATACAATAATATTCACAAAATGTAACAGCCCTGCTTTATGGGGTTGTGTGATTGAACCTTACATTAAGGCCATGAATGCCACCAACTAAGCCGCCCTGACGAAGAATCTACTTGTAATTTTGCATCTGCACCAATGCAAGATCAAAGGTTGCTTCTTGTTTTCCAGTTGGTCCAGTCGCTAAAATGCAGAAAGAGTACTAGCTTTTCCAAACCTACATCATGCATTTTATTTCTAGATTCTCATTAGGATCTCTTTTCAGGACCATGGTGGGTTAAGTTTAATGTAGCAGAGGGGTGGGGGAAAAAAACACCAAAATAACAAAGTTTTCAAGATGTGCCAAAGACCTTTATTACAATACTTCAAAAGAACCAGATTTGTTAAGAGATGTGACAACGGAGGATCCATAAACAGCAAATTCCAGATCATTGAATTTTGTGATGTTAGTTGCAGTATTACAGAATTTCTGAAATGGTGCCATGGAATATTTTAAATCCTCCTGAATTTACAAGACTGAGTTAGTATCTTGCCCATTTACTAGAGCAGAGAAAGAGTAAGATAGATAGTTGTGTCACGCTAGTTAAGTGATAGACCGGCAATCCAAACATCAAAGTTCAAATCTCCCCATTGTGGAATAATCTGGAATTGGGAGGGAAAAACACTAGTTATTGTAATGCTAACTACAAAACTAATGGATAGTCATAATGTCCTTCAGGGGAATAAATCTACCACCCTTAACTAGTTTGAACTATGTTTAAATCATGAGGCTGACACATGCCCTCTAAAATAGCCAAGCAAGCCATTCAGTTGTTCCATTACTGCTGCATTGAAATAAAAGGTGATATCAGACTGACTTCAAAACATCAAATTAGGCATTGAATTTGGATAGGGCAAAGTCACTCCCAATCCAGTTGGCAGTGCAAAGTCCTCTTCACAGGCTTCTGCTTCAGACCAGTCAAGTAACAGCTTGATGACAACTTGCCTGACTTCTCCATATCAATTTCTGGGTACACTTCATGCCACCAGAGATGGTGGCACAGTTGGATAAGACAAGATAAGATATTTATTTATTAGTCATGTGTACATCGAAACAGTGAAATGTATTACTGAGAATATGTTGGCGGCAGCCCGCAAGTGGTTAGTCCTGGGAATCCTTAACAGGACTTCAGACTCAAGTTCCATGGCTTCACAGAAATGGGGGATGTTCACTGATGATTGCAATAATCAATTAGATTTGCAATTGCTCAGCAAATGAGCTAATTGAGGCCTGCATGAACAACAATACCATTTATCAGTTCATGCCTTAATATTAAGCAACATTTGAACCACAGAGAGAGTTTAACCACCAAACCACGACATTCGATAGCATTACTGATGCCAAGTTCTTGACCATGAACATCTGGATTTGGGATAGGTTGTCACCATTTTGCAGCAATTCATCGGAACCAACCATAAAAATTATGATTATACAGGTCAGAGGCTGTGACTCACCTCTTAACACCACAAAATCCTTTCACCATCTACAAGGCTTGAGGCACTTCAGGAGTGGTAATAGAATACTTTCCAGTTATCTGGTGATTGTGGTTGGTTATGCAAGGACCAGCACCCACTGCAATACACCTACCACCACAACAGGTCTACAGCAGATGCAATCTCACTAGCTCTCCACTCTTTTGGAGCACCTAGAAAACTGCAAGACAGGCTACTGCTTATTGATTACAGCTTGGCATTCAACACTATCATTCCCTCAGTACCAAGCTTGAAAACTTGGGCCTCTGTACCTCCCTCTGCAACTGGATCCTTGACTTCCTTATAGGGAGACTACAGTCAGTGCAAATCAGTGACTATCAACACAGGCACACCTCAAGGATGCGTGCTTAGCTCACTGCTCTACTCTATCTACATTCACGACTGTGAAACCATCAAACCCTATCTATAAATTCACCAATGACACCACTGTTGTTGGTAGAATCTCAAATGGTGAAGAGGAGGCTTACAGATGGGCTGATTGAGTGGTGTTGCAACAATAACCTCACACTCACCATCAGCAAGACCAAGGAACTGAGTGTGGACTTCAGGAAGGGAAAGTTGGGAGAACACACACCAATCCTCATTGAGGGGTCAGCAGTGGAAAGGGTGAGCAGCTTCAAATTCCTGGGTGTCAATATCTCATCGGATCTACCTTCACCCGACACATTGATGCAATCAAGGCGGCGGCACACCCGTGGCTCTACTTTGTTGGGAGTTTGAGACTTGGTATGTCACCAAAGACTCTTACAAATTTCTATGGATGTAAACTGGAGAGAGTCCCGACTGGTTGCATCATAGCCTGCTATGGATCCTCCAATGGATAGGGGCATAACAGACTGCAGAGGGTTAGAAAATCAGCCAGCTCCATCATGGACACAACCCTCCCCACCAAATGAGGACATCAAGAGGCAGTGCCTCAAGGCAGCAGCATCTATTATTAAGGATCCTCACCATCCGGGACATGCCCTTTTCTTGTTACTACCATCAGGGAGGTGGTACAGGAGCCTGAAGACCCAAACTCAACGATTCAGGAACAGCTTCTTCCCCTCCCCCATCAGGTTTCTGAACAATCCATGTACACATGAACACCACCTCACTTTTTTTGCACTATTTATTTTTGTAATTTATAGATTTTTTTGTCTTTTGCACTGTACTGCTGCCACAAAATAACAAATTTCACATCATATGTCAGTGATAATAAATCTGATTGCAATTACACCACAACTTGCAGCACTTGACTGGAACTATTCTCCTTCTAGCAGCGCACAGTGACTGCAGTGTGCACGTCTACAAAAAATGTAAGGAAGTTACTTACCCAAGATACAAGGACCGTTACTTACCCAAGATGCTCCTAAACCTAACCACGACATCTGCTACCAAAGGCAAGGCCAGCAGACGCATGGGAACACTACCACTCACGTGACCCCCTCCAAGTCACACAACAGTCTGACTTGGAAACATATTGCCATTCCTTCATTGTCCGAGTCTAAATCCCAGAACACCTCACCCAACAACACTGGGGGAGAACTTCACGACAGCAGCAGTTCAGGGTAATGGCTCACCCCCACCTTTTCAATAAACAATGGCCTTGCCTGCAATGTCCAGATCCCCCCAAAATGAATGAATTAAAAAGTAACAAACTATACTGTTCCCTTTGTTGCAACAGCTCTAATCCAAGCAAGTTTCACATCACAAATGAGTTCAGCTTTCCAGTTTGCAACTCCTACAATCTCAATAACGATACCACTGCTCAGATCAACTTTGATCCACACAGACAAATACGTGGATGTTGGAGACACTCGCTTTTGGTTTGTGCCATTTCGTTTTATTTTGCGTGGATCGGAAGGAAGAGGAAAACAGTTCGTATTTTTTGTAGTTGAGATTCAAAGGCGGTATTCGACAAATTCAGCAGACCGCTGTTCTTTTAAAGTTTATCAGCTGACCGTGAATTAAAACGCCACTGTTTAACCAGCCTAAGAATTTTGCAGACTTACTGAACAGGAAACTCATATGCAAAAGGAAGAACAACGCAGAGCATAAATGAACACGGTGAAAAGGTCCCTTGCAGGAGGGGCTATCCTGGAGGAACCTGCAAGAGCAACTCGTTGCATGAACCAAGAACTAGTCTCGGCTAATCCGAGCCTCAAACCTCGTCTCGCCAACTGTGCAAAGTGCCCGAAAGTCGTGCAGAGATGGCAGAGTGCGGGCTGCGGAGCCCGCGTCGCCCGCCCCGGACCCCCCACTCACCCCCTTGGCGTCTTTGACGAAGTAGCTGCCGCTCGACCCTTGCGAGATGCGCTGCGGGTAGACGCCGCTCTCGATGGCCTGCTCGGCTCGCAGCACGATGTCGGCGAACTCCGGATCCTCTGGGAAGTGGTTGAGCTCGGTGCCCGGCCAGCCGGGGCTCTGCGGCTGCTCGTCGAGCGGGCTCGGGCAGCTCAGCAGTGGCTCCTTCTCCGGGTAGAGCAGCAGCAGCGACGGAGAGGACGGCGAGTCGCCCAGTTCCAACCCGCCGGCTCCCTCAGCCTCCCGGCGGGGTAGGAAGCGGACGGCTCCCCCTGGGTTCGCGGCAGCCCGGCCGAAACGCAGCGGCGCCACTACTACTGCTGCTGCTTCCTCCTCTTCTACCACCCACTCCAGCGCCGGCACAGCATCGCCGCCGGCTCCGAGCTCCAGGACGGGGGCCGCGTCCCCGCCGCTCTCCGGCACACGCCCGAGCGCCGCCGGCTCGCCGTCCATTCGCCTCCGTGATGCAACTGAGGGGGGCGGAGCGGCACATATCCCCCGCGCGCCCGCTCTCACCTGCAACCGCTCGCAGCGCTCGCGCCGAACGGCCAACAGCCGTGCACGCGCAACACCTGCTCTCGAGACCGGGAGGGGCTACGCGCGAGCAAGGGCCCGAACGGGTGACATAATACCTGAGATAGTGATGTCACAATAATGTTGTGACATCATTGGGGAGGGCGGGGAGGTCCGGCGGTAGTCACACTTCCAGCTAAATCGAGTTCCAACTTTCCAAGGCTTGGCTCGGTCTGAATGATCCAGTGGTCAAATGCACCATGGCGTGGGATATGGTGGAGCAATGCGAAGCCGGAAGGGTCAGGTAGGTTGATTTAGAGCTAATAAAAGCTGGCCCCAACTGCGAAGCAAGTGTGAGCCTGCTGGAATTTGCAGGCACCTGTGCTGCCCCCCCCCCCCCCCCCCCACTTCGGTTATCTACAGGGCAGGTGCGAGATACTTTTGTCTTGCTCCATGTATCTGGTGCATGTTTGGTCCATCCCTACAATAGCTCTCTGGAAAACGCCTGAGATTTTTCCTCGTCATCTGGAACTCAAAGATGGGGCGATTTTCCAGAAACTCGATGTATAAACCTCCAGAAAAAGGGGGAAAATTGGGAATCACGATGACTATCTTTGTGTATAGCTATGAGAAGACCATGGGCATGTAAACACCAAGTGTCAATGTATTTTGAGACTCCATCTATCCCCTGCAGAACACTTTATCTAGAACACCTCTGATCACAAATCATTTCCTCAGGCTTCCAAATCAATTCAGCTCCTTCCATCTGCTGATCATCCTCTCTCCATTTGGTTCCATCTATCACCTACCAACCTCTCTCCCACTCCCTCATATTGTTACATACAGGCAATCTTTTCTGTTCCCTCTCAGACCTGATGTAGGGTCTTGACCAGAAATGCTTTTGATTCCACAGATGCTGCCTGACCTGCTGAGTTTTTCCAGCTTTCTGCTTTTCGTTCCCAGTTTCTCAGGGGTCTGTACAAAATATCATCACAGCCTGCAGGAAAAGGAGACAATGGATCCATTAGGTGGTTCCCCTGGAAGACCGTCATAGTCGCTTGGCAGAATGCCTTTCAAACAGGTACCAAGACCTTGTTTGGTTGGTGGTGGAAAAGGCCCTCATTGTCCAATCTGTCATGCATGGTCAGGATACTGACCACACTGCAGACTGTCATTGTGACAGCTTCACTGTCCTTTTGACATATAAGGAGGCCATTTGGCCCATTAAGTCCATGTAGGCTCTCAGAACACACCTATCAGTCCCTTTCCATCGCTTATTTCCTAGGAGAAACCCACATGATGACAGAGAGAATGTGCAAACTCCACACAGACAGCACCTGAGGTCAGGATTGAACCAACATCTCTGGAGCTGTGCTTTAGCTGCACTAGCTATCGCACCACTTTGCTACCCTGAAGGATCATTGTTTAGTACTCTCCTGCCATTGCACACAAATTAGTTGAAATCTGTGTAAAAACTCTATGGACTATTTGCTTTCAGATTGTAAATAAATAACTCATGACATGCCAATGTTAAGTAAAAGAAGTTACATGATGTTATAAAATGTTGACTTGAATGTTCTGTATTACCTTTTGTTTTTTTAAAGAATAAAGTATGTTTTGTAATTTAAAAAAAAATTGAATTATCTTCAAACATGGCCAAATTCACGCATGAACATCCAAGATTAAAAATGCACCCACCTTCAGGTTGAGGAGAGCAAGTTATAGAGAGAGAAACAGAGTCAACGATTCCGGTCAATGACTCTTCATCAGTATTGAAACCTTGTCCTCATACATTGACTCTGCTTCTCTCTCTAACAGAATACCAGCTGGCCTGCTGTGTATTGTGATGACCTTCTGTTTTTATTTCAGATTTTGAGCATGGGCAGGTTTTTTTTGATCTTCAAGTTAAATAGAGATTTGGTTTGTGTTATATTAATTGAGATTTGGGGACTATATTCAGAAAGGCTTTTGAAAAGAATTGCATATTTTGTCCACCTGTCTTTCTTGCTATTTATTTTTAATTCTTGCTAAAGCAATTTTAAACTTAAAATTCAACTTTATTTATACAGCACGGTAACAGGCCCTTCTGGCCCAACAGGCCCACGCCGCCCAATTACACCCATGTTAACCTACTAATCCGTATGTTTTTGAAATGTGGGAGGAAACCGAAGCACCCGGAGGAAACCCATGCAGACACAGGGAGAATGTACAAACTCCTTACAGGCATTGGCGGGAATTGAAACTGATCGCTAGCGCTGTAATAGGGTTACGCTAACCGCTACACTACCATACCACCCTAAATTTTTTGTAGGAATCTAACTTCTGAAAATAGATTCTCTTTAGTACTGCTTCTAAAAGGCTCATTGTAGTCCATTTGATGAAACTGAAAAGAAATTGTTATTACCATGGCACAATTTCTTGCTTGATAGAAAATATCATAATCTGAATTCCTCTCTGAGATAAATATTAATAATTAGTTGCTGAAACTTCCACAATGAGCACCAAGTTTTCTCTTGCTTTATCTACCAAGCTATGTTCTTGTATATTTTCAGAATTTCCCCTTGTTGGAATACTTGAGCTTCTTCACAGTTAGATAAACTTTGGTGATTAAGGCATTCTTCCTTTCGGAACCTGTCTCTAGGGAACTCAGAGTTAACTCGGAAATAATTTTTAAAAATGTATTTAAAGTTTAAGAACTTGCTGTCATTTACCAATAACATTTGTGACTTGAAAATGCAGCAAATTACACAAGCACACCACCAGCATTCAATTCCATCTTATCACTACTTTGGTCGATCCCTCGAGTGCCACTCATCATCTAATATTGGGCGAGTAAAAATTTGCTTCAATCAAATAGTGGGAAGAGAAAATCATTGGACCAGATGAAGATAATACTAAGCCAAAGGTTCCATGAACACTTCCATCCTTTGAAACCACTTCCATGGAGGTCAGCTAGCTGCATTGTGCCAGCACATCCTCTTCTGGCACTGGACTCTGTATAAAGTATAGAGGCGGAGCCTAGTTCCAGTTGCACTTGGCAGCCAGCTGTACACCAGCCATGGCTGGCCCATTGTAATACATCCACATTCGTATGAACACATTAATCAGACTTAATGTTTATAATTTTTGGAACTTAAAAGAAGCATCTAAATTCCTATAAAATATTTCAATTTGAATTTTTTAACTGTATCTTATTATTTGCTGCTTGGTGACTGCTCGGCTTCCCAGGATGGTTGTGATAGCGAGCCTTGATTTGACCTACAAGGATACCAAGGTTTACTGTGGTTGCAGGAATTGTGTTGGATCAAGAGTGCCAAGCCGATCTGGTCATTTCATGTATGATCTGCCTACTGTCTCTTATGAAGTCCTATTCCCAAGTGTGTAATGTCACCAATGTCTACCACTGCCTCAGCTTATCTGCCGTCAAAATATTCATCCTTTGAAGCCACTAGGCTTTAATGCACTGCTCTCCTGCTTGCCTCCTACCTTTGCACTTGAGGTCATTTAAATCTCTATTGCCCTTATCCCAATTCACATCAGGTTCTGAAGATCAAAAACTCTGCATGCCGGAAATCCAAAACAAAAACAGAAAATGCTAGAAACACTCAACGGGTCAGGCTGCATTCATGAAAAGAGAAGCTGTGTAAATATTGTGTCTTCCAACTAAAATATTAACTCTGCCTTAGACAGTTTCTATTCCGCTATTTAAAGACTCTTGAACGGTCCTCTTGTACAATAAAGATGAACTGTTGATCTCTCAATCTACCTCGTTGTGGCCCTTGCATCTTATTTTGCCTACTTGCACTGCACTTTTCCGTAAGTGTAACATGATATTTTGCATTCTGTTATTGTTTTTCCCTTTGTACTACCTCCATGTACAAATGTTTGGAACAATCTGTATGGATGGCATGCAAAACAAAGTTGTTCACTGTATCTCAGTACATGGGACAATAATAAACCAATTACCAATCTTAAGCCCCACCCCCATGTTTTATTTGCATGCTACTTCTCATTGAAATAATGCAAAAGTACCCTGCTCTATCTCACCACCAGCTCCTGATCATGTTATTCCTACTAAATTATCTGATCAAGTGTCAATTTCAGGTTGAGCCAATGACACTTCACGCTTGTTTATGGAGCTCTGATTTGCCTAAGTGTCCGGTTTCAATGCACAAAGCATTAATGCCATGACTTGCATAATTTTTGTTTTGGTTAGATGCTGTATTTAGCGCAGGTGTGGCCTGTTCCTCGCTCCTTTGCCTTCACAATCACCTGGGACGTCTTCCAGTTTATCTGGAGGTCCGAGATGGAGCGAATCTGACAGGTCACACTGCACAAGTCCCCTAAGAATAGGACAAAGGTGTACCCAACGTTGCCCTCATCCTGATGACCACCTTTGTGTGTGGCTGTATCAGTCTGTGTGTGCACCCCAAGTACATGGGCACGAAGTGTCACTACATGCTGAGGTTCTACCTATCCCTGGTGTTGCGGAAGATAGGCTTGGCCCCTCTACCATACAACACCCCAATCAGCTGGATGTTGCCACACTACCTGTCCTTTGTGGAAGAGTTCTTCCAAGTAAACACCTTTGACCACAAGTCCATCAGACAGTGGGAAGCGCAGAATGTACTTCAGATACTGTAGGACAGGGACGCTATGGATTCTGTGGGTTTGTTCCCGGTGCAAACGATCCAAACTATATGGCAGAACGCCTCATCGCTAGATCCGACCAACAAGCACAAAGACCTCATTTGGCTGGTGATGAGAGGTGCCCTCCCTGTCAGAGCCTTCCTATACAGACGACATATCACCCCCAATGTATGCTGCCCTCGGGACGGCTGCGGTGGGGAAGGAACGGTCACCCACCTCTTTGCAGATTGCTAAGAGGGTGTGGAGACAGATGCAACGGTCCATGTCCCAGTTCATCCCCAGCAGCCACGTGACAGAGGTCTCTCTGATCTATAGGTTGTTCCCGGGGCCACACACCAAGACAGATGTCAAGTGCTGCTGGAAGGTCATCAGCTCAGTGAAGGATGCCCTTTGGGCTGCCCGAAACTTGTTGGTCTTCCAGCACAGCGAGATGTCCATAGGGGAGTGCTGCCGACTGGCACATTCCAGGCTGCAGGAGTATGTGCTGAGGGATGCACTGAAAAGCTCGGTGCAGCCAATGCTAATGCTCTGTGGGGAAGGACCACAGTCCAGGCTCCTTCCGCTACTGCACATGGAGGGGCAGAGTTGGGTGGGGATGCCCTTCAAACAATAAAAGGGGTATCACCTCAGGGAGCCACATAAGTGGCAATGTTTGTTTGTATTATTTTTCTCTTTGAAGTTTTATACCACTGAATGTAACAACCATGAATGTTAAGATTTTTGTATTTTACACTGTATTCTTCCTTTGTATATATTTTTTTATTGTGAATAAAGTTTATTTTTGAAATAAAATGGGAAGAGTGAGTCAGCACCCCATAGCTTTACACGAAATAAAAGGTTGGGGTATAAACTGGAGGTAGGAGGGATTAGCTATGTCGGCACAACATTGTGGGCCGAAAGGCCTGTTCTATGCTGTACTGTTCTATATTCTATCAACCCGGCGTGTTGTTAAATACACTGTCCCTGAAGCACAGCATTCATTCTAATTTACACAAAGGCGATTAAAATACCGCACTTCCCATGTGGAAATAATATCTGGGGTAACGTGATGCAGGGAGGCGGTCTTCACTGGAGAGATCGCGAGGTGAGATCTGTAGCGAAGTCGAACGTATGGACTGGTGAGGACTGGGTGGTCGGCCGTATAATGTTGCATAAATATATTCGGCAGTCCTCGAGCAGTGTTTGTCGACTGCTGTCATGCGTGTGAAGTTTATACATTTCTTTCGGGCTTAACTTCTGCTCGTATACGCAGAGTACAATAGAGGAGCCTACCACAGATTTATTGTGTGTCAGCAACCTATTTTAACGTAAAATGCAAAGTTTTCAAAAAGTGAAAAGCCACGCATTTCATCCACCCGGTTGGATTTGTGCGTGAGTAAGTTGTAAGACGGCCTGCCGGGTTAGGCTAACTCCGAGGTCTCACTCGTGGCCTACCGGCTGCAAAGCCGTCTCTGCCTGAAGGGGATCAATGTGGGGCCGTGGTCCAGCGCAGCGAACCCGCGGTTGTAGAATTGTTACAGTGTACGAGTGCCTCAAATCCTCGGATGATGTTTCATTTGCGTACAATGTCATCGATGTTACTTCTGCAACATGACAACATCCTCCTTCCATTAAAATCCAGTATACTTAGTAAAGTTTAGCATTGCAAATGTAACATTAATTGATTGGCCTGGCATGCATGGACAGCCCTTAAAACATTTCCATGCTGAAAAAGTAGTTAGGTTTTCAACTTCGAACCTCTTCCCACGCGATGACAGGCAAATTATAATGGACATATGCTATAACATTTATATTAATATTATTTCTTTGTTTTCATTTTTTTTATTCTTTAAAGTGGATTGGTTTTTAAATGTTAGTAAAGTCGCCAAGTTAAACTGGTGGAAATAGGCAGTGGAGTAAGTGAAGCGAAATTAAACAACATGGGGACATCAAGAATCATGCATTTCATTTTAATTCTCTTAATACACAAAAACTCTCCAGCATTTTTTTTTACAGATATTCAATATACCAATCAGGTGCTTTAAACTCTGACGAGATATCTTTACCTTATTAAACTTTTGCGTTCTGTTTTATACAAGCTAAAATGCTGCTGGCATATGTATATGATTTTATCAACCTGCACCCACACACTTTTGGATTTATTGTCCCCTGTTTTCATCTCTCTCCTTGGAAGGAACAAGATGATTTTTAAAACAAAAACAATAGAAAATCTTGTAAACGCTCAGCTGATCAGGTACCATCTGTGGAGAGAGAAGCAGTATTGACATTGCAATTTGATCACCTTCATCACAGCCATCTCTAATGAAAAATTATTGACCTGAAATGCTAATTCCGTTTCTCTCTCCACAGATAACATTTTTATTTTTAAAATATCCAACATACCTGGAGGAATAACAACCTCTTTGACTCTGAAAATGGTTGTCTGACAGTAATTAACACATCATGTTGATAAATGTTTATTTAAGTTTGAGGAGGGTAAGATTTAACGTTCTCTCTTAAGTTTGGTTTGTATCTACCATGCAAATACAGCAATTACAAATGGGACAATGAAATTCATCTTGCGAATCTTATGGCTGAAAATGAAGCAAATGAGACTGCAACTTTTGAATATTTGAGTTTAATTGTGCCTTGCATGAAGTTACTGTACCATTAATGCATTAACTACCATGGCTACAAAATTAGCAATGTATCTCGTGAGAGGTGATTCGCCTCCTAATTCCCAGAACCTTCACACTATCTTCACAATATATCAGGACGGTAACGGAATATTCTCCATTGCCTGTATGGATGCAGCACGAACAATACTCAAGAAGTTCAAGATTATCCAGAACAAAGCTATCTGCTTGACTGGGTTCCCATACACCTCTACACATACTTACTCCCTCCACCATTGGAGCATTCTAATTTTAGTGTGTATCATCTACAAGTTACTCACCAAGGCTACCTGGACCACAGCTCTCAAACCTGTGCCCTCTATGACCAAAGAAGGACACAGTGGGTTTAGATATGGTTATTCTCATCTGCCTCCAGCTTAACCTTTTTGGGGTTCACACTTAAAATGACCAGTTTGGTGAATCATCATGGGGAACCCTTTTTCAGAAAGAGACGAACTTCTTCAGACTGAGAAATGAAAGGGAAAAAAAAATCATGAAGTAAAAAATACGTTACTCCCTATTTATTAAATGGCAAGTTATAGGACAAATTTCAATACTTATTAATTAGTTTTCATTTTGGTTGATCCCCTTGGGGAATTTCAAGAAGGTGATCTGTGAATAGAAAGAACATTTCAGCTGGGTTAGTTGGGGGTACAGCATTAAAATATTGCTTTGATCATTGCCTTATTAAGATGAATATTCAATGAAAACTAAACATGTTTAAGAGAAAGATAAATGGCTATGATAGACCAAATGCATTCCCATGTTATTTTTGTTATTCATGGGACGTCAGTATCATTGGCAAGGCCAACGTTTATTGCCCATCCCTAATTTCCTTTGAGAAGTAGGTATGAGCATGGAATGTAATGTTCCAATGATTTATTCTTCAGATGTAACTACTGGACAATGCCATGTTTAATTGAAATTTCATTTTGCCTCAACAGCTAGGATGAATACGGAAAATTTCTCTCTCTGTGAAAAGATAGTCTCCCCTTCCTACATTCGCCAAGGTTTACAGGCCCATCGCACACATGAGCACTTAATTCGGCTACTAATAGAAAAGGTAATGAAAATGATTCAGATTAACAATTTGCATGTATTATTTATTGTGCAGGAAAACATATCATCTTTTAACATATGCTAAAAAAAAAACAAAAAAAATTGTTACTCTCTAAAAGC
Organism: Pristis pectinata; assembly: GCF_009764475.1. Lineage (NCBI taxonomy): Eukaryota > Metazoa > Chordata > Chondrichthyes > Rhinopristiformes > Pristidae > Pristis > Pristis pectinata. The sequence continues at coordinate 75,668,732 of NC_067406.1, forward strand.
TTTCTCAGAACCTGTCGATTTCTCTTCTCTCCTCCTTTAGCTTTCTCCCTGTGTTAATTTCTTCAATTTTAAATGGTTACCTAAAGAATTAGTTAATTGTCAGTTAAAAGCTTATTCATGAGAACACTCACAAATCATTTTGTTTATGGCACTTACTTTATATGTAGACACTGACTAATTCACAATATTTAGTTTGAATTTCATACTTTGAATCTGCAAAGGCCATTGCCAATCTTTACCTGATTCTTTGGAATATTATAGCATATTTAAATACCAGAAAAGGTATCTGAATCCAATGTAGACTGCTGCAGTTTAGATAGTAGATTATTTATTTTCATGACTATTCCTAAATGTGCATTGTAATTAACAGTGCAAAAGGAAAGGGTAAAATTTTTTTTGTTCCTTTAAGGTATACTTGGAGTAAACGTTTCCTTTTAAGAGGACATATCTGGTGGAATGGATAAATATGTAGCTAAGGTTACGTGTTTTGGCAGGGAAAACAAGCAGAGACAATATATGTTAAATAGTACAATTTTAAAAGGAATGCAGGAACAGAGACACCTAAATGTGTATATGTACATAAATTTTTTAAATTTTCATGGAAGATTGAGAAAGTGATCGTTAAAGGATACGAGATCCTTGGCATCATAAATACAGACATACAGTACAAAAGCAAGGAGGTTATGTTGAAGCAACAAACGATTTGCTGGAGGAACTCAGCGGGTCAAGCAGCATCTGTGAGAGGAAAGGAATTGTCAATGTTTTGGGTTGAAACCCTTCATCAGGACCCTGGGGTGGTTTTTAGAACAAAGAAAAAAATGAGAGGATATTTTGAGAAAGGTTTACAAAATCTTGATAGGTTTGTATATGGTAAACAGAGAAAAAGTGATTCCATTAATGAAGCTGCAACACAGTGGTGCAGCCAGTACAGCCGCTGCCTTATAGTGCCAGAGATCTGGGTTCACACCTGACCCCTGGTGCCGTCTGTGCAGAGTTTGCATGTTCTCCCTGTGACCACGTGGATTTCCTCCAGGTGCTCCATGCTTTCCTCCCACATCTCAAAGATATGCGGGTTGGTAGATTAATTGGCCACTGTAAATTGCCCCTAGTAGGCGAGTGGTAGAATCTGGGGGAAATCGATGAGAATGTGGGGACAATAAGAATAAGCATTAATGTAGGATTAGTGTAAATGGGTGGTTGGTCAAAATATATCACCGTAGATATGATAAATGTAATTCAACATGTTCGCCTGATGACTTTAAGGATACACTCACATGCCTCACCAAAAATACCAAATTTAAGTTTCTGTGGGCACCTTTGACCAGAGGACACAAAAGTTCTGTGGATGGTCATGTGAAGAATTATTTTATTTCTCAAAGTAGTCATGACATTGCTGCATTGCCTGAAACTGTGGTGGGTGCTGCTTAAACTATATATACTTACTAGCTATTCAATCCAACCAGTCTAAGGTAATGTATATGTCCAGTTAACCCACTATATGCTTCCCTGCTTTTAAAAAAAATAGCTTAATTCTCTATTGCTTTTTCTATCCCTTCCCTAACCAGAACTCTGGATTAATGAGAGGGAGATGTGGGGTAATTTGGGAAGTGGGAAGATGCAGGTTAAATTTAACTCCAGAAATAAATCAAGAACATTAACAGGAAACTCTTGGTTTGATTTTTTTTTTAACATTGCTTTAAAGAAGGAAGTCTGCCCTTGGTGTTGTATGGCCAAACCTGACCCACTCTTGAACCTTGGAAACTACATAAAAGCAAATTAGTGCAGATGATGAAAATCAGGAATAAAACAGAAAATGCTGGAAAGACTTAGCAGGTCGAGCAGCATTTATGGAAAGTGAACTATTTAATATTTCTGGTTGACAACATTTCTAAGTAGCATAATTTTCAAAGGGTAGTGACCTGAAATGTTAACTTTGTTTTACTGCAACTATCCAGTTGTATCAAACACACTCAGAAAATCTACAGAAAAAGTAAACCAGGATGGACCACCAAGCATCAACCTAAACATTAGATTCACAAGCCACAAAGGCATGTCCAGTGGCATGTTTGTAACATACTCCTCACTAGTAGGCAACAGCATAGGCTCCTCTATGTAGTATAAAGTCAGAGCATATCAAACAATTATAAGTGATTGGATTAAGATACTTAGGAATTTGTATTGAATTGACAGGACTGAAAGAAGCTTTATCCATGGGTGGGGTAGGTCAAGGGCAACCTTAAAATCAGGAACCTAGTGAGGAAAAACCTCTTTATAGAACTAGTGGGAGAGGGTTTCAGAATTCTTTCACAGAGAGATTAATGCTGACTAAAGAAAAAAATGGTAAGTCTAAGATCAAGCTGTTATTATTATGGGGTATGAATTGAAGGCAAATGGTGAAAGTCATGTATATTACTGAATGGCAGTACAGGCCGCAGGGACTGATTGGCCTATTTATGTTACTGTGTTACTACATGCAACTTGAGAATTCCAATTAAAAGGAATGAAGTGTAGAAAATTGGAACTATAAACTTTGTATGAGTGTTTAGAACTCTTTCTGTTGTAAGGCATATTGCCAGCTTGTATTTTGTTGCAGCTGGTTTAGGACCATTTGGATGTTTATCCTTTACTTTGGCACAGGCTCTCCCTGGGTTATAGATGCCTGACTTACAGACACCCTGTACATATGAACGAGCTCCCATTAATATTATTAAATTCAAATGAGAACCACTTTTTGCAGAGAGGGGAGGAGATCTATTTGTGACCTCCCCGCAGTAATCAGACACATTGTCTTAACAGGCTGCCAGTTTCTCCATGGGAAGGTGTTTCACTTGAGAGAGTTGCTCTGGAATTTGACAAGCAATCACTTATGTTGATACTTGTGAAACAATGCCCTATTAAACAAAATAACACCCATTGATGCTTTAAGCCCATTGAAACCAACCATTGAGCATGAGACATCCTGATTCTGTATCATTGTAACTAGGCAGGGGAAGACAGTAAATAAATGTTCATGTTAATTGGCTCTCATCAACACCATTTATTACATTACTGCAGAGGTATAGTTACCATATCAAATGATTTTTGTGTATTTTGTGGACAAAATCGACTTCCGGACATCAGTAAAAATGGGTTTGTAACCCAGGGATGGCCTGTAAAGGCAAATAAAATTAGAACAAATGAGAAGCTTAGGTGTTGCATTCTTTTAAGATGTAAATGCAGGCACTGTTATGACAAATATGGTTGTATTTAAGTGTTCAAAGTCTCATCAATGGAATTTTACAGCCCACGCAAGATATTAAAATCTGCACATCTTTTCACTGTGGCATAATTTCCTTAGGGTAAGTGTCCAGAAGATGGATGGGATGAGAATACCATTGAGCTTTTTCTACACGAGCTGGCTATTATGGATAGTAACAACTTCCTCGGTAATTGTGGAGTTGGAGAGAGGGAAGGAAGAGTGGCCTCGAACCTCGTTGCTCGAAGGCATTACAGGTAAAGTTTAAAATATGTTTTTTTTAATAGTTAAGTACACTTTCAAAAGGAATACTGTAGCACTATTCTGAACATACCAATCTATTTCTTTGAAATAAAGGTAATCAGATTTATGCTTCCAGGTCATTGTTGGAACATTTAAAATAAAAGGTTTTTTTTAAGCAAATCATCTAATTAATGCATGGCAGATTTGGTAAAGTTGGGCATTGTAGGTTACCTGTATTATTTCCAAAAAGCCAATCTATGCTTCTGAAGAATATTATTTTATTAAGTACTATTATTTCATTCAGCAATAATGGTTTTCAGAGGGAATGTATCCAGTCTGGCCTGCAGCTGATTTTGCCAGAAGCCATGAATTAGCTTTACCATTTTAGGTTGGACATGAAAAAATCTGACATGGTGCTTTTCCTGATTTCTTTAACCCCTTGCTGCAGAGCAACATTTACATCGGAGACAATGCCCAATCTACATCAGAAGCTAAGATAACCTGTGGTTCTCTGTCACCTTATTTTCAATACTTCCAGTCCTCAAATGGCATTAAATTGACTCTGCAACTCTTCCCATTTCTTTCATGGCTTCTCCTCATTCTTTCCATAGAACCATACAGCACAAAACAGGCCCTTCGGCCCACCATGTTGTGCCATCCATCAGACCACCCTCACACTACCTAACCCCTTCCTCCCGCATATCCCTCTATCTCACGCTCCTCCATATGCCTATCCAACAAGCTCTTGATAAATGATTTACCTCTGGCGTTCGGGGCAGCATCACGTTTCTCCAAGAATTTCCGCGCACTGTTCCAAATTCACGGCCACCAGCGTGGAGATGCCGGGGATTGAACCCGGGACCTCATACATGCAAAGCATGCGCTCTTCCACTGAGCTACATCCCCGATCCCCAGTTGTTTGTTTTCCTACTTTAACATCCGATGGCTCTGATTTGCGACATCCCATCAGTCCCGTGATGTGTGAATAACCCAAACTCGGTCTCTCTCCCTCTCACTCACCCGATGTTCCCGACCACTGAACTGATTCTCGTATGTTAACGCCGAGCTGACTCCGTGCACCCCTCCTTCCATTGCCTGTTGCAGCCTGTCCCGGTAGAAGTCCATCAACTGCAGCAGCTTGAAATCGTTCCAGTCCGCCAAGAGCTCGATGATCTCTGAGTCTGGACCCGTGCCCTTTCCTGTTCTCGTGTTTTGTCTCGGTCCTCTCCATCTATTTGATCTATCTCACTCTTTACTCTCCTTACCGCCATTTCTCTTTTGCTTTGTGCTCTTTCTGATTTGGAGACTAGAGATCTGCTTGGATTTAAGGTTAAAAGCTGACCTGAGCCTGAAGGCTTCGTGTTTTTTTTTGATACCCAACCCAAACCTGAGGCATATAGACAGGTCCAATTTAGACTGGGTCAGGTGGATATGCTCCACGTTGACATTGTACACTGAGAAATAGGAGCTGTTTCCTGGGCAATCTGCGCTTGTATTTTTATTTTCTCACCACAAAGTAAGAGGTCATTTCAGCCCATTGGGTCTATGCCAGTTCTCCAGAGCATTCCTATCTGTCCCATTCCCATATTTTTATTTCCTTGTACTCTATTCACATGCTGATCATCACCCCTTTGATTCTCCTATCACTGCCTGCACTAGGGGTAATTCACAGTAACCAATTCATCTACCAACCAGCACAGGGAGGAAGCTGGAGAAACCCATTCATTCACATGAAGAAGGTACAAACTCCACACAGACAGCAACAGATGTTAGGATTGAACCTGGGTTTCTGGAACTGAGAGGCAGCAGCACCAACTGCTGTGCCCCAGTGCCTCCCCAACTTTCTGAGGGCAGTTTTCCCTATCTTGTTCCACAGCAATCAGGATTAGCACACTTACTTGTGAAGAGCTGACCTGGTCCTGAGCCTAAATGCTTATCATTTTTTTGATACCCATCCTGAACCCGACATATACAGTCGGGTTCTGTTGGGCTCGGGCAGTTAGTCGGCTGCAATGGGGAACAACGCCAAGCCAGGACTACGCATCTTTGCCGGAAGGCCTCCTTTCGCCTCCCTACTAACCACCCTTCCCTTAGTGCCTATCCTTATGGTTTTGGATGCTCAAACACAAGAGGACCATTTTAGTTTACTTTCAGTCCTTGCTGTTGCCATTCCTCCTTATTTGTTTATAGATATTTGAATCTTGTTATTGGTGAGGCTTTTTTCCACTTCCTCACTGAGGTAATTTCAGAGCAGGTGTTCAATGCTTAACAGAGCAACGATTTGACTCTGTAAACCACCGACTGGTGCCCAACCCAAATGAGCACTTGTACCTCCTGTTCTTTCTCCCTCATCCTCCATGCATTGTCCTCTGATCTTACTATTCACCTTCACCATCACAGCAACTCTGTAATCTTTGTCTAGTTATCATCCTACTCTGGTTGACCAGACTGGTATCATTAATCTAGATTCTCCCTTGTGTAACTTCACAGGAGATGGTCTTATTTTGAAGAACTAATCAACATAATTAAAATTGCTTGAGAGTTCTAAGAAGCTGCTTTTGGCACCTAAACTATCACCTTTCATAATCCATCTGCTTACTGTGTTCAGTGATGTAGTTTGCTTCTTTGTAATCTTTTATAGCTTAGTGCTGATGAGCATTTATAAATGAGAGACCATGTAAAAGTTGTGCATAAATACAATTTGTAACTGTGATTGGTTTAAACTCCTGAGACAGATAATTGAAGCATGGGATCAAGTGTGATTTTATTTTTCTGGATTTGTGAGAGCAACTATTAAATTTAGTGGAAATCCTGCTAATGTTCTCCTGAGAAAAGAAATAGTTCTTCTTATAAGTAGGGAGAAGTTGGAAAATCCATGAGTCAAGTTTGATGCTCTTTAAACAATAGAGAAAAGTTAGTAATGCCATCCTGAGCATTGCAATTCTGCTTTAGAAGTGGTAACTCATGAGCAGGCGTTTTCAGATAGTTGTTCTACATAGGCATTTGCGCTCCACTTGAAGATCTCCATCCCCTCTTTATGTGAAACCAATCACTATACCTTTTTATTTCTTTCTCTCTCGTGTGCTTAACAAGTTTTCCCTTAAATCCATCTATACTATTTGCCTTAATCATTTGTTTCTTGGCCTGCAAATGCAGGCTGACCTGCTTAGAATTTCTAGCATTTTCCGTTCTGATTTCAGATTTTCAGCATTTGCAGATTTTTTTCCCCAAGAACTTGAGAGTATGAACGAAGGCTTGTTACAAGTTTAGTATAAGTTCTACGTTTTTCAACTTTGTCCCCCTAGAGATGAGCCCCAGTGCTACTTTTTCTCTTTTAATGTCTTATTAACTTGTGTTGCTACTTCTAGTGATTTGTGATTCAATTTCTTGAGATCCTTTTGCTCTTTTATCCAGTTTAGAATCTTATTTTTTTAGATAATGGGTTGCTTCTTATTCTTGCATTTTTAATTGTTTACTAAGGATTAGACTGATCTTGGGATTTGCTATTGTTTTATTACTTGGTCAACTTAAGGAGCCAGGAAGAAGATATGACTTCTTAATATGCATGATTTTTTTTGTAAATTTACATTTAATATGCAATATGATGTATTAGTCCATAGTGAGATTTTAATGAAAGCATAAGTTAAGTCCAAAAATCAATTACTCGATAAGTATTGGTTGCTTGGGCGTCTTTCTTTGTAAAACAAAAGGTTATAAGGATCTCAAGTTTAGGCATGCAGAAAAATGTGGCAAATTGAAACTTACCAAAAAAAAACTGATTCTAAAATATGAAAACCAAGATAATCTTAGTTAAGGTGAGTTTTAAAAAAATAATCAGATACATAGCTGGTTCAATCTTGGAAACTGATCAAAAGTTAAATAGATACCAATAGAGCCAGTTAACTTTAAGTTAAATTCAGTGAATAACGAAATGCAATTTTTCCCCACTACAATCAGTTAATACGTTTTATTAATTCATAAAAATAACTTTTAGCAATGACTGTAGTTTTAAGCTTTTAATTTGCTTTACCTTACTTTACTTTAGGTTAATGCATGGGATTGGAAGGTCAGGTGATATTGCAGCTATACAGCCCAAAGCAGCAGGATCCAGCCTCCTGAATAAAATCACAAACTCTCTGGTGTTGGATATTCTTCGAATTGCAGGTTTGAAAAAAAATGTATTATTTTACAGGCTTTGTCTTAGTAAGCTGTGACAACTTTAATGGTGTTGTCATTTGTGTTTAAATATAAATGCATATACAAATATAATTTTCATTCATTGTAAATTTTAAGTATAAAATGAATATCTAGCTCCAGTTTATCTGGTTTTTAGAAGGAGATTTTTATTTTGGATTGTTATGTATGTTATTTAAGCCTGGAAAACAGTGGCCACACTGGAAACTGGTGCAAGATGGCTGTCATGAGGGGAGTGCTCCCTATTTGTGAAAGTAAATTAAAAATCTTCTATGCACAGCCCTGTAAATTTCACCAATGCAATTGCATTGTAGGTGTAGCTACAGCCACTTTCTCACTGGTTTAGCAGGTTGGGACTTTTTTCATTGGAGCATAAGAGAATGAGAGGTGATCTAATTGAGGTGTATAAAATTATCAGGGGCATAGATAGGGTAAATGCACATAGTCTTTTTCCCAGGGTTCTTCAACTAGAGGGCATAGGTTTAAGGTGAGAGGCTTAACAGGAACCAGAGGGGCAACTTTTCCCCCCAGTGAGTGGTCGGTATATGAAATAAGCTGCCAGAGGAAGTGGTTGAGGCAGGTACATTAACAACATTTAAAAGGTACTTAGACAGGTACATGGATTGGAAGGGTTTAGAGGATATGGGCCAAATGCAAGCAAATGGGACTAGCTTAGATTGGAATCTTGGTTGGCATGGACCAGTTGGGCTGAAAGGCCTGCTTCCGTGCTGTATGACTCTAATTTTGGAAATGAGGCAGAATGCACTGCCAGTACTACAAATGTGCATTTAGGGCAAGTGATTGGGGACAGTACTCCACAGCATTTTACAGCACACACATGTGGCAGCACCATCCTTCTGAAAGGTATGTTCACCAAGTCTAATCTCCTGTTCTTTCTCTAAACCCATTTAGAGCAAATTCTATTTGAAATATTTGTCCTTGTTGAAGAGTATAGATATTGTGCTTGCTGCTGATTCTGAAAGAGCATAACGAGTGCATATTTATGCACATTTTTTCCTGCATTTCTAGGTGATGATTATAACTTTGTTCTCTAGTTATTGACACTCTAGTGGATCTAAATTTCTCATGGTTTTGAATGTGTCCATTAGATTTCTTCTTAACCTTTGCATGAGCAAAAAGAACCATAGTTTCTCTACTTGTCTCATAATAGTTACAATGAATCTCTTTTTAATTTTCTCCATAAGCTTGCTGCCCTCTAAGGGGGTTGAAAGTGAACACCGTTTTCCGATTCTGACCCAACTGCTAATTTGCATAGCTTAAGACTATAGCATTAGTCCGTCTTATGTCCACTTGGAATTTGGTGAACTATAGAAAATGTAGAAAACAAATAGAATATTTAAGTTTGGGGTGTAGTCTTGAACCAGGAAGCTGAGAAATGTCGTGGGTGAAATGTAACTGTAAAGCATGCCTCTTAAAAAAAAATCTGCAGATTGATAATAAAAAGACTTCTGCTTAGGCAGCAGAATTCTGGTGGAGTGGTGGTTTGGGCCAGCAGATTGGTGGGGAGGGGATGGTTGTGTGGCAGATCGGTGGGAGCATGGCTTTATGAGAATATTAATGTGGGTGGCTTTGATGGTGTTGAGGCGGCAGATAGGTGGTTTGACAGTAGAATGGTGGTTGGCGGAGCAGCACATTAGTGGTGAATTGATAGCAGAATGGTGAGGAATATGTGGGTTTGCATGAAAGTTGCAAGTTGGGGTGGGAAGGTAAGGGTCATGTCTTTGCATGGCATTGGGGCCCTGAGGCAAAGCCACTATGGTATCTGTATTTAACTTCAAGTAGAGCCAACAAAGGTAGGTTTCTATATGCTCGGACCTACTGAGGGAGTAATGATGCAGCAAGCCCCACACACTCTGTATGAAATGTCTTGTGCTGTTTGCATGGTTCAAAATTTCTGAGCTGCTGGATACATATTTGGACCTATCTTAGACACCTCTGCTCTGGGGAAAACTTTCTTACTATTTATCCTATTTATGGCTCTCCTAATTTTGTGTACCTCTATCAGAACTCGCTATATTCTTTGCTCCAAGGAAAACAAACACACTCTCTCCTCATTGTTGAAATATTCCATCCCAGGCAACATCCTGTTGAATCTCTTCTGCATCCTCTCCAGTGTGTTCACATCCTTCCTATAGTGTGGCAACCAGAACCACACACAGTATTCCAGCTGTGGCCTAATCAATGTTTTGTAAAGATAGGTGTTCTGTCATGAGGTCATTTGTGTTACTATGAATTGTGTAAGGAACTGGAAACTGCGTTACAGCTCCAGTAATTTTAACACACAAGATCAGAAATTTCAGTCTCTTCACACTTCAACCACATATTGTCAACATTCCTTGGAATGTTCAAAGGTGTAATAGAAATAGAGTTTTGGGACCAATTTGTGAGAGTTTCTAGCACTTATTAGGCCTTAGCTGGAGTCTGTTTAACGGTAAACTACATGTACAATTAAGTGGGAAATTACTAAATTAAAATAGTTTGAATGCTTGGTACTGAAAATCTAGATATGATTTTTTTTCTTACTTGGAATTAAAAGATGGCTCAAAATATTTCAATATTTGCATATGCAGCATCTCTTCCAGTTTTGGCATTAGAATT